>NW_022060038.1:1796200-2396200 GCF_007399415.2 Gopherus evgoodei
TTCAGTGTGGTGGTATTTTCAGTAGGTGTCCCTGCTGGGCTGAGAACACAGTGGTAAAGGAATCAGACAATTGCTACATCTGGATCTTTTGCTCATGGTGCAGCCTGTCCTCAATATTTACATCACACATGCCTGGGGGCCTAACTTGGCTCCACAGGGTATGAATGTGATGGGTTGTTTCTCCTGGGGTGCACTCTGGGAGCCATGGGAATTCCTGCTCCCCTGTAACCACCCAGCTGGCCTTGCGCTTTTTCACAAGGCTTTGCTGGTGATTCAGCCTCTTAAGGCCCTGGTATCATAGAATCATAAAATCAAAGAAGCATAGAAGATAAGGATTGGAAGAGACCTTAGAGGGTCTAGTCCAATCCCCTGTTATCATCCACCATGACAGCAGATAGTGCCACACACTCCACTGAGCTACCTGATGGCTTACTTAAGCCACCCAAGTATGACGAGCAGACACCGGCTAATTTCCTATCTCAGCAGGATCACATCCACCACTGGAGGATAAACCCAAAATTAGACTGTCTTGCACTGCACAGGAATCTGTACAATGTAAGATCATTAATAGGATTTTTGCATCAAAGTTATTTCCCAGTGTCCATTTGTGAGGTTTAAAGACACAGCGCTAAGAGCTTGGCTACACTAGCAAGTTAGAGTGCATTAAAGCAGCCCCAGGCACCCTAACTCCTGATGTGTCCACATTGGCAAGGCACACAGAGCGCCTGGACTCTGCCGCTGGAGAGCTCCTGGTAATCCACCTTCTTGAGAAGCGTAAAACTTGCTGCGCCCCAGTTGAAATGCCAGGGTGTCGGTGTGAACAAAGTGTTGCATTATGGCACTCTGATTGGCCTTCAGAAATGTCCCATAATCCCCTGAAGTCAAGTGGACACTCTTCTCATTGTTTTGAAATAAGCTGCAGGAATGCGGATATCCCCTTTCAAAGCGCCGTTTCTGACAACCAGCATGCTTATCTGCTCCAGGACAGAGCAAGCCATTAGTGTGTAATGCTGCTGTTGTGTGTGTGAGGGGGGGAGAAGGAGGTCTGCTGCTGTCTGACCTTACAAGACAGCATGCTGACACGCTCTCAGCCACGCATTGTCTCCCCCCACATACACACAACACACTTCCTGTCACACACCACCCCGCATTTGAAAAACACGTTGCAGCCACTTGCACACTGGGATAGCTATCACAATGCACTGCTCTTCGTAGAATTGCCAGAGCTGCTAATGTGGCCACGCCAGTGCACTTGCAGCTGACAATGGAAACCCATGGCAGCGTTTTCCCTGCTGCGGTCTCTGAAGGCTGGTTTAACTCCCAGGGCGCTACATCTGCAAGTGTAGTCAGCACTTAGAATTCTTCAATCAAGGTTGGAAGTTTCTCTAAAAGCTCTGCTCTAGGAATCGTTGTGGGGAAATTCTCAGGCCGGTGTTATGCAAACTGGATGATCACAGTGGTCCCTTTTGGCCTTGGATTCCATAAACTAGGTTTCCTGGAGTCAGCTGGAGACATTTTTCCTGTAACCTCATGCAGCAGTTTACTGGAGGCATTTTTTCTCTTCATGACCATGTTGATTTTGGCCCTATGGGAAGAAATTCTCATGTGGCTGAAGCACCTTGAAAATGTTACATGAGTTGTGTATTTCAAGAGGCTGAGGGATCCCATGAGTTACTGTCTGGATGAACATTTTAGATGAGAAAATAATGACTTTATCCCGTAAAATCTCCACAGTGAGGAATAAATATACAACCCGGGCCAATAACGAATAACAGAGCTGGGTAAAAAATTGTCCCAGAACATCCTGGGTTTAACATCTGCATCTCAGTGGCCCCTGTTTCAGTCAGTTTCCAGTGGTTCATGTCCTCACATGTCCCACAGTTGCCTGCTCTCATTATACAATGTGTAAACTTTTCAGCTTGAGAATTTTTCCTTTTAGTGGTCCCTGAAGCCACACTCAGTGTGCATGAGTGCACCCAGAGCAGAGGCACAGATGCCCTGGCATTTGACAGTCTATTTGGAAATGCCCAGACTGCGGTTCTTTGGCTTGTCAGGACAAAGAGATCCTGAGACACACACACACACACACACACACACACACACACACACACACACACACACACTCAGAGCCACATAAAGTCCCAGTGCTGGCCTTCGATGAACAATGACAAAGAAAAAATTCAGTTTCAACAGCGCTGCCCACCTATCAATGGACACACCACTCTGTGTCCCCAGAACTCCCCAAGCTGCCTGCTTGTCTGTGTGCAGGGCCGGCGCTATCATTTAGGCGACCAAGGCAATGGCCTAGGGGGCCAGAATTTTTTGGGGGTGCTATTTTGCCGGCGGGTCCAGTGGACCTACCACAGTCATGCCGGCGGATGGTCCGCTGCTGGAAAGGAACCGGTGGAGCTGCCGCAGTCATTTTGGCAGACGGTGCGCTGGTCTAAAGGCTCCGGCGGACCTACCGCAGTCATGCCTGTGGCAGGTCCACCGGAGCCTTTAGACCAACGGACCGCCCGCCGGCATCACTGTGGCAGCTCGATCGGAGCCTTTCCAGCAGCAGACCGTCCGCCGGCATGACTGCGGTAGGTCCCAAGGACCCACTGTGGGCAGTGAAATGGCCGTTCGCCTAGGGCGTCAGAAACCCTGGCGCCGCTCCTGTCTCTGTACATGCTATTTTCTACCCCCAGAACTACCAGCACTGCTCGCCTGACCCTGTAGGCCCATTCCCTGCCCCCACAACCCACAGCACTGCCTACCTATCCATGTACATGCTACTCTGTGCCCCCAGAATTATAGGCATGGCTCACCTGTCCACATACAACCCATGCCTGCCCCTACAGCCCCCAGTGCTGCTCACCTGTTCCTGTAAAACCCCTGCCTACCCTATCAAATGCCAGCATTGGCTGCCTGTGTCATAACATTTCTTCCCATGTAAATACAAAAGAAAATAATATAAACCTTATTGTCTTACTATCTTTATACTTACAACTTGGAAACAGAAGATTAGAAAGGCAGGAGACAGAAAGATCACTCTCATAGCCGAGAGGGCACAGACACAAGACAAAAAACAAAGAACTCGCACCCAAAACTTCCCTCCACTCAGATTTGAAAAAGTCTTGTTTCCTGATTGGTTCTCTGGTCAGGTGTTTCAGGTTGCTCCTTTCCAGGTGAAAGAGACATTAACCCTTAGCTATCTGTTTATGACAGACATTCTACTAGAGTTTGTTGGTGATGGTGGTGAAACAATATGTTTTTGAGAACTGGACCGTTCTACCCTGGATTTGAGGAGTGTGTACTTCAGAATGTGATCAAGCTAATTGCAGTCATATGATGTGCACTCAGCCACTATGAATTAATAAAATAGAACACCACATAGTTAAGGGTTAAGTGGAAAGCAGGCTTCAAGATGCAGTTAGCTATGAAATCCCTCTTAGGCGCTGTTCTCTACTTGCTTTATCTGTAAAGGGTTAAAAGAAGTAAGTGGGCACCTGGCCAGGAGAGCCAATGGGAACGTTAGAACTTTTTTAAATTGAAAGAAGACTCCCCTTTTTTCTGTCTGTGGTTCTTACTAAGGAGTGAGGAGACAGGGCAGAACCATGTTGTAAGAAGCTTGGGGCCAAGTATGAAAAAATCATCAGGATTGTACCTAGAAGCGACTCAATTAAAAACCCAGATATGTAAGTAGATCAGGAAATGTCTAGGAAGACGTAATTAGTTTTTTTTATTTTATTTCTTTATGAATTGTGGACTTCTCTGGGCTAATCCCACGTGCTTTTGTTTGCTTGTAATCTTTAAAATGGACATTGAAAAACTATCCTTGATACTTAATCTTTGAAGTTAATCTTTTTATATCTAGCAATAGCCTAAGTTCGCAGATATACTTTCTTCCTTTTGATTTTTAATGAAAAGTACCTTTTTTAAGAACAAAATTGAATTTTTGTGTCTTAAGAGGTTTGTGCACATGTCGTTTAATTACTGTTGGCAATAGCTGGTTTCCTTTGTTTTTCTTCTCAAATCTTGCCCAGAGAGGGACATGAAAGGACTTGAGGGTACCCCACCAGAAGGCATTCCAGTTAAAAATGAGAGTGCAAAAGAAAAATGGGGCAGACGGACGTATTTTCCTGTTTCAGAGGGGCAGCCATGTTAGTCTGTACAGATTTATTCGGACAGGCGTACGCTTTCATAGGTAAAAAATCCACTTCTTCTAAGAGATGGGTTTTGTGCCCATGAAAGCTTATGCCCAAATAAATCTGTTTGTCTTTAAGGTGCCACTAGATTCCTCGTTGTTTTTGTATTTTCCTGTGTTGGTCACACTGTTAGGTGAATGTAATGGCAAGTTTTCATCCACTCATTGGATATAGCTAAAAGAGTAAATGCAGGGCTAACCTGTGATCCAGACAGCGCTGATGGACTGCACAGTAAATATGTGAGGGCCCTTTCAATCGAATTGAAACTCGCTCATACAGAGACAGAGGCACTCGATAAGTGGTGAGGTTTTGGGGTTAGGGGGTGCAGGCACCTAGTGGTCAGTGGGCCTTGGAGGATGTGGGGTGAAGGAGAGGAGGGAGAGATTTGGCTAGTGGGATGGATCTGCAGTAGCTAGAACATATTTAGGGAAATATCTAAGTACACTAGCAACAACTTTCACAGGTTCCTGTACTGAGCACTGAACTTGTGATTATCGGCTTTAACACCTGGCCTGCCTTTGGTTCACAGCCTCTGGCTCAAGCCTCAGATTTTACACCACGCCAAGTGCTTCAGGCTCTCTCTCTACTACCCTGCCCAGTCCCAGGCAGTCCTAGGAGCATCCGGGAGGATGAGGGGGAGATGCTCAGATTCTATGACAATGCGCAGCAGCATGGGAGTGTTGATATAAATGAATATGTCTAAAACTTGGCTCTTCCTTTTCCCTCTGGGGTTTTAGTTCTACCGAACCATGCTATCAAGTCTGTGAGACTCAGTCTTATCCCCTGTTATCGGAGAATCATCTCTTCACTCCCAAGGGAACCTCTCAGGCTGAAATTCTCCAAGGTCTATTTTCTGCTCTTCCCACTGCTAATGGAGCCAAGGGAATTGTCCAGGAGCCCAGGCCAGCCTGCGAGTCTCGAGGGACTGTGCTGGGGAATCATAAATGTTGCTGTTCAGTACACTGAGTTAAAGTTGTGTGAGATTCATACCCTGATACTCAGGGCTCTGCCTCCTTGTTGCAGTAAGGCGATTTCCTCTCTCTGCTGAGCGGGATTTCGGTGAGTTGCCTGTTTCTGAAATAACGTTTGTGCTAAGGGCTCAGGAACAGTTCCAGGGAGAAAGTCAAGAACCACCTGGGCAAGATTCACCAGCACAGAGATTTGAACTGTTTACTGTTGTCAGAAACACCAAGGGATTTACCTGGTAAAATTGGAACAACAGATGTTATGGAAACAGATTAGACAAATATTAGTTCTTAAGATCAGTTCCCTGCCTCTTACTATCTCCTTCTATCTGTTTCAGTAGCTTCCTTTTTGGGGGTGGTGTGGTTTTTCTCTTGGCTTGCTCAAGTTTTTCAATTCAGCAACTTCACTGCCCTCTTTGGAAGTGCAGCCAAAGCCTCTGCAGTGGGTATCTGTGTTACCAGAGGGTTCACAACAAAAATGTGTTGCACACTGGCCAGATTATGCTCTCTCATTTTGCCTTCATTGCATGACTCCAAACTGACACGGGCCTCCCTGAGTGCACAATTAGGGCCCACATGCTTTGAAATCCCAAACTTTCATGCTGAGTCTCAGAACGCTACATAAAATGGGGGATTCCTTCAGACTCTTTCAGCACCCTAAGAGAATAGCGCTCTCTATAGCACAACCCAAAGCCATGATTTTCGCCTCCTGGAGCCAAAAGTTTAACATTAAGGGTGAATCTGGTCCCATTGAGATCAGTGGCAAAGCTCCCAACACAGATAGGAGTTCACCCTAAATCCACATGAAGGCTTTTAAATAAATGGCCAGATTTACACCAGCCATGAGCCTCTGGTGACTTCAAAAGCAGTTGTCCCGTGGCCTCTGAGGACAGATAAACTCCTTTGGAGCAAAGAAGAACTGACAGGACAGTTGCTGAAATCTCAAACTCACAAGCTTACAGGGTCAGACTAATGAGGAAAACAGTTTTTTTGACAGGGGAGAGGGGTCTGCGCTCTCTGTGCCCCAGCATCTCTGGTTCTGGAGTAGATGGGAAGTACCAAAAGGCACTAAAAAGAAAAGCATGATTCTGGCTTAGAGGAAACCAAACAGTGTTGGAAATCTCTCTAGGGGTGGTCCAGGAACACACAGTGTGTGTGTGCTGGGGGGGCGGGGGAGAGAAACATGCAGTATCACAATATCCAGATCACATTAGCGTGCAGACCTCAAATTGGGTGAAAGAGGGAATGGACATCCAGCCTAAAGACCAGACCAAGGAAATGAAATGAGGCCTCCTGGGGCAGGGGAGCGTCTCAGGAAGTAGCATAATGTGGACAACACTGTAGCAGATTGTCTCTGATGCCATCCCCCATCCGTACCATCCCTCCTCTCATGAGCAACCCCACCACAGACTCATGGCAATGTCAGCAATTGACAACACAGAAAAAGCAGCCTCAGGAAGGGGTGTCTGGGTTTCTAACAGGGTGCAATGCATTAATGCTTTGAGTCATTTTGAGGAAGAGCTTGACACGGATAGGCAGCTAGTGCTGGGGGTTCTAGTTGCATGAAGGGAGGTGTACACAGAGAACCAGGTGGCACTCAGGGCAGTGAGGACAGGAAGGGGGTGTACAATGACCGGCACACAGAGTTGGGAATCATGGCAGTGGGAAGCAGCATATTCACAGACAGGCAGGGAGCACTGAAGATTACGGGGGTGGGGAGCAGGGTTTACAGGGACAGGAGAGCAGCAGCACTGACATAAATTTTTTCTTTGTGATTGTTGGTCCAGCCCCAAGTGTGTTTAGGGGCATCTCAGGGTTACTTTGCTCTGCCAAGCCACAAACCTGCAGCCTGGGTTCCCAGCCTTTACTCAGGTTTGTTTCAAACAGTTGTTGTTCTTGTGTAACTTCAGGCATGTCAGCGGTGGAAGAACCATTGATCTTTGTGGGACACTGCACCCTATATTCTTCATAGTGATGTTATTTTGTTATAATTATAGCATAAAATTTGATATATTTAATTCAAGATGGGTCATGTAAAATGTCATATGAAGAGTTATAATTTTCTGAATATGATTATCCTATTTGTATACGTTTCATTATTGTGTCTGAAATTATGAATATAGAATCACAGAAGATTAGGGTAGGAAGAGACCTAAGCAGGACCAAAGCCAACACCAATTCAATCATCCCAGCTAAAGCTTTGTCAAGCCGGGTTTTAAAAACCTCTAAGCATGGAGATTCCACCACCTCCATAGGCAACCCATTCCAGTGCTTCACCACCTTCGTAGTGTAATAGTCTTTCCTAATATCCAGCCTAGACCTCCCACACTGCAACTTAAGACCATCACTCCTTGTTCTGTCATCTGCCACCACTAAGAACAGCCAAGTTCCATCTTCATTGGGTTCTCCCTTCAGGTAATTGAAGGCTGCTATCATATTCCCCCTCACTCTTCTCTTCTGCAGACTAAACAAACCCAGTTCCCTCAGCCTCTCCTCAAAAGTCATCTGCCAAAGCCCCTTGATGATTTTTGTTGTCCTCTGCTGGACTTTCTCTAATTTTCCACATTCTTCCTATAATGGGGGGCCCAAAACTGGATGCAATACTCCAGATATGGCCTCACCAGTGCCGAAGAGAGGAGAATAATCACTTCCCTCGATCTGCTGGCAATGTACCTACTAATGAAGCCCAATATGTCATTAGCCTTCTTGGGAAAAAAGGGAACACTGCTGACTCATATCCAGCTTCTCGTCCACTGTGATCCCCTGGTCCTTTTCTGCAGACTTGCTGCTTAGCCAGTCAGTCCCCAGCTGAATATTGTCTATGTATCTGTATTTGAAATGCAGTTCCACCTGGAGAACACCCATTTGGCAAGAAGCTTTCGGTCTAAAGAGCTGGTTGGGAAGGGCCTATTGAGGGCTATGAGCTAGTAGGTAAAACAATTGGCCTGAGGAAAAACTCATCTCAGGCTTCCTGAGAACACTGCAGCAGCCTTTAAATAATTAGCACTAGAACTCTACAAGGGCTTGTGACCAGCCATATAAATCTCGTCTCCATCTTGGGAAGTCTGTATTTTCCCACAAACTGGTCTGGGAACCAAGTTTTCAAACAAAGGTTTCTCACTATATGTAAAATTATATAAGTGTGGGAATGACATCTGTTAGGATATAGCTATTCAGGCCTGTCTGTAAACACCTATCCTTTAAGAATTTATGTGTATGTTTATTATTTAGCTAGTTACAGGGGTATAATGGAAAGAAATAAAATTACTGCCTGCCTGTTTATAGGCCTTCTCTCATGATGATACCCCAAGGCCCTGTCCTTAGATTAAGGCCTTTGGCTAAGCAGCAGAGGCAGCCATAAGCTGGGAAGTGAACGGTCACATCCTCACATTCCCAAACTAGTCACATTGAAATCAGGCAATCTGGGGCTGTTAGAAATGGGATGTGATCTATCACCTCCAGAGAAAGGGAAGATCTTAGAAGATTTAAAGAAAACTTAGTTTGATAGCATCCTGTCCAGCAAGATCTCACTTATGAATAGCTGATATGTAAAATCCTCATTTCTGTGTTGTTCTATCACTGTAGTCTCCACTTCCCCATTTTTTGTCTGTATAATCTCTGTCCGGTTCTGTGATTGTTTCTGTCTGTTGTATCATTGATTTTGTTGGGTGTAAAATAATTAAGGTAGTGGGATAAATTAGTTAGATAATCAAGTTACTCTACATTAAAATTGGTTGATTAAATTTCAGTAAAATGATTGGTTAAGGTATAGCTAAGCAGAACTCAAGTTTTATTATATAGTCTGCAGTCAATCAGGAAGTAAGGGCAGGAGGGAAATTGGAATCATGTTTGAGTCAGACCTGGGAAGGGGGACACTGAGGAAAGAAATTGAAATTATTGCTTGCTGGAAGTTCACCCCAATAAACATAGATTTGTTTGCACCTTGGGACTTCGGGTATTGCTGCTCCCTGTTCATGCGAGAAGGACCAGGGAAGTGAGAGGGTGAAGGAATAAGCCGTCTAACAATATCATTGGTGGTTCTTCACTCCTCACACAAGAAGATTCCTCGAAACACCTGAGGAACAAAGACTGAATTGGGGAACGTGCTTTACCCAGGCTAAAGAGATTTCTAGTCTGTGTATTGAAACCTTAGAAACCCAAGCTGCAAATCAAATGTAGCTTGTGCTGTGAGAATCTGCCAGATGGTTTGTGAGAAACTGCTAGTTCATAATCAATCTAAGTAGTGTGTTAAACTTAGTTTGCCTTTTTCCTGATTTTCTAGGTCATCTTCTTTGATCTGTTTGACATCCTTTAAAATCACTTGTATTCTATCCGTTGTAGTTAACATACTTGTTTTATGTTTTAATCTAAACCCAGTATCCGTTTAAGTGAAGAGTCTAAGGTAAAAATCTCAGCTTGGTTACCACAAATGTGCATTGTCCTCCCCACATTGGGGGAGTGATGAACCAGGTAACAAATTCATACTGGTCAGAGTCTGGACCAGGGCAGGACAGTCCAGCTCTGGGGTCCTCGCCTAGGGAGCTGGTGGATATTTTGGCTGTAGCCTCTCTATTGTTGGTTCATATAGTGGCTGGTCAGAGAGCCTGAATGTAACTGCAGCTGGGTGTGTCCCTGTCTCTGTGAATGCTGGAGAAGGAGTAGGACTGGAAGTTTGTCTGCAGCTTCTCCCAGCAGCACACTGAGAGATGGAGCCAGGAGTGGTGGGTCAGAGGCCTCAGCGATATCCCAGTTCAAGGTTGAACTCTAGGAGGAACCAATCACCCTTTGCTCCTTAGCTGCTTCAATTTCCCATCATCCTCTGATCCTTTATCCGCGCTCTCCTTCCCCATCCCAGGCTTTTCCGATTCCAAAAGCTAGTTGGTCACCAGTGTCTTCTCCATGCTCCCCAGTCAATCCTGGCTCCCACAACATCTGATCTACCCATGCTCCTCACCGCTCTTACTGTGCCTCTCGTCACTCCTCCTCCCTTGGCTGGGGGGTAATCAGGGACTGTGTCTCACTGGTGAGAAATCTCACAAGTGGAAGATGCCAAGGGAGGCACCTATGTGGCTTCTCTCATTATACACATACACTCCACGTGGTGTATGGGTACACAGGAACAATTTGGAAGCTGAGAAGTATGCACATTATATAATTTTAGTGGGTTAACTCCAGGATACATGAGAGCCTAGATAAATACAGATGGCCCGTGCAAGAATCACTGGTAGCTGATTGAAACAGTGGGCCCCTGGAACACAGACGTTAAACCCAGGATGCTCTGGGACCATATTCTAGCCAGCCATTAATGGCAAGGACTGTACTAGATTTCATGGGCTGAAGTCATTTTTTTTCTGACCTAAAATGTTCATCCATGCAGTGCCTCATGGGATCCTTCAGTCTCGTTATACACACCTAGTATTGCGTTTTCAAGGCACCATAGTCACATGAGAACTTCTCCTCATAGGATTAAATTAAACATGATCAGAAGAGGAAAAAATAGCTTCAGTAAACTCAGGCACAAGCTTGCAGGCAAAATGAGTCCTCCTGACTCCTGGGGACATGTTTGTAGATTCCAAGGACCATTGTGATTATCTGGTCTGAATTTCTGTGGAGTACAAGCCAGAAAATTTTCCCCAAAATTGTTATTAAAGCAGATTTTTTAGAGAAACATCCAACCCCAATTTAAAAATTCTCTGAGAGGGAAAATCCGCCAAGAACCGTGGTAAATTGTTCCAATAGTTATTCTCACCATTTAAACAATGTATGCCTTATTTCCAGTCATAACTGTTTTAACTTCAATTGACAGCCATTGAATCATACTATGCTATGCTGAAAAGCTTATTAAAGTTTTGTTCCCAGTTTAGGTACTATCGACAGTTATCAATTCACCCCTGAACCATCTTTGTTAAACTAAATACATTGAGTTCTTTGAGCCTATCACTAAAAGGCAGTTTTTCTAAACTTTTAATAATTATTGTGACTTTTCTCTGTACAACATAAAAAACAATATATCAACATCCATCTATAGTTGTGAATATCAGAACTGGACAAAGGACCAACAGCAGACACACTAGTGGCAAATATAGAGGTAAAATAACTACTCTACATATCGTTGAGATTCCCAGGATCACATTGGCTCTTTTTGACTTAGAGTCACACTGGGAGCTTGTGTTTAGTTAATTATTCCTTCACTTCCCCAAATCTTGTTCAGAGTCATTCGCTTCCCATAAGAGTCCCCCCTCGTGTCAGCATTGTCTACATTCTTTGTTCCTAGACGAAGATATCTGCACAGCTGTATTAGAACACACGTTGTCTGCTTTGACTCAGTTTACCAATCAATCCAGATTGCTCTGAACTGTGACCTGTCCTCTTCATTATTTACAATCCTCCATTTTTTGTGTCATCTGGAAACTTCACCGATATTCAGGCATGAGAAGGGTTAGCAGCTGAGTTGTTGACATGTGTCAGTTAACGCCTGTACTTATGCCTCAGACAAAGCTGTGTATCTGCAAAAAGTGTCTCACCAAAAGAAAAAAAGGAAGTAACAGAGGTGCAGGCCTGCGGCCCTAAAGACCAAGACCCTTGTGCCCATCTGTTGAGCACAAAGACTTAGCACAGTATGATTATGTCTGTTTCCATGGAGGAAACAGGGCTCCTTTCCAACACAGGAATTGCATCGTGGATCAGACCTATGCTCCATCAGGTTCAGTGTTCTTTCTTTACAGGTACAGCTACAGGTGCTGCAAAAGAAGGTGTAAGAAACTCAACAGTAGACTCATGGGAGCCAGGGAAGGGCGTGACCTGACTGTCTGTAGCTTGTTTCCTGACAGCTTGAGATTGGCTTGTGCTCTGAAACACTTTGGCATCTAGGCTGTCCAAAATATGTATTTACCTGTAACTATTGTAACTGGAGAGTCTCGATTCCTGATGAGGTTCAACAAGGACAAGTGCAAAGTCCTGCCCTTAGGAAGGAAGAATCCTATGCAGTGTTACAGACTAGGGTCCGAATGGCTGGGAAGCAGTTCTACAGAAAAGGACCTAGGGGTTACAGTGAACGAGAAGCTGGATATGAGTCAACACTGTGCCCTTGTTGCCAAGAAGGCTAATGACATTTTGGGCTGTATAAGTAGGGACATTGCCAGTAGATCGAGGGACGTGATGATTCCCCTCTAGTAGACATTGGTGAGGCCTTATCTGGAGTACTGTGTCCAGTTTTGGGCCCCACACTACAAGAAGGATGTGGAAAAATTGGAAAGAGTCCAGTGGAGGGCAACAAAAATGATTAGGAGGCTGGAGCACATGACTTATGAGGAGAAGTTGAGGGAAGTGGGATTGTTTAGTCTGCAGAAGAGACAAATGAGGGGGGATTTGATAGCCGCTTTCAACTACCTGAAAGGGGGTTCCAAAGAGGATGGATCTAGACTGTTCTCAGTGGTAGCAGATGACGGAACAAGGAGCAATGGTCTCAAGTTTCAGTTGGGGAAGTTTAGGTTGGATATTAAGAAAAACATTTTCACTAGGAGGGTGGTGAAGCCCTGGAATGGGTTACCTAGGGAGGTGGTGGAATCTCCTTCCTTAGAGATTTTTAAGGTCAGGCTTGACAAAGCCCTGGCTGGGATGATTTAGTTGGGAATTGGTCCCACTTTGAGCAGGGGATTGGACTAGATGACCTCCTGAGGTCCCTTCCAACCCTGATATTCTATGATTCTATTAATTCCCACGTAAATATCCAAATCCTTCCTGATTCTTACTTAGCTCACGGCCTCAACTACCACTTGTGGCAACGAGTGCCTCAGTCTAGTTAGTCTTTAGTGAAAAAAAAGCATTCTTTTTTAATCTGTTTTGAATATGACATGTTTCAACTTAATAGAATATCCTCTTGATCCTGTGTTATGAGACAGGGAGAACACATTCTCAGTCTACTCTCCATGAGTCAGTATTTTACAGACTTTTCGCATGTCCCCTCTTATTCATCACCTTTATAAGATAATAATCCTAGTCTTTTCAACCTCTCTCCATATGAGAGTTTCCTCAGGCCGGTTACAATTCTCATTGCCCTTGCCTGAACTGCTTTAGTATGCAACATGCTTTGTCAGAAGAGCGACCAGTACTACAAAGAGGAGTCCTCAGGAGGATGTTTTGCTTAGTCTCTATCCATGCTTGCTCTGTGAGAAAGGTTTCTCAGAGCTGTGTACCATGATGTCCAAGTCCCTGTCATACATTTAAATTAGAACCTTCCCAGGTGTTTGAAGACTTCAGGCATTTTCCTCCAATGAGCAAACACGTTGCTGTTATTGACATCGAAGTTTCTCTACCATCATGCTACCCAGTCACCTGGCTTGGTTAGCTCCCTCTGAGGACTTTTCTGGACTTGACTATGACCAAAATAATCTGGTGCCATCTGTAAATCTTACCACCTCACTACTGTCCCTCTTTTCTAGACGGATAATAACTGTAGAATATTTACCCTACTAATTACTATAAACTGTATAAACTCCCTTGATTTGCTTCTCTCTCTCAGAGGCAACTTGAGCATTTTTTAGCCCAACTGATGCATCAACCATCTCATGGCAGCTCTCAACCTCACCCTCTCTGACCCTTCAACCTTCATGCTAACTGGAATCGATGGCCTGGAAATTGTCCACATCTGGATTTCCATCGCCTTCTCTACATTCTACATTATCAGCCTGTTTGGAAATTTCACAGTTCTGTTTGTTGTCGGCAAAGAGCAGACCCTGCACAAACCAATGTACCTGCTCATCTGCATACTGGTGCTCACAGACATTGGTACATCTACCTGCATTGTGCCAAAGGCACTGTGTATATTTTGGTTCAATTTGAAAGGCATTACTGTGTGTGGCTGCCTCACCCAGATGTTCTTTCTTCATGTGGCTACTACTATGCACTCAGCCATCCTCGCAACAATGGCCTTTGATGGCTACATTGCCATATGTAACCCTCTGAGATTTGCCATCATCCTAACTAATGTACGAATAGCTAAGCTAGGGCTAATGGGTCTGATAAGAGTTGTTCTCTTCATTCTACCCCTACCCTTGCTCCTGACCAGGCAGCCATTCTGTGCCAACCATATTATCCCCCATACATACTGTGACCATATGGCTGTGGTGAAGATGTCATGTGGAAACACCACATTTGATGGAATTTATGGTTTAGTGGTAGCATTCATAGTCATCGAGTCAGACCTGACACTCATTGTCCTGTCCTATGGTCTGACCATCAGGGCTGTCCTCAGAATCTCCTCCAAGACAGCCCACCAGAAAGCCCTCAACACCTGCACAGCCCATATCTGTGTAATGCTGATGTCTTATACTCCCTTTCTCTTCACCTCTATGACACACCGGTTTGGTCAGGACATCGCTCCCCATGTCCATATCATCTTAGCTAATCTCAACTTTCTTGTCCCCCCCCATGCTCAACCCAATCATTTATGGGGTCAAAACCAAAGAGCTTCGTGACAAAGTGAGCAAATACACCAGCAGAAGGTGATCGGTGGGGGACACTGACTTAAAACCTGCATGACAAGAGAAGAAACTACATCTCCTTGTTAATGAAGGGTATTCTGTGCCAGTTTGGCTGAGCTCATCATTGTGGAAGTTCACAGCCTGAGAAGTCCCTCACACCTAACATTTTATCACTGCAGGCAGGTCCCTGGGTAAATGGAATCGGAGTGGGGCCTGACACCCTTTTGCTAGCCAGTTCCTGTGGGGTAGTGCAGAAGCCGAGAAAGTTCACTACAGTGTTTCCCCTCTTACACTTGAGAACTGGGAAAAATTGATGGGTAGGATTTCAGTGACATGTATATATATGTGTAACTTGTGGAATCTTCATAAAATGATAAAAGTTGAAATTTGTATCTTTGGGGAATATCACATTTCTGCATGGGAAGGCTTCCAGAGACTATATCATATTAAACCGCTTTCCTTTCCTATTTTATTATGGAGTTAGAGCAGTAAACCTGACACTTTTTATTTGGCCTCTTGAACATATTTGATAGCAAATTAAAACTTTGTCAAGCAAGATTCCTCTCAGATTCAGTACTTAGACACAGTGAAGGCACCCATAGAAATGACTCTCCTGAGCAAAAATGCTGACAAATTTATTATCCTTCAGCATTACAGAAATTAATGGAAAGTTTCAGTTTTATTTTTTAGCATTGTGTACCAAAGAAATGTTGTGGAAATGGCAAATGCTGTTTCAAAACTGCTACAATCCAAAGACACAATGTGACATTCTATACCTTGGGGGAGCGTACTGTAACCCCCATATTCCTCATTTTCACATAATCGTGATCTTACATATAAATCAGTCCTTGAAGGTATCAGGGGAAAGGTTATCATCTGTTCAAAGTAATTTTTATATCCATATACGTGTATCATTAATGCATATGAAGTAATGAGAATTGTGTTGGATGATGGTCACTAAAACATGCTTTAAATTGAGAAATCCAGCAGATATTAGCCCCCTTGAGGCAACAGCAAGGAAAGTAACCAAACCCCGGGCAGGATGTTAAACCAGCCATCAACAGCCATTGTCCAGCAAGGGAGCTCCAATGCAATGTCTCACGTGCATGAGGCCTCAAAAAGGGAATTGTTAAACCTTGCTTGGAGAGACTTGACAATGCCCCCAAGACATGCCTGGACTTGTGTTCTACAAGCCCATGGACTGAGGGTATAAAACAGAGTGGACACATACTGGGCCCATCTCCCGCTTCCACCTATGCTGCAAGCAACCAAGACACTGAGAAAAATGCAAAATTTCAACACAGGAGAGTGACCCAGGTTAAAGGAACAGACCTGTGCATTAAGGCCTGCAATATCCAGTGGGATTGAGAGTTGAGATGATGTGCTTATATTTTATTTTATTTTGGTAACCACTCTGACTTTTTAAGCTTTGACTTATAATCACTTAAAATTCTTTATAGTTAATAAATTTGTTTGTTTGTTCCACTTGAAGCAGTGCATTTGGTTTGAAGTATGTCAGAAACTCCTCTTGGAATAACAAGACTGGTATATATCAATTTCTTTGTTAAATTGATGAACTCATATAAGCTTCCAGCATCCAGCGGGCATAGCTGGACACTGCAAGATGGAGGTTCCTAGGGTTGTCTCTGGGACCGTAGATATTGTCTAGCATCATTCACTTGTACGATCGAAGGAGCAGCTTACATGGCAGAGCCTGTGCGTGAACAGCCCAGGAGTGGCGGTTCTCACAGCAGAGCAGGGTAAGGCTGGCTCCCAGTCAAGGATTGGAGTGACCTAGCAGATCACTGGACTGTATAAAATTGAATTCAAGGAGGCCAAACGTTCAGCAAGTAAATGTTCAGAAAATAGGTCAGACAAATCAAGTCTGAAGAGAAGTGTTTGAGAATGGCAAAAGGCAGGGGAGCAGCTCATTTTGTGTCAGACCAACGAGGGGAGGAGACCTGCTGAACAACTACACAAAGGCCCTCTCTGAGGGAAGGGAGGGCCTGCTGCAAGGACAGCCTGAGAGGGACGCATTTACTTTTAAATTAGGATTTAAACTAGGTTTGCTAGGAGGTGGACATCTAAGCCCAGAGATAGGTGGGGTAGTGGGATACCGGGAGGAACCACAAGGAGGAGTGTACGACAGGAGAGGCCTCCTGATTCAAACTGAGAAAGTAGGGCAATCGGCCAGTTATTTTAGGTACCTGCACATGAACGCCGGAAGCCTGGGAAACAAGCAGGAAGAATTAGAA
This sequence comes from Gopherus evgoodei, assembly GCF_007399415.2. Taxonomy (NCBI): domain Eukaryota; kingdom Metazoa; phylum Chordata; order Testudines; family Testudinidae; genus Gopherus; species Gopherus evgoodei. Next base: position 1,813,093 of record NW_022060038.1, read on the forward strand.
ATCCTGGCACAGTCAAGGAACTATGAGAATTGAAGGGGTAACTCACATGACTAGAGCACTGTCATGGATGTGTATTAACTCTTTAGAATGGACAGGCAGGGGAAAAATGGTGGAGGAGCTGCACTGTATGTAAGAAAGTAGTGTGATTGTACAGAGTTCCAGTATGAAATTGGACAAAAGCCTGTTGAGTGTCTTTAGGTTAAGGTTAGAGGTGAGAGCAACAGGGACGATGTCATGGTGGGCGTCCACTATAGACCACCAGACCAGGAGGATAAGGTAGACAAGAGTTTCTTCAGATAACTAACAGAAGTTTCCAGATCACAGGCTCTGTTTCTCATGGGGAACTTTCTGCTGGGAGAGTAATTCAGCAGTGCAGAGACAATCCAGGAAGTTTTTGGAGCATGGACACATGGGCTGTCTGCGATCGGTCCCAGATGCCCCATCCCGCATCTCCACATGACCCCACACATGTTCCACCTCTTCCTGTCTCTGCTCCACTCCTCTGCCAAGGCCCCCACTGCTTCTTTCTGAATCTTTCCTCTCCTTCCCTGAGCAGGGCCGCCCGGGAGGGGAGGGGGGGGGGGCAAGTGGGGCAATTTGTCCCAGGCCCCACAGGGGCCCTACGAGCCCTGGCCTGGCGGCAGCTGGGGTCTTTGGAGGCAATGGTTCAAGGGAGACACTTGATTTGTTTATGTGTAAACAAGAGAGTATACCAAAGTTGTTTTGTTCAGGCTAGACTTGGGAGCTGATCATTCCTGGCTTTGGGTGGTGTTTCTTGGAGACAGCTCACAATGCAATTAGGCAGCTTCACTATTTTTGATACCAATAAATTTTTATTACTAGAATTGGTCTGAAAACTGCTGAGCTGGGTGTGTGCAGGCCTGGGCTCATTAACATCTGGAGCAGAGATCCCCCATCATGCAGTGCTTCTCTGCTTTTCTGGTTCCAGAGTTCAGTGCAGTTCTTGCCTTGGAATCTCTGTTCTCCATTCTGTATGCTAATGGAGATGCCTCTTTGTCCCATCTTCGAAGCAAATGAGACTAGAGGAGTTTACTTAATTCTGTCATCCTTATCCCAAGGATTTAGGTGTATCTCCCGCTGTCTTTTCATTGCTTTTTGTAAGTCTTTCTTCTGATGCAGATTTGGTTCAAGCAGTGACTGGGGGGGAGCGGGAGGGGGACAGTCTTTCTGTGCTCTGTTTCCCCAAGAACAAAGAGCTGCGAGGTAACACTAGGAGAGCGGTGAAGCACTGGAATGGGTTACCTAGGGAGGTGGTGGAATCTCCATCCTTAGAGGTTTTTAAGGCCTGGCCTGAAAAAGCCCTGGTTGGGATGATTTAGTTGGGGTTAGTCCTGCTTTGTGCAGGGGGTTGGACTAGATGACCTCCTGGGGTCTCTTCCAACCCTAATCTTCTATTATTTTATGATTCTATGATATGTCAAACCCAAGGACAAAACAAAATACTCTGGTAAAAAGAAACAACACAAACACAAGTCCAGTTTCTCAGCGGTCAACACCACACTAAGCCTTAAGAAAACAGTGAGTGAAAACACACACATTCACAAACCCAGTGTACGCGATTCAGGGGTTGTGAAAAAAAAAAACCAAGGACTGAAAGCTCCTGTAATGCAGGGATATCTCCTTATGAAGTATCCTATAGTTGTTATGAACTGTTCTCCCACATCCATAATCTAAGCACAACTCTGGTATTCTAAAAAGATTTGGGAAAGAGATGACTCTTCATTCAGAAAACTGATAGTTGCTGTATCCTCAGGGGTTCTCAAAGGAAGGATGACTGGAAGCTACATGAAAAATGCAAAATTTCTGTGTGTGACTTTGAAAAATATTTTAGTTTTCCAGAGGGTGGCTCTGAGCAGGCATGACTAGTTGTGGAAAGGGGCTTGGGTAAAAGGGGCATCCTCAAGGATACACCAGCTAAGGTGTAAACAAAAGGGGGGACAGTGTTTGGGGGGTAAATGGATGAATGCCAAAATGTTACGGGCGAGGGTTACTGTAAAAATTTTTTAAAAGGCCAAAGAGGTGATGAACAGAAAAAACAAAAAACAAAAAGAGATGGCCCCTGTTGAAGGTTTTCAAACAGGAGTATCTTAGGATGGGGACGCAGAATCCGACCTGCAGGGCGATGTTGACTCTCACACAGAGTCTGATTTAGAAAATGCCCCAGAAGACTCTCTAGATCTCTTTCTTGAGTAGTAACAGCTAATTTAGAGCTGAAATGAAGTGTAAAACTATAATTAGAAAGACCAAATAAGAATTTGAAGAACAGCTAGCCAAAGACTCCAAAAGTAATGGCAATCTTTTTTTAAAATACATCAGAAGCAGATAGCCTGGTAAAGAACCAGTGGGGCCACTGGACAATCAAGATGCTAACCGAGCACTCAAAGACGAGAAGGCCATTGAGGAGAAACTAAATGAATTATGTGCATCGGTCTTCACTGTTGAGGATGTGAGGGAGCTTCCCAAACCTGAGCTATTCTTTTTGGGTGACAGATCTGAGGAACTGTCCCAAATTGAGGTGTCATTAGAGGAGGTTTTGGAACAAATTGGTAAACTAAACAGTAATAGGTCTGCAGGACCTGATGGTATTCACTCAAGAGTTCTGAAGGAACTCAAATGTGAAATTGCAGGACTACTAACTGTCATTTGTGACTCATAGACTTTAGGGTCAGAAGGGAGCAATATGATCATCTAGTCTGACCTCCTGCAGAAAGCAGGCCACAGAACCCTACCCATCCACTTACATAACAAACTCCTAACCTATGTCCGAGTTCTTGAAGTCTTCAAATTGTGGTTTGAAGACCTCAAGCTGCCGAGAATCCACCAGCAAGTGACTCATGCCCCATGCCACAGAGGAAGGTAAAAAACCTCCAGGGCCTCTGCCAATCTGCCCTGGAGGAAAATTTCTTCCCGTCCCCAAATATGGCGATCAGCTAAACCCTGAGCATGTGGGCAAGACTCACCAGCCAAACACCCAGGAAAGAATTGTCTGCAGTAATTCAGATCCCATCCTGCTGATAACGCTGGTCTAGAATTTTTGAGAAATTGTCTGCTTCAGAGATAAAATGTGATATTTATTATGTATTTTGATGTGGTGAAGTCAAATATGACAATTAAAACAACTGATTGGCTACTGTTTCTAAGATATTTAAGTTTTTACATTTTATGTCTATTTATATTGTGTAGATAGTAGAGTTTTAATCATCAATTGTAAACCTAGGTCTTTTCATGTGTTTACGGTTGCTTTACATGATAATATTTCACCTGTCCTGTTTATGTAACACTTTAAAACTCAGCAAAAGGGTTATATAAATAAAATTTATTATGAAACAAAAGGCAAAAAACTATTATGTACATAGTTTAGTCCTATTCAGTGTCTACTCGGCACTTCTTGGCTTGTCTCTTGTATTCATTAAATGGAGCATCTCTTGTCACTGTCTGACCCTGCATGGCCCTTCTTATATTCTTATTATTTTGTATGTCTAGTTGATTACTGCTATCACTTGAATCTCTTGAAAACCTAGGAAGGGATGCCCCTCATAATCTCATTGTGGCTCTGAACCCTATATTCATCATAGTAGTATGATTATGATATAATTATGACATACTTAGGATACAGTTGGTGCAAGATATGTCTTATCAGGTATTATTGGAAAAGTTAACTTCTGCTGAAAAGGATTATCTTTGCACGTATCACTTCTGTATTTGAAGTTATCAATATTGACTATGTATCTGTATTTCAAACATAGTTACACCTGTGTGACACACAAAATGTTTCCAAGCTGGGCAGCTGGTTGCAAAGGTCCTATATAGGCTAATGGGCCATTCGTGAAAACAATAGTCTTTAGGACAATCTTATCCCTGACCTGGTGAGCCTTCTTCAGAATGCTCCAGATAGCCTATAGATAATAGCTGCTATAACTCAGGCGGGCATGCAAGGGCATGTGATCAGACCACATGACACTGTATTCCATTTTGGGTTCCTGTAGTTTTCCACAGACTGGGCTGGGAACAATTTTTGGAACGAAGGATTCCTGCCATAGGTTAAAGCAATATAAAGTGGGGTATGGCAGCATCTAGTGGCCTCATGCCCCATACAAGAGAACTCCTGGAAGGATCAAAGGAACAAAAACTGGACTGGGGCAAGCGCTGGTCCCAGGCTAAAAGGATTTCTAGCCTGTGTATGAAAACCTGATGGACTGAGAAACTGGAAATTCATGTCCAATCTATCTAGTACCTTAGGCTTAGTGTGTGGTTTTGTTTATTTGCTAAGTACTCTGCTTTGCTCAGTTTGCTATCACTTATAATCACAAAGGAACAAAAACTGGACTGGGGCAAGCGCTGGTCCCAGGCTAAAAGGATTTCTAGCCTGTGTATGAAAACCTGATGGATTGAGAAACTGGAAATTCATGTCCAATCTATCTAGTACCTTAGGCTTAGTGTGTGGTTTTGTTTATTTGCTAAGTACTCTGCTTTGCTCAGTTTGCTATCGCTTATAATCACTTAACATCGTTTTTGTAGTTAAACTTGGGGTTTTTTTGGTTTTCTCTAACTCTGCTTGCCTTGGAATGAAGTGCCTGCGGAAAATCTCGGCTTGGTTAAGAGCAGCTTGTTGCATGCCCTTCCCACATCGAGGGGAGGGTGATCTCTTTTAAAGAACGTATATTGTATAAATCCCTGTGCAGTGCAAAGCTGTATAATTTGAGGTTTATACTCCAGTGGGCTGTGTGAGCCTGGAGAGAGGAGAAATTGGCTCATGTCTGCTTATTGTACTTTTCTTCCTTGTGTAAGGCCTTGGGGAGCTCATTGTGGGTGTGCTTCTCTATCTGCTGTCAGTTTGGGTGATAACAGAGCCTGAAGAGTTTGAATCACCAGGAAAGCATTGTGAACAAGGGCCAGCCCAGCTGGGTGGTTAGAGAGGTGCAGCAGTTCCCACAACTTCCAGACTGCACCCCGAGGGTGACAACCCATTGCACTCATACACCCCTGGAACCCAAATTAGACCCATAGGCATCTGTCACATTCTTGATTTGAACTGGGACTATATAGAACATGGTTGCAACCAAAGTCCTGTAGTGGCACTAAATCTTGTATAAAGAGGGTCAAATGAGGTGTATAAGACAAGGTTATGGTTTCTGGTTATGATTATGCTGTCTATATAGGTGTATCAATTTTGTAGTTGAAGTTATGAATATTGGCTCTATACTGTCTGTATTTCAAACTTATGCTATGCTTCTGGGAGACATGCCAGACAAGTTGGTGTCACCTCTGCCTAGTCTGCTTGATGGCCTATTAAGGACCATCATCTATATAATTGACCCATTGAGAGAAGGCCAATACGCCTTGTAACTCAGCAAATTATGCAGGGACTTGCCCATGTGACTCCAGACTCCATTTTGCTGTAATTTTCCACAGTAAGAACAAAGATGTGTTCTTACACCTGGAAAAGACTATAAAATCTGATACCTTATCTCCATCTTGTCTTCAGTCCTGCTTCATACCTCTGGAGCAACTTTGCTACAAACTGAAGCTCTGAACAAAAGACTGAATGACCCATCCCAGCTGTGGATGTACTTCAGAGACTTAATTTGAACCTGCAGTTTATTCTATCACTGCTACAAGCCTGAACCAAGACTTTGCCATTGCCGTATGTAATTGATTCCATTTAACCAATTCTAGCTCTCAACTATATATTTTTCCTTTCATGAATAAACCTTTAGTTTTTATATTCTAAAGGATTGGCAACAGCGTGATTTGTGGCTCAGATCTGATTTGTATATTAACTTGGGTCTGGGGCTTGGTCCTTTGGGATCAGGAGAACCTTTTTTCTTTTACTGGGGTATTGGTTTTCATAACCATTCATCTTCATAACGAGTGGCACTGGTGGTGTTCCTGGGAAACTGGAGTGTCGAAGGGAATTACTTGTGTGACTAGTGGTTAGCGAGTGGGGTGAAACCAAATTCCTCTTAGTCTGGCTGGTTTGGTTTGCCTTAGAGGTGGAAAAACCCCAGCCTTGGGCTGTGACTGCCCTGTTTTAAGCAATTTGTCCTGAATTGGCACCCTTAGTTGGGTCACGCCGGAGCCAGCATTGTTACAACATCTGTGAGGCAAGCATGGGGGAGGGACTGTAGCCTGAACAAAAGATCCAGGGGTAGCAATTGTTTGATTCCTTTCCCACCCTGTTCCCATTCCACCAGGGCACATCCACCAAAATACCAACATACTGAAATGGCCCCAGGGCAACAGACCAGACAAACTCCATGCCTCAGTGGAGAAGTCCACATGTAGCAGTTCTGATGCAGGGTAGCGGAACCCGTTTTTGCATCAATTTCTGAAAGATCAATGCAGTATTGACATTTGATGCTTGCCCGATGCAGACAGCAGATGAACTATTAGAACAATTGGGGCTGCCTGATATGTATCCTTTTTAGACCTCACAAAGGGATACTGGCAAATACCTTTGATGCCAGAATCCTGGGAGAAGAAAACCTTTTCCATGCCCTTTGGCCTACATGAATTCAGGATCATGTCATTTGGCTTCCACAGCTGGCAGTGATTTTTCAGAGGCTAATGGACTGGATATTACAACTGCCTGGGCAGTATGTAGCACTATCAACTACTGCTACAATCAACTGAACATTGGTTTTGGTCCTGTACATTGTAGCAGCATGCCACATGTAGTGCACATGATGGTACATTTACATACACCAAAGAGAGCAATTGCCAACTGCTAGGCTGAACCATCTGCAAGACTCAGCTTGCCCTGAAAATCTGAGCCCCTGGTATTGATGAATTATTTCTACACTCCCTTGGGAGGCCTCAGGCTGAAGTTCTTCAGGGTGTATTTTCTGCTCTTCCCTCTGTTCACAGAGACTAGGGAACTGTCAAGGATTCCTTGCCAACCCGAGAGTCCACAGGGACTGTACAGGGAATTATGAAAGTTGCTATCTAGCATGCCGAGTCTTAGACGTGAGTTTCATACGCTGAGTCTCAGGGCTCTGCATTGCTGTCTCAGTAAGGAGATTTCCCTGCTCTGTTAAGTGGGATTTCAATGAGTTGCCTGTTTCTGCATTAAAGTTAGTGCTGAGGGCTCAAGGAGAGTTCCAGGGTTCAAGTCAAGAACCATCTGGGCAGGACTTCACTTGTATAGTGACTTGAAATGTTTAATATCAGAGGGGTAGCAGGGTTAGTCTGGATCTGGAAAAGCAGCAAAGAGTCCTGTGGCACCTCATAGACTAACAAACATATTGGAGCATGAGCTGTCATAGGTGAATAGCCACTTCGTTGGATGCATGTCCCATGACAGCTCATGCTCCAATATGTCTGTTAGTCTATAAGGTGACACAGAACTCTTTGCCACTTGAAATGTTTAGGATTTACCTGGTAAAATTGGAACTAAACATTTACTGTAAATAGTTTAGACACATATTTATTTTTTAAGATCAGTTCCTTGTTTCTCACTGTGTCCTTTTATCTGTCTGAGTAGCTTTTTTTTTTGGTGGTAGTGGTGTTTTGTCTGCTGGTTTGCTCAAGTTTTCCAGTTCAGCAACTTCACTGCTGCAACTTCACTTTTAGGTAGTAAAGTGAAAGCCTCCGCAGTGGGTGTCTGTGTTATCAGAGGGTTCCCAACAAGAATGGGCCACACACTGGCCAGATTCTGCTCTCATAGTCTGATTTCAGTGGGTCACTCCAGATTGACAGTGGCCTCCCTGACAGCAAAATGAAGGTCCATGTGTTCTGGAATCTCCATCTTTCATACCCGGTCTCAGAGCACCACATAAACTGGGGTTTTCCTTCAGACACTTTCAGCACTCTAAGAGAAGAGCAGGACCCAAAGCTGTAATTTTCACAGTTTGGAGCCAAAAGTTAAACCCTAAGGGTGAATGTGGTCCCATTGAGATCAGTGGGAAAGCTCCAAAAATGGCCAGGAGTTCACCCTAAATCCACTTGTAGGGATTTAAATAAATGGCCTGATTTATACCAGCCATGAGGCTCCAGTGACTTCAACTGGAGTTGTCCCATGGCCTCTAAGGCCGGGTGATCTCATTTGGACCAAAGAAGAACTGACAGGAGAGCTGCTGAAATCTCAAGCTCACAGGCTTCGAGGTTCAGAACAATAAGGATAATAATTTTGTTCTCAGAGAGTGAGAGGGGTCTGCTCTCTCTATGCCTCTGGGACTGGAGAGGATGAGAAGTTCCAAAAGGCAAGCAGTGTTCGAAATCCCACTGGGAGAGGATCAGGAACACACAGTGTGTGTGTGTACGGGGGGGGGAGATGTGCAGTATCCGGATCCCAGTGGTGTGGAGCCCTGAAACTGGGTGAAATAGGGAATGAACATCTTGCCTAATGCACAGACCAAAGATGCATAACGAGGCTTTCTGGGGCAGAGGGGTTTCTCAGACTTTAAAGGAACGTGGACCACACTGTTGCAGATTATCTCTGACAGTGTCCCCCATTCGGACCATCCCTCCTTCTGTGAGGAACCCCACTAGAACGTCATGGTAACGTCAGCAATTGCCAACACAGAAAAGCAGTCTCAGGAAGGGGTATCCGGGTTTCTAATGTGCTGTAATACAGGAAGAGTCACTGACACTGGCTCCCTTTAATTTCCATGTCCTCTCTCCCTCAGCCTGAGTCTGTCTCTCTCTTCTTCCCTGCACAGGCAGAGCTGCTGCTGGGTTCCCTTTGCCCCCAGAAAGGCAGTTCAGGCTGATCTCCCCCTTGCCCCCAGTGCAGACAGATACTGAGTTTAACCGTGTCTGAGGAGATATTTCTGTGACCTGTCGCTGTGGGGTCTGGCACCTGGTTTTGGTCCTGGGTGAGGGGTATCACTGTATGTCCGGGCTGGAAATTGTCAGGGTGAGGGACCTACATGGATAAGTGGCCAGCACTGGGGGTTGTGGGGCAGACAGGGGTGTTTAGGAGAGGTGGGATTGTGGTGGGGAGGGATAGTGTGTACACGGACAGGTGGGCAATGCTGGGGTTTGTGGGGGGTAGGGATGGGATGTAAAGGGACAGGGGATAACACTAAGGTTTGTGAGGCATGCAGGCTGTGTACAGAGACATGCAAGCATCATTGCAGTTTGTAGGGGCCAGGACTAGGGCATACAAAGACAAACAGGCAGGGCTGAGGGTTGTGGGGCAGGCTGGGGCTGTACAGGGACAGGCGAGCAACATTGAGGGTTGTGAAGGCATGGAATAGCTTGTATACAGACAAGCGGGCAGCTCCTGTGGCTGTAGGACAGGAAGAAGCTATAGGGACAGATGGGCAGCACTCGGGGGTATGGGATGTGCAGCGGCAAGTACACGGACAGGCAGGCTGTGTTGTTGAAATTATTTTTTTTCTTTGTGATTGTTGGTTCAAGGTGAGGTCTGGGACCTTCCCTAGTCATGAGTGTGTTTGTGGGAGTCTCAGCTTCTCTTTGCTCTGCCAAGCCACAGACCTGCAGCCTGGGTGTCACAACCTTTACTCAATTTTGTTTACAGTGGTTGTTTCTGAATGTTAATTTTATAACTTCAGTTGATCTTCCCACTGCTAAAATGCCTGATCTTTGCTCTTCAACTGCTTCCGTTTCCATGCTTCCCAGGCATCCCTGGCTCCCACAAGCTCCACTCTGCCTCATGCTCACCACAGGTCTTTTCTGCATGAGTAAGGTAAGGTGCCCCCAACACACCTGTTTCCTTGGCTGGGGGTGGTGAGTGACTGTGTCTCACATGAGTCAAATGCCAAGGGAGGCACCTGTGCGGTTTCTCTTGTTACCTCCATACACACTGTGGAACGATTTTCAAGCTGAGGAGAATGCATATTATAGAATGAGAGCGTGCTACCCTAAGGCATGTGAGGGTGTCATGGTATAAACCCCCACTCTGAACCTTAGCGTCCAAAAGATGGGGTACCAGCATGAATTCCTCTAAGCTCAATTACCAGCATAGAACCTGTAGCGCTGCCACCAACCAGGAATTCCAGTGCCTGGTACACTCTGGTCCCCCCAAAACCTTGCCCGGGGACCCCCAAGACCCAGACCCTCTGGATCTTAACACAAGGAAAGTAAACCCTTTCCCTCACCGTTGCCTCTCCCAGGCTTCCCCTCCCTGGGTTACCCTGGAAGATCACTGTGATTCAAACTCCTTGAATCTTAAAACAGAGAGGAAAATTCACCTTCCTTCCCTCCTTCTCTCTCCCCCTCCCAGACTCTCCCTGAGAGAGAAAGTAATCCTAACACAGAGAGAAAATTAACCTTTCTCTCCCCCTTCCCTCCTTTCTCCCCACCAATTCCCTGGTGGATCCAGACCCAGTCCCCTAGGGTCTCACCAGAATAAAAAAACAATCAGGTTCTTAAACAAGAAAAGCTTTAAATTAAAGAAGGAAAACAGTAAAAATTATCTTTGTAAATTTAAAATGGAATATGTTACAGGGTCTTTCAGCTATAGACACTGGGAATACCCTCCCAGCCTAAGTATACAAGTACAAATTAAAATCCTTCCAGCCAAATACAAATTTGAACTCCTCCCAGCCTAATATACATTTGCAAATAAAGAAAACAAACATAAGCTTAACTCGCTTTTTCTACCTAGTACTCACTATTTTGAATCTATAAGAACCTGTATCAGGGAGATTGGAGAGAAACCTGGTTGAAGGTCTGGTCACCCTCAGAACCCAGAGTGAACAACAACCAAACACTAACAGCACACACAAAAACATCCCTCCCTCAAGATTTGAAAGTATCCTGTCCCCTGATTGGTCCTCCGGTCAGGTGACAGACAGGCTCACTGAACTTGTTAACCCTTTACAGGCAAAAGAGACATGAAGTACTCCTGTTCTATTAACCCTTAACTATCTGTTTGTGAAAAAATTTTACTCACTTTTGTATCCAACAGTTGTTGTTGCTGAATTTTATTTACATTACATGGCATTTCACTAGCGGAAAGAACCACTGACCTTTGTTCCTCAGTTGCTTCAGTCTCCCATCATACTCTGAACCCTGTACGTACTCTATTTCCACCTGCCAGGCTGCTCAAATTCCAACAGCACACTAGTCACCAGTGTCTTCTCCATGCTCCACAGTCATCCCTCGCTCCCACAACCTCTGAGCTGCCCCACGCTAGCCACAGCTCTTCCTCTGTGGGGGGTGAGGTGCCTCCCATCATACCTGCTCCCTTGGCTGGGGGGTAATCACTGACTGTGTCTCACCAGTGAGAAATATCATTAGTGGCAAATGCCAAGGTGCATCAAGGATTGCTACACAGGAACAACATGCAAGCTGAGAAGCTAGCATCATGTTAGCATCACCTACGTTCTTTGTTCCTAGATGTAGATATCTACATAGCTATACTGAAACACATATTGATTGCTTTAAACCAGTTTACCAACCAACACAGATTTATCTGAATCAGAGACCTGTCTTCTTCATTATTTAAAATAGCCAAATTTTTGAATCGTCTGCACACTTCATCGATTTTCAGGCATGAGGAGGATAAGTGGGTGAGTTGCTGACATAAGTCTTTGTCACACTTGTCAGTTAACTCCACTAACCTATGTTTCAGACAAAGCTGGGTGGCTGCAAGAAATTGTCTCACTAAAAGAAAGAAACAAGGGAAGTAACAGAGGCACAGGCCTGTAGCACTAAATGCCAACAGCCTAGCACATATCGGGCCCATTCTGTTGAGTATAAAGTCATAGCCCAGCACAAAGTCATAGCCCAGAACCTGGGTGTAGCAGGGTGAACACAAGGGCAGTGGGGTCCAGGAGGGATGTGGGGGCCAACAACAGGTGGGACACCTGGCCTGCAGATGGCGCTCTGATGACTGGTGAGCTAATTCTGGAGAAGACCAGCAGGAGGTGCCACCAGGTGAGCCTACGCTTGATTACAAGTGGTGAAGAATGTGGGCACGTGCGGTCCACCCATGATACTAGGGGCCAGGGCAAGGACTGTGGACAATTGCCCAGAGAAGCAGGAGATGATCGACCCTGGGTATGTTGGGGTTTATTATGCAGAGGTCCCAGGTGCCATCCCTGGGTGAGCCCAGGCGCAGTGACCAGGTGGAAGGGGGCTGAAGAGCTTTTGGGATTCCAGGAGACCCAAAAGGAACTGTGGGAGGTGCTATTGGCCCTTCAAGAGCAGTTTGGCCAGCTGGCAGAAGAACAGCGGGCCCTGTGGAAACTCCTTGGGAAGGAGTTAGGAAAAAAATGCGGAGGATGTGAGCAGTGGAGGGCTGAGGCCAGGAAGCCTGTGGCAGAGCACAGGGCTTGCTACACCTGCAGCATGACAGGACACATAAGATGGGACTGTCCCTACGGGGCTGGTGGCAGGGTGCCTTGCCCCGAACAGGGAAAGCTGCAAATCCCTCAAGTTGGCCACTGGGTGAGGGAACCCAGGCGGCTGAAAATATGTTGGGCCTGTGGACAAGAAGGCCACCTGCAGCGGGTGGGCCCAGGCCCGAGGCAGAGGGTCCAAGTTGGCCCTGGCAAAGGGGCTGGACCCCAGAGGGATCCTGAAAGACCCACAAGAGTCAAGAGGCAGGGAGCCTGCTGGCACTGCCAGAGACCGGGCCATATAAGGAGGCACTGCCCCCATGGGGAAACTGATAGATTGCAGTCAGCTCCAGGGCACGGGGGCTAGATGGTGACTGGCAGTAGCCACGACTGAGGCAACGTGGGGATTGGGTGTGGAGGTTCCCTGGGTGGGGAAACCCAGAGAGAGTTGAGTACTGCCAGGGGTGCAGCACCCAAGACAAGGGCACCGGGGTCCAGGAGGGATGTGGGGGCCAATGACAGGTGTGACACCTGTCCTGCGTGTGGTGCCATGGTGACTGGTGAGCTAATTCCTGAGCCGGCCACCAGGAGCCACCGCCAGGTGAGTCTACAGCTGATTACACCAGGGAACTACAGACCAGTCAGCTTCACTTCAGTCCCTGGCAAAACCATGGAGCAGGTACTCAAGGAATCCATTCTGAAGCACTTGGAGGAGAGGAAAGTGATCAGGAACAGTCAACATGGATTCACCAAGGGCAACTCATGGCTGACAAACCTGATTGCCTTCTCTGATGAGATAACTTGCTCTGTGGATATAGGGAAAATGGTGGATGTGATAAATCTTGACTTTACCAAGATGAATCAAGTATAAGGTGTACAGAAAGCTGGCTAGATTGTTGGACTCAATGGGTAGTGATCAATGGCTAGTTAGCAGCCGGTATAAAGAGGAGAGCTCCAGAGGTCGATCCTGGGGTCGGTTTCGTTCAGCATCTTCATTAATGATCTCGATGATGGGACTAATTGCACCCTCAGCAAGTTTGCAGGTGACATTAAAATGGGGGGCGAGGTAGATAAGCTGGAGGGTAGGGATAGGGTTCAAAATGACCTAGACAAATTGGAGGATTGGGCCAAAAGAAATCTGATGAGGTTCAAGAAGGACAAATGCAGAGTCCTGCACTTAGAACAGAAGAATCCCAGGCACTGCTACAGGCTGGGGACCAACTCGCTAAACAGCAGTTCTGCAGGAAAGGACTTGAGGATTACAGTGGATGAGAAGCTGGATATGAGTCAGCAGTGTGCCCTAGTTACCAAGACAGCCAATGGCATATTGGGCTGTATTAGTAGGAGCATTGTCAGCAGAATGTGGGAAGTGATTATTCCCCTCTATTCAACACTGGTGAGGCCACACCTCGAGTATTGCATCCAGTTTTGGTCCCTCTACTACAGAAGGGATGTCGACAAATTGGAGAGAGTCCTGTGGAGGGCAGTGAAAATGATTTGTGGGCTGAGGCACATGACTTGGGGGAGAGGCTGAGGGAACTGGGATTATTTAGTGTGTAGAAGAGAAGAGTGAGGGGGGATTTGATAGCAGCCTTCAATTCCCTGAAGTGGGATCCAAAGAGGATGGAGCTCGGCTGTTCTCAGTGGTGGCAGAGGACAGAACAAGAAGCAATGGTCTCAGATTGCAGTTAGGGAGATCTAGGTTGTATATTAGTAAATGCTATTTCACTAGGGGGATGGTGAAGCACTGGAATGGGTTATTTAGGGAGGTGGTGGAATCTCCATCCTTAGTGGTCTTTGACAAAGCCCTGGCTGGAATGATTTAGTTGGGGTTAGTCCTGCTTTGAGCAGGGGATTGGTCTAAATGAACTCCTTAGATCTCTTCCAACCACAATGGCCTATGATTATATGATGATGTCTGTTTCCGTGGGGACATCTCCTTTCCAATATAGGAACTGCATTGTGGATCTATCTAGTCCAGTGTCCTCTCTGTGACAGTGACTGCCACAGGTGTTGCAGGAGAATGTGTAAAAAACTCAGCAGTAGATAGATGGTGGAGCTGACTTGACAATCAGGAGGGTGTCACCCAAATGCCTAAAAGCTAGACATTGGCTTGTGCTCTGAATCACATTGTCATACAGGCTTTCCAAATATTTATTTAGCTGCAACTATTGTATCTGGATATCTCCCTTTCCATGTGAAATTCTCAGTCTTTTCAACCTCTCTCCATATGAGTGTTTCCCCAGGCCCTTGATCATTCTTGTTCCCCTGGCCTAAAACTCTCTATTTCTGCAATATTCTATGTGAGAAGAGTGCCCAGTTCTAAACAGAGGAGTCCAGAGGAGGGTGAAATATTGACTGACTGATCTCATGACACTGTATTTTCTGTATGATATCCCATAACACTCCTCCTGGATCCCAATATTTTGCTTTGCTTCTCTCTGTGCTTGCACTATGAGCAAGGTTTCACAGATCTGTGTACTGTGACACCCAGTTCCCTGTCCTGAGTGCATACATTTAAATTAGAACCTTGTACGGTGTTTGAGGAATTCAAGCTTTTCCCTCCAGTGGGCATACACGAGGCAATTATTGCCATCAAAGTTCATCTTCCAACGTGCTGCACATTCACATGGCTGAGTTAGCTCCCCCAGAGAACTTCTCTGTATTTGATTATGACCTAAATAATCTGGTGCTATCTTCAAATGTTGTCACCTCTCTGCTCACCCCCATTTCTAGATTGATAATAGCTATAAAATGTTTACCCTACTAATTATTTTATAAACCTTGTAATCCCTCTCACTGTGCTCCTCTCCCTTCTCAGGTATATTGAGCATTTCTAAGCTCGATCGACGCATTGATGACATCATGGCAGCTTTGAACTTCACCCAGTCTGACCCGTCAACATTCATCCTAATGGGCGTCCCTGGCATGGAAGATGTCCACATCTGGATTTCCATCCCTTACTCTACATCCTACATTATCTGCCTGTTGGGAAATTTCATGGTTCTGTTTGTTGTAAGCAAAGAGGAGACCCTGCAAAAGCCGATGTACCTGCTGATATGCATGCTGGCACTCACAGACATCACCAAGTCTAGTACAGTCATGGCAAAGGCTCTTTGTATATTTTGGTTTAATCTAAAAGGCATTACTATGGGTGGCTGCCTCACCCAGATTTTCTTCATTCACTCAGTTAATTTTGTGCAGTCTGGTGTTCTCATGCTAATGGCCATTGATCGCTATGTTGCCATATGTAATCCTTTGAGATACCCTACCATCCTCACCAATGCACGAGTAGTTATGCTAGGGCTTGCTTGTTTGGTAAGAGCTTTACTTTTCATGGTGCCCCTGCCCCTGACCCTGAGCAGGCTGCCATTCTGTGACAACCGCATTATACCCCACACGCACTGCGAGCACATGCTTTTGGCAATGATATCGTGTGGGGATATCACATTCAACAGGACATACAGCTTCGTGATGCCATTTTTACTCATGGGGTCAGATCTGATGCTCATTGCCCTGTCCTATGGTCTCATCATTAGGGCCGTCCTCAGAATTTCCTCCAAAAGAGCCCACCAGAAAGCCCTCAACACCTGCACAGCCCACATTTGCGTATTGATGATATTTTATACTCCCGTTTTCTTCACCATCCTGACAATCCGGTTCATTGGACACATCACTCCCTATGGTCGCATCATCTTGTCCACCCTCTATCAGCTTGTTCCTCCTGTGCTCAACCCCATCATTTATGGGGTCAAAACCCAAGAGCTGAGTGATAAAGTGGGAAAATACACTTGCAGAAGGTGATCACCAGAGGCCACTGACTTTCAACCTGTGCGACAAGAGGGTGAAAGGATGGTTCTCATTAATCAAGGATTTCCTGTCACAGTTTGGCTGAGCTCAGCACTTTGGAAGTTCGCAGTCTGAGAAATTCCTCTCATCTAATGTCTTATCACTCCATCATCAAGCTCTGTGCTCTCTGTTGCTAAGCTCCCTCTTTTTGACCATTACCCATCCTCTTTCATTGTCACTCATCAGCCCTCAGCCTCACACACCATGTCACTCAGCCTTTGTATAACTCCTAGACTACCAGATGATAGTGCAGATTCCCCTTAGTCCCTCTGTGAAAAGGTTTCCTGATCAGTTTGATGAACAGAAGGTATACTTTCAGATTGCCAAACAGAAAAGAAAAAAATTACAATGCTGAATTTCTTTATCATATGTACAGTGATTTTTTTTCATGTCCAATCCTTCAGGAAACCCAGCAGATAAACCAACTAACGACTAACAGTAACAAACTACTTCAATGCAAAATGTGGATATTGACTACCGTCACTGAATGCAATTAGAAATATATACCATAAACATGTTTTTGTTGTTTTTATGCTACAGTTCTTTTGGGCTACTTTCACAATGCCAATTGCTGCAGTTTGTTTGAAACTCCTGCCAACACTCAGTCAGGAAACAAATACCAGTACTGGGGTTTTGAATTTGAATTTTATTATCCTTTGATAGCTTTGGTGCTAACGTGGACAAACTTCTGCTGGGGTTAGAAGCTTTTTTTTTTTGTCTATTTGTTTTGTTTTTAATCAAATCTGTACTAGGTAACTAACAAAACCTTCCTTTTGTTATTTGGTGTATAGACCAAACGGAATTAAAAAAAATGCTTCAAGAAATTGATTGTGTACTTTTAGGTCAGTTATTAAGTGACCTTTGGCTTTAATGCAGTGGAAATCTGGCAACCTCATCCCTTCATGGCTACAAGTTGACAAAAACATGTATTTTTATGGGGATTGTGGATTATATTGTACACATAATTAATTATGAACAGAGGATACCAACTTCTAAGGCACACTACAATTATGACCCACATAAACATATTCATTTGCAAATGGATTAATAGCAAAACGACGTTTTCCCTCTGTTACTTCTAAACATACCTCTTGTGGTTGCAAAGCATTTTTGGCACATTCATATTCAATTTCAGATTCTTCTATGAAGGCTGCCTGAAAACTTTATAAAAACACATTAAATGTAAACCCCAAATTGAAAGAAAACATAGTAGAGGACCAAAAAAGTGCCACTGTGGGTAAACAACAAAGTAAAAGAAGCAGTTACAGGCAAACCACATCCTTTAAAAAGTGGAAGTCACACTCCATTGAGGAAAATAGAAAGGACATGAAATGGCAGTTAATAGGAACAGGGGAGGGTAAAGCTGATGTTGTGGAGGACACTTCCAGGCAAGTCAGTGGACTTGCATTGACCACAGCCTTAGACAGCATCAAGAATGTGTTCACCCAAGGAGTCTATCCTGGCCCAAGACCCAAATTTTGTTCAGAAAATACAGGGAGACCAGATGATCAGTCATGCCTAAGGTTAAGATTTTGTCACAGTTATTTTTAGTAAAAGTCACGGACATGTCACGGGCAATAAACAGAAATACACGTAAGCCCATCACTTGTCTGTGACTTTTACTAAAACTAAATGGGGCAGGCAATTAAAGCCCAGTCAGGAGGATGAGAGCCCAAGAACGGCTTCAGGATTGGAGGAGATCTAGCACCTGCTGCCAACACAGCTAACAGCTACGTGTCCCCTGCTGCAGACCAACAGCTCAGATCTCCATGGTCCCCACTGCAGTTCCAGTGTCGCAGAATTCCAGAGCCCTTGCTGCAGCCCGTGTCACAGAGCCCCGGAGCCCCCACTGCCCGTGACAGCTTGGAGTTCTGGGTCCCCCCACACATGATAACTTGGAGCTCCAGGTCCCCCAGACACCAGCGGTTGCTGAGATCTGCTGTGGCCTTGGCAACCCATGGCAGCTAAGAACTCGGGGGCTCCCTCTGGCTGACAGCTCTGTCTCCGTCACCCCAGAGTTGAAGTGGAAAATGTCACTGAGATCTCTGACAGTCACTAAATCTGTGACTTCCATGACATAATCGCATCCTTAGCCATGCCTGGGAACAACTTGCTGTAGTGAATGGGGAAATGGTGGAACCTCAGTGACTGAGACAGTCGCCAAACCTGCTCCAGAGTGTAGAGTTGCTCATCACTGGGCTCAGAGTATCAGCTGGCTATCGTTAAGTGCTAAAAGCTGGCATGTTGTTGCCTCGGTAGCGCTGTTGAGGCTGCTCAGCGCTTCTGTCCTTGGAGATCGAGTGTTATCAGTATTCACAAATAAGGTAACCTGCTAGTTCAGCAGACCATGATGTTACTCATAAAGAAAGACCACAGGCACACTTCGCTGACAAAGGCACCCAGCCAAGTTTATTGCCAGCTAGGCATAGACCTAGCACCCTAGCTATGAGCCAAATGAGCAAATGAGCTTATGGAATTCCTCTCCACGGTGCTAATACCCCAAGAAATCCTTATTGATCAAGGACATAACTTCTCTTTACAATTAATGAAAGAACTTAGAATCTAATGAAGGTAAAGGTATTAAGAACTTATGGGTTTGTAGAGCAATTTCACAGAACTTTGATGGCGAGTTTAAAGAAGTTTGTATCCTCAAATTCCAAATGCTGAGACCAACTCTTCCCCCACTTCCTTTTTGCTACCAGGAAAGTGCTTCAAGCCTCCAAGTTTTCTTCTTTTCAACTGCTGTCTGGGAGGCAGCCTTTAGGCTTTCCAGACCTGCTTGGAAGAGCAAAGACCCCAAGCAATGAACATAGTCCAATACATTCTCAAATTTAGCAAGCACCTCAAGACTTTGTGAGCATTTGCTAGGAGAATTTTGCTAAATGCATAATGGGTACAAGAGAAGGCCTATAACAAAGGGGTCCAGCCATGAGTGTTCAAAATGGGGGATTCAGTGTTATTGTTATTGACATGTTTCATATTCAAATTACTGGTTCAATGACAGAGACCATTTGAGGTAGTGAGGCATGTGGGCACCATCGAATATCAGATCCAGCACCCAGATTAGAAAAAGGAGACTCAGATAAAAACATAAGAATGGACCGACTGGGTCAGACCAATGTCCATTTAGTCCAGTATCCTATCTTCTAACAGTGGCCAATGCCAGGTGTTGAGAGGGAAAGAACAGAACAGGACTATTATCGAGGGATCCATCTCCTGTCATCCAGTCCCATCATCTGGTCATCAGAAGCTGGGGACTCCAAGAACATAGTGTTGCATATCTGAACATTTTGGCTAACAGCCACTGAATTTATCTACCTTTGACTTTCACAACATCCCCTGAGAATGAGTTCCACAGGTTGACTGTGTGTTGTGTATACTATTTCCTTGTGTGTGAAGGATATGCTTCTGTTCATTTTGGATAAAATGTGGTTTGCAGGGTGCTTATGCATAGGGAAGCATGCTGTGGCTCACCACCTTAGGAACATTCTAGAGAAGGCCAGGGGGACAGGGGTGAGCTCAGCATGTGGAATGGAGAATTATGACCATGTGATAAACAAATCCACTTATGGAAAGGTTAAATCTGATTGGTTAGAGGTTCGTGTTATGTAACTTGCTATGTAGGTGCCAAGTGTTATAAAATAGCAAGGGAAGGGACTCCTTGCTGGAGGGACTCTGCCCAATTTTTGTATCGGGGCTCTCCTTTTGTACATATTAAATAAAGCCTTGTTGAATTGAATTGAAACGCATCAAATCAAATCGAATCGCATCGCATCGAATTCCCTTGATTCTACCCAGCATCAGACTCATTGGGAACCACAAAATCCCAACAGTGACCCTTGGTTCTTGTGTTATGTGAAGGAGTAAACAAGATTTCTATATTCACTTTCTCCACACCATTCATGATTTAATAGCTCTCTATCTTAACACCTGTAAATTGTCTCTTTTGCAAGCTGAAAAGTTCCAGTCTTTTTAATATCTCCTCAGATGGAAGCTGTACCATATCTCTAATCCTTTTTGTGGCCTTTCTCTATAATTTTCCATTTCTAATATCCTTTTTTTAAAAAATTAGGTGGCCAGCATTGCATGCACCATCCATGGTGTGGTATTTATATAGTGGCATTATTGTACTTTCTCTAGTCTTATCAATTCCTTTCCTAATGGCTCCTTGCATCAATTCACTATCAAGTCATTTGGCCTCAAGAGGGTGGCAGTGATTTTCAGAGGCTAATGGACTGGATATTACAAATTCATGGGCAGTATGCAATGGGTACACTGTGACGATTAATTGAAAATGGTTTTTGGTTCTGTATCTTGTGACAGCGTAGCCACACATGGTGCAGATGACAGTACATTACACACAATAAAAATAGCCATTGTGAATTGCTAGGCTGAACAGTCTGCAAGGCTCAGTTTGCCGTAACAATCTGAGCCCCTGTTATTGGCTAATCATTTCTTCACTCCTGGGGGAGGTTCTCATGCTGAAGTTCTCCAGGGTCTATTTTCTGCTCTTCCCACTGCTCATGGAGCTGAGGGAATTGTTTGGGACTCCTGGCCAACCTGAGAAACCGCAGGGACTATACAGGGAAAACATAAAGGTCGCTGCCCAGCATGCTGAGTGTCAGACATGTGAGAATCATAAACTGATCCTTAAGTCTCCACATTCCTGTCAGGCAGGGTTCGAGGGTTCAAATCAAGAACCATCTGGGCAGGAATTCACCAGCACGGTGACTTGAACAGTTTAGTATTTTCAGAAACACCAAGGGATTTACTTGGTAAAATTGGAACTACAAATGTATTGAAAATTGATTAGACAAATATTTGTTTTTAATATCATTTCCTTGTCTCTTACTGTGTCCTTCTATCTGTCTCAGTAGCTTCCTTTTTGGGGCAGAGAGGTTTTTTCTATGGTTCATTTAATTTTTCCAATTCAGCAACTTCATTGCCCTTTTAGGAAGTGCAGTCACAACTTCTGCAGTGGGTATCTGCTTACTAGAGAGTTCATAACAAGAATGGGTCACACAACAGCCAGATTCTGCTCTCATATTCTTCCATTAGTGGGTCACTCCACATTGCCACAGGCCTCCCTGAGAGCAAAATCAGGGCCTACGTGTTTTGGAATCACAAACTTTCATGCCCAGTCTCAGAACACCATATAAACTGGGTGTTTCCTTCAGACTCTCTCAGCACTCTGACAGAATAGCGCTCTCTGCAGCAGGACCCAAAACTGTGATTTGTGCAGCTGGGACCCAAAATTTAAACACTAAGAGTAAAATCTTGATCCCTTTGAGATCAATGGCAAAACTCCCAACAAGGCCAGAGTTTCACCCTAAATCCACATATAGGAACTTAAATAATTGGCCTCATTTACACTGGCCATGAGCCTCCAGTGACTTCAACTGGAGTGGTCGCATGGCCTCTGAGGATGAGGGAACTCGTCTGGACCAAAGAAGAACTGACAGAAGAGGAGAGTTGCTGAAATTTCAAACTCAGAGGTTTAAAGGTTTAAAACAATTAGGATAACAGTTTTCTTCAGGGAGGACATGTGCTTTGCTCACTCTGTGCCCCTGTATCTCTGGTTCTGGAGCAGACAAGAAGCACCAAAAACCACTAAAAATAAAGTATGTTTCTGGCTTAGAGGAAACAGGTGCTGCTACAAATCTCATCGGGGGAGGTCCAGGAACACAGTGTTTGTGTGTGTTTGGGGGGTTGGGAGGCCGGAGCAATATACTGTATCCAAGTCACAGTGGCATGGAGTCTGAAACTGGATGAAACAGGGAATGGAATCCTGCCTAATGCACAGACCAAAGAGGAATAATGAGGCCTTCTGGGTGTCTCAGACAGTGACATAACATGGACCACACAGTAGCAGTTGTCTCTGATACCATCCACCATCTGGACCATCTGTCCACCTGTTAGCAATCCCACTACAGCCTCATAGTAAGCTCAGCAACTGCCAACACAAAAGCACAGCCTCAGGAAGGTCTGTCCAGGTTCCTAACAGGCTGCAACGTTAATGCTTTGTGTCATTTTGAGGAAGAGTTACTCACACTGCCTACTTTTAGTCTTCACGTCCTCTCTCCCTCCAGCCATGTCTGTCCCTCTCTCCTTCCCTGCACAGGCTGAGCTGCCTCTGGGGTTCCCTTTCCCCCAGAAAATCAGTTCAGGCTGATCTGTCCCTTTTCCCCGGTGCAGACAGACTCTGAGTTCAGCCTAGTCTGAGGAGATATTTCTGTGAGCTGTCGCTGTGGGATCTGGCACCTGGTTTTGGTCCTGGGAGAAGGGTATCACTGTGTGACAGGGCTAGAATTTGTGGGGGTGGGGGACCTACATGGAAAAGTTATCAGCACTGTGGGTTGTGCAGTAGGGAGCAGGCTGTTCACAGACAGGAGGGCAGCACTGGAGGTGGTGGGGACAGGTAAGGGATGTAGCGGCAAGCAGTACTGGGGCTTATTTTTAAGCTTTTAAATGTTAGACTGAAGGAATTTAATGATTTTCTTGCAGAGGGAGTTCTAAATGCATATCAGTTCTGGGGGCGAGGAGCAACATATAGAGCGACAAGTGGGCAGCACTGTTGAAATTAAATTTTTCTTTGTGATTGTTGGCTTGGGTCAGTCTCAGGGTCTCTTTGCTCTGGCAAGCCCCAGAACTGCAGCCCGGGTGTCACCTTGACTCAGGTCTCTTTCCAACTCAGTTCTGCACTCCTGTCTCTCCTTACATAAGTTCAGGCATTTGACTGGTGAAAAGAATCACTGAGCTTTGCCTGACTCTGCACCCCGTATTCTCCATAGAGATATTGGTATGATGTGATTATAGCATAATTCTGATACATTTTATGCAAGATGAGTCCTGTAAGATGCCATTGGAAAAGTTATGATGTTCTGAATACGGTTATCCTATTTGTGTGCATTGATCCTCTTTGCATCTGAAGTTATAAATACAGACCGCGTATCTATATTTCATATGTCATTACAGCTGGGTAACACCCACTTGGCATGTTGCTTTCAGTCTAGATAGATGTTTGGGGAGGGACTATTCAGGGCAATGAGCCATTAAGAAAACAATAGGCCACAGGAGATGGGTCTCACCTGATGACCCTTCCCGAGAATGCTCCAGACAGCCTGTATGTAAGGCTAAGATTTAATAAATGGCATTGTTAGTAAAAGACATGGACAGGTCATGGGCAATAAACATAAATTCATGGACCCATGACCAGTCCATGACTTGTATGAGGTATCACTGCCTAAATTTTTGGTGTTCTGGAGGAGTCCGTAGGGCACAGCTAATACCCTGTAGCAGGGAGAGGGGGGTCCTGGGGTTTTGCCTTATGTTGGGTAGTCAAGGGTGACCGCTGCTACTGGGTGGGGGGCTCTGGGGTGCCCAGTGGTGATTTGGCATTGGGGGTGACCCAGGACCACCGCCTGCATGAATGCTGGATGAGGTGAAGTACCAGAAGAAGGTCTACAGTCTGTCAGAGCAGCACATTGAGAGAGGGAGCCCAGGCTGGTGAGTCAGAGGAATCTGTGGTATCCCAGTGTTAGGTGGCACTCTGGAGGAAACCATCACACTTTGCTCCTCAGCTGCTCCAATCTCCCATCATCTCCCATCCCAATCTCCCATCATCCTCTGGCCCCTTCTTCCTCTTCTCCTTCACCATGCGAGACTCCCCTAATTCCAACAGCATGCTTGGTCACCTATGTCATTTGCATGTTCCTCAGTCATCTCTAGCTCTCACAAACTCCAAGACGCATCACCTCTTCCTCTGCAGGGGGTGAGGTGCCTCCTACCACATCTGCTCCCTTGGCTGGGTGGTAATCACTGGCTGTGTCTCACCAGTGAAAAATCTCACACACGAGTGGCACATGTCAAGGCAGGCATCTTTATGGCTTTTCTTGTTACACCCATACACACCGCCTGGCGCTTTAAGGCTGCAACATAGGAACAACTGGCAAGCAGAGAAGTATGCACACAGTATAATGAAAGCAGGCAACTCTGCGACATGTGAGCTTACATAAATACAGCTGCCACATGGATGAGCCACTGGAAGCTGACTGAAACAGTGGGCCACTGGGAAACAAACATTTAACCCAGGATGCTCTGGGACCAATTGCTAACAAGCTCTGTTTCTCATTAATAATGAAGGGTGTACACTCATTCCTCAGTGTGGAGATTTTATTGGGTCAAACCATTATTTTTCTCACCTAAAATGTTCATCCATGCAGTGCCTCATGGGATCCCTCAGCCTCGTAAAATACCCACTTAGCGTAATATTTCCAATGCGCCAGAGTCACATGAGAATTTCTCCCCATAGGGTTAAATTCAACACAGTCATGAACAGAAAAAAAATTTCCTTCAGTAAACTCAGGCACAAGCTTGCAGGAAAAATATCTCTAGCTGACTTGTGGATACATGTTTGTAGATTCCAAGGCCAGAAGGGACCACTGTGATCATCTAGTCTCTATAAGACAGGTCTGAGAATTTCCCCAATATTATTCCTAGAGAAGAACTTTTAGAGAGACTCCCAATCTTGATTTACAAATTCTCAGTGATGAAGGATCCATGAAGACCATTGGTAAATTGTTCCAGCGGTTAATTATTCTCACCAGTTTAAAATGTACACCTTATTTCCAGTCATAATTTCTTTACCTTCAACTTCCAGCCATTGAATCGTGTTACACCTCTGTATCCTAGGTTGAAAAGCCTATTTTAAAATATTGGTTCTCCGTGTACCTAGTTACAGACTGTTGTCCAGTCACCTCTTTACCATCATTGGTAATTAAATAGATTGAGCTCATTGAGTCTATCACTATAAGGCAATATTTCTAATCTTTTACTAAGTCTGATTCTTCTCTGAAACCTCTTCAGCATATCAACATCCATCTTTAATTGTGGACACAAGAACTAGATACAGGATTCCAACAGCAGTCACACCAGTGCTGAACCCAGAGGTAAAATTACTTCTCTACCTCTCCTTCAGATTTTCCTGCTTAACAGCCCAAAATCAAACTGGCTTTTTTCACCACATGGTCACACGGAGAGCTCATGTGCAGCTAATTATTCCTTGGCCCCCAAATCTTCTTCATGGTCATTGCACTTCCCACAGTAGTCCCCCATTGTTTAAGCATTGCCTGAATTCTTTGTTCCTAGACAGAGATATCTACATAGCCATGTTAGAACTCACATTGTTTGCTTCGACCCAGTTTACCAACCAATGGAGATTGCTCTGAATCAGTGACGTGTCCTCTTCATTATTTACAATCCCACAATTTTGTGTCATCTGCAAACTTCATCGATATTCAGGCATGAGAATGGTTAGCAGATGAGTTGTTGTCACATGCCTCTGCTTATACTTGTCAGGTAACATCTGTAACTTATCTCTCAGACAAAGCTGGGTGCCTGCATGAAAGTGTCTTACCACAAGGAAGATGGGAAGTAACAGAGGTGCAGGCCTGTAGCCATAAATAACAAGACCCTTATGCCCTTCATACCCATTCTCTTAAGCAGAAAGTCATAGCCCAGCATTAAAATGACTGCTTCCATGGGGAAAATTTGGCTCTTTTCAATATAGGAATGACAATGTTGAAATATCCAGATGTTGCAGAACAAATTGAAGGAAACCAAGAAGTAGGTGGATTCAGGGATGACCTAACCATCCCTGAGGGTGTCACCTAACAGCGACCTCTTGGCTTGTGCCCTGAAACACGTCAGTGTATAGACATTCCAAAATATTTATTTATCTGTAAGTATTGTAACTGGATAGTCTCGCTATCCATCTAAACCTCCAAACCCCTCCAGTTTCTCATTTGCCTCATGGCCTCAAATACCTCTTGTGGCGACGAGCTCCTCAGCCTAATTAGGCACTGAGAGAAGAAAGCATTTTTTTTCATCCGTTTTGAATTTTCCATATTTCAGTTTCATTTATTGTCCTCTTGATAATGTGTTATGAGACAGGCAGAACACATTCTCGATCTACTCTCTACGAGTCAGTATTTCATAGACTTTTCTCATGGCCCCTCTAATACACCTCCTTGTTAAGGTAACAATCCCAATCTTTCCAATCTATATCATAAGGAGAGTTTTCCCAGGCCTTTGGTTATTTTTGTTGACCTTACCTGAATCCCTCTAGTTCTGTAATAACCTGTGTGAGGAGGGAGACCCATACTTCAAAGAGGAGACCAGAGGGGTGTGAAGTATTGACTGATTGCTCTCATGGCATTGTATTTCCTTTATGATTTCCAAACACACTCCTCCTGGATTACAATGTTTTGCTTAGTTTCTGACATACTTGCACTCTGAGCAGGGTTTTACAGAGCTGTGTACCATGACACCCAGGTCACTGTCCTCAGTTCATACAGTTAAATTAGAACCTTGTTAGATATTTGAGGAATTCAATCTTTTTCCTACAATGGGTGTGCACGTTGCAGTTATTGACATTGAAGTTCATCTGCCATCATGCTGCCCATTCACCTTGGTTGGTTAGCTCAATGTGAAGACTTCTCTAGACTTGACTATGACGTCAATAATCTGGTGCCATCTGCAAATGTTGGCATTTCATTGTTCACCACTCTTTCCAGAGTGTTAATAACTATAAAATATTTATTGTGCTATTTATTATAAAGCATGTAATCCCCCTCACTCTGCTTCTCTTACTTCACAGACACCTTGAGCATTTCTGAGCACAATCGATGCATAGATCACCTCATGGCACATTTCAGTCTCAGTGATTCTGACCGTTCATCATTCATCCTAATGGGAAACCCCGGCCTGGAAGCTGCTCACATCTGGATTTCCATCCCTTTCTCCACGTTCTACTTTATCGGCCTGTTGGGAAATTTCATGGTTCTGTTTGTTGTAGGCAAAGAGCAGACCCTACATGAACCAATGTACCTGCTGCTTTGCATGCTGGCGCTCACAGAAATTGGTGCATCTACTTCCATTGTGCCAAAGGCACTGTGTATATTTTGGTTCAATTTGAAAGGAATTACTTTGGGTGGCTGCCTCACCCAGATGTTCTTCCTTCACGCGGGTTCTGTGACACATTCAGCCGTTCTCGTGACAAAGGCCTTTGATCGCTATGTTGCCATATGTAACCCTCTGAGATATGCCACCATCTTCACAAATAAACGAATAGCTACTCTAGGGCTAATGTGTTTTACAAGAGCTCTTCTCTTAGTTCTGCCCCTGCCTCTGCTCCTGAGCAGGCATTCATTCTGTGCCAACCGCATTATCCCCCATACGTACTGCGACCACATGGCTGTGGCAAAGATGTCATGTGGGGACATCACAGTGAACAGGATGTATGGCTTGGTGATAGTATTTATAGTCCTCGGGTTTGACCTGACACTCATTGCCCTGTCCTATGGTCTGATAATCAGGGATGTCCTCAGAATACCCTCCAGGAAAGCCCACCAGAAAGCCCTCAACACATGCACAGCCCACATCTGTGTGATGCTGATGGCTTATCCTATCTTCCTTTTCTCCACTCTGACATACTGATTTGGTCAGGGTATGCTCCCTACGTACACATTATCTTGGCCAATCTGTATTACCTCCTCCTTCCCGTGCTCAACCCTATTGTTTATGGTGTCAAAACCAAAGAGCTTTGTGACAAAATGCGCAAATACATCTGTGGAATGTCATCAACTGGGGCCAGTGACTCTGAACCTCTCTGACAAGCGGGGTAAAGGATATTCCCTCATTAGTCAACGGCAATCCGTCCAAGTTTGGTTGAGCTCACCATTGTGTAAGTTCACAGTCTTAAAAGCTCCTCACAACTAACATCTTATCACTCCATCACCAAGCACTGCTCTCTCTGTTGCTGCGTTCCTGCTCTCTGACGATCACCCAATCTCTTTCAGTGTCACTCATCAGCCCCCACCTCCACACACCCTGTCCCTTCCCTTTCTTTGACTTCCAGACACCAAAAGATACTGCAACTTTGTGAAGCCAGGTGGATTTCCATTAGACCCTGTTTGAACAGCATTCTTGATCAGTTTGGAGAACTGAAGCAATGCTTTCTGATAGCCAAAAAAAAGAAAAAGAAAGCAAGCAACTATAATACTGAATTTCTTCATCCTAAGTACAATGATACGGTGATCAAAATTTACCTGAATTTAATATGTCCAATACTTCAGAAAGCCTGGAGGATAAACCAAATGTTTCAGTTGGAAAGTGCTAATACAGGAACGCTGCTGCAGGAATTCAGGACATTCAACTAGAACTTAATGGTGAGAGTTGTGAACCTTTGTGTTTTTGAAAACTGGAGCGTGTTATCCTAGGTTCGAGGGTGTGTACCCCAGAATGTGTTCAAGCCAATTACAACCATAGGGTGTGCACTCGGTCACTATGAATTAATAAAAGAGAGCACAACATAATTAAGGGTTAATTGGAAAGCAGGCTTTTAGATGCAAAGTTAAAATCTAGCTGGCAGTTTCTGCTAATCAGAATGGAAGGAGCAGACAGACAAGTAAATAAATTAGAAAGAAAGAATATAAATGAATGTGAACCTAGAGTCTAGATGCCCATGATAGTAGAAGTTTTCTGAAAGTTAGGAAAAGTGATGATCCAGTAGGGGTCACTATGATCTATGCATTTTGTAGAAGTTAAAAAAGATTAGCTAATACAGCGTACTTTGGAGCAGTCCTCTGAAGCCATCTTGAAAGATTTTTTTCCTGAATCCCTTCCTCTCTGGTGGGTGAGCAACTGACCACTGCGAACCTGCTGTTACTTACTCAATACCATTCCAGCTCTTAGGTAAATAGCTGGGATGTTTGAAACCTATTGCTTATGTCTGTGTGTGCTTAAATCAAATAAACTGCAGTGTTAGGCAAGAGCATGTTTACTTGCATTTAATCCTTGATCAGACTGCATTGCTGTGTTCTCATTTCTTTGATCCTGACACTGCTTGGAGTGAAAGGGTTAAGATTTCCCAGCTGGGGTTTTGAAAAATCCGCGTAACAGACTGCTGTGTTAAGCCATGAAATTGCCACGGAGACCAAAGACTTACCACTTTGTACAGTGGATTTTTATACTTGCTCTAGTGGCGTGGTGACCCGCTCGAGCCCTGGGAGAGGGCTGGCAGGCTGGGAGAACAGTCCAGGCTGAGTGGGGAAACAGCCGCAGCTGTGGCCACACCCCAAACGGACTCAGCTGGCCCTATAAGGGACTGCTAGGCTGAAGCAGTCTCAATCTCTCTCTCTCTGCATTCAGAGAGCGAAGGGCCTGGCTGCTGGAAGTTGAGAGAGTACCTGAGGGAAGTAGGGCTGGGGAATAGGGCAAGGGAGCTGTAGGGCTCTGCCTGGTAAAACCCCCAGGCTGCAACGTAGTGTAAGGCCAGA
Source organism: Gopherus evgoodei (assembly GCF_007399415.2). Lineage (NCBI taxonomy): Eukaryota > Metazoa > Chordata > Testudines > Testudinidae > Gopherus > Gopherus evgoodei. The sequence goes on from NW_022060038.1 coordinate 1,842,551, forward strand.
CAGGTACTGGGGGTACAGAGGGGTAGCCACAGGCAGCAGGTCCAAACCCCTTTGCCTGTGATGAGTGGCTTATACTGCAGTCTGCCCCAGTGAACGGGGGCTACATGGAGACTTGCCAGTAGCCAAGACTGAGGCAAAGCAGGAATAGTGGGTGGGGGTTCCCCGGGGAGGGGGAGACCCAGAACTGTGGGGGTACTGCCAGGGGGCAGCACAAACAAGCTATTTCCCAGAAGTCACCAGCAGGAGACGCCACAGGGATGAGTCCGCACCTCTATACTTGCTTTCAGCTGAAACTTTCAAAATACACACTGACTGTTCCTGCTGTCCAAGGCATCAGACTTAGGTGTCAAGATTTCATCTTGGACATTGTGAAAGAGATGAGACAGAGACTACAATCAAATGTCCAAGTGATTAGGAAACACTATTTCACTAGGCGGAGGATGAAACACTGGAATGGGTTTCCTAGGGAGGTGGTGGGATCTCCTCCATTGACATGGAATGAGGACAATAATGGGGGATTTCAGTTATCCCCATATTGACTGGGAATATGTCACCTCAGAACAAAATGCAGAGGTGAGAAAATTTCTCAATACTTTAAATGGCTGTTTCTTGGAGCGACTGGTACCGGGACCCACAAGGAGAGAGGAAATTCTCAATTTAGTCCTGAGTGGTGCAAAGGAGCTGGTCCAAGAAGTAACTATAACAAGACTGCTTGGAAATAGTGACCATAATATAATAACATTTAACATTCCTGTGGTGTGAAGAGCACCTCAATAGCCTAACACTGTGGCATTTAATTTTAGAAAGGGGAACTATGCAAAAATGAGGGGGTTAGTTAAACAGAAATTAAAAGGTACAGTGACTAAAGTGAAATCCCTGCAAGCTGCATGGACACTTTTCAAAGACACTGTAAGAGAGGCCCCACTTCAATGTATACCCCAAATTAAGAAACACAGTAAAAGAGCTAAAAAAGAGCCACCGTGGCTTAAGAACCATGTAAAAGAAGCAGTGAGAGATAAAAAGACTTCCTTTAAAAAGTGGAAGTCAAATCCTAGTGAGGTAAATAGAAAGGAGCATAAACACTGCCAATTTAAGTGCAAGAGTGTAATAAGAAAAGCCAAAGAGGAGTTTGAAGAACGGCTAGCCAAAAACTCCAAAGTTAATAACAAAATGTTTTTTAAGTACATCAGAAGAAGGAAGGCTGCTAAAAAACTAGTGGGGCCACTGGACAATTGAGATACAAAAGGAACACTTAAAGATGATAAAGTTATTGAGGAGAAATTAAATGAACTCTTTGCTTCAGTCTTCACGGTTGAGGATGTTAGGGAGATTCCCCAAACCTGAGCTGGCTTTTGTAGGTGACAAATCTGAAGAATTATCACAGACCGATGTGGAACTAGAGGAGGTTTTGGAATTAATTAATAAACTTAACAGTAACAAGCCACTGAGACCAGACGGTATTCACCCAAGAGTTCTGAAAGAACTCAAATGTGAAATTGTGGAACTACTAACTATGGTTTGTAACCTGTCCTTTCAATCAGCTTATGTTCCCAATGACTAGAAGATAGCTAATGTAATGCCAATATTTAAAAAGGGCTCTAGAGGTGAGGCACCAGTACCAGGCAAATTAGTTGAAACGATAGTAAAGAATAAAATTGTCAGTGACAGAAGAACATAAATTGTTGGGCAAAAGTCAGCCTGGTTTCTGTAAAGGGAAATCGTGTCTTACTAATCTATTAGAGTTCTTTGAAGGAGTCAACAAACATGTGGACAATGAGGATCCAGTGGACATAGTGTACTTATATTTCCAGAAAGCCTTGACAAGGCTCCTCACCAAAGGCTCTTATGTAAATTAAGTTATCATGTGATAAGAGTGAAGATCCTTTCATGGATTGAGAACTAGTTAAGACAGGGTAGGAATAAATGGTAAATTTTAAGAATGCAGAGGGGTAACTAGAGGTGTTCCCCAAGGGTCAGTCCTAGGAGCAATCCAATTCAACTTATTAATAAATAATCTGAAGAAAGGGGTAAAAAGTGAGGTGGCAAAGTTTGCAGATGATACTAAATTGCTCAAGATAGTTAAGACCAGAGCAGACTGTGAAGAACTTCAAAAAAATCTCACAAAACTAAGTGATTGGGCAACAAAATGGCAAATGAAATTTAAAGTGGATAAATGTAAAATAATACACATTCCGAAAAATAACCCCAACTATACATACAATATGATGGTGGCTAATTTACCTACAACTAATCAGGAAAAAGATCTTGGAGTCATCTTTGAAAACATTCACGCAATGTGCAGCTACAGTCAAAAAAACAAACAAAATGTTAGAAATTATTAGAAAGGGGATAGAGAATAAGAGAGAGAATATATTATTGCCGTTATAGAAATCCTTGGTATGCCCACATCTTGAATACTCCATACAGATATGGTCTCCTCATCTCAAAAAAAGATATACTTGCATTAGAGAAAGTTCAGAGAAAGGAAATCAAAATGACTAGGGGTTAGGAACGGGTCCCATATGAGGAGAAATTAAAGAGGCTAGGACTTTTCAGCTTGGAAAAGAGGAGACTAAGGGGGATATGATAGAGGTATATAAAATCATGAGTGATGTGAAGAAAGTGAATAAGGAAAAGTTATTTATTTGTTCCCATAATATAAGAACTAGGGGCCACCAAATTAAATTAATGTGTACTAGAATTAAAACAAATGAAAGGAAGCCCTTCTTCACACAGCGCACAGTCAACTTGTGGAATTCCTTGCCTGAGGAAGTTGTGACTGCTAGGACTATAACAGAGTTTAAAAGAGAACTGGATAAATTCATGGAGGTTGTCCATTAATGGCTATTAGTCAGGATGGGTAAGGAATGGTGTCTTTGACCTCGGTTTGTCAGAAGGTGGTGATGGACGGCAGGAGAGAGATCACTTGATCATTACCTGTTACATTCATTCCCTCTGGGGCACGTGGCATTGGCCACTGTCGATAGACAGGACACTGGGCTGGATGGATCTTTGGTCTGACCCAATATGGTTATTCTTATGTTCTTATGACTATGCCACACAGGACAGTGGAAGGGGAGCCCTTAAGGTCAAGGAGGCCTTGGGATTAAGGGAATGGGAGTAGGGACTCCAATCCTTTTGCTAGCCAATTCCCCTGGGGTAGTGCAGAAGCCAGGAAATTCCCCAGAATAGTTACCCGCTTACATTAGGAAACTGGGACACTGAAGGGTTGGATTTTAATGACATGTAAAGAGATGCATAACTTGTGAAATTTTCATTTAAGTGACAAAAGCTGAAATATGTACTTTTGGGGAGCACACTTTCTGCATAAGGGGAATATAACATCACTGAATGAGATGGCTTCCCAGAGACTGGTATCATATAAAACCTTTTCCCCCTCTGTACTATTTTATTATGGGGTTAGAGCAGTAAAACTGATGTTTTGTGTTTCGCCTCTTGAACAGATTTGATAACGAATGAAACATTTTTAAGGAATTGAGTAGACAATTGATCAACAATTAGAATGAATCATAGAATCATAGAAAATCAGAGTTGGAAGAGACCTAGTCTAGTCCAACCCCCTGCTCAAGGCATTCCCAATCCCAACTAAATCATCCCTGCCAGGGCTTAAAAATCTTTGAGGATATAGATTCCACCACCTCCACAGGGAATCCATTCCAGTGTTTCACCACCCTCGCAGTAAAATATTTTTCTTAATATTGAACCTAGACCTCCCCCATTGCAACTTGAGACGATTACGCCTTCTTCTATCATCTCCCACCACTAAGAACAGCCAAGTTCCATCCTCTTTGGAACCCCCTTCAGGTAGTTGAAGGCTTCTACCAAATCCTCCCTCACTCTTCTTTTCTGCAGACAAAATAATACCAGTTCCTTCAGACTCTCCTCATAAGTCATGTGCTCCAGCCCCCTAATAATTTTTGTTACCCTCTGCTGGACTTTCTCCAATTTGTCTCCATCCTTTCTGTAGGAAGCCCAAAACTGGATACAATACTCCAAGTGTGGCCTCATCAGTGCTGAATAAAGGAGAATAATCATTTCCCTCAATCTTCTTTCTCTGTCTCACTGCTTCCTCTCAAATTTCAGTATTTAGACACAAGGAAGGCACCCACAGAAATAATTCTCCTGAGCAAAAAAAGGCTGATGATGTTTACAAATCTTCAGTTTTAAAGAAATTATTGGAAAATATTAATTTAGTTTTTCTCATTGTGATTCAAAGAAAGATTGTGGAAATGGTAAATTCTGTTTCAAAACTTCCATAGACACAGACCGTTAAAAAGCAGCAACATTACTTTCCAAAGCCAGTGAACTTGTAGGTACATTTCAGGCTGAGTTCAAAGGAGCCAAACATTCAGGAAGTAAATTATCAGGAAAAGGGGTCAGATAAATCAAGTCTGAAGAGAAGTGCTTGAGAAGGGCAAAAAGGCAAGGGAGCAGCTCATTTTGTGGCAGACCAGGGAGGAAAGCAGACCAGCCACCAGCAGCTTCAAGGGAGATGAGCTAAGGAGAGGCAGAATTTCTTATAGACTCATAGACTTTAAGGTCAGAAGGGACCATTATGATCATCTAGTCTGACCTCCTGCACAATGCAGGCCACAGAATCTCACCCACCAACACCTGTAACAAATACCTAACCTATGTCTGAGTTTTTAAAGTCCTCAGATTGTAGTTTGAAGACCTCATCTGCTCTGGAGAAAAATTCCTTCCCGACCCCAAATATGGCAATCAACTAAACCCTGAGCATGTGGACAAGGGTCACCAGCCAGCACCCAGGAGAGAATTCTCTGTAGTAACTCAGATCCCAACCCATCTAACATCCCATCACAGACCACTAGGCATACTCACCTGCTGATACTTACCTGCTGATAATCAAAGACGAATTGCCAAATTAATTGCCAAAATCAGGCTATCCCATCATACCATCCCCTCCATAAACTTATCAAGCTTAGTCTTAAAGCCAGATATGTCTTTTATCTCCACTATTGCCCTTGGAAGGCTGTTCCAGAACTTCACTTCTCTAATGAGAAGTCTAAACTTCGTCTAATATCAAGTCTAAACTTCCTAGTGTCCAGTTTATATCCATTTGTTCTTGTGTCCACATTGGTACTAAGCCCAAAGGTCCCTCCCTGAGGGAAGGGAGGGCCTGTAGCAGGGACAGCCTGAGATGGAAGTATTCATCTCTCATATGAATGTTGGACTTGACTGATTCCCTTTGTTTGGTGTTTGGACTAGTCCAGCATAAAGAAAAGGAAAATGAAGTCCTTTATAAACTAGAGACTGGTCAAATACACTTCAACCTGCCATATATGGAGAATTAAATTGGCAATCAGCTAAAAATTACTGACAGTTAATTTAAACTTGGCTACTATGTAACAGCAACTGTATTACTGCTGTATTACTGTATTATTGCTATATTGCATTATTGCTGTACATCATTTACAATGTGCATAACATTGCTAAACTTTTTAACACAGTTAAAAATCAACGAACGAATAGTAGTAAACAACATGGAGGGAAGGAAAAAAACAAAGTGGTAAAAAATATGTTACATAGGACCTACAAATTTTGTAAACATATTCCATTAGTACCAATCATAACTTGCGTTAGTGACACTGCATTCTAACTAAGGTCCATGTTATTCAAAACAATCCTGCTCAGTGTCTGGGTACCTGTTCTACATTCTGACCCAGCAATATTTGAGAAACTGGTTACTGTCCATTCAGTAGCCTACCTGGAAGACAGAATCCATAAGAAACACCTGGCTCTACGTCAGATACTGGTGTATCACAGAACAATGCAACCCCTGGACCATAGAAACTAGACATTCCTATTTCCTACCCAGTAAAATTTACCGGAGGACATCAACCCGCTTTAAGGGTAACCTATAGTATGAATGGACAGTACTATGTAGTAACTAATTACAAGATATTTATATATAAAGGCCTCATTTATAATGTCACCACTCCAAATTTCTGTTTCACTTCTCATATACGTAGCACTGGAACACCCTGAACAATGCCTGCCCCAGTATTTCAAAACACTCAGGCTACTAGTAGGGAGGATACAGGTGATAACTGTAATTGCCCTAATAGAAGTGTTGCTGTCTGTGGCACCAAAGTAAAAGCCCCAGACTACAGCACCAGATTTGAAAAAAAAAATTCTTATGCTTCGATATAAGAGGGTGTCATATGTAAACACACATACTATATTTATATTGTGATGGGGCAAGGCCAGATGGCTATAGTAAAGTAGTGAGGAACAGGTATGTTAGCCCCAAGCTAAACAAATCCCTGGTGTCTTGGTAACCAAATGACAGTTGCTCCAAGTTTACAAAAGACATCTGGGGCAATTAAGATCCTTCTAGAAAGCAGTGGAGATAGCTAGGAGACCTGAAGCCAATCAAAGGCTGGCTGAAATTAGTTAAAAGCCTCTCATTTAGTCAGTGAGGTATGCGTGTCAGAAGTTGTAGGAGGAAGCCATGCTGTTGGAGGAACTAAGCAGTATGAATCCATATCAGGCACAAGGAAGGAGGTCCTGAGGTAACGGTGAAGGAGATATTGAGTGGAGTGCTGCTGTGGGGAAAGTGTCCCAGGGAATTGTACACGTCCTATTTCCAAAAAGTCAGCTACCATAGCTGCTATGCTTAGGGTCACTGGGCTGGAGCCCAGAGCAGACGTTGGGCTCGGGCTCCCCCCTCCCATCCCCGATTGATCACCTGAGACTGGGAGTCAACAGAGACTGTGAGAGGGACCACTGCTTCTTCTCACCTCCCTTGCTGGCTTATGATGAAAATATCTCAGTAAGCTGTGACCCTTGACTCTATAGACGGAAGGGCTATGTGGAGGATCACATTGAACCTCTGAGGCCAGCAAAATCCTCCAGGAAATGCAGGACCCACAGAGACAAGGGCAGAGATTTATCACACACACACACACACACGCACACGCACACACACACACACATATTGGTGTGGATATATATACCAATTATCCACATTATTCATATATTATCATCTATCACAAGTTACATAGGAAACATATCTGGTATTCAACCATTCAAGAAATGATCATGTAATCCCTTACATATATCAGTATCTATAAGGAATAAGATTAATGCTATGCTAATAAAAGATCATAGAGTCTTTTTCAGGGGATATGGCAATGTGCCATGTTTATTTAAAATGACCGCAAATATCAAAATCAGCATATGCTTATATTCACAGACACATACACACATACATACCCCAAATGGTTTGCATGACCATTCTCCATTTCCTTATCTGGTATTTTGTTCTTATTTCAGATGGATACCTTTGCACTTTAGGGTCACTAATATGCACTCTTCGGCCATCCAGAGAAGATGACGCTGGTGCCTTCTATTCTTCATTCCCTGTATTTTGATTAGACCCATCTGCTGCTGGTGTCTCTTCTTATCTACTCACCTACATGCATATCTCACTCACACAAAGAACAGCTAAACAATCTTCTAAAAAGCTATTAAAGAAACAATCTCATAACAGGCAGGCTTGTAACAGAATATAGTGCTTTCAAAACAGTAGATGTTCATATTACTAATTTAGCTTATAAAACAACACAACTAGTAAGGTAACAAATCAAACAATCTTACAGACAATAAAGGGTTTGGGGTTCTTCTCTCACACAATACATTTGTAATCCTGACCAAAGCCATCTCATCAACCACCAACTATGTATAAAGGCTATCTCATGTCACTCAAAGTTTATCAAAGGATTAGTCTACACTCCATGCTTCAGTAATAATCCCAGGCCTAACATTCCCAGGTCTAACATTCCCAGGCCCAACATAAGGGACTAAACAAAATGAGAAAATAAAATCTGCCCATCAGTCATATGAGGGAATGTGCTGGCTAAAGGCATGAATGGTAAAGTAAGGTGACCCCATCATAATCTTTAGCCAGCTGGCTCACCTTCAGTCCATGCATTATGCTTTTCCAGGACGTTGGGCAAACATTCTCCTTATTAAAAAAAAAAAACCAAAAAGTGAGGGAATGTAGCAGAAAAAAGTCCTGAGCCTTGAGGCCTTGTAGCAGAGGCCTGGTATGAGGCCTGAGGCCTGGGCTAAATTAGTCAAAACTTTGCAGCTATAAAAAAAAGTGAAGTTGTGAGCAAGAGGCAGGCCTAGATCACGGAACCTGGCAAGAAGAGGCTGATATTGCAGAAGCAAAATTCCAAAGCAGTGATAGGCAAAAGAATATATATGCAAACACATTCCAAAAAGGTGTCACCAGAACACCTCAATACCAAACACAGCCCTCGAAGAAACTAGGAACACGCTGACGCATCTTAAGTATAAGGTCAGGAATAACAGCATGATGGATAGAAATGTTTTGATTGAACAATATGTAGAAGGTAATGGGTGTCCCCTGGATACACCAATGGGTGTCAACCTGATAGGTCAGAGTGTGGCACCCTCATATATCAGAAGTAATATGTAACTTGTCTGTATGTCAATAAGATGTGTTTCAGAGGCAATGCTTTTGACTAGTTGAGGGGAGAATGCAAAGTCCAGCTATTCACTGAGCTGGTCCATTGTCAGAAGCATACATGTGTCAGTGTGCCTGTAACCATTGAGCTGGGGCATTAGCACCGTGCTCTGTCGGCAAGAACCCTGACCTAGTTCCCTCACTGAAAACCAAATCTGTGGATGTATTGGATAGTTCACTGTCTCTGCTATCTGTGCAGAGCTGGGAAAGAACACTGAAAGAACACACACACACACACAGCCAAATGTCTGTTAACAGTCCAGTATATTCTTCACTTACGACTTACTGGGCATTTCCTAGAAAAAAAAATTGCTAAATGCACAAGAGATGCAGAGAAGGCCTATAACAAACAGGGCCAGCTGGGAGTGTTCAAATTGGGTGGTTGAGTGTTCTTGTCACTACCAAGTTTACTGTTCAAATTACTGATTCAATGACAGGGAACATTTAAGGTAATGAGGCATGTAGGTCTCATCAGCTATGAAATCAAGCATTCAGAGAAGAATAAGGAGACTCAGATAAGAACATAACAATGGCCATACTAGGTCAGACCACTGGTGCATCTAGTCCAGTATCCTGTCTTCTGGGAGAGGCCAATGTTATGTGCTTCAGAGGAAAAGAACAGAACAGAGCTACTATCTAGGGATTCATGTCTTTTCGTCCAGTGCCATCATCTGGCAGTCAGGGGGTAGGGACACACAGAACATGTGAGTTCATCCTTGAACATCTTGGGTAAGAGCCATTGATGGACATATCCTACATGAGCTTATCTAGTTCTTTTTGGACACCTTTGTATTTTTGGCCTTCATACAATCCACTAGCAATGAGTTCCATAGGTTGACTGTGTGTTGTGGACATTACTTCCTTTTCTTTGTTTTAAACCTGTTGCCTATAATTTCTTGGTTGACACCTGATTCTTGTGTTATGTGAAGGAGTAAACAAGACTTCTATTTTCACACCATTCATAATTTTATTGATCACTATCATATCCCTTTTAGTTGTCTCCTTTCCAAGCCGAAAAGTCCCAGTTTTCTAAGTCTCTCCTCAGATGGAAGCTGTTATAAAACCCCTAATCATTTTGGTGCCTTTCTCTGTACCTTTTCCATTTCTGAGATGTCTTTTTTTTTTTTTTTTTTTTTTTTTTGAGATGAGGTGACCAGAACTGCATACAGTATTCATGGTGCTGTATTTATGTAGTGGCATTATTACATTTTCTTTCTTTTTATCTGTCCCTTTCCTAATGGTCACTAAAATGCTGTTAGCCTTTTTGACTGCTGACATTTTCAGAAAACTTCCTTCCATGACCCCAAGATCTCTTTCTTGAGTAGTAACAGCTAATTTAGACCCTATTCTTTGGTATGTATAGTTGGGATTTTCTAATATGTTTTCCTCCTATCATTTGAATTTTTTAAAAGCCTAGGAGGAGATCCTCCTCATAAACTCACTGTGACACTGCACCCTATCTTCTTCATATTTGTATGCTTTTGATATAATTATGGAATATATATGATGCATTTTCTACAAGATATGTCTTGACACGTGTCATTGGAAAAGCTATGATTTACAAAAGAGGATTATCTTATTTGTGTGCATACATTGTTTTTGTATGTGAAATTATGCATATTGATTATGTATCTGTATTTGAACATTAGTTACACTTGGGAAACGCCCACTAGGCAAAATGCTTCCAGTCTAGACAGCTGGTTGTGAAAGGCCTATTCAGGGTAATGGGACATTAGGAGAAACAACAGGCTTCAAGAGAAGCTTATCCCCCACCTAGTGAGACTTTCTGAGAACACTCCATATAAACTAGGGATAATGGCTGCTATGATTCGGCATTCAAAGTTATGCGACCAGACCAACTGACACCGAACTCCATTTTGAGTAACTGTATTTTTCCACAAGCTGGACTGGGAACTGATTTTGGAACAAAGGATTCCCACCATGGATTAAAGCTATCTAAGGTGGGGTGTGACATCATCTAGTGGCCTCAATTTCCAAACAAGAGAATTCCTGGATATCCCCAAGGAACAAATATTGGATTGGGAACATGTCACACTCATACCCTTTGGTGCCCAAATTAGGATCACAAGCATGAGGGAGTGACTGTAGCCTAAACAATGATCCAGATGTAGCAGTTGTTTCATTCTTTTACCACTGTGTTCACACCTCAGCAGAGAACACCAACCTAAAATACCACCACACTGACATGGTCCCAGGGCAAAATATCAGGCAAAGTCCACAGCTGTTCCCTTGCAAAATGTGGGATACCATTTGAGATGAACTTCAGGTCATTTTGGCCCTAAAAGTGGTGAAGTAGTCACACAGTGAGTGGAGAAGTCCCATTGTACTAATTCTGATGCAGGACAGTAGAACTCATTTCTGAACTGATTTCTGAAAGATCAACCCAGAATTAAAATTTGATGCTTATCTAATGTACAAAGCAGCAAAGAATCCTGTGGCACCTTATAGACTAACAGACGTTTTGGAGCATGAGCTTTCGTGGGAGAATACCCACTTCTTCAGATACATGGGAAATGTACAAAGTAGACAAACTATCAGAACAGTTGGGAGGGCTGTGAGATATATATTCATTTTGACCTCACAAATGCATACTGGCAAATAACTTTGATGCCAGAATCCTGGGAGAAGAAAGCATTTTTCACACTCTTTGGCTTGCATGAATTGAGGATCTTATTGTTTGTCCTCCACAGGGTAGCAGTGACTTTTCAGAGGATAAAAGACTGGATGTTCTTGGGCAGTACACTGCTAAGATCAATGAAAATGGTTTTTTGTCCCTTGTCATGTGGCAGCATTCCCAAACATGGTGCAGATACCGGTACATTAAGTACAGAAAAAAACAAGCCATTATCAATTGTTAGGCTGCACAGTCTGCAAGACTTAGTTTGTGCTGGCAATCTGAACCCCTGGGATTGGCAAATCATTTCTTCACTCCCAGGGGAGGCACTCAGGCTGAAGTTCTCCAGGGTCTATTTTCTGCTTTTCCCACTGCTCATGGAGCCAAGGGAATTGTCTTTGAATCCTGGCCAACCTAAGAGTCCACAGGGATTGTACAGGGGAAACATAAAGGTCACTGCCCAGTACACTGAGTGTCAGACATGTGAGATTCATGCACTGATTCTCAGGGCTCTGTCTTCCTCTCATAATATATAGATTTCCTTTCTCTGCTGAGCAAGATTTCTTCTCTATTAAAGTTAGTGCTAAGGACTCAGGAAGGGTTCCAGGGTTGAAATCAGGAACCATCTGGGCAGGAATTTGCCAGCACAGCAACTTGAACTGTTTAGTATTGTCAGAAACACCAACAGATTCACTTGATAAAATTGGAACTACAAATATATGGGAAATAGTTTAGACAAATATTTGTTTTTAAGATCAGTTTGTTGTTTCCTACTGTGTCCTTCTGTCTCTCGATCTGTCCCAGTAACTTTCTCTTTTGGGCTGTGTGGTTGTTCTAATTTCTCTCCAATTTCTCCACATCTTTCTTGAAATGCGATGCCCAGAACTGGACACAATATTCCAGTTGATGCCTGGCCAGCGCAGAATAGTATACTAAGATGGGTGAACTCGAGTGCCTGGTATTTAAAGGATATTAATGTAACAAGCATCACAGAAAAATCGTGGAAGGATTGCAATCAATGGGATGTGGTAATACCAGAGTATGAAATATAGAGGAATGACAGAGAGTCAAATATAGTAAAAATCTTAAATGAATCAAATATCCATGTTTGAATAATTGTACATCAGTAGAAATAATAATACATCCTGACTAGGATGGTGATGGCGATTGTGAAATGCTCATGGAGATTTTAGAGACTCCAGAAATAGAACACACGTTAATAATTGGGGATTTCAACTATCCTCATATTGATTGGCTAGGTCATCTCAGGTTGTGAAGCAGAAATAACATTTCTAGACACCATAAATTACTGCTTCTTGGAGCTGCTAGTCCTGGACTGCACAAGGGAAGAGGCAATTCTTGATTCAATCAAAAATGTGCACAGGAGCTGGTCCAAGAGATGAATATACCTGAAGCATTGGGTAATAGCAACCATATAACATCTACAGTAGCATTCAATTCAGAAAGGGGAACAACAGAAAAATGAAGAAGCTAGTTAAATGGAAATTGAAAGGAACAGTCACAAGACTGAAATGCCTGCAAACTGCATGGAAACTTTAAAAAAAAACCATACTAGATGCTCAAATTAAATGTATTTCCCAAATAAAAATAAAACAAAACAGTAAGAGGACCAAAAAAAGTTCCTGAATGGCTAAAGAACAAAATAAAAAAAGCAGTTAGAGGCAAAAAGGCATCATATTAAATTTTGAAGGCAAATCTGCAGAGAAAAATAGAAAAAGCACAAACTCTGGCAAATGAAGTGAAAAAGTGTAAGCAGGCAGGCCAAAAAATAAAATGAAGCACAACTAGCAAAAGAGACACAAACCAATAGCAAAAAAATTCTTAAGTACATCAGAAACAGGAAAGCTGCCAAGTGATCACTGTTGCCACTGGCTGCTCGAGCAAGGAAGAGAAGGCCATTGCAGAGAGGCTAAATGATTTATTTTAATTAGTCTTCACTGCAGAGGATGTAAGGGAGATTCCCACACCTGAGCTATTTTTTTATGTGATACATCTGTGGAACTATCAACAGAGGAGGTTTTGGAACAGGTTGATAAATGAAACGGTAATGTGTCACCAAGACCAGATGATATTTGCCCAAGAGTTCTGAAAGATATCAAATTGCAGAACTACTAAGGGTGGTGTGTAACTTATCGCTTAAATCAGCCTCTGTGTCAGATGATTGGAAGATGGCTAATATGATGCTGATTTTTAAATAAGGGCTCCAGTTACAAGCCAGTAAGCCTAGCTTCAGCACCAGGCAAACTGGTGAAGAGAACAGATTTATTAGATAAGTAGATGACCATGATATGTTGGGAAAGACTCAACATGGTTTTGTAAAGGGAAATCAACCTTACGGATCTATTAGAATTCTTTGAGGAGGTCAAACATGTGGACAGGGGTGATCCAGTTGATATACTGTACTGGAACTTTCAGAAAGTCTTTGACAAGGTCCCTTACCAAAGGGTCTTAAGCAAGTAAGTAGTCATGGGATAAGAGGGAAGGTCCTCTCATGAGTCAGTAATAGGTTAAAGGATAGGAAATAAATGATAGGAATAAATGGTCAGTGGTGTCTCCCTAGGGATCTGTACTGGGACCAGTGCTATTCAACATATTCATAAATGATCTGGAAAAAAGATGTAAACAATGAGGTGGCAAAGATTGCAGGTGATACAAAGCTACTCAAGGGAATTAAGTCCAAAGCAGACTGCAAATTGTTACAAAGGAATCACACAAAACTGGGTGACTGGGCAACAACATGGCAGATGAAATTCAGTATAGATAAATGCCAAGTAATGCACATGGGAAAATATAATTCCAGCTATACATACAAAATGATGGTGTCCAAATTAGCTGTTACCACTCAAGGAAGAGATGTTGGAGTCGTTGAGGACATTTCTCTGAAAACATCCACTCAATGTGCAGCAGCAGCCAAAAAGCGAACAGAATGCTAGGAACGATTAGGAAAGGAGTAGATAATAAAACAGTAAAAATCATACTGTCACTAAATCCATTGTACCCAATGTCATAACATTTTTCTCAGATTTGGACCTTAGCATCCAAAATATGGGTGTTAGCATGAAAACCTCCAAGCTTAGTTACCAGCTTGCACCTGGTAAAGCTGCCACCACCCAAAAAATTAGAGTGTTTTCGGGCACTCTGGTCCCCTCAAAAACCTTCCCTGGGGACCCCAAAGACACAATTTCCTTGAGTCTTACAACAAAGGGGAATAAACCATTTCCCCCCCCCCTTCTCCCTTCCAGGTGTTCCCTCCCTGGGTTCCTGGAGAGATACACAGAAGCAAGCTCCGTGAATCTAAACAGAGGGACTCCACCCTCCCCGTTTCCAGTCCTGGAAACACAAGTACTTCCCTCTTCACCCAGAGGGTATGCAAAGTCAGGCTTAGTAAATCTAACACAAAGAGATCTTCCCCATGACTTCTTCCTCCCACCAATTCCCTGGTGAGCTGCAGACTCAATTCCCTGGAGTCCACACTAAAGAAAAAACTCCAAGAAGTCTTAAAAAGAAAGCTTTATATAAAAAGAAAGAAAAGGACATAAAAATGGTCTCTCTGTATTAAGGTGACAAATACAGGGTCAATTGCTTAAAAGAAATATGAATAAACAGCCTTATCCACAAACAATACAATTTAACACATTCCAGCCACTACACACATGTAAATACAAAAAAAAAATATAAACCTACTGTCTTATCTCTTTGTACTTACAACTGGGAAACAGAAGATTAGAAAGGTAGGAGACAGAAAGATCACTCTCAGAGCCGAGAGGGTCAGACACAAGACAAAGACCAAAGAACTCACACCCAAAACTTCCCTCCACCCAGATTTGAAAAAGTCATGTTTCCTGATTGGTCCTCTGGTCAGTTGTGTTTTGTTACCCCTTTCCAGGTGAAAGAAACATTAACCCTTAGCTATCTGTTTATGACACCCCCATATCTTAATTACTGTGTACAGATCTGGTCACCCCATCTCAAAAATATATATTAGAATTGGAAAAGGTACAGGGAATGGTAACAAAGATGCCTAGGGGTATGGCACAGCTTCTGTACGAGGAGAGATTAAAAAGACTGGGCCTGTTTAGCTTGGCTAAGAGGAGATATTGTAGAGGTCTGTGAAATCATGGATGGCGTGGAGAAAGTGACTAGAAGGTGAATATTTACACCTTCACAAAACAAGCAAAAGGAAGTACTTCTTCACACAATGCACAGTCAATTTGAGGAACGAGTTGCCAGAGGATGTTGTGAAGTCAAAAATATAATCCATTAATGGCTATTAGCCATCATGGTAAGGAACACAACCCCAGCCTTTGAATGTCTCTCTCCTAGCCCCAACTGCCAGAAGCTGGGATTGGCCAGCAGAGGATGGCTCACTCAATAATTTCCCTCTTCCCTTCATTCCCTCAGAAGCACCTGGCCCTAGCCCCAGTCAGAAGACAGGATACTGAGCTGGATGGTCCATTGCTCTGACCCAGTGTGGCTGTTCTTATATTCTTGTCACAAGAAGATTTTTTCATTCTTCTTCACACCTGGGGGACCTTGCTGCTTTCACAGGGGCTGCACAGATGCAACTCAGGGTAGCAGCTGGCCCCACAAGTGGCACTTCGTTAGCATCTCTGTTGAAGATGCTCAAACCAGAAGAGAATCCCTATCTCCCATCCAGCAGAGGCAGCGGGCCTGATTATGACATGAATGTAGCTCTGTTAGCTTCCCTGGAGTTACTCCTGGTGCCAAGTGAGAATTGGGCCTGAACTGCCACGGCCTTGCACTTTGCATGGTCACACACATCTATGCAAATTCCCTCTGAATGGCAGCCTCTTCCATGCCCTTTACAGAGATGCCCTAGCTACACAAGGGACACAATGGGAAGAACTGAGACCGGAGTCCCTGTACCAGATAACGGGGGAAAGCAGTAAAAACGCACCCTAGCAGAGCTGTGTGTGGAGATGGCTGTTTACACAGACCCTCGGGTAACTGCACTCCATGGGAAACGGCTTGGCCTGGTGCTCTTCCCTGCCTTAGCAGCCACTAACAGTATCTCTGGCTTCTCTTTCCCCTGCCCTGCACAGGTGTGTTAGGATATAGATATACAGGCCTGCCTCTAAAGGCCAATACTTTAATAATTTACGTGTATGTTTATCACTTAGCTAGTTACAGAGGTATAAAAGAAAGAATCAAAATCACCGTCGCTGGTGTAAGGGCTTTTTCTCACTGTGAAGGAAATGACTAATATCCACTGAGGTATGTACTGTTCATTTATTTTTCAATTTATCAAAGCAATTTAGTAGGGACAGCAGAGGGGTTGTAATCCTCCACACAAGCCACCCCAAAGCGGACAGTGGACCTGTCTCCTCCCCTGCCTGGAATCCTCCAACTCTCTAGACCCCACTGCATATGCTAAGATGACTTGGAGATACTGCCTTATGGTTTACATATAAAAACAGCTCAGCAAACCAGCTTCCGATGGAAACACCAGGGGGAAATATCCCCCTGGCTGCCCCAATAACCTCATTCAATCCAAGCATGTTGTGATGTTGGCAAATCAGTTGCAAGCTCATGCCAAGGTCCCTAGGCCTCACTGAACACTGCCAAATGCATAGCTGGAAACCAGTCTGGCTCATCTGTGTGTTGATATTGTTAAAATAGTGATTAGATTTATAAATATGTGTTCACACTCCATGAAATGCTTTTAAGTTGCTGCCTGCATCAATGGTAACATCTGTACTCCATGTTAAAGGTCATATTTAAGGGCTCTTTAACTATAAAATTGTTTGCTATGAAACTGGAAACCCTCATAGTCAGGGAAGAAGCTAAGTGTGAGATACTAGCTATCCCCAATAGGTGTCATGTCCTGCCCAACAAGAGAAGGCCCCTAGATACCAGACAAGCCACGGTGGAACATCAGAGGACAAAAGACTTTGTTGATTGTTCCCCCCACATCCATGAAGAGGAGACAAACAGTTGGCCTCGTCCCAACAGCTTAAAATGAGGGGGAAAGGACTAAAACTCTCTGCTGAGAAGGAACTGTCTTTTTTATGCTGCTCAGATTCTGTGGGGACAAATATTTCTAAGCTTAAGCAAGGAATCTCCAGCTGCTGAAATCAGGAAGGCCAAATCACACTTGGAGTTGCAGCTAGCAAGAGATGTTAAGAGTAAAAAGAAGGGTTTCTTCAGGTATGTTAGCAACAAGAAGAAAGTCAAGGAAAGTTGGGCCCCTTACTGAATGAGGGAGGTAACCTAGTGACAGAGGAAGTGGAAAAAGCTAATGTACTCAATGATTTTTTGCCTCTGTTTGCACGAACAAGGTCAGCTCCCAGACTGCTGCACTGGGCAGCACAGTATGGGGAGAAGACGAGCAGCCCTCTGTGGAGAAAGAAGTGGTTTGGGACTATTTAGAAAAACTGGATGAGCACAAGTCCATGGGGCTGGATGCTCTGTATCCAATAGTGCTAAAGGAATTGGCAGATTATTATTAATTATTATTATTATTATTATTACCACCACAGTTCACAAGCACAAAGCCTCCCCTGGCCTCAACACTCACCCTGCACTACAGCCAGTGAGCAACTCTGCCGATGTAACAGTGTTGCTGTCTCGCATGACTGATCTCAAGTCTCATGATATTTGATGTTTTTCTTAATACACCAACACCTGGAGTCCTGAGATGAAGTGAGAATCTCAGCTGTAAAGAACACAGCAGTTCTCAGCCTTCTGGTTACAGAGGAAACCTTGAAAGCATGACCCAGGTTCAACTTAATGGCCTAGAAACAGAAGACATAATAAACATTAATGTACCTATTTTTGAGGCATTTAAGCCAATCTTATGATTTTTTGAGGTCTGACTCAAAGAATTCTAGTAGATTGCTGAGGCATGATTTCTCTTTACAAAAACCATGTTGACTATTCTCCAACAAATTGTGTTTATCTAGATGTCTGACAATTTTGTTCTTTTCTATAGTTTCAATCAGTTTGCCCAGTACTGAAGTCAGGTTTACTGGCCTGTAATTGCCAGGGTCACCTCTGGAGCCATTTTTAAAAATTGGCATCACATTAGGTATCTTCCAATAAACTGTCAGGAAGCAGATTTCATTCTGGGGTGAGATTTAACTTCCTACAAGGAAATTTCAGGAGATTGAATAAAAGTTACCAAGGTAACAGTGGTTGCATGTAACAAAGTCTTTCTCCTGCCTTCTCGGGCAACAACTGCCTCTTCCTGTGGTATGGCCAGCTCAGTCCCAGAGCTCTTCCCTGCTGGAGTAGTCCAAACAGCAAATAAAGTGGATACATCAAGACCAGCATTCATATGGGAGATGAATGCTTCCCTCTCAGGCTGTCCCAGCAGCAGGCTCCCCCCTTCCCTCAGTGGGGGACTTTGGGGCAGTTGTTCATGGGGAGATTCTACCTTCCCTCAGATCACCTCCCCTGGAACTGCCAGTAGCAGGTCTGCTCTCCTTCCTGATCAAACACAAAATGAGCTACTCTCATGCCTTTTAGCCTTTCTCAAGCACTTCTTTTCAGACTTGATTTCTGTGCCCCATTTTCCTGATAATTTACTTGATGAATGTTTGGCTTTTTTTAACTCAATTTGAAATCTAGCTAGAAGTTCAATGCATTTGGGCAGTAATCCTACTGCTTTGTATACATGCATGTCTTTGAATTGTAGAGGTTTGGAACCAGCATTTACTATTTACGGAATTTTTATTTGGAGAACAATGAGAAAAACAAAACTAAAATTGTCCATTAATTTCTTTAATTCTGGAGTCTTATACACTTCATTAGCATTTTTGCTCAGGAGAATTATTTCTGTGGGTGCCTTCATTGTGTCTGAATACTGAATCTGAGAGGAAGGAGCGATTCATACTTGTTATTGGTCAATTGTGTAGTCAGTTACTTGATCAAGCTTTCATTTGTTATGAAATAGGTTCAAGAGGCCAACTAGACAATGTCAGGTTTACTGTTCTAACCCCATAATAAAACTGCACAGGAAACACACACAAACAAGTGCTAGCAGAATGTCCTCAAATCCTACTGCGGTTCTCCTGTATTAGGACTTTCCAAATGAAATGTTAGGATTTTCCTCCAGGTTTCTTGATGAATTCAACACAGAAAAATCAGATAAATTTTGCTCACCGGACCACTGTACATATGATAAAGAAGTTCATCATTGCTGTTTCTTTCATTTTCTCTTTGGCTATCTGAAAGTGTAGCTTCTATTTGTAAAACTGAACAAAACCCCTGACCACACGAAGACTCATGGAAAACCACTTTCCATGAAAATGGTACAGTATCTTATGGTAATCTTAGGGTACATCTACACTGCAGCCAGGACTGACGCTCTGAGATAGATCCACCAGTGGTCAATTTAGTGGGTCTAACCATTGTACTCTATCCACAATGAGAAGAGTAAGGTAAGTCGATGGGAGACCCCCGTCCAGTGTAGACCCCGCGGTAACTCGACCTTAAGGTACATCGACTCCAGCTACCTTATTCATGTAGCTGGAGTTGCGTAGAGTAGGTCGACTTACTGCAGTAGTGTAGACATAGTCTTAGAGTCACAGAAAGGCTGAGTAACAAGGTGTATGGGGATTGGAGGATGATGGGTTACAATGAAAGAGGTTGAGTGATGGTCAGAGAGAGGAAACTCAGCACCATAGAGAGCAGTGCTTAGTGATAGAATTATCAGATATTGGGTGGGAGGAACTTCTCTGACTGTGAACTTCCATCATGCTGAGCTCAACCAAACTAGGACAAGACACCCTTGATTAATAAGGAGATATCCCTTCCCCATCTTGTCACACAGGTTTCAAGTCAGTGGCCCAGGAAATCACCTTCTGCAGCAGGTGTATTTGCCTACTTTGTCACAAAGCTCTTTAGTTTTGACCCCATAAGTGATAGGGCTTAGCATAGGAGGAATGAAGAGATAGAGGTCAGCCAAGCTGATGCGAATGTGGGGAGCAATGCCTTGACTGAACAGATGTGTCAGGTTGGAGAAGAGGCTAGGGGTATAATATGTCAGCATCAAACAGATGTGGGCAGTGCAGGTGTTGAGGGCTTTTTGGTGGGCATTCTTAGAGGAGATTCGGAGAATGGCGTTGATAATCAGGCCATAGGACAGGGCAATGAGTGTCAGGTCAAACCCATTGATTACAAACATTAGCACCAAGCCATATATTCTGGTGACTATGATGTCCCCACATACCATCTTCCCCACAGCTATGTGCTTGCATTGCGTGTTAGTGATAATGCGGTTGGCACAGAATGGCTGTCTGCTCAGGAGAAGGAGCAGAGGCAGAATGAAGAGAACAGCTCTTATCAAACCCACAAGCCCTAGCTTAGCTATTTGTGTGTTGGTGAGGATGGTGGCGTATCTCAGAGGGTTACATATGGCAACATAACGATCAAAGGCCATTGTCACAAGGGTGGCTGAGTGCATAACAGAAACCATGTGAAGGAAGAACATCTGGGTGAGGCAGCCAGACATAGTAATGCCTTTCAAATTGAACCAAAATATGCCCAGCGCCTTTGGCACGACGAAGGTAGGTGTGGCGATGTCTGTGAGCACCAGCATGCAGAGCAACAGGTACATCGGCTTGTGCAGGGTCTGCTCCTTACCTACAACATACAGAAGCATGAAATTTCCCAACAGACCGATAATGTAGAATGTAGAGAAAAGGATGGATCTCCAGACATGAGCAGCTTCCAGGCCAGGGATGCCTGTTAGGGTGAATGCTGAAGGGTTAGAGTAGTATAAAATTCCTCTTGGACAGCTGTACTAAATTGCTTAACCTATAAGGGATTAAGAAGCTCAAATATCCTAGTTGGCACCTGACAAAAAGGGCCAATAAGGAAAAAGATACTTTCAAAAATTTGAGGGTGGGGGATGGAGGTTTTGTTTGTGGCTCTCTTTGTTTGTTTCCTCTCCGGACGGAAAGAGAGACCAGGCAGGTACAACATCTCCTGAAAACATACCTGAAATGACCCATATAAAATTACAAACATTGTAAGTAAGGCAAGGAAATGCATTAGGTTATCTTTTGCTTTTGCTTGTGAATTTTCCCTACGCTAAAGAGGTAGTTTAATTTCCGGTTTTATAACTGTGAAGCTGAGTCCAGTGGGGAGCCCTCTGTGTTTCAAATCTTTTTATTACCCTGTAAAGTTAACTTCCATGCTGATTTTGAAGGTGTAATTCTTTTACTTCTTTCCTTATAATAATGTTCTTCTTTTAAGAACCTGATTGATTTTAGTATCATAAAGATAAGGGTCTGGTCTCTACTCACATTGCTAAGGAAATTCGTTCGTATATTATTCTCAAGTCTAAACAAGAAAGGGGGTGAAGGGGCTTTTGGGGGGGGATAGGGATTCCAAGTGATCCTCCCTTGAATTTTTGTGTAAATCACTTGGTGATGGCAGCAATACTGTCCATTGACAAGGAAAGGAATTTGTGACTTAGGGAAATTTTTAACCTAAGCTGGTAGAATATAAGCTTAAGGAGTCTTTCATGTGGGTCCCCACATCTGTACCCCAGAGTTCAATGAAGAGGGGGACTCTGACAAGTACAGTAAATATTTTATAGATATTCACATTCTAGGAGTCTTCTTGAGTGGGGAATAAAGAACCATGAACAGTGTCGCTCCCTGCTTTATATAACTTTAGCATATGGCGGGAAACCTTTGTTTCAAAACTTGGTTCCGAGACCAGTTTGTGGGAAAAGTACAGACTCCCCTGTGGAGTCATAGCATCCATTAATTATAAGCTGTCTGAAGTGTTCTCATGAAGGCTCATTGAGTAAGAGATAAGTTACTCCTAAGACCTATTGTTTTCCCTAATAGTTCATTGCCCTGAATAGGCCCTTCACAACCAGCTATCTAGACTGAAACCTTCTTGCTTAGTGGATGTTACCCAGGTGTAACTACATTTGAAATACAGATACGTAGTCAATATTCATAACTTCAGACAAAATCATACATGCATACAAATAGGATAATCATATTCAGAAAGTCATAACTTTTTCAAAGACATTGGACATGACCCATCTTGCATATGTTGTATCATAAATATACTGTAATCATATAATCATATCATAATAATACCACTATGAACAATATGGGCTATAGAGTCACAAAAAGATCGATGGCTATTTCTACCAGTGAAATGCCTGAAGTTACATAACACCAACAAGAACAGGAAACTGAGTAAAGGTTGTGACACTCAGACTGCAGTTCTGAGGCTTGCCAGGGCAAAGAGACCATGAAACTCCCCAGGAAAGGTCCCAACACCGGCCTTGGACCAACAATCACAAAGAGCAAATTAATTTCAGTAGTACTGCCCACCTGTTCATCTATACATCACTCTGCATTCCTGTGATGATCCTCTGGTGTTATCTGGACTGGTGATCTACTACGTCACTCCAATCCTTGACTCTGGGAGCCAGACTGACTCTGCTCTGCTGTGAGAACCGCCTCTTGGGCTGTTCTATGCACAGCTGCTGTCATGTGATCTGCTCCTTGGATCGTGCAAGTGAATGACAGTAGCCAATATCTCCGGTCCCGGATCCCCCCCATGAACCTCCATCTTGCAGTGTCTGGTTATGCCTGCTGGACACTGCAAGCTTATATGAGTTCAGCAATTTAACAAAGAAAATGATATGCACCAGGCTTGTTATCTCAAGGGGAGGTTCTGACACACTTCAAACCAAACACACTGCTTCAGGTAGAATAAACAAAAAAATCTATTAACTACAAAGTTCAATTTTACATGATATTAAGTAATAGGCAAAAAGTCAGTGTGGTTACCACAATAAAATAAAATATAAAAATACAGTCTAAACTAAACCCTACTAGACTGGGCAACATCTAGGTTAAGCAGTTTTTCTCACCCCACTGGATATTGCAGTCCTTAATATACAGGTTTGTTCCCTAAACCTGGACCAATCTCCCCTGTTTGTGTCTTGTCTTTTTCTCAATGTCTTAGTTGCTTACAGTGAAGGTGGGGGCAGGAGAAGGGCCCAGTATCTGTCTGTTTTATACTTCAGTCCATGTGCTTTGGGAGCGCAAGTCCGGGCATGTTTGGGAGACATTGCTGAGTCTCTCCAAGCAAGGCTGAGCAACTCCCCTGGTGGGGTCTCAGGCAGGTCAGTCATTGCATTGTAGCTCCCTTGCTGGACAATGGCTGTTGATGGTCATTACTTTCCTTGCTGTTGACTCTGCAGAGTTAATATCTGGCTGATTCCCTATCTTACAGCATATTTTAGTGACAATCATTCAACACAGTTCTCATAACTTCATATGCATTAATGATACACATATACGGAAAGAGAAATGACTTTCAGCAGATCATAACCATTCCCCTAATACCTTACAAGGTATGGTTTATATGTAAGATCATGATTATATGAAAATGAGGAATATGGGGGTTAAATATAGAATTTCACAGTCCCCACAAAGCCTCAGCGCTACTCTCCTGTCACTGTACATCCCCTGCCTGCCTCCACAACTTTCAGCAGTGTCCGCTTCTCTGTGTATATCTGCTGCCTGCACCCACAACCTCCAGCACTCCCAGCCTCGCTGTGTACACTCTACTCCCTGCCCCACAACCTCTGGTGCTGGTCACCTGTCCATGTATTCCCCCACGCCCAGAACTTCCATCCCTGCCACATAGGGATACCCCTCACCCCGGACCAAAACCAGGTGCCACACACCACAGTGACGTCTCACAGACATACCTCCTCAGACAAGGTTCAACTCAGTGTCTACCTGCACTAGGAAAAAGGGGGACATGAGACTGAACTGCCTTTCTGGAGGCAAAGGGAACCCTGGAAACAGCTCAGCCTGTGCAGGGAAGGTGAGGGGAACAGGCCTGGCAGGAAGGAGGGAGGACGTGGAGGCTAAAAGGAGCCAGCATGAGTAACTCTTCCTCAAAATGACACAGAGCTTTAACATATTGCAGCCAGTTAAAAACCTAGACATAACTTTCTGAACTGCTTTTCTCTGTTCACAATTGCTGATGTTGGCACAAAACTGTAGTGGGCTTTCTCATGGGAGGAAAGATGGTCTGGATGGGGGATGGTGTCAGAGACCTATACTGTGGTCCACTTTACATTGAATTCTGAGACACCCCTGGACACAGGAGGTGTCTGTGCATCAGGGAGGACATCCATTTCACTTTTTGCATAATTTCTGGACTCCGTGTCACTCTGATCTGGATACTGCATGTCCTGAGGTCCCACTCCCACCACCTCACACACTGTGTGTTCCTGGATCTCCCCTAGTGACATTTCCAACACCACGTCTAAGCCAGAAAGATGCTTTTATTTGTACTGCCTTTTGGTGCTTCTCACCCTCTCCAGAAACAGAGATTCAGGGGTTCAGGGTGAGCAGGCCTCTCTCCTCCCTTCAAAAGAAAATGTTATCCTAATTGTTTTGAAACTTTAAGCCTGTGAGATTGAGATTTCAGCAACTCTTCATTAATGATCTGGAGAACGGCGTGGACTGCATCCTCAGCAAGTTTGCAGTGACACTAAACTGGGAGGAGTGGCAGATACACTTGAGAGTAGGGATAGTGTAAACAAGACACGAGAAGTCATTCTTCCGCTTTACTCTGCGCTGGTTAGGCCTCAACTGGAGTATTGTGTCCAGTTCTGGGCACCGCATTTCAAGAAAGATGTGGAGAAATTGGAGAGGGTCCAGAGAAGAGCAACAAGAATGATTAAAGGTCTTGAGAACA
This sequence comes from Gopherus evgoodei, assembly GCF_007399415.2. Taxonomy (NCBI): domain Eukaryota; kingdom Metazoa; phylum Chordata; order Testudines; family Testudinidae; genus Gopherus; species Gopherus evgoodei. The sequence continues at coordinate 1,867,462 of NW_022060038.1, forward strand.
TGACCTATGAAAGAAGGCTGAAGGAATTGGGTTTGTTTAGTTTGGAAAAGAGAAGACTGAGAGGGGACCTGATAGCAGTTTTCAGGTATCTAAAAGGGTGTCATCAGGAGGAGGGAGAAAACTTGTTCACCTTAGCCTCCAATGATAGAACAAGAAGCAATGGGCTTAAACTGCAGCAAGGGAGATTTAGGTTGGACATTAGGAAAAAGTTCCTAACTGTCAGGGTAGTTAAACACTGGAATAGATTGCCTAGGGAAGTTGTGGAATCTCCATCGCTGGAGATATTTAAAGAGTAGGTTGGATAAATGTCTGTTAGGGATGGTCTAGACAGTATTTGGTCCTGCCATGAGGGCAGGGGACTGGACTCGATGACCTCTCGAGGTCCCTTCCAGTCCTAGAGTCTATGAGTCTATGAGTCTATGATAGGATACAGAGGGACCTAAACAAACTAGAGAACTGGGCCAAAAGAAACCTGATGAGGTTCAACAAGGACAAGTGCAGAGACCTGCACTTAAGACGGAAGAATCCCATTCACTGTTACAGACTAGAGACTGAATGGCTAGGCAGCAGTTCTGCAGAAAAGGATCCAGGGATTAAAGTGGACGAGAATCTGGATATGAGTTGACACTGTGGCCTTGTTGCCAAGAAGGCTAACGGGATACTGCACTGCATTAGTAGGAGGGTTGACAGCAGATTGAGGGACATGATGATTTTCCCCTCTATTCAACATTGGTGAGGCCTCATTTGGAGTACTGTGTCCAGTTTTGGGCCCCACACTACAAGAAGGTTGTGGAAAAATTGGAAAGAGTCCAGTGGAGGACAACAAAAATGATTAGGGGGCTGGAGCATATGACTTAGGAGGAGAAGCTGAGGGAACTGGGATTGTTCTTGTGTCTGAACTAGCTCAACCATCCTAAGAGGCCACAGGACGACTCCAGATGAAGTCACTGGAGGCTCATAGCCAGTGTAATTCAGGGCATTTATTTAAGTCACTACATGTGAATTTAGGGGGAATGCCTGGATCTGTTGGGAATTTGGCCTTTGATGTCAAAGGGACCAGATTCACTCTGAATGTTTAACTTTTGGCTCCCTGCTGTGAAAATCATGGCTTTAGGTCCTGCTGCAGAGAGCGCTATTCTGTTAGGATGCTGAAAACCTCTGAAGGAAACCCCCAGTTCATGTGGTGTGCTGAGACCGGGAATGAAAGCTGGGAATTTCAAAACTCAGGGGCCTTGATTTTGCTCTCAGAGAGGCTGCCCCATGATATGGGACCGAAAACAATTTTTAGTTTATCATAGCATTGTACTGCTGCATACTGCCCATGCAGTTGTAATATCCGTTGCATTAGTCTCTGAAAAATCAATGCCACCCTGTAGAGGCCAAATTACATGATCCTGAATTGATGCAAGCTGAATGGCATGGAAAAGGCTTTTTTCTGTTATGATTCTGGCATCAGCAATATTTGCCAGTGTGCATTTGTGAGATCTAAAGTTGAATATATGTCTGACAATTAGGAACTGTTCTAATAGTTAATCTACTCTCTGCATCAAGGATACATCAAATTTCAATACCATGTTGATCTTTCACAAATGGATGCAGAAACAGGTTATGATATCCTGGATCAGAGCTAGAACAACGGGACTTCTCCACTCACTGTGCAATTCGTTCACCTCTCCCCATGCTAAAATGACCTGGATTTCATCTCACATAGTATTGCACATTTTATGAGGGAAGAGCCATGGAATTTGCCTGATCAGGTGCCCTGGGGTTATTTCAGTGTGCTGGTATTTTAGGTATCTGTGCCCTGCTCAGGTGAGAACATGGTGGTAAAGGAACCAAACAACTTCTACATCTGGATCTCCTGTTTGGGCTCCTGTCTCTACCTCCATACTTGCATCATAGGTGCCTTGCAGACAAATTTGGGCTCCAGAGTGTATGAGTCTGATGGTTTGTCACCCCTAGGGTGCAGTCTAGGAGCCATGAGAACTGCTGCACCCTTCTAACCACCCAACTGGGCTGGCTCTGTTTCACACTGTTTTGCTGATGATTCAGCCTCTCCAGGCCCTGTGATCACCAACACTACAGCAGATTTCAGAGTGGTAGTTGTGTGAATCTGTATCTGCAAAAATAACGAGGAGTCCTTCTGGCACCTTAGAGACTAACAAATTTATTTGGGCATAAGCTTTCATGGGCTAAAACTCACTTCATCAGATGCAGAGAGGGGAACATCCATTAGGGAGGTACGAATACACAGCATATGAAACGATGGGAGTTGCCTTTCCAAGTGGGGGGTCAGTGCTAATGAGTCAAGTCACTGAATTTGGAAGTGAGCTACTCTCAACAATTGACAAGAAGGAGTGGAAATCACTTTTGTAGTGCTACTGAGACAAAGGTAAACAAGGTGGCCAATTTCAAAGAGTTGAGAAGAAAGTGTGATTATTTAGCAAGGGGAAATCAGTTTTTGTAAAAACAAAGAGGAGTACTCATGGCACCTTAGAGACTAACAAATGTATTTAGTATTTGTAGAGACCCATCCATTCTCAGTTTCAGGCCTAATTTGATAGTGTCCAGTTTGCAAATTCTGCAGTTTCTCATTGGAGTCGATTTTTTAAGTTTTTTTTGTTGAAGAATTGCCACTTTTAAGTCTGTTATTGAGTGACCAGGGAGACTGAAGTGTTCTTCTGCTGGTTTTTGAATGCTATAATTCCTGATGTCAGATTTATATCCATTTCTTCTTTTGCATAGAGATTGTTCAGTTTGGCCAATGTACATGGCAGAGGGGCATTGCTGGCATATGATGGCATATATCACGTTGGTAGATGTGCATGTGAACTAGCCCCTGATGATGCGGCTGAAGTGGTTAGGTCCTATGATGGTGTCACTTGAGTAGATATACAGACAGAGTTGGTACCAGGGTTTGTTGCAGGGTTTGGTTCCTGAGTTAGTGTTTTGTTGTGTAATGTGTAGTTTTTGGTGACTATTTGCTTCAGATTTGGGGGCTGTCTGTGAGAGTGAGAGACTGTCCTTCAGGAGAGGTTGTAAGTCCTTGATGATGAGCTGGACAGGTTTTAGTTGGGGACTGTAGGTGATGGCTAGTGGTGTTCTTTTATTTCTTTGTTGGGTCTGTCCTGTAGTAGGTGATTTCTGGGTACCCTTTTGGCTCTATCAGTCTGTTTCTTCACTTCACCAGCTGGGTATTCTTGATATCTGGCTCCTTTACTGTACCCAGCTGTGGTACTCCCCCCTGCTTCTGGTCCTCTTGATACTGGAACGACTCAGACAAGAGGGCTGTAACACAGAGGGCTGGGAGGCCAGGACCTACTTTTAAATGTAGTTCTGTTTTTCACTGGCAAGCAGGGCCTCGGGAGAAGAGGGAAGAGAGGAAGGACTCAGCAAGTGACAGCGAGGGTCCGCTCTCTCCTGGCCTATTATACCTGCTGTCTATGAAAGGTAGCCCTCCCTGGGCCACTTCCTATCATTTCCCGGATAATGCCCCAAGGTCTCTATCATTCCTAAGGAAGCGTGAAGGGTGTCTGCTCACCCCAAGGCACCCTCTGGGGGCTGCATGTAGGGAGGTCATTCTCCTGTCCTTTGGGGGGGCAACTCTCTCTTCCTGTGGTATGATGCAAGCTCCAAGGGCCAGGTCAGTGCAAAGGCTCTTCCCTAAAAGCAAATAAAGGGGTCACTCAAGTCCAGTATTTATATGAGAGATGAATGCTTCCCTCTCAGGCTGTCCTTGAACAGGCCGTCCCTTCATTCCGGCATGATTTACACTAGGGCAGGGGAGCGGCAGCAATCTAATATACACAACTTCAGCTACAAGAATAGCACAGCTGAACTCAAGTATCTTAGATCGATTTAGATTGACTTACTTCGCATCTTTGCCACACAGGACAGATGGACGCTGCTCCCTCGTCAGCTCCGCTTCTGCCTCTTGCCTTGGTCGAGTTCCGGAGTCGATGGGGAGCATGTTCGGGTATCAATGTATCGCGACTACATGAGATGCGATACATCGATCCTCGCTAGACATACCTTCGGAGAGGGACCTTTGTTCACTTGTTCAGTGGGAGATTCTTCCCTGGAGCAGCCAGGATCAGCTCTGATCTCCTCCTTCATCTGCCACACAACAAGCTACTCCCCTGCCTTTTTGCCCTTCTCAAGCACTTCTCTTCAGACTTGATTTGTCTGACCCATTTTTCTGATAATTCACTTGATCAACATTTGGCTTCTTTGGACTCAATTTGAAATGTAGCTATGAGTTTAGTGGCTTTGGGAAATAATTCTGCTGCTTTGTATAGGTCTGTGTCTCTGGATTGTCGCAGTTTTGAAACTGCATTTACAATTTCCAGAATCTTTCTTTGGAGCACAATGAGAAAAATAAAACTAAAGTTTTCCATTTATTTCTATAATGCTGAAGGTTCATAAAATTAACTGGTATTTTATTTCATGGGGAATTATTTCTGTGGGTGCCTTCATTGCGTCTAAATACTGAATCTGAGAGGAAGGAGTGATTCACACTAGTTGTTGGTCAGCTGTGTAGGCAATTGCATGACCAAGTTTTCATTTGTTCTGAAATGGGTCAAAGAGGCCAACTAAAGAATGTCAGGTTTACTGCTCTAACCTTGTAAGAAAACAGTACCGGAAAAAGCTTTTATACAATACCAGTCTCTAGGAAGCCGTCTTGTGCAGTGATGTTACATTCACCTTATGAAGAAAGAATGTGTCTCCAAAGTCACACATTTCAGATTTTTTCCTTTATATGAAGATTTGACAAGTTACACATTTCTTTAAATGTCACTGAAACCCAACCCACCAGTTGTAACAGTTCCCTACAGTATGTGGGAGCTGTAGCCCACAAGGTCAACTTGCTAGATTGCTGTATTGCAGAATGTGTGGGGGTTTTTCCACTGGTTTGATTGATTATACTATTTTGGGGGTTTGTTTATGTTGAATTCCAGTATATGTTATTCATAATAGTTATTCATAATATTTGGCCGTAACGCAAGAAAACATGACCCTCTGAGAAGAAAACATCCATGAAGGATGGTGACTCTTTCTAATCTTCTATCAAGCTATCAGCTCACTTTTGCAATATATTTATTGAAACAAAGTTTTTTTATCAACATATTCATCTATATATCAACTAACAAATGAAAGTGTTTGTTAGATACCTACTACAGATTAAACTAAAAAAAAAAAAGCTACGAGCCTCAGCAGGAGTGTCTTCATATTAGCAACAAAGCTATGAAATAATAATCAAATTCAAAATTAAAACCTAAATACTGGTACTGGTATCCTGATTGTGGCGTGGCAGGTGTTTCACAGAAAAATGGTGAATAACCCAATAGGAGCCCAAAATATGTGTAGTGTGAAAACAACAATAACATTATTACATTATTTATTTCTCATTCCATTCAAAGACTGTAGTTAATGACGATATTTTGAGTTGAATTAGTTTATTATTGTTAGTCTCTAAAAGGCAACATTTCATTGTTGCTGTCTTCGTTGGAAGTAGAGTGCTTGTGCTGCTGGTCATACACGTCGGCAGTGACCAGTGCGATCATTTCTTCCACAGCTCATAGAAGATTTTGTGTTTTTGCATGTCCTCCCAAACATGAAGAATCATAGAATCTCTGAAAGGGACCTCAGGAGGTAATCTAGTCCAACCCCCTGCTCAAAGCAGGACCAGTTTCCACTAAATCGTCCCAGCCAGGTCTTTGTCAAGCCTGATCTTAAAAAGCTGCAAGGAAGGAGATTCCACCACCTCCATAGCTAACCCATTCCAGTGCTTCACCACCATCCTAGTGAAAAAGTTTTTCCTAATATCCAATTTAAACCTCCCTGTAGTGAGGTGGTCCCCCCACTCCTGCCCTGAAGGGTTAAAAACAGCCCGGAGAGGGGGCTGTGGCTGGAGAAAGCCATTTTTAGGCTGTGCTGATTGGAGGAAGTGGCTGCAGCTGGGGCCATGTCCTAAACAGACTCTGCTGTACCTAAAAAGGCAGAGATGCCAGGAGCCCAGATAGTCTCCCTCTGCCTGTAGAGGGAGATGGGCCTGGTTGCAGGGAGCTAGACACAGAGTTGTGAGTGAAGCAGGGCTGGGGAAAGGCAGAGGATCTGGGGAGCTCCAGCCTGGAAAGCCCCAGGCTGCGGCCTAGCAGAAGGCAAAGGGATACTATGGGTTGCAGAGGGCAGCCCAGGGGTAGGCCAAGGCAGCAGGTCCAAACCCAACCTTGCCAGTGATGAATAGGCTGATACTGCAGTCTTCCCCAGGGTGTGGGGCTACACGATGACTGGCAGTAGCCATATACTGAGGCAAGGTGGGGATAATGGGTGGTGGTTCCCCAGGGAGTGAAGACCCTAAGACTCAGGGAGCTACTGCCAGAGGGACAGCACCCCATGTGAAAGGACACTGGACCCAGAGAGAGACAGGGGGCCAGAGGACAGGCAGATCACCAGCCTGCAGAGGGCGCTTCGGAGCTGAAATGAGCTAATTCCCAGAAGTAACCAGCAGGAGGCGCCACAGGAGTGAGTCTGCACCTCTACATTTCCCCAGTGCAACTTGAGACCATTGCTCCGTGTTCTGTCATCTGGTATCACTGAGAACAGTCTAGATCCATCCTCTTTGGAATCCCCCTTCAAGTAGTTGAAAGCAGCTATCAAATCCCACCTCATTCTTCTCTTCTGGAGACTAAATAATCCCAGTTCCCTCAGCCTCTCCTCGTAGGTCATGTGCCCCAGCCCCCTAATCATTTTTGTTGCCCTTCGCTGGACTCTTTCTAATTTTTCCACATCCTTCTTGTAGTGTGGGGCCCAAAACTGGACACAGTACTCCAGATGAGGCCTCACCAATGTTGAATAGAAGGGAATGATCACTTCCCTCGATCTGCTGGAAATGCCCCTATTTACACAGCACAAGATGCCTTTAGCCTTCTTGGCAACAAGGGCACACTGTCGACTCATATCCAGCATCTCGTCCACTGTAACCCTTAGCTCCTTTTCTGCAGAACTGCTGCCTAGCCATTCAGTCTCTAGTCTGTAACAGTGAATGGGATTCTTCCATCCTAAGTGCAGGACTCTGCACTTGTCCTTGTTGAACCTCATCAGATTTCTTTTGGCCCAATCCTCTAATTAGTTTAGGTCCCTCTGTATCCTCTCCCTACTCTCCACTGTATCTACCACTCCTCCCAGTTTAGTGTTATCTGCAAACTTTCTGAGGGTGCAGTCCACACCACCCAAAACATCATTAAAGAAGATATTGAACAAAACCGACCCCAGGGCCAGCCCTTGGAGCACTCTGCTTGAAACCGGCTGTCAACTAGACATGGAGTTGTTGATCAATACCCGTTGTGAAAGTGAAATGAATTATATTAAAGAAATAGAATGAATTAAACAATGTTTTATGTGCCTTTAAGTAGAAATGAAAAGAATGCTGCTATCCAGGTATCAGGAAAGCAGACATTAAGATAGAACAATTGCTCCATTTAAGGGCAATTGGTGAAGTATTAGCCTTAGATCGATAAGAGTTAGTAAGGAATTAGGATATGCATGCTGTGTCCCAGGTGAATTTTACAATGTTGTCTCTTTGTCCCTTTGTTTCGTTCACCCCCTTTTATCTATATAAATATGACTGTTTGGGTCTTGCATGGGGGCTCACATTATCTGAATGTATTAGCAGAGTGCTGTGCTAGCAAAACACAGTGGTCTCGACAAATTGTGAATCTTGATTTCAACATTGACACCGTTGAGCCCGACAATGTAGTCATCTTTCCCTCCACCTTATAGTCTATTCATCCAGCACATACTTCTTTAACTTGCTTGCAAGAATACTGTGCGAGAGCCTATCAAAAGCTTTGCTAAAGTGAAGGAATAACACAGGCATTGTTTTCCTCTCATCCACAGAGCCAATTATCTCCACATAGAATGGAATTAGGTTAGTCAGGCATGACTTGCCCTTGGTGAATCTATGGCTGACTGTTCCTGATCACTTTCCTCTCTAATAAGTGCTTCAGAATTGATTCCTTGAGGATCTGCTCCATGATTTTTTCCAGGGACTGAGTTGAGACTGACTGGCCTGTAGTTCCCTGGATCCTATTTCTTCCCTTTTTTAAAGATGAGCACTAGATTAGCCGTTTTCCAGTCACCAGGGACTTCCCCCGATCGCCATGAGATTTCAAAGATAATGGCCAATGGCTCTGCAGTCACATCTGCCAACTCCTCTAGCATCCTCAGATGCAGCACATCCGGCCCCATGGACTTGTGCTCATCCAGCTTTTCTAAATACTCCCGAACCACTTCTTTCTCCACAGAGGGTTGGTCACCTCCTCCCCATGCTTTGCTGCCCAGTGCAGCAGTCTGGAACCAGACCCTGTTTGTGAAGACAGAGGCAAAAAGAGGCTTTTTCCACATCCTGCCTCACTAGGTTGCCTCCCTCATTCAGTAAGGGACCCACACTTACCTTGCCTTACCTTGACTTTCTTCGTCTATGCCTGGCTCAGTTGTGTGACTCCGCCTTCTGATCTGTCTGCTGCTGCTGGAACAACTCAGCTAAGGGGACTTGGACATGAAGTGCCAGGAGGCCAGGGCTCACTTTGAAATGTGGTTAAGTTTTTACTGGAAAATGGTAAGCGGTAGGGATCTTGGGGGAGGAGAGGTTGGTCTGTAGGAGAGGAGGGACTGAACGGGCAGTGGGCAAAAGGCCATGGGGAAAGGAGAGTGGAGGAGACAAGGGACTCAGTGAAGGATTCAGCGAGAAGCAAAGGGACCTCAGCAGAGATGCAGAACCGGGGCAAGAGGAGGTGAGGTGTGGGCGGAGCCATGGGGAGAAAGCGGGAAAGGGCATCGGGTGGAGTGCAGGTGAGGACACCACAGACCAGGTGTCCCCTCTCTCAAATGCAGGTTAGGGGCGACACATCTTAGGAAGGTTTAGCCTCCCCTGGCCTATTATACTTGCTGCCTACCTGGGCCACTTCCTACCACCTCCGTGCAAATGTCTCAAGGGCTCCGTAAAGCAGCCTAAAGGGTGTCTGCTCACCCCAGAGGAACCCAGAGGGACAAAGGATTCCTGCCTTATACAAATGATATATTAATGGGTGGAACAGAACAAAGAGAGGAGAAGCGTGAACATGAGGAGTGAACATGAGCTCCCCTTCAGCTATGACCTGAGCTGGACCAAGGGCTGTACTAAGGGAAAGGATTGTACCAAGACTAGGAAGGCGTCCAGTCTGTGAAAGAAATGTATTGAAACATCTCTGAGGATGAGAGCTTATCTTTATTCAGTTTCTGACAGTATTAGACATAGACCCACATGTTTTATTTTATTTTATTTAGTAATTCACTTTGTTCTGTCTGTTGCTACTTGAAACCTCTTAAATCCTACTTTCTGTATTTAATAAAATCACTTTGTACTTATTAATTAAGTCAGAGTATGTGATAATACTGGCGGCAGGTGGGGGGAGCTGTGCATATCTCTCTATCAGTGTTATACAGGGAGAATAATTTGAGTTTACCCTGTTTAATCTTTATACAGGGTAAAACAGATTTACCTGGGGTTAGACCCCATTGGGTGTTGGGCATCTGAGCTTTAAAGACAAGAACACTTCTGTTAGCTGCTTTCAGGTTTAACCTGTACCTGTGGGGCAAGTAATTCAGACTGTGAATTGGAGACTGTGTTGGAGCAGGCGGGTGTGTCTGGCTCAACAAGACAGGGTGCTGGAGTCCTAAAATGCCATGGCAGGAAGCCAGGGGCAGAAGTAATTTTGGTACATCAATTGGCAGCTTTCAAGGGAGGTTCTGTGATCTAACCCCTCACAAGAATGATGAAAAAAAAATGGGAAAGGTTCATGAAAACAAGAAACCCCACTCTGTGAGCACGGGGACATCACAAATAGCCCTCTCTGGGATGCAAGGGAAGTTCACAGTCTGTTCCACTCCAAAGTCAGCTGCTCAAAGCAATAAGTTATTTTTACTCAAAGTTGATGTAGTAGTTAAATACGCAGTCTGGATTTCAAAAACACACGGTTTCACAACTCTCACCAGTAAGCTCTAGAAGAATGTCCTCAATTCCGACAGCAGTTTTCCTGTATAAGGACTTTCCAGTAGAAACATTAGGTTTATCCTCCAGGTTTTGTGATGGATTCAACATAGAAAAATCAGATACATTTTGCTCACCGAATCACTGTATATATGACAAAGAACTTCAGCATTGCTGATTCTTTCTTTTTCTCTTTGGTTGTCTGAAAGTGTAGCTTCTGTTTGTAAAACTGAACAAGAATCATGACTACACAGGGACTAATGGAAAACTACTTTGCCTCAAAATGCTACAATATCTTATGGTAGTCTCAGAGTAGGTCTACACTCAGCTGGGATGGATGCTCTGAGATTAATCCATCAGTGGTCAATTTAGTGGGTTTAGTAAAGAGAAGAGTAAGATAACTCAATGGGAGATTTTCTCCTGTTACCCACCCCCGCCCCTCCCACAGTGTAGATGCCGCAGTTACTTGACCAAAGGTACATCGACGCCAGCTACCTTATTCCTGTAGTTGGAGTTGGGTAGAGTAGGTTCACTGTCCGTGGTAGTGTAGACATAGCCTTAGAGCAATGGAAAGGCTGTGCAACAGGGTGTGTTGAGATGGAGGCTGATGGATGACCCATTAAAGAGATCAAGTGATAGTCAGAGAGAGGTAACTCAGCAATGGAAATAGCCGTGCTGAGTGATGGAGTGATAAGATATTATGTGGGAGAAACTTCTCAGACTGTGAACTTCCACAATGCTGAGCTGAACCAAACTGGGACAGGGCATGTTTGGTTAACAAGGAGATATGCTTCCCCCCTCTTGTAACACAGGTTTCAAGTCAATAACCCCAGGCTATCATCTTCTGCAGCAGATGTATTTGCCTACTTTGTCACGAAGCTCTTTGGTTCTGACCCCATAAATGATAGGGTTGAGCATAGGAGGGATGAGGAGAAAGAGGTGGGACAAGATGGTATGAACATGGGGAGCGATGCTTTGACCAAGCCGATATGTGAGACTGGAGAAAAGGCCAGGGGTATAATATGTCAGCATCACACAGATGTGGGTTGTGCAAGTGTTGAGAGTTTTCTGGTGGGCTTTCTTAGAGGAGATTCTGAGGACGGCCCTGATGATCAGACCGTAGGACAGGGCAATGAGTGTCAGGTCAAACCCACAGATTACAAGCATTAGCACCAAGCTATATATTCTAATGACTGTGATGTCCCCACATGCCATCTTGACCACAGCTATGCACTCGCATTGCGTATTAGGGATAATGCGGTTGGCACAGAATGGCTGCTGACTCAGGAGCAGGGGCAGGGGCAGAATGAAGACAACAGCTCTTATCAAACATACAAGCCCAAGTTTAGCTATTTGTGCATTGGTGAGGATGGTGGCATATCTTAGAGGGTTACATATGGCAACGTAGCGATCGAAGGCCATTGTCACGAGGACGGCTGAGTGCATAACAGAAACCATGTGAATGAAGAACATCTGGGTGAGGCAGCCAGCCACAGTAATGCCTTTCAAATTGAACCAAAATATGCCCAGTGCCTTTGGCATGACTAAGGTAGGTGAGATGATGTCTGTGAGCGCCAGCATACAGATCAGCAGGTACATCGGCATGTGCAGGGTCTGCTCCTTACCTACAACACACAGAAGTGTGAAATTTCCCAACAGGCTGATAATGTAGAATGTAGAGAAAGGGATGGAAATCCAGATGTGGGCAGCCTCCAGGCCGGGGATGCCCATTAGGATGAATGTTGAAGGGTCAGAAGGAGTGAAGTTAAAAGCTCCCATGAGGTGGTTAATGCATCGATTCGACTTACAAATGCTCAAGGTGCCTGTGAAGGGAGAGAAGCACAGTGAGGGGATTACATACTTTATAACAAATAGTACAGTAAATATTTTGTAGCTTTTCACATTCTAGGAGTCTTCTTGAGTGGGGACTGAAGAACCACCAAGGATGTCACTCCCTGCTTTATCTAACTTTAGCATATGGCAGGAACCCTTTGTTTTAAAACTTGGTTTCCAGACTAGTTTGTGGGAAAATTACAGATGGAGTCCAGAGTTCTTTGGCCTGGTCACATGCCCTTGTAAAGTCATAACATCCATTATGTATAGGCTGTCTGAAGCATTCTCAGGGAGGCTCACCTGGTGGGAGATACATTTCTCTTAACGCCTCTTGTTTCCTCCAATGACTCATTGCCCTGATTAGGACCTTCCCAACCATCTATCTAGACTGAAATTATCGTGCCTCATGGACGTTACCCAGTTGTAACTGCATTTGAAATACATATAAGTAGTTAATATTAATAACTGCAGACAAAAAATCATACATGCATACAAATTGGATAATAATATTCAGAAAGTCATAACGTTTCCAATGTCAATTTACATAACCCATCTTGCATACAATGTATCATAATTATGCTATAATCATATAATCATAGTATAATAATACCACTATGATTAATATGGGGTTCTTTGTCACAAAATATCAATGGTTATTTCTACCAGGGTAATGCCTGAAGTTACATAGCAAAAACAATTGAGAACAAAACTGAGTAAAGGTTATGTCACCCAAGCTGCAGTTCTTTGGCTTGCCAGGGCAAAGAGACCCTGAAACGCCCCAAACACACTCTGTACCAGGAAAGGTCCCAAAGCGGGCCTTGGATCTACAATCATACACTAAAGAATTATTTCAGCACCACTGCCCTCCTGTCCGTCTACATGCCGCTCTGCAACTCTGTGACGTTCCCCTTTGGTGTTCTCTGGACCAGTGATCTGCTAGGTCTCTGCAGTCCTTTACTCTGGGAGCCAGACTGACCCTGCTCTGCTATGAGAACCCGCACTCCTGGGTTGTTCACGCACAGCCTCTGCCATGTAAGCTGCTGCTTAGATAGTGCAACTCTATGACACTAGTCAATATCTATGGTCCCAGACACAACCCTAGGAACCTTTGTCTTGCAGTGTCCAGTTATCCCCGCTGGAAGCTCAGATGAGTTCATCAGTTTAACAAAGAAATTGATATATACCAGACTTGTTATCCCCAGTGGAGTCTCCTACACTCTTCAAATCAAACACACTGCTTCAGGTAGAATAAACAACACATCTTTTAAATCCAAAGAGAGATGTTAAGTGTTATTAAGTGATAGGCAAAAAGTCAGAGTGGTTACCAAAATAAAATAAAATATAAAAATTCAGTCTAAACTCTCCACCCTGTTAGATTGTGCAGTATCGAGATGAAGCAGTTTTTCTCACCCCACTGGATTTTGCAGTCCTTAGTATACAGGTTTGTTCCTTAAACCTGGGCCAATCTCCCTGCTGGAGTCTTGCCTTCTCAATGTCTTCGTTGCTTGCAGCTAAGGTGGCGGCCAGAGAAGGGCCCAGTATGTGTCCGCTCTGTCTGTTTTATACCCTCAGCCCATGTGCTTGGGGAGCACATGTCCAGGCATGTCTGGGGGGCATTGCTGAGTCTCTCCAAGCAAAGTACAGCTTTCTGGGGCCTCAGGCATGTGAGTCATTGCACTGTAGCTCCCTTGTTGGACAATGGCTGTTGATGGGTTGTTTGACACCCTGCAGGGGGTTGTTACTTTCCCTGCTGTTGCCTCAGGGTAGGGGCTAATATCTGGCTGATTCCCCTATTTAGAGCATGCTTTAATGACCACCATACAACAGAATTCTCATTGCTCCATATACATTTATGATACATATATGGATAGAAACATGACTTTCAGCAGATCATGACATTTCCGTTGATACTGTACAAGGCCTGCTTTATATGTAAGATCTTGATTATCTGAAAATGAGGAATATGGGGGTTACAGTACACTCCCCCAAGCTATAGACTGTCACAGCACCCACGAAGCCTCAGTGCTACTCGCCTGTCACTGTACATCCCCCGCATGCCTCCATAACCCTCAGAAGTACCCAATTCTCTGTGTATACCCCCTACCTGCCCCCAAAGCCTCCAGCACTGCCAGCCTGCCTCTGTACACCCCTCTTCCTTCCACATAACCTCTAGTGCTGGTCACTTGTCCATGTAAATCCACCAGTTTCAGAACTTCAATCCTTGCCACACAGTGATACCCCTCACTCAGGACCAAAACCAGGTGCCATGCACCACAACGACAGCTCACAGAACTGTCTCCTCAGACTAGGTTAAACTCAGTGTCTGCCTGCACTGGGGAAAAGGGGGAAGATGAGACTGAACTGCCTTTCTGGGGGCAAAGGGAACCCTGGCTGCAGCTCAACCTGTGCAGGGAAGAAGAGATGGACAGACCCAGAAGGAGGAGGAGAGGAGGTGGGATTAAAAGGAGCCAGTGTGATTAACTCTTCTTCAAAAAGACACAAAGCTCAAATGTATTGCAGCCAGTTAGAAATCCAGACACCCCTTCCTGAGGTTGCTTTTCTGTGTTGGCAATTGCTGATGTTGTCAGAAAACTATAGTGAGCTTTCTCATGGAAGGAAGTATGGTCTGGATGGGAGATGATGTCAGAGACCATCTGACAGAGTGTGGCCCACTTTCTATTGCAGTCTCAGACTCCCAGACCCAGGAGGCCTCATGATGCCTCTTTGGTCTGTGCATCAAGGAGGATGTCCATTCCCCATGTTGCATAGTTTCAGGACTTCGTGCCACTGTGATGTGGATACTGCATGTCCTGCAGTCCTGCCCACACTCACCACACAGACTGTGTGTTCCTGGACCTCCCCAGGTGACATTTGCAACAAAACCTCTAATGCTTCTCATCCTCTCCAGAAACAGAGATGAATGGTCTCTCTCCCCCTACCCTCCCTTGTAAAATTTGTTTTCCTAATTGTTTTGAAGCTTTAAGGCTGTGAATCTGAGATTTAAACAACTCTCTCGTCAGTTCTTCTTAGATCTGAACAAGCTCATCCGTCCTTAGAGGCCTCGCAGTGATTTCAGATGAAGTCACTGGAGGCTCATGGCCAACATAAATCAGGACATTTATTTAACTCACTACATGTAGATTTAGGGCAAACTCCTGGCTCAGTTAGGAATTTTGCCTTGGATCTCAAGTAGACCAGATTCACCCTGAATGTTTTACTTTAGGCTCCTGGCTCTTAAATTCACGGATTTGGGTCCTGCTGCAGAGAGTGCTATTCTGTTAGAGTGGTAAGAGAGTCTGAGGGAACCCCCCAGTTCACGTGGCATTCTGAACCTGGGAATGAAAACTGGGAGTTTAAAAACAGAGGGGCCTTCATTTTGCTCTCAGAGACTTCAATGTCAATCTGGAGTGACCAACTGAAGGCAGAATGTGTGAGCAGAATAAAGCCAGTGTGTAACCCATTCTTGTTGTGAACCCTCTGGTAACTCAGATACCCACTGCAGAAGCTTTGGCTGCCCTTCCAAAAAGGACACCGAGCTTGCTGAACTGGAAAACTTGAGCGAACCATAGGAAAAACCACAGAGCACAAAAGAAAAAAAAAGTCACTGAAAAAGATAGAAGGACACAGTAAGAGAAAACGAATTGAATTTAAATGCAAATATTTGTCTAAACTATTTCCAATTTCTTTGTAGTTTCACTTTTTCCAGGGAAATCCCTTGTTTTTTCTGACAGTACTAAACAATTCAAGTCATCCTGCTGGTGAATTCCTGCCCAGATGGTTCTTGATTTGAACCCTGGAAACCTTCCTGAGTCCTCAGCACTAACTGTAAAGCAGAAACAGGCAACTCACCAAAATCCCAGTCATCAGAGAGAGGAAATATCTTTACTGCAACAGCAAGTCACAGTCTTGAGAATCAGCATATGAATGCAACACGTCTGATACTCAGCGTGCTGCACAGCGACCTTTATGATTCCCCCGTACAATCCCTGTGGATTTTCAAATTGGCCAGGACTCCTGTACAATCCTCTGGACTCTGTGTGAGCAGCTGGAAGTGCAGAAAATGGACCCTGGAGATCTTCAGCCTGAGAACCACTCTCGGGAAAAAATAATTGCTTTGCTGATAACAGGGGCTCAGATTTTCAGGGCAAACTGTGTCTTGCAGACTGTACAGTGTAACAAATGACGATGGCTGTCTTTTCTGTGTGTAACGTACTGCCATCTGCACAATGTGTGGGAATGCTGCCACAAGATACAGGATCAAAAACCATTTTCAGTTTATTATAGCAGCATAGCGCTGCATATCGCCAATGAAGTTGTAATGTTCAGTCCATTAGCCTCTGAAAAATCAGTGCCACTCCGTAGAGGCCAAAATACTTGATTCTGAATTTATGCAAGACGAAGGGAGTGTAAAAGGCTTTCTTCTCCCAGGATTCTGGCAGCAATGTTATTTGCCAGTGAGCCACTGTGAGGTGTTAAGTTGAATATATATCTGACAGCTACCAAGTGTTCTAATAGCTGTACTCATAGACTCATACACTTTAAGGTCAGAACGGACCATTATGATCAACTTGTCTGACCTCCTGCACAATGCAGGCCACAGAATCTCACCCATCCACTTCTATAACAAACCTCTAATTTGTGTCGAAGTTATTGAAGTCCTCAAATTGTGGTATGAAGACCTCAAACTGCAGAGAATCAACTAGCAAGTAACACATGCCCCATGCTGGAGATGAAGGCGAAAAACCTCCAGGGCCTCTGACAATCTGCCCTGGAGGAAAATTTCTTCCTGACCCCAAATATGATGATCAGTTAAACCCTGAGCACGTGGGCAAGACTCATCAGCCAGCACCCAGGAAAGTATTCTCTGTAGTAACTCAGATCCCAACCCATCTAACATCCCGTTACAGACCACTAGGCATACTTACCTGCTGATAATCAAAGATCAATTGCCAAATTAATTGCCAAAATTAGGCTATCCTACCAGACCATCCCCTCCATAAACTTAGTCTTAAAGCCAGTTATGTCTTTTGCCCCCATACTCCCCTTGGAAGGCTGTTCCAGAACTTCACTCCTCTAATGGTTAGAAACCTTCATCTAATTTCAAGTCTAAACTTCCTAGTGTCCAGTTTATACCCATCTGATCTTGTGTCCACATTGGTACTAAGCTTAAATAATTCCTCTCGCTCCCTCTTATTTATCTCTCTGATATATTTATAAAGAATAATCTTAACCCCTCTCAAGCTTCTTTTGGTTAGGCTAAAGAAGCAAAGCTCTTTCATTCTCCTTTTATATGACAGGTTTTCCATTCCTCGGATCATCCTAGTAGCCTGTCTCTGAACCTCTTCCAGTTTGAATTCATCCTTCTTAAACATGGGAGACCAGAACTGCACACAGTATTCCTAATGATTCTCACCAGTGCCTTGTGTAATGGTACTAACACATCCTTATCTTTGCTGGAAATACCTCACCTGATGCATCCTAAAACTGAATTCGCTTTTTTAACGGCCATATCACATTGGCGGCTCATAGTCATCCTGGGATCAACCAATACTCCGAGGTCCTTCTCCTCCTCTGTTACTTCCAACTGATGTGTCCCCAATTTATAACTAAAGTTCTTGTTATTAATCCCTAAATGCATGATCTTGCACTTTTCGCTATTAAATTTCATCCTATTACTATTACTCCAATTTACAAGGTCATCCAGATCTTCCTGTAGGATATCCCAGTCCTTTTCTGTGTTAGCAATACCTCCCAGCTTTGTATCATCCGCAAACTTTATTAGCACATTCCCACTTTATGTGCCAAGGTCAGTCATAAAAAGATTGAATAAGATTGGTCTCAAAACTGATCCCTGAGGAACTCCACTAGTAACCTCCTTCCAGTCTGACAGTTCACATTTCAGTACGACAGATTGTAGTCTCCCCTTTAACCAATTCCTTATCCACCTTTCAATTTTCTTTTTGCATCAGGGAGGCATCAAATTAAAATACTGCGCTGATCTTTTGCAAATGGATGCAGAAATGTGTTATGATATCCAGAGCTGGAACAAGGAGACTTCTCCACGCACTGTGCGATTCGTTCACCTCTCCCCATGCTAAAATGACCTGGACTTCATCTCACAAGGTATCCCACATTTTACGAGGGAACAGCCATGTTATTTGCCTGATCTGTTACCCTGGGAGTATTTCAATGTGCTGCTCAGGTGAGAGGATGTTGGTAAAGGAACCACATAATTTCTACATCTGGCTCTCCTGTTTGGCCTACTGTCCCTAGCCCCAAACTTGCATCATAGGTGCCTTGTGGCCAAATTTGGGCTCCAGAGGGTATGAGTCTGATGGGTTGTCACCCCTGGGGTGCAGTCTAGAAGCCATGAGAACTGCTGCACCCATCTAACCACGCAACTGGGCTGGCCCTATTTCACACTGCTTTGCTGGCAATTCAGACTCTCCAGGCCCTGTGATCACCAACACTACAGCAGATTTCACAGTGGAAGTCGTGTGAATCTGTATCAGCAAAAATAACAAGGAGTCCTTGTGGCACCTGAGAGACTAACAAATTTATATAGGCATAAGCTTTCATGGGCTAAAACTCACTTCATCAGATGCACAGAGGGGAACATACAGTAGGGAGGTATAAATACACAGCATATGAAAAGATGGGAGTTGCCTTTCCAAGTTGGGGGTCAGTGCTAATGAGCCAATTCACTGAATTTGGAAGTGGGCTACTCTCAATAGTTGACAAGAAGGAGTGGAAATCACTTTTGTAGTGCTACTGAGACCAATGTATACAAGGTGGTAAATTTCAAAGAGTTGAGAAGAAGGTGTGATTATTTAGCAAGGGGAAATCAGTTTTGAAAAAAAAAAGAGGAGTCCTTGTGACACCTTAGAGACTAACAAATGTATTTAGTCTGTGTAGTGACCCATCCACTCTCATTTTAAGGCCTAATTTGATGGTGTCCAATTTGCAAATTAATTCCAGTTCTTCAGTTTCTCGTTGGAGTCTCTTTTTGAAGTTTTTTTGTAGTTGAAGAATTGTCACTTTTAAGTTTGCTATTGAGTGATCAGGGAGATTGAAGTGTTCTCCTGCTGGTTTTTGAATGTTATAATTCCTGATGTCAGATTTATATCCATTTATTCTTTTGCATAGAGACTGTCCAGTTTGTCCAATGTACATGGCAGAGGGGCATTGCTGGAACATGATGGCATATATCACATTGATAGATGTGCATGTGAACCAGTCCCTGATGGTGCAGCTGAAGTGGTAATGTCCTACGAAGGTGTCACTTGAGTAGATATGAAGACAGAGTTGGCATCAGGGCTTGGTTCCTCAGTTAGTGTTTTTGTTGTGCGTTGTGTAGTTTCTGGTGACTATTTGCTTTAGATTTGAGGGCTGTCTGTAAGATCAGACTGGTCTGTCTCCCAAGGTCTGTGAGAGTGAGAGATTGTCCTTCAGGACAGGTTGTAGATCCTTGATGATGTGCTGGACAGATTTTACTTGGGGGCTGTAGGTGACAGCTAGTGATGTTCTTTTATTTCTTTGTTGGGCATGTCCCATAATAGGTGACTTCTGAGTATCGTTCTGGCTCTATCAGTCTGTTTCTTCACTTCACCAGGTGGGCATTGTTGATATCTGGCTCCTGTACTGTACCCAGATTTGGGACCCCTCCTGCAACAGGCCGTCCTTTCACTTAGGCCTGGTCTACACTGGGGGTTGGGGGGATCGATCTAAGATACATGACTTCAGCTACAAGAATATAGTAACTGAAGTCGACATATTTTAAATAGACTTAGATTGACTTACTTCGCATCTCCACAACACGAGTTCGACAGCCACCTCTCACAGTCAACTCTGCTTCCACCTCTCACCCTGGTGGAGTTCTGGAGTCAATGAGGAGCACGTTCTGGGACTGATGTATCACTTCTACATGAGATGTGATACATCGATCCTCGCTAGATCTATCACTACCTGCCAATACGGTGGGTAGTGTAGGCATACCTTCAGGGAGGGACCTTTGTATACTTGTTCAGGGGGAGATTCTTCCCTGGAGCAACCAGTATCAGCTCTGATCTCCTTCCTCATCTGCCACAAAACAAGCTACTCCCCTGCCTTTTGCCCTTCTCAGGCACTTCTCTTCAGACTTGATTTGTCTGACCCATTTTTCTGATAATTCACTTGTTCAACATTTGACTTCTTTGAACTCAATTTGAAATGTAGCTATGAGTTTAGTGGCTTTGGCAAATAATTCTGCTACTTTGTATAGGTTTGTGTCTCTGGACTGTCGCAGTTTTGAAACTGCATTTACCATTTCCAGAATCTTTCTTTGGAGCACAATGAGAAAAATAAAACTAAAGTTTTCCATTTATTTCTATAATGCTGATGGTTCATAAAATTCACTGGCATTTTAGCTCAGGAGAATTATTTCTGTGGGTGCCTTCATTGTGTCTAAATACTAAATCTAAGAGGAAGGAGTGATTCAGACTAGTTGTTGGTCAGCTGTGTAGGCAATTGCATGACCATGCTTTCATCTGTTCTGAAACGGGTCAAAGAGGCCAACTAAAGAATGTCAGATTTACTGCTCTAACCTGTAAGAAAACAGTACAGGAAATAACTTTTATACAATACCAGTCTCTAGGAAGCCGTCTTGTGCAGTGATGTTACATTCACCTTATGAAGAAAGAATGTGTCTCCAAAGTCACACATTTCAGATTTTATCCTTTATATGAAGATTTGACAAGTTACACATTTCTTTAAATGTCACTGAAACCCAACCCATCAGTTGTAACAGTTCCCTACAGTATGTGGGAGCTGTAGCCCACAAGATCAACTTGCTAGATTGCTGTATTGCAGAATGTGTGGGGTTTTTTCCACTGGTTTGATTGATTATACTATTTTGGGGGGTTTGTTTATGTTGAATTCCAGTATATGTTATTCATAATAGTTATTCATAATATTTGGCCGTAATGCAAGAAAACATGACCCTCTGAGAAGAAAACATCCATGAAGGATGGTGACTCTTTCTAATCTTCTATCAAGCTACCGTCACCTACAGTCCCCAAGTAAAACCTGTCCAGAGCATCATCAAGGATTTACAACCTCTCCTGAATGACAATTCCTCACTCTCACAGACCATGGGAGACAGACCAGTCTGCTCTTACAGACAGCCCCCAAATCTGAAGCAAATAGTCACCAGAAACTACACACCACACAACAAAAACACTAACTCAGGAACCAAACCTTGCAATAAACTCTGGTACCAACTCTGTTTGCATATCTACTCAAGTGACAACATCGTTGGACCTAACCACTTCAGCCGCACCATCAGAGACTCGTTCACATGTGATATATGCCATCATGTTCCAGCAATGCCCCTCTGCCATGTACATTGGACAAACTGGACAGTCTCTATACAAAAGAATAAATGGATATAAATCTGACATCAGGAATTATAACATTCAAAAACCAACAGAAGAACACTTCAATCTCTCTGGTCACTCAATAACAGACTTAAAAGTGGCAATTCTTCAACAAAAAAAACTTAAAAAATCTACTCCAATGAGAAACTGCAGAATTTGCAAACTGGACACCATCAAATTAGGCCTGAAACTGAGAGTGGATGGGTCACTACAAAAACTAAATACATTTGTTAGTCTCTCAGGTGCCATGAGTACTACTCTTTGTTTTTACAAAAACTGATTTCCCCTTGCTAAATAATCACACCTTCTTCTCAACACTTTGAAATTGGCCACCTTGTTTACATTGGTCTCAGTAGCACTACAACAGTGATTTCCACTCCTTCTTGTCAACTGTTGAGAGTAGCCCACTTCCAAATTCAGTGAATTGGCTCATTAGCACTGACTCCCAACTTGGAAAGGCAGCTCCCATCTTTTCATATGCTGTGTATTTATACCTCCCTACTGTATGTTCCCCTCTGTGCATCTGATGAAGTGAGTTTTAGCCCATGAAAGCTTACACCCAAATAAATTTGTTAGTCTCTAAGGTACCAGAAGGACTCCTTGTTATTTTTGCTGATACAGATTCACACAACTACCACTCTGAAATCTGCTGTAGTGTTGGTGATCACAGGGCCTGGAGAAGCTGAATCACCAGCAAAACAGTGTGAAATAGAGCCAGCCCAGATGGGTGGTTAGACGGGTGCAGTAGTTCTCATGGCTCCTAGACTTTACTCCAGGGATGACAACCCATCAGACTCATACCCTCTGGAGCCCAAGTTTGGCCACAAGGCATCTATGATGCAAGTTTGAGGCTAGGGACAGTAGGCCAAACAGGAGATCCAGATGTAGAAATTGTGTGGTTCCTTTACCAACATCCTCTCACCTGAGCAGCGCATTGAAATACTCCCAGGGTAACAGATCAGGCAAATAACATGGCTGTTCCCTCTTAAAATATGGGCTACCTTATGAGATGAAGTCCAGGTCATTTTAGCATGGGGAGAGGTGAACGAATCGCAGTGAGTGGAGAAGTCCCCTTGTTCTAGCTGTTACCCAGGATATCATAACACATTTCTGCATCCATTTGCAAAAGATCAGCACAGTATTGAAATTTGATGCCTCCCCTATGCAAAGAAAAAATAGAAAAAATTGAAAGGTGGATAAGGAACTGATTAAAGGGGAGACTACAACCGGTCGTGCTGAAAGGTGAACTGTCAGGCTGGAAGGAGGTTACTAGTGGAGTTCCTCAGGGATCAGTTTTGAGACCAATCTTATTCAGTATTTTTATGACTGACCTTGGGACAAAAAGTGGCAATGTGCTAATAAAGTTTGCGGATGACACAAAGCTGGGAGCTATTGCAAACACAGAGAAGGACCGGGATATCCTACATGAAGATCTAGATGACCCTGTAAACTGGAGTAATAGTAATAGGATGAAATTCAATAGTGAAAAATGCAAGATTATGCATTTAGAGATTAATAACAAGAACTTTAGTTATAAATTGGGGACACATCAGTTGGAAGTAACAGAGGAGGAGAAGGACCTCGGAGTATTGGTTGATCCCAGGATGACTATGAGCAGCCAATGTGATATGGCCATTAAAAAAGCGAATGCAGTTTTAGAATGCATCAGGCGAGGTATTTCCAGCAAAGATAAGGAGGAGTTAGTACCATTACAGAAGGCACTGGTGAGACCTTATCTGGAATAGTGTGTGCAGTTCTGGTCTCTCATGTTTAAGAAGGATGAGTTCAAACAGGAAGAGGTTCAGAGACAGGCTACTAGGATGATCCGAGGAATGGAAAACCTGTCTTATGAAAGGAGCCTGAAAGAGCTTGGCTTGTTTAACCTAACCAAAAGAAGGTTGAGGGGGGATATGATTGCTCTTTATAATATATCAGAGGGATAAATATGAGAGAGGGAGAGGAATTATTTAAGCTTATTACCAATGTGAACACAAGAACAAATGGATATAAAAAGAACACTAGGAAGTTTAGACTTGAGATTATACGAAGGTTTCTAACCATTAGAGGAGTGAAGTTCAGGAACAGCCTTCCGAGGGGAGTATGAGGACAAAAGACATAACTGGCTTTAAGACCAAGCTTGATAAGTTTATGGAGGGGATGGTATGGTGGGATGGCCTAATTTTGGCAATTAATTTGGCAATTGATCTTTGCTTATCATCAGGTAAGTATGCCCAGTGGTCTGCGATGGGATGTTAGATGGGATGGGATCTAAGTTACTACAGACAATACTTTCTTGGGTGCTGGCTGGTGAGTCTTGCCCACGTTCTCAGGGTTTAAGTGTTCGTCATATTTAGGGTCAGGAAGGAATTTTCCTCCAGGGCAGATTATCAGAGGCCCTGGAGGTTTTTCGCCTTCATCTCCAGCATGGGACATGGGTCACTTGCTAGAGGATTTTCTGCAGTTTGAGGTCTTCAAACCACAATTTGAGGACTTCAGTAACTCAGACATAGATTAGAGATTTGTTATAGAAGTGGATGGGTGAGATTCTGTGGCCTGCATTGTGCAGGAGGTCTGACTAGATGATTATAATGGTCGCTGTGCAGCACACCAAGTGTCAGACATGTGACATTCATACGCTGATTCTCAAGACTCTGCCTTGCTGTTGCAGTAAAAAGATTTCCTCTCTCTGCTATGTGGGATTTTTGTGAGTTGCCTGTTTCTGTACTAAAGTTAATGCTGAGGGCTCAGGAAGGTTTCCAGGGTTCAAATCAAGAATCATCAGGGCAGGAATTCACCAGCAGGATGACTTGAATTGTTTAGTACTGTCAGAAAAAGCAAGAGATTTACCTGGAAAAATTGGAGCTACAAATATATTGTAAATAGTTTAGACAAATATTTGCATTTATGTTCAATTCATTTTCTCTTACTTTGTCCTTCTATCTTTCTCAATTACACGTTTTTTGGGGTTTTTTTTAGTGCTGTGTTGTTTTTCTGTGGTTTGGTCAAGTTTTCGAATTCAGTAACCTCAGTGCCCTTTTTGGAAGTGCAGCCAAAGCCTCTGCAGTGGGTATCTGTGTTACCAGAGGGTTCACAACAAGAATGGACCACACACTGGCTTTATTCTGCTCTCACATTCTGCCTTCAGTAGGTCACTCCAGATTGACACTGACCTCCCTGAGAGCAAAATCAAGACCCCTCTGTTTTGAATCTCCCAACATTCTTTCCAGTCTCACAATGACACATGAACTGGGCAATTCCCTCAGACTTTCTCAGCAACCTAACAGAATAGTGCTCTCTGCAGAAGGACCCAAATCCATGAATTTAACAGCCAGGAGCCAAAAGTTAAACGTTCAGGGTGAATCTGGTCCACTTGAGATCAAAGGCAAAATTCCTAACTGAGCCAGCAGTTTGCCCTAAACCCACATTTAGTGACTTAAATCAATGCCCTGATTTACGTCGACCATAAGCCTCCAGTGACTTCATCTGGAGTCACCCCGGAGGCCTCTAAGGATGGATGAGCTTGTTCAGACCGAAGAAGAACTGATGAGAATGTTGCTTAAATCTCAGTTTCACAGCCTTAAAGCTTTAAAACAATTAGGATAATCATTTTTTTTTCAAGAGGGAATAGGAGGAGAGAGACCATTTCTGGAGAGGAAGAGAAGCATTAGAGGTTGTGTTGCAGACGTTACCTGGGGACGTCCAGGAACACACACAGTGTATGCCGTGGGTGTGGGCAGGACTGCGGGACATTCAGTATCCAGATCACCGTGGCACAGAGTCCTGAAACTATGCAATATGGGGAATGGACATCCTCCCTGATGCACAGACCAAAGAGGCATCATGAGGCCTCCTGGGTCTGAGGGGTGTCTGAGACTGCAAGGGAAAATGAGCCACACTCTGTCAGATGGTCTCTGACTTCCTCTCCCATCCAGACCATACTTCCTTCCATGAGAAAGCTCACTACAGTTTTGTGGCAACATCAGAAATTGCCAACCCAGAAAAGTCACCTCAGGAAGGGATGTCTGGGTTTCTAACTGGACTCAGGGCCGGCGCTTCCATGTAGGCGACCTAGGCTGCCGCCTAGGGCACCAGGATTTGGGAGGGCAGAGATTTTCTGCCCTCGGCGGCAATTCAGCAGTGGGGGACCCTTCCGCGCTCTGGGTCGACGGAGGCAATTCTGCAGCGGGTTCTTCACTCGCTCCGGGACCCACTGCTGAAGTGTCCTGATGGCTGGGAGTGCAGAAGGACCCCCCTCCCTCCTCAGAATTGCTGGGAGCGAGGAAGGACCGCCACCTAGGGTGCCAAAAACCCTGGCGCCGCTCCTGACTGGACTCAATATGTTAAAGCTCTGTGTCTTTTTGAAGAACAGTTATTCACGCTGGCTCCTTTTAATCCCACCTCCTCTCCGCCTCCTGCAGCATCTGTCCATCTCTTCTCCCCTACACAGGCTGAGCTGCTGCCGGGGTACCCTTTGCTCCCCAGAAAGGCAGTTCAGTCTCATCTCTCCCTTTTCCCCGGTTCAGTCAGACACTGAGTTTAACCTAGTCTGAGGAGATAGTTCTGTGAGCTGTCACTGTGGAGTGTGGCACCTGGTTTTGGTCCTGAGTGAGGGGTATCACTGTGTGACAGGGTGGAAGTTCTGTGGGTGGGAGATCTACATGGACAGGTGACCAGCACCAGGGGTTGTGTGGAAGAAAGAGGAGTGTACAGAGGCAGGCTGGCAGTGGTAGAGGTTGTGGGGGCAGGTAGGGAGTATACACAGAGAACTTGGCACTGCTGAGTGTTGTGGAGGCAGGTGGGGTGTGTACAGTTACAGGAAGTAGCACTGAGGCTTTGTGGGTTCTGTGACAGTCTATATCTTGGGAGAGCGTACTGTAACCCCCATATTCCTCATTTTCAGAGCATCAAGATCTTACATATAAAGCAGGCCTTGTACAGTAACAAGGGAAACGTCATGATCTGCTGAAAGTCATGTCTCTATCCATATATGTATCATTAATGTATATGGAGCAATGAGAATTCTGTTATATGGTGGTCACTAAAACATGCTGTAAGTTGGGGAATCAACCAGATATTAGCCCCCACCTTGAGGCAACGCAGGGAAAGTAACAATCTCCTGCAGGGTGTCAAACAATCCATCAACAGCCATTGTCCAGCAAGGGAGTCACAATGCAATGACTTACTTGCATGACGCCCCATAAAGGGAATTGCTCAACCTTGCTTGCAGAGACTCAGCAATGCCCCCCAGACATGCCTGGACTTGTGCTCCCCAAACACATGAACTGAGGGTATAAAACAGACAGAGTGGACACATACTGGCCCCTTCTCTGGCTGCCACCTTCGCTGCAGGCAACAAAGACATTGAGAAGAAAACAAAACAACGGGGAGACTGGCCCAGTTTAAGAAATAAACCTGTATATTAAGGACTGCAATATCCAGTAGGGTGAGAAAAACTGCTTCATCTCGATGTTGTCCAGTCTAATACGGTTGAGAGTTTAAACTGCATTTTTATATTTTATTTTATTTTGGTAACCACTCTGACTTTTTGCCTATCACTTAATATCACTTAATATCTCTATTTGGATTTAAAAAAATGTATTGTTTACTCTATCTGAAGCAGTGTGTTTGGTTGACGTGTTTAAGAGACTACCTTGCGGATAACAAGACTGATGCATATCAATTTCTTTGTTAAATTGATGAATTCATTTAATCTTCCAGCATCCAGTGAGCATAACTGGACCCGGCAAGCCGGAGGTTCCTAGGGATGTGTCTGGGACTGAAGATATTGTTAAGTGTAATTCAGTTGCACAATCGAAGCAGCAGCTTACATGGCAGAGGCCGTGAGCGAACAGCCCAGGAGTAGAGATTCTCACAGCAGAGCAGGGTCAGTCTGGCTCGAAGAGTCAAGGATTGAAGTGACCTAGCAGATGACTGGTCGAGACACCACCAGAGGGGAATGTCACAGGGTTGCAGAGAGGCATGTTGATGGACAGGTGGACAGTGCTGCTGAAATAATTTTTTTCTGTAGGATTGTTGATCCAAGGCCAGCTTTGGGATCTTTCCTGATACAGAGTGTGTTTGGGGAGTTTCAGGGTCTCTGCCCTGGCAAGCCACAGAACTGCAATCTGATTGACAGAACCTTTACTCAGTTTTGTTCCTAATTATTGTTATGTAACGTCAGGCATTTCCCTGGTAGAAATAACCACTGATATTTTGTGACAATGTACCCTATATTGATCATAGTGATATTGTTATAATATGATTATATGATTATAGCAGAATTATGATACATTTTATCATATCTTGGGTCATGTAAGATGTCATTGAAAAAGTTATGACTTTCTGAAAAATATTATCTGATTCATATGCATGTATGATTTTTGTCTGCAGTTATGAATATTGACTACTGATCTGTATTTCAAACGTAGTTAGAACTGGGTAACACCCACTAGGCAAGATGATTTCAGTCTAGATAGCTGATTGGGAAGGGCCTAATCAGGGCAATGAGCCACTGGATGAAACAATAGGTGTTAAGAGAAACTTATCTCCCACCAGATGAGCCTCCCTGAGAATGCTTCAGACAGCCTATACATAATGGATGCTATGATTTTACAAGAGCAAGTGGCCAGGCCAAAGAACTCTGGACTCCATTTGTAATTTTTCCCACAAACTAGTCTGGAAACCAAGTTTTAAAACAAAGGGTTCCTGCCATATGCTAAAGTTATATAAAGCAGAGAGTGACATCGTTGGTGGTCTTCACTCCCCTCAAGAAGACTCCTAGAATGTGAATAGCTATAAAACATTTACTCTACTATTTGTTATAAAGCATGTAACCCCCTTGCTGTGCTTCTCTCCCTTTACAGGCACCTTGAGCATTTCTGAGTCATATTGATGCATCAACCACCTCATGGGAGCGGTCAACTTCACCTCCTCTGACCCTTCAACATTCATCCTAATGGGCATCCCCAGCCTGGAGGCTGCCCACATCTGGATTTCCATCCCTTTCTCTACATTCTACATTATCAGCCTGTTGGGAAATTTCACATTTCCGTGTGTTGTAGGTAAGGAGCAGACCCTTGCAGAAGCCAATGTACCTGCTGCTCTGCATGCTGGCGCTTACAGACATCACCTCACCTACCTTTGTCATGCCAAAGGCACTGGGCATATTTTGGTTCAATTTGAAAGGCATTAGTATGGCTGGCTGCCTCACCCAGATGTTCTTTCTTCACATGGTTTCTGTTATGCACTCAGCTGTCCTCATGACAATGGCCTTTGATCGCTATGTTGCCATATGTAACCCTCTGAGATACGTCACCATCCTCAGCAATGCACGAATAGCTAAACTAAGGCTTGTAGGTCTGATAAGAGCTGTTCTCTTCATTCTGCCTCTGCCCTTGCTCCTGAGTCAGCAGCCATTCTGTGCCAAATGCATTATCCCTCACATGCAATGCGAGTACATAGCTGTGTTCAAGATGGCGTGTGGGGACATTAGAGTAACCAGGATATATGACTTGGTGCTAATGTTTATAATCAATGGGTTTGACCTGACGCTCATTGCCCTGTCCTACTTTCTGATCGTCAGGGCTGTCCTCAGAATCTCCACTAAGAAAGCCCATGAGAAAGTTCTCAACACTTGCACAACCCACATCTGTGTGATGCTGACATATTATACCATTGTCCTTTTCTCCAATCTCACACACTGGTTTGGTCAAGGCATCACTCCCCATGTTCACATCATCTTGGCTGACCTCTATCTCCTCATCCCTCCCATGCTCAATCCGGTCATTTATGGGGTCAGAACCAAAGATCTTCGTGACAAAGTAGGCAAATACACCTGCTGCAGAAAGTGATCACCTGGGGCTGCTGACTTGAAACCTCTATTACAAGAGGCAGAAAGCATATCTCCTCATTAATCAAGGGTGCCCTGTCCTAATTTGGTTGAGCTCAGATTGTGGAAATTCACAGCCTGAGAATTTCCTCCCACACAATATCTTATCACTCCATCACCAAGCACGGCTCTTTCCATTGCTGAGTTACCTCTCTCTGAGCATCACTTGACCTCTTTCATTGTCACCCATCAGCCTCCATCCTCACACACCCTGTTACTCAGCATTTCTGTAACTCTAAGAGTATGTCTACACTAGCACGGTAAGTGAACCTACTCTACGTAACTCCAGCTACATGAATATGATAGCTGGAGTTGATGTACCTTACATCAAGTTACTGTGGGGTCTACACTGTGGGAGGGGGCAGAGGGGTGCACAGACGAAAATCTCCCATTGAGTTATCTTACTCTTCTCTTTACTAAACCCACTAAATCGACCACCAATGGATCGATCTCAGAGTGTCAATCCTAGCTGCAGTGTAGACCTGCCCTGAGACTACCATAAGATACTGTAGCATTATGAGACAAAGTGGCTTTCCATTAGTCCCTCTGCAGGATCTTTGTGATATCCCCATGCCCACAGAATGGGATTTCTTGTTTTCGTGAACCTTTCCTATTTTTTGTTCACAGTTCTTGTGTCGGGTTAGATCACAGAACCCCTCTTGGAAGCTACCAATTGATGTGCCAATTCTACTTCTGCCCCTGACTTCCTGCCCTGGCATTTTAGGACTCCAGCACCCTGTCTTGTTGAGCCAGGCACACCCTCCTGCTCCAACACAGACTCCAATTCACAGTCTGAATTACTTGCCCCACAGCTGCAGGCTTAACCTGAAAGCAGCTAACAGAAGTGTTCTTGTCCACAACACTCAGATGCCCAACTCCCAATGGGGTCTAAACCCGAAAAAATCCGTTTTACCTTACACAAAGCTTAAACAGGGTAAACAAATTGTTCGCCCTCTATAACACTGATAGAGAGATATGCACAGCTGTCCACCCCCCGAGTATTAACACATACTCTGAGTTAATTAATAAGTAATAAGTGATTTTATTAAATACAGAAAGTAAGATTTAAGTGGTTTCAAGTAGTAACAGACAGAACAAAGTGAATTACCAAGTAAAATAAAATAAAACACGCGGGTCTATGTCTAATACAGTCAGAATCTGAATACAGATAAATTCTCACCCTCAGAGATGTTTCAATACATTTCTTTCACAGACTGGATGCCTTCCTAGTCTGGGCACAATCCGTTTTCCTGCTACAGCCCTTGTTTCAGCTCAGGTGGTTGCTACGGGATTCCTCATGATGGCTCCTCTCCTCTCTTTGTTCTGTTCCACCCATTAATATATCTTTTGCATAAGGCAGAAATTCTTTGTCCCTCTGGGTTCCTCTCGGGTGTTCTTCCAGCTGCTTTATGGAGCCCTTGGGACATTTGCAGGGAGCTAGTAGGAAGTGGCCCATGTAGGCAGTAAGTATAATAGGCCAGGGGAGACTAAACCTCCCTAGGCTGTGCAGACCCCAACTTACCACCTTTGAGAGAGGGGACACCTGGGCTGTGGTGTCCTGGCCTATGCTCCACCCTCGATGATACCTCTCGCTTTTTCCCCATGGCCCCACCCATGGTCCACCTCTTCTCAGGGCCGCCCAGAAGATCCAGGGGTCTGGGGAAAAGCAATTTCGAGGGCCCCTTCAATAAAAAAAATTGCAATAATATATTCTCGTGGGGGCCCAGGCAAATTGCCCCAATTACTCCCCCCGCCATGGGTTACCCTGGGACAAAATAAACCTTCCACATTTCAGCACAAACCCAGTTTTGAGAAAACTTCTTTACAAGATATCACTGGTTCTCAGCATCAGCTAGTGCTAAAAGGCACAAAAGCTCATTCAAAGGGTTAGACAAATATTTTCTGTCAAAACTTTTTTTGGATCGAAAACTTGGATCTTTTAAAAAGCAGGAAAAAATCACTGACAATGTCTGCTTTCCTTCAAAATTTGTTGTGTTTTTTTATTTGAAAAGCTGAAATTAGTCTGCCAAAACCTGAATATGGTTTGTGGTTTCAGAAGTGTGTTGCCAAATATTTGCTGCTTGCTGTGTTTAATTGTTTAAAGAAACGATAAAACATTCCGCTTAAACAAAATTCAAAACTTTTGAACCACCTCAGTTTGTGACCAAACGCCTGAGCCCATCCAGTCAGAGATTTTTCCAGGTTTCTGATACTCTGCTGGCTTCCTTGACTCATATCTGATTCCATAACTTTGTGTTCATTTAGGTTAGAACATAAGAACAGCCATATTGGGTCAAACCAAAGGTCCATCCAGCCCAGTATCCTTTCTACCTACAATGGCCAATGCTGGGTGCCCCAGGGAGAGTGAAACTAACAGGTAATGATCAAGTGATCTTCCCCTGCCATCCATCTCCACAAGCAAAGGCTAGGGACACCATTCCTTACCCATCCTGGCTAATAGCCATTAATGGACTTAACCTCCAGGCATTTATCTGTTTCCTAGAGACTGGCTCCATGGGGTCCCTCACAAACTGGAGACGGTTACTGTGGGTTTGTCTTTAGTATAGCTTATGTATATACTCCACGAACTAAGCATTTGAGCTTGTCCCAGAATCTGGGATGAGCCTATGTTGTGAAAACTGAAATGCTCAAAATAGCAATTGCATGTGAATGGACACAGGGTGCTAAAATTAAATTAACCCAGGGGTTCTCAGACTGGGGGTCCGGACCTCTCAGGGGGTCACAAGGTTTCTACTGGTGTCGTGAGCTCAACTCAAACCCTGCTTTGTCTCCATCATTTATAATAGTGTTAAATATATAAAAAAGTGTTTTCAATTTATAAGGGGGGGGGTTGCATTCAGAGGTTTGCTACGTTGAAGAGATCACCAGGACAAAAGTTTCAGAACCACTGAATTAACCCCTTTGGAGCCTCAGGGGAAGAGGGGGGTTTCCCTTGGTAGGGGTGGGAAGGAGGTAGGTGGTGTAGGATATTGCTCTTCTCATGTGATCCCTCCCGCAGTGGCTAATTGTAAATGAAGCTACGCTCCCCTGACATGAATCTACCTATAGCACTGAAATTAAATGTAGACTATAATCTGGCATTTGAGAAGTGAAAGGGATGGTAACCCTAATGGAAAAGCTAACAGCTTGGCTCTTCTGCAAGCCTCAAACTGCTGAATGAGCTTTAGGGTAGGGAAGGCTGTGCCTCCCAAACAGCCTGGCTGTGCCCCCTATCCGACTTCCACCCACTTCCTGCCCCTCGACTGCCCCCCTAGAATTCCCTACCCATCCTGCTCCTTGCCCCCTCACTGTCCCCCAGACTCCCTGTCCTCTGACTGTCCCTGGGACTCCCTGCCACTTATCGAACCCCCCCGGCCCTCACCGTGACCTCTTACCCCGGGCCCCCTCCTCACCCGGAGCCTCAGCACATCGCATCCAGGAGCATCCCTGAACAGCTGCAGCGTGGCTGCGGCGGGGCCCAAGCCCCTCCTCACTCAAAGCTAAGTGGTAAGGGGGCAGGGCTGCGAGCTCCAGCGGGGTCTGAGCTCCCTTCACTTGTCCTGGAGCTCGCAGCCCCGCTTCCTTACCACCCAGCTCTGAGCGGGGTGGAGCGCCGGCCACGCTGCAGCTGTCCAGGGATGCTCCTGGATGTGCTGAAGCTCCGGGAGAGAGGCGGAGGCGGGGTCAGGCCGGGGCCGGGGTGGGAACTTCACCCGTTCTCTTGGGGAGCCCGGGTCCTGGGGCAAATTGCCCCACTTGCCCCCCCAAGTGGTCCTTCTGCTTGTCCCTGCTCCACCTCTCTGCTGAGGCCCCCTTTGCTTCTCGCTGAATCCTTCCTCTCCTCCCCCCAGAGGCCCCCACAGCACACTACTCATTGAGCCTCTCCCCTCCTCCACTGCCCTGTGGGGCCCTCCAATCCCCAGGTGCTGACTCTACTCCAGACTCCATTCTCTCCTCCACCCCCTTCTCCACAGCCCCACCTCCCGCAGCTCGCTGAGTTCCTCCTGTCCTCCATCCCCCTCCCCCAAAACCCCCATGCCATTTGCTGAGTCCTTCATCTCCTCCACTCTCCTGCTCACTGTTCACTGAGTCCCTCCTCTCCTCCACTCTCCTTTCCCCACAGCCCTTTGCCGACTGCCTGCACAGTCCCTCCTCTCCTACAGACCGACCTCCCCTCCCCCAAGACCCCTACCACCAACCATTTTCCAATGAAGACTGAACCACATTTAAAAGTGGGCCCTGGCCTCCTTGCACTCCATGTTCCAGCTCCCTTAGCTGAGATGTTCCAGCATCAGCAGGCATAACAGCAGGAGGAGTCACACAGCTGGGCCAGGTATAGGAGCCGGACACCCACCAAAGACCAAGGGCATGCAAATGCCATAAGAGATTAAGTGGTGCAAATTCCAAAGAAGGAGAGAAAGTGAGCTAGGAACTCTAGAATCAGAAAAATTGTGTCACAGTGTTTCTCATGTATGTCAAATTTTGCAAATTATTTTTGTTTTAATAGTACAGTGAGCAGGCAGATACAGTTTTCTGCTTTCCTTGCAGACAGTTTTCCAGTTTTTTGAGAGACCCTGCATCACCAAAAATGGAGTAAGAGACTGGAAAATTATATTGGAAAAACAACAAAAACATATACCATCTGCCATAAACGAGCAGTGTTCTGAACAGTGGCATTTTTTAAAACCAGTTTAAAGAAGTAGGCTCTATAGTGGCACAGTTGTTAAATTCTCACAAGCTCATATCAGAGCTGCCGGGGGGGGGGGCCAAATGGGGTAATTTGCCCCAGGCCCTGGACCCCGCAGGGGCCCCCACGAGAGTTTTTCTGGGCCCCTGGAGCGGGTCCTTCACTCGCTCTGGGGGCTGTGGAAACTCTCATGGGGCCCAGACCCCTGGAGCTTTTTCCACTCCGGGTCTTTGGTGGCAATTTGGTGGCAGGGAATCCTTCTGCTCCGGGACCTGCCGCCGAAGTGCCGGGTCTTCTGCGGCAATTCGGTGGCAGGGGCACCCGCCGCCGAAGACCCTAGCCCCCCGGATTCCTCTGGGCGGCCTAGGCTGGCATTACATGAAAACAGAGACTATGCTGCTAGAATCACTAATGCTTTACCTGGCTAAACAAGGATTTGCTCTGAGGGGGCAGGAAGAAAGAGAAGAATCAGCAAGCTATGCAAATTTTCTGGAATTATGCAATTTGTTTTACAGTATGATGAAGCATTTGCAAAAAAAATGCATGCATCTGACAAAGTGAGTATTCACCCATGAAAGCTTATGCTCCAATAAATCTGCTAGTCTTAAAGGTGCCACAGGACTCAAAATTGCAGATGAAATTCAATGCTGAGAAATGCAAAGTAATGCACTTTGGAAAACATAATGGCAACTATATGTGTAAAATGATGGGGTCTAAATTAGCTCTTAAGATTCAAGAAAGAGATCCTGGAGTCATTGTAGACAGTTCTGTGAAAACATCCACTCAATGTGGAATGGCACTCAAAAAAGCGAACAAAACATTGGGTATTATTAGGAAATGGATAGATATTAAGACCAAAAATATCATATTGCCTCTATATAAATCCATAGTATGCCTACAACCTGAGTACTGCATGCAGATCTGATTGCCCCATCTCAAAAAATTATATTGGAACTGGAAAAGGTACAGAGAAGGGCAACAGAACTGATTAGAAGTTAGGAACAGCTTCTGTATGAGGAGAGATTAATAAGACTGGGACTTTTCAGCTTGGAAAAGAGATGACTAAGGCGAGGGGAAATATGACATAGATCTATAAAACCAAGACTGATATGTTGAAGGTAAAAGTGTTAATATCTCTTTCTCATAACACAATAATTAGGAGTCCTGAAATGAAATAAAGAGGCAACAGATTTAAAAAGACACAGTGATCCTTTAGAACTCTTTGTCAGAGGATGTTGTCCAGGCTACGACTGTAAGAGGGTTTGAAAAAGAACTAGAGAAGTTCATGGAGAACAGGTCCATCAATAGCTATTAGGTAGGATGGGCAGGTATGCAAAACCATGCTCTGAAATGTCTCTAACCTCTGTTTGCCAGAAGCTGGGAAGGAGCAACAGGAGATGGATGACTTGATGATTTCTTGTTCTGTTCATTTCTTCTGTGGCACCTGGCATTGGTCACTGTCAGAGGACAGAATTCTGGGCTAGATGTACCATTGTTCTAACCAAGGATGACCATTCTTCTGCTCTTATAAAGAGCAAAAAAATTAGGGGTTCCTTTGTCCGAGGTTTTCCTTACTGCTCTGGAGTCATGCCATGATAGGAAAGTATTTCCTAATCTTCATCCTGTTGTGAATATTTAGGTTATCCATATATAACCCTTCTTCCAGGTGGAGCCAGCAGCAAACAGGGCCGGGTTCAATATCTAGGAGTTCCTTTCTATAGATACAACACAGAACCGGCTCATGCCCCCACCCAATTACCTTGGAAATTGACACATCATGCCTGGGCGCCTCTGAGAGGCAATACTCCTCCACTCTGAGTGTAGAAAAGAAACTTTTAATAAAAGGAAGGAAGTAACTCGGTATTAATTTGGGAAAACACCACAAGCATTGTTCATAAATAAAAACCTTGAGTAAAAGACACCCCCCAAGCAGGTTGGGCAGTGTACTTTCCCTCTCAGGTTTTTAAATCCAATAACCCAAAAGCCTCTTTCACATGCCCGACACGTCTCTGTACCCCACTCACAGTTGCTATGCTTGGTCAGTGCAGACCCAGAGTCCAGAGGTGCAACAGTAGAGTTCACCTGCCTCCCCGCTCCAGGGTCAGGAAAGAGGAACCCTACTCGCTGCACTGCTTGGGCACTTGCTCACCACCCTTCTCTGCCAGCCACCCTGCTGGCTGCTCACCAGTCGCTCCTGCCACCTCCCTGCTTACTGCTCCTGCCGGCCACCTGCTCACCGCTCTCGCTGCGCCTCTCCACCAGCCGTCCTGCTGGCTGATCATCATGCCTCTGCACTGCCACCCTGCCGGCCACTCATTGCACCTCCCTGCCTCACCAGTCACCCATTGAAATTCAGCTGGTTAATCACCTTCTCCTGCCCCCTGCCTCTCTGATGTGACCTCTGCACGTCAGTGTCTTAGCAATTTTCAACTCTTTGCAGGGTGGGCAGAAACACTGACCCATCTCAAGTGATTTCAGCTCTTACTAGGCAGGATAGAAACACAGTCCTACCACAATTGCTTTTCACTCTGATTGAGCATTTAATATAACAAAGGGGCTTCTAATGAAGCCTATGAAGCTCTTTCTTTGAACAGTCTGAGAAACAGATTTAAATAATCTAGGGAGGACCCTTTGGAACGGTTTTCAGCCTCCTTATTGGGAAACCTGTCCGAATCCTCTTACATTCACAGGGGTCTGATATTCAAGTCTCTGGCTTAACAAGGTTTTTTCAACTGAGCATGGCCCCCTCATTTGGGATAACTTAAGCACAGTCCTGACTTCCTGTATTCCTACAATAATTACAAAATTGGTAACCATATTTCACTACCATCCATTCAGCACTAAGGTGATTTGTACCCAACGTCAGCCAAATTTGATCACTCTGACACTGCTGTAGCTGCTGAATATGTAAGCAGAGCAGGAGTAAACTGTATTTACATAGACATACCCAGAGTAAGAGAAAACGAATTGAACTTAAATGCAAATATTTGTCAAGAGTGTTTCCAATCTATTTGTAGTTCCAATTTTTACAGGTAAATCCCTTGTTTTTTTCTGACAGTACTAAACAATTCAAGTCACCGTGTTGGTGAATTCCTGCCCAGATGATTCTTGATTTGAACCCTGGAAACCTTCCTGAGCCCTTACCACTCACTTTTATGCAGAAATAGGCAGCTGACCAAAATCCCACGCAGCAGACAGAGAAAATCTCTTTACTACAACAGCAAGGCAAAGTATTGAGAATCAGTGTATGAATGTCACATGTCTGACTGTCGGCGTGCTGCACAGTGACCTTTATGATTCCCCTGTACAATCCCTGTGGATTTTCAAATTGGCCAGGACTCCCGTACAATTCCCTGGACTCTGTGTGAGCAGTCAGAAAAGCAGAAAATGGACCCTGGAGAACTTCAGTCTGAGAACCACTCCCAGGAGAAAAGTAATGATTTGCCAAGAATGGGCTCAGACTTTCAGGGCAAATTGTGTCTTACAAACTGTTCAATGTAGCAAATGACGATGGCTGAATTTTCTGTGTGTAATGTACTGCCATCTGCACAATGTGTGGGAATGCTGTCACAAGATATGGGGCCAAAAACAATTTTCAATTTATTGTAAGAGCATGGTGCTGCATACTGCCCGTGAAGTTCTAATATCCAGTCCATTAGCCTCTGAAAAATCAGTGCCACCCTGTAGAGGCCAAATTAACTAATTCTGAATTTATGCAAGACAAAGAGAGTGTAAAAGGATTTCTTTTCCCAGGATTCCGGCATCAATGTTTTTTGCCAGTGTGCAGTGGTGAGGTGTTAAGCTGAATATATATCTGACAGCTACTAAGTCTTCTAATAGTTAAACTACTCTCTGCATCAGGGAAGCATCAAATTTCAATACTGTGCTGATTTGCAAATGGCTGCAGAAACGGGTTATGATATCCTGGGTCAGAACTAGAATATCAGGACGTCTCTACTCAATGTGCGATTCCTTCACCTCTCCCAGTGCTAAAATGTCCTGGAGTTCATCTCACAAAGTATCACATATTTTACGAGGGAACAGCCATGTTATTTGCCTGATCTGTTGCCTTGGGGCTATTTCAGTGTGCTGCTCAGGTGAGAAGATGTTGGTAAAGAAACCAAACAATTTCTACATCTGGATCTTCTGTTTGGCCTACTGTCCCTATCCCCATACTTGCATCACAGGTGCCTTGCGGCCAAATTTGGGCTCCAGAGGGTATGAGTCTGATGAGTTGTCACCCCTGGGGTGCAGTCTAGAAGCCGTGAGAACTGCTGCATCCATCTAACCACGCAACTGTGCTGGCCCTATTTCACACTGATTTGCTGGTGATTCAGCCTCTCCAGGCCCTGTGATCACCAACACTACAGCAGATTTCAGAGCGGTAGCCATGTGAATCTGTATCAGCAAAAACAACGAGGAGTCCTTGTGGCACCTTAGAGACTAACAAATTTATTTGGGCATAATCTTTCATGGGCTAAAACTCACTTCATCAGATACACAGATGGAAACATCCATTAGGGAGTTATAAATACACAGCAAATGAAAAGATGGTCGTTATCTTACCAAGTGGAGTGTTAGTGCTGATGAGCCAATTTACTGAATTTGGAAGTGGGCTACTCTCAACAGTTGACAAGAAGGAGTGGAAATCACTTTTGTAGTGCTACTGAGACCAATGTAAACAAGGTGGCCAATTTCAAACAGCTGAGAAGAAGATGTGAGTACTTAGCAAGGGGTTTGTTGCAGGGTTTTGTTCCTGGGTTAGTGTTTTTGTTTTGTAGTGTGTAGTTTCTGTCGACTGTTTGCTTTAGATTTGGGGGCTGTCTATAAGAGCGGACTGGCCTGTCTCCCAAGGTCTGTGAGAGTGAGGGATTGTCCTTCAGGAGAGGTTGTAGATCCTTGATGATGCTCTGGACAGGTTTAAGTTGGGGGGTGTAGGTGACGGCTAGTGGTGTTCTGTTACTTTCTTTGTTGGGCCTGTCCTGTAGTAGGTGACTTCTGGGTAGCTTTCTGGCTCTGTCAATCTGTTTCTTCACTTCACCAGGTGGGTATTGTTGATGTCTGGCTCCTGTTCTTTACCCTGCTGTAGGACCCCTCCTGCTTCTGTTCCTGCTGATACTGGAACAACTCAGCTAAGAGGGCTGTAACACAAAGGGCTAGGAGGCCAGGACCCATTTTTAAATGTTGTTCTGTTTTTCACTGGCAAGCAGGGTCTGGGGGAGGAGGGAGGAGAGGAAGGACTCATCAAGTTACAGACAGGGTCCGCTCTTTCCTGGCCTATTATATCTGCTGCCTACGAAAGGTAGCCCTCCCTAGGCCACTTCCTACCACCTCCCAGAAAATGCCCCAAGGTCTTTATTGTTCCTAAGGAAGCGTGAAGGGTGTCTGCTCACCCCAAGGCACCCTCTGGGGGCTGCATGTAGGGAGGTCATTCTCCTTCCCTCTCCGGCAGCAACTGTGTCTTCCTGTGGTATAATGCAACTTCCGAGAGCCAGGTCAGTGCAACGGCTCTTCCCCAAAAGCAAATAAAGATGTCACTCAAGTCCAGTATTTATATGAGAGATGAATGCTTCCCTCTCAGGCTGTCCTTGCAACAGGCCATCCCTTCACTCAGGCCTGGTCTATACCGGAGTGGAGGAGGGAAAGGGTATTGATCTAAGGCCTGGTCTACACTATTCGTTTATACCAAATTTGACAGCATGAAACTGAATTAACCCTGCACCCATCCTCACAATGAAGCCCTTTATTTTGACATAAAGGGCTCTTGATATCGATATCTGTACTCGTCTCCGATGAGGGGAGCAACTCTGAAATCGGTATTGCCATTTCGGATTAGGATTATTGTGGCGCAATTCAATGGTATTGGCCTCAGGGAGCTATCCCACAGTGCACCATTGTGACTGCTCTGGACAGCAATCTGGAGCTCGATGCACTGGCCAGGTAGACAGGAAAAGCCTCGCAAACTTTTGAATTTCATTTGCTGTTTGCCTAGCATGGAGAGGTGATCAGAATGGACTGTACGGGAGATAATGGATCTGATCGCCTTATGGGGAGACAAATCTGTTCTATCAGAGCTCCATTCCAGAAGACGAAATGCCAAAGCATTTGAAAAAATCTCCAGACAGAGGCCACAGCAGGGACTCAGCACAGTGCTGCGTGACAAGCATAAGGGAAAGCCAAAGAATCAAATGGACACTCATGGAAGGAGGGAGGAGGGACCGATGACTCCAGCTATCCCACAGTCCCCGC
The DNA here is from genome assembly GCF_007399415.2 of Gopherus evgoodei. NCBI lineage: Eukaryota > Metazoa > Chordata > Testudines > Testudinidae > Gopherus > Gopherus evgoodei. Next base: position 1,907,562 of record NW_022060038.1, read on the forward strand.
AGTCTCCGAAAAGCATTTGCATTCCTGGCTTAGCTACCAATGCCTGAAGAGTCAAAAACATTGTCCCGGGTGGTTCAGGGTATATGTCATCAATTTACCCCCCACCCTCGCCTCCTGTGAAAGAAAAGGGGAAAAAATTGTTTCTCGCCATTTTTCAATGTCACCGTATGTCTACCACATGCTGCTGGTAGACATGGTGCTGCGGCGCTGAACAGCAGCATCTCCTCCCCTTCCTTTCCTGATGGCAGATGGAACAATAGGCTTGGAAACCGTCATCATCATCCCGTGAGTGATCTTGGCTGGTCTCGATGAGGTCGGCCGGGGGCGCCTGAGTAAAAATGGGAATGACTCCCGGTCATTCCCTTCTTTAAGCTTTGTCTCCTGGAGAGGCAGACTGTGCAAGAGGCTTGGTAACCGTCCTCATCCTAGTAGCTGGAGGCTGAGCTCCTCTCTCCGCCCCACCCCCCCCCCCGCTCCCTTTCATGTCTAATGAAGATTCTGTCCTGCCTGGACTATCATAGCAGCTGGAGGCTGCCTTCCTCTCATTTTATCTCACTAAAAAGTCAGTGTTTCTTATTTCTGCATTCTTTATTACTTCATCACACAAATGGGGGGGATACTGCCAAGGTAGCCCAGAAGGGGTGTGGGAGGAGGGAAGCAACAGCTGGGGTTGTTGCAGGGGCACCCCCTAGAATGGCATGCAGCTCATCATTTCTGCGAGATATCTAGGGCTCTGACCCGGAAAGGCTGTGCCCTATGATTCTCTAGTAGATTTACCCCATATTCTAGGCAGGACTGACTCTATTTTTAGACAAAACATAAAAAAGGGAATGACCTAGGGAGTCACTCCCATTTTTGTCCATGTGCTCCCTGCCAACCCCAGTGAGGACAGCCAGGAGCACCCATGACAGTAGCAGACAGTACAGAAGGACTGGTAATCGTCATCACCAATTTCCAAAGCAGCAAACAGTGCAATACGGCTCGTAACTGTCCGTTACAGCTATTCCCCTATTCCATTTTGTTTCCCCAGACTCCATTTTGTTTTCTGTTCTCCTGTGGCCGCCCTTCCCTGGCTGTTAAGTTGTTTACCAGGGCCACTGCCCTTCTCAAAGGGAGGGCCCCTTAAGTTGTTTAACAAGAGCCATTGCCCTTCTCAAAGGGATGGCCACTTGTGCTGCATGCTAAGTGGGACCACTGCCCTTTTCAAAGGGTTAGTCCTGTTATCACCTCGTTGAACCTGGGCTTGGTGTAGGGTAGGCAATGTCCAGAGCTGCAAGGCCTATTGTGGTTTTAAGATCCTGGGCATGAGTCATAGTCTCATGTGCTCTTGAGTCACCTATTGCACAGGACTATGTCCAGGCATGTCTCTGGGCTTACCTTCAGTTTTTCCCCTGTGCCCCCTCCCCTGTGACAGAGGGAGCCTATCAGGATTACTGGTGGGAAACTGCCCAAGTTTGCCTTTAAAACCAGACATTTTTGAAACACACCTCAGAAAGGTTCCTGCATTGCTGCCTGGTCTGATCAGCCAGGGGTTCTGGGGGGTCCTTTCTCCGCTCTCGTTTTATTTTTGAGCGTACCCCCGTTTTTTAACCCCCCCCACGAAGAACGAATTGCTACCTGAGAGATCTCCTGATTATTGAGACTGTACCGAACCCTCCTTGCCTCTTCTGATGTTGCTGCTGCTTCTGCCTTTGCTGCTGCCTTGGGGACTGGTAAGAATCCCTCTGTAAAACTTTCTATACTTTTATTTTATTATTTTAGCTGCTGGCTCTGTTTCCCCAGCACACAGACTCAAGCTAAACCTTGGTCTGTGTCTTAAAACCTCTCTTAAACTACACGGCTCTTTGCCACTGCTAAGCTCTGCTCCTGTGGGCTTTGCCTTGGGGCTCTCTGCTTTCAGCTGTATCCACCGCTGTAGCTACCATCCCTTGGCTTCCTTTGGAGCTGGGTCCTGGATACATACCACTCTGCCCTCTGTAACCTCCCCATAGCATAAGGTGCACCATAGGTCTTGTGTTTTTTTTTTAATTTAATAAGTCATAGTTTGTTAAGATTGTAGAGCTTGTAAGTTTCTGTGATATTTGTTGTGTTGCCTAATTGTTGGTTAAGATAAGTTTAGAAAATCATTGCCTGGTTGTATTCTGTAGCTGCTTGTCTTTGTCTTCCCACTGCCCCAACCCCCCCCCCCGAGCTCCCCAGTCACTCATTGCAGTCTCTCTGCTGTTTAAACTTGCAGCCTGTCTGCTCTCTGTGTCTCCCTGAGTTTAAATCTCCCTCTGTAGCGCCTCTATCTTTGGTTTCTGCTCCACCACGTGCTCCTCTTCCCCCATCCCCTAATCTCATTCCTCTACCACTGCCTTTCTCTCTCTCTCTCTCTCTCTTTTAATCCCTTCCCCCACGTGTTCACCCCGCTCCTACTGCGGCCAAACCTCAATTGTATTACTGAAGTCTAGCATAAAACCCCATTGGTTACCCTTTTTCTCTCTCACACACCTCACATTTTATATTTACACCACTGTGACACATTTTTACCTAGAGTTGTTGGTTATTTAACACATTTTACCCATAACTGTTAGTTGGTTATATGCTGCTGTGACACACCCTTTACCTAGAAATTGTTAGCTACCTGTTACATTTATACTTCAGTGTTAGTTGGTTACCAACTGTATTGTACCCCACTGTATTGTACCCCACTATTGAAACCCCCTATACTATACTAAAAGAACTCCCTCCCCAATTGCCTACCTTAACAAACCCCATACCCCTCACTATTAAATTTTCCCTGTTTTTGCATTTTCTTAATAAAGTTTATTTTACACCCCACCTGTGTGGTAATTGCTCCCCAAGATCCCATATACCTGCAGGCAGGGACAGTAACCATCTCTGCTACCTTGCAAAGGCAAATAAATGATGCTGTGTAGCACTGCAGTACTGCGTCTGCAGCAGCATCCATTACACATACAATGACAGTGACAAAAGGCTAAACAGGCTCCATGGTTGCCATGTTATGGCATCTGCCAGGGCAATCCAGGGAAAAAATGCGCTAAATGATTGTCTACCATTGTTTTCATGGAGGAAGGATTGAGTGATGACATTTACCCAGAATCACCCGTGACACTGTTTTTGCCTCATCATGCATTGGGATCTCAATCCAGAATTCCAATAGGTGGGGGAGACTGCGAGAACTATGTGATAGCTATGGGATAGCTACCCAGAGTGCAAAGCTCCAGAAATCGACGCTAGCCTCGGTACATGGACGCACGAGGCCGAATTAATGGGCTTAGTGTGGCCACGTGCCCTCGACTTTATACAATCTGTTTTTAAAAAACGGTTTCTGTAAAATCAGAATAATCCCGTAGTGTAGACATACCCTCAGATACACAACTTCAGCTACAAGAGCTGGGTAGCTGAAGTCAACTTAAATCGACTCCGCTTCTACCCCTCGCTGTGGTAGAGTTCCGGAGTTCCAGAGTCGATGGGGAGCACATTCCTCATCAACTCCGCTTCTGCCTCTCACCCTGGTGAAGTTCCAGAGTCGATGGGGAGCATGTTTGGGGATTGATGTATCGCATCTAGTTGAGACACGATACATCAATCCCCGATAGATCGATCACTAACTGCCGATATGGTGGGTAGTATAGCCATACCCCTCGGGACCTTTGTACACTTGTTCAGGGGGAAATTCTTGCCTGGAGCAGCCAGTATCAGCTCTGATCTCCTCCTTCATCTTCCTCACAACAAGCTACTCCCCTGCCTTTTTGCCCTTCTCAAGCACTTCTCTTAAGACTTGGTTTGTCTGACTCATTTTTCTGATAATTTACTTGATCAACATTTGGCTTCTTTGAACTCAATTTGAAATGTAGCTACGAGTTTAGTGGCTTTGGGAAATAATTCTGCTGCTTTGTATAGGTCTGTGTCTCTGGATTGGAGCAGTTTTGAAACAGCATTTACTATTTCCAGAATCTTTCTTTGAAGCACAATGAGAAAAACAAAACAAAAGTTTTCCATTTATTTCTATAATGCTGAAGGTTCACAAAATTTAGTGGCATTTTAGCTTAGGAGATTTATTTCTGTGTGTGCCTTCATTGTGTCTAAAACCTGAATTTGAGAGGAAGGAGTGATTCACACTAGTTGTTGATCAATTGCATAGTCAATTCCTTGACCAAGCTTTCATTTGTTCAGAAATGGGTCCAAGAGGCCAACAAAAGAATGTGAGATTTACTGTTCTAACCACATAATAAAACAGTACAGGAAATAGCCTTTATATGATACTAGTCTCTAGGAAGCCATTTTGTGAAGTGATGTTACATTCACCGTATGAAGAAAGAATGTGTCTCCAAAGTTACACATTTCAGATGTTATCATTTATATGATGATTTGACAAGTTACACATTTCTTTAAATGTCACTAAAACCCAACCCATCAGTTGTCCAGGTTCCCTAAAGTATGTGGGGAGCTGTAGCCCATAGGGCCAACTTGTCAGCTTGCTGTATTGCAGAATGTGTGGGTTTTTTCCCCACTGGTTTGATTGATGATATTATTTTCTTGGGTTTTGTTTATGCTGAATTCCAGTATATGTTATTCATAATAGTTATTCATAAGGAACCTAGGGGTGTATATCTTATATGATTAACTAGATCAAGTTAGTAGAAGTGCTTGTAACCTTTGGCATAGATAAATGGTCTACCGGTTATCCCTCTTGATTTTGGTGAGCTGAATAGAGAAGGGAACAAATAACTGAATATGTTTACCCTAGTTCTGGAACAGACCCGTAACTGCAGAGTACACCGCAGAACATGGAACTCATAAGTTAGGCCAAGTGTTATGGTTTCAAGGGTGAGATAATTGATATTAATATGTATGAATATCTGTCAGAACATGTTAACCTCTAGATTTGGACATGATAGCTTGGTCCCTGATTAAGGCAGTACAAGGACTCTCTGAGAAGGCAAACAACCATGAAGGATAGTGTCTCTTTCTAATCTTCTATGAAGCCATCAGCTCGCGTTTGCAATGAGGCATGGCAGGTGTTCCAAGGAAAAATGGTGAATAACCCAAAAGGAACCCAAAATATATGTAGTGTGAAAACAACAATAACATTATTACATTATTTATTTCTATTTCCATTCAAAGACTATAGTGTATGCCCATATTTTGAGTTGAATTAGTTTGTTATTGTTAGTCTCTAAAAGGCAATATTTCATTGTTACTGTCTTCGTTGGAAGTAGAGTGCTTCTGCTGCTGGTCACACACGTCAGCAGTGACCAGTGCAATCTTTTCTTCCACTGGTCCTAAAAGATTTTGTGTTTTTGCATGTCCTCCCTAACATGAAGAATCATAGAATATCAGGGTTGGAAGGGACCTCAGGAGGTCGTCTAGTCCAACTCCTTGATCAAAGCAGGATCAGTTCCCACTAAATCATTCCAGTCAGGGCTTTGTCAAGCCTGATCATAAAAATCTGCAAGGAAGGAGATTCCAACACTTCCTTAACTAACCCAATCCAATGCTTCACCACCCTCCTAGTGAAAAAGGTTTTACTAGTATCTGATTTAAACCTCTCCCACAGCAAATTGAGACCATTGCTCCTTGTTCTGTCATCTGGTACCACTGAGAACACCCGAGCTCCATCCTCTTTGGAACCCTCTTACAGGTAGTTGAAAGCAGCTATCAAATACCCCTTCATTCTTCTCTTCTGGAGACTAAACAATTCCAGTTCCCACAGCCTCTCCTCATAAGTGATGTGCTCCAGTTTCGTAATCTTTTTTGTAGCCCTCCGTTGGACTTTTTTCAATTTTTCCATATTCTTCTTGTAGTGTGGGGCTAAAACTGGACCCAGTACTCAAGATGAGGCCTCACCAATGTCGAATAGAGGGAATGATCACGTCCCTCGATCTGCTGGCAATGTCAATACTTATACAGCCCAAAATGTAGTTAGCCTCTTGGCAACAAGGGCACACTGTTGACTCATATCCAGCTTCTCGTCCTCTGTAACCCCTAGCTCCTTTTCTGCAGAACTGCTGCCTAGTCTTTTGTTTCCTAGTCTGTAGCAGTGCATGGACTCTGCACTTCTCCTTGTTGAACCTCATCAGATTTCTTCTGGCCTAACTCTCTAATTTGTTTAGGTCTCCCTGAATCCTCTCCCTACTCTCCAGTGTATTGACCACTCCTATCAGTTTAGTGTCATCTGCAAACTTGATGAGGGTGTAGTACACACCACTCTCTACATCATTAATGAAGATATTGAACAAAACCAACCCCTGGGCCAGCACTTGGGGCACCCTGCTTGAAACCAACTGCCAACTAGACATGGAGCTATTGATCATTACCCGTTGAGCCCGACGATCTAGCCAGCTTTCTATCCACCTTATAGCCCATTCATCCAGCCTATACTTCCTTAACTTGCTGGCAAGAGTACTGTGGGAGACCATATCAAAAGCTTTGCTAAATTCAAGGAATGACACAGCCATTGTTTTCTCCTCATCAACCGAGCCAGTTATCTCCTCATAGAATGCAGTTAGATTAGCCAGGCATGACTTGCCCTTGGTGAATCCATGCTGACTGTTCCTGATCACTTTCTTCTCCTCTAAGTGCTTCAGAATAGATTTATTGAGGACCTGCTCCATGATTTTTCCAAGGACTGAGGTGAGGCTGACTGGCCTGTAGTTCTCTGGATCCTATTTCTTCCCTTTTGTAAAGATGGGCACTACATTAGTTTTTTCCAGTCATCCGGGACCTCCATCAATCACCATGAGTTTTCAAAGATAATGGCCAATTATTCTGCAATTACATCTGCCAATGTCTTTAGCATCCTCAGATGCAGCACATCCTGCCCCATGGACATGTGTTCATCCAGCTTTTCTAAAAAGTCCCAAATCACTTCTTTCTCCCCAGAGGGTTGGTCACCTCCACCCCATGCTTTGCTGCCCAGTGCAGCAGTCTTGGACCTGACCTTGTTTGTGAAGACAGAGGGGAAAAAAATGCTTGAGTACATTAGCTTTTTCTACATACTCTCTCACTAGGTTGCCTTCCTCATTCAGTAAAGGTCTCACACTTACCTTGGCTTTCTTCTTCTGTATGGCCCAGCTGTGTGACTCCTCCTGCTGTTGTGCCTGCTAATGCTGGAACAACACTGCTAAGGGGGCTGGAACATGGAGCGCCAGGAGTCCAGGGCCCACTTTTAAATGTGGTTCAGTTTCCACTGTAAAATAATAGATGGTAGGGGTCTTGGGAGAGGGGAGGTTTGTCTGTAGGAGAGGAGAGACTGAACAGCCGGTGGGCAAAGAGCCATGGGGAAAGGAGAGTGGAGGAGAGGAGAATTCAGTGAAGGATTCAGCGAGAAGCAAAGGGGGACTCAGCAGAGAGGCGAAGCAGAGACAAGAGAGGTGCCATGTGGGTGGGGTCATGGGGAAAAAGCGGAAGGGGGCATCGGGGGTGGAGCGCAGGCCAGGACACCACAGCCCAGGTGTTTCCCTCTCTTGAAGACAGGTTGGGGGCTGTACAGCCTAGAGAAGTTTAGCCTACCCTGGCCTATTATACTTGCTGCCTACGTGGGCCACTTCCTAGCACCTCCCTGCAAATGTCCCAAGGGCTCCGTAAAGCAGCCTGAAGGGTGTCTGCTCACCCCACAGGAACTCAGATTGCCAAAGGATTCCTGTTCAGATTAGGAAGGCATCCAGTGTGTGAAATAAACGTATTGAAACATCTCTGAGGGTGAGGATCTTATCTGTATCCAGTTTCTGACAGTATTAGACATAGACCCATGTGTTTTATTTTATTTTACTTGGTAATTCACTTTGTTCTGTCTGTTACTTCTTGAAGCCACTTAAATCCTACTTTCTGTATTTAATAAAATCTCTTTTTACTTATTAATTAACCCAGAGTAGGTATTAATACTGAGGGGGGGGGGCAGCTGTGAATATCTCTCTACCAGTGTTATAGAGGGCGAACAACTTGAGTTTACCCTTAATAAGCTTTATACAGAGTAAAACGGATTTATTTGGATTTAGTCCCCATTGGGAGTTGGGCATCTCAGTGTTATGGACAAGAACATTTCTATTAGCTGCTTTCAGGTTAAACCTGCAGCTGTGGGGCAAGTAATTCAGACTGTGAATTGGAGTCTGTGTTGGAGCAGGCGGGTGTGTCTGGCTCAACAAGACAGGGTGCTGGAGTCCTAAGCTGCCAGGTCAGGAAATCAGGGACAGCAGTAGTCTTGGCACATGAATTAGCAGCTTCCAAGAGGGGTACTGTGATCTAACTCCTCACAAGAATAATGAACAAAAAAATGGGAAAGGTTCACGAAAACAAGAAAGCCCTCTCTGTGAGCACAGGGATATCACAAAGAACCCTCTCTGGGACGCAAGGGAAATTCATAGTCTGTTCCACTCCAAAATCAGCTTCACAAAGCAATAAGTTATTTTTACTCAAAGGTGCTGTAGTAGTTAAATACCGCAGTCCAGTTCTCAAAAACACATGGTTTCAGAACTCTCACCAGTAAGCTTTAGTAGAATATCCTCAATTCCTACAGCAGTTTTCCTATATAAGGACTTTCCAGTTGAAACATTAGGTTTATCCTCCAGGTTTTGTGATGGATTCAATGTAGAAAAATTAAGTATATTTTCCTCACCAAATCTCAGTACATATGACAAAGAACTTCAGCATTGCTGATTCTTTCTTTTTCTCTTTGGTTCTCTGAAAGTGTAGCTTCTGTCTGTAAAACTGAAAAGAACCATGGCGGCACAGAGACTAATGGAAAACTGCTTTGCCTCAAAATGCTATAATATCTTATGGTAGTCTCAGGACAGGTCTACACTCAGCTGGGATCAATGCTCTGAGATCGATCCACCAGTGGTTGATTTAGCGGGTCTAGTAAAGAGAAGAGTAAGATAAGTCAATGGGAGATTTTCTCCTGTGCACCGCCCCGCCCCCTCCCACAGAGTAGACCCCGCAGTAACTTGACGTAAGGTACATCGACTCCAGCTATCTTATTCTCGTAGCTGGAGTTGCGTAGAGTAGGTTCACTTACCGTGCAAGTGTAGACTTAGTCTTAGAGTCACAGAAAGGCTGAGTAACAGGGTGTGTGGGGATGGAGGCTGATGGATGACAATGAAAGAGGTCAAGTGATGTTCAGAGAGAGGTAACTCAGCAATGGAAAGAGCCGTGCTGAGTGATGGAGTGATAAGATATTAGTTGGGAGGAAATTCTCATACTGTGAACGTCCACAATGCTGAGCTCAACCAGAATGGGACAGAGCACTCTTGATTAATGAGGAGATATGCTTTCCCCTTCTTGTAACAAAGGTTTCAAGTCAGTGGCCTCAGGCAATCACCTTCTGCAGCAGATGTATTTGCCCACTTTTTCACGAAGCTCTTTGGTTCTGATCCCATAAATGATAGGGTTGAGCATGGGAGGGATGAGGAGATAGAGGTCAGACAAGATGATGTGAACATGGGGAGCGATGCCTTGACCAAACCGGTATGTGAGATTGGAGAAGATGCTAGGGGTGTAATATGTCAGCATCACACAGATGTGAGTTGTGCAAGTGTTGAGGGCTTTCTGGTGGGCATTCTTAGAGGACATTCTGAGGACGGCCCTGATGATCAGACCGTAGGACAGGGCAATGAGCGTCAGGTCAAAACCCATAACTACAAATCCTAGCACCAAGCTATATATCCTGTTTACTGTAATGTCCCCACATGCCATCTTGAACACAGCTATGTACTCACATTGTGTATGGGGGATAATGCGGTTGGCACAGAATGGCTGCTGACTCATAAGCAGGGGTAGAGGCAGAATGAAAAGAACAGCTTTTATCAAACATACAAGCCCGAGCTTAGCTATTTGTGAATTGCTGAGGATGGTGGCATATCTCAGAGGGATACATATGGCAACGTAGCGATCGAAGGCCATTGTCACGAGGGTGGCTGAGTGCATAACAGAAACCATGTGAAGGAAGAACATCTGGGTGAGGCAGCCAGCCATAGTAATGCCTTTCAAATTGAACCAAAATATGCCCAATGCCTTTGGCACAACGAAGGTAGGTGTGGCGATGTCTGTGAGCGCCAGCATGCAGAGCAGCAGGTACATCGGCTTGTGCAGGGTCTGCTCCTTACCTACAACAGACAGAAGCGTGAAATTTCCCAACAGACTGATAATGTAGAATGTAGAGAAAGGGATGGAAATCCAGATGTGGGCAGCCTCCAGGCCGGGGATTCCCATTAGGATGAATGTTGAAGGGTCAGAGGGGGTGAAGTTGAAAGCTGCCATGAGGTGGTTGATGCGTCAATATGACTCAGAAATGCTCAAGGTGCCTGCAAAGGGAGAGAAGCACAGTGAGGGAGTTACATGCTTTATAACAATTATTACAGTAAATATTTTATAGCTATTCATATTCTAGGAGTCTTCTTGAGTGGGGAGTGAAGAACCACCAACAATGTCACTCCCTGCTTTATATAACTTTAGCAAATGGCGGGAAATCTTTGTTTCAAAACTTAGTTTCAAGACTAGTTTATGGGAAAATTACAAATGGAGTCCAGAGTTCTTCATCCTGGTCACATACAGGAAAAGAAAGGTGAGGAAGTGAGGTAGCTGAGACCTCGTGGTGCAGCCTGCTGTGGATGGTGAAGTGTACTGTCAAGGAGAGGGTACCATATTTTAACATTAATAAATAGGACACTGCACGGAGAGGAAGGGTAGCCCCACCCTGCCACCATTCACTCCCTCCAACTGCTCCCCACAGAAACCCCAATCCATCCAACCCCCCCGTCCCCTGATCACCCCCTCTTGGGACCCCTGCCCTTGAGTGCCCCCCAGATCCCACCCCATACCCAAGCGCCGCAGCTCCTTGTTCCCTGATTGCCCCCTCCCGGGACCCCTGCCTCTAACTGCCCCTTGGGACTCCACCCCCTATCTATACCTCCCTTCTTCTTGTACCTGACTGCCCCTCCTGAAACTCCCCCAACCTCCCCCCTAGGACTCCACCCCCTACCTGTCCCCTGACAAACCTCTGGGACTCCGATGCCTATCCAACCGCTGCCTGACCCTGACTTCCCCCCCGAACCTTTGACCCATCTGCCCCCCCAAACCTCCACCCATTCAATCCCCTCTGCTCCCTGTCTTTGACTGCCCCCCCCCCCGGAATCCCTTTCCCGTTCTCTAAACCTCCAACCCCCTTATCATGCCACTCAGACCAGCATGTCTGGTGCTACGCAGAGCCAGACATGCTGCTGCATACATGCTGCCATGCTCCCCTGCGGAGCCACAGCCCTCCCCCTCTCCCCAGCACCTGCCTTCCAGATTTGAACACCTCAAAGTTCAGGAGTGCTCAAGCTCTGTTTGGGCAGCTGTTACTTCATTTCTCCCCAATTAAATATACTGATCCACTGTAACTTGCTGTAGAAAAAGTAGGATAAAATTGAGCAAGAAATGCTTCTCAGTGGTTATTAGGACTGGAATTGCTATTTTCAACAGCCATTGCCATTTGCTTGTTTGTTTGTTTAAAAGGAAGACAGTGATATTGCATTGGCAAATTCCCCATAGGAAGAAAGAGTGGAACAAAAGAATAATAAAGGCGCCTCAACTTTTCCTCATTTCTGGATGACAGTCTTATAATATGTATCCAGATATCCTCCAATCACACAAGCTGAAAATTGTTCCACTTTACTGCAGCTCTGTAACGGTATGGGAACCAATCCTGTCTGTGTTCTGGGCACATCCAAAATTCCTGCTGAATGACCTGCCCTGGGAGCGAGTTACCAGTGACCCAGGGCTGTGGCAGAAGGAGGGTGCAGGTGCAGGGGGAGAGCCCAGGGCTGGGGCGGTAGAATGTGGGAAGGTGGAGAGCCCAGGACTAGGGCAGCAGGGAGGTGCAGTGAGGAGGTCCGGGTTAGGATGAAGGTAGCCAATTGTTGTTTTTTGCTTGGGGTGGCATACCCTTGTAAAATCATAGCATCCATTATGTATAGGCTGTCTGAAGCATTCTCAGAGAGGCTCATCTGGTGGAAGATAAGTTTCCATTGTTTCCTCCAATCGCTCATTGCCCTGAATAGGCCCTTCCCAACCAGTTATCTAGACTGAAATCATCCTGCCTAGTGGGCGTTACCCAGTTGTAACTACATTTTATAATACAGATAGATAGTCAATATTCATAGCTGCAGACAAACATCATACATGCACACAAATCAGATAATAATATTCAGAAAGTCATCACTTTTCCAATGACATCTTACATGACCCGTCTTGCATAAAATGTATCATAATGATGCTATAATCATATTATAATAATATCACTATGATCAATATGGGGTACATTGTCACAAAATATCTATGGTTATTTCTACCAGTGAAATGCCTGAAGTAACATAACAACAACAATTGGGAACAAAACTGAGTAAAGGTTGTGTCACCCAGGCTGCAGTTCTGTGGCTTATTAGAGCAAAGAGGAAAGATCCCAAAGCTGGCCTTGGATCAACAGTCCTACAGAAAAAAATTATTTCAGCACCACTGCCCTCTTGTCCGTCTACATGCCGCTCTGCAACACTGTGATGTTTCCCTCTGTTGTTATCTGGACCAGTGATCTGCTAGGTCACTGCAGTCCTTGAATCTGGAATCCAGACTGACCCTGCTCTGCTGTGAGAATCCCAACTCCTCAGCTGTTCAGGCACAGCCTCTACCATGTTAGCTGCCGCTTGGATTGTGCGACTGAATGACACTTGCCAAAATCAACGGTCCAGACACAACCCTAGGAACCTCCGTCTTGCAGCGTCCAGTTATGTCCACTGGATGCTGGAAGCTTAGATGAGTTCATCAGTTTAACAAAGAAATTGATATGCACCAAGTCTGTTATCCCCAGGGGAGTCTCTTACACGCTTCAAACCAAATACACTGCCTCAGATTGAATAAATAGCACATTTTTTAACTACAAAGAGAGATGTTAAGTGATATTAAGTGATAGGCAAAATATCAGAGTGGTTACCAAAATAAAATAAAATATAAAAATGCAGTCTAAACTCTCAACCCTATTCGACTGGGCAACATTGAGATGAAGCAGTTTTTCTCACCCCACAGGATATAGCATTCCTTAGTATATAAGTTTCTTCCTTAAACCTGAGCCAGTCTCCCTGTTGGAGTCTTGTCTTCTTCTCAATGTCTTCGTTGCTTGCAGCGAAGGTGGTGGCCAGAGAAGGGCTCAGTATGTGTCCATTCTGTCTGTTTTACACCCTCAGTACATGTGTTTGAGGAGCACCTGTCCAGGCATGTCTGGGGGGCATTGCTCAGTCTCTGCAAGCAAGGTTGAGCAATTCCCTTTATGGGGCATCATGCAGCTGAGTCAGTGTATTGTAGCTCCCTTGCTGGACAATGGGTATTGATGGGTTGTTTGACACCCTGCCTGAGTGTTTGTTACTTTCCCTGCTGTTGCCTCAGGTTGGGGGCTAATATCTGGCTGATTCCCCAATTTACAGTATATTTTAGTGACCACCCTATAACAGAATTCTCATACGTCCATATAGATTTATGATACATATATCGATAGAGACATGACTTTCAGCAGATCATGATGTTTCCCTTGATACCTTACAAGGCCTGCTTTATATGTAAGATCTTGATTATCTGAAAATAAGGAATATGGGCGTATAGAATGTCACAGCACCCACAAAGCCTCAGTGCTACTGGCCTGTCACTGCACATCCTGTACCTGCCTCCACAACCCTCAGAAGTGCCCAATTCTCTGTGTATACCCTCTACCTGTCCCCACAGCCTCCAGAACTGCCAGCCTGCCTCTGTATACCCCTCTTCCACACAACCTCTGGCGCTGGTCACCTGTCTATATAGGTCCCCCAACCCAAGAACTTCCATCCCTGCCACATAGGGATATCCCTCACCCAGGACCAAAACCAGGTGCCACACACCACAGCAACAGCTCACAGGTACACCTCTTCAGTGTAAGATAAACTCAGTGTCTGCCTGCACTGGGGAAAGGGGGAAGATGAGACTGAACTGCCTTTCTGGGGGGAAAGGGAACCCTGGATGCAGCTCAGCCTGTGCAGGGAAGGAGAGATGGACAGACCAACAGGAGGAGGAGAGGAGGTGGGATTAAAAGGAGCCAGTGTGAGCAACACTTCTTCAAAAAGACACAAAGCTTTGATGTTTTGCGGCCAGTTAGAAACCCAGACATCCCTTCCTGAGGCTGATTTCTGTGTTGGCATTTGCTGATGTTGCCACAAAACTGTAGTGGGCTTTTGCATGGAAGGAAGTATGGTCCGGGTGGGGGATGGTGTCAGAGACCATCTGCCAGACCAGGGGTACGCTACCTATGGCACAGGTGCCGAAGGCGGCACGGGAGGTGATTTTCAGTGGCAGTCACACTCTGACACCTGGGTCCTGGCCTCCGGTCCAGAGGGCTCTGCATTTTAATTTAATTTTAAATGACGCTTCTTAAACATTTTGTTTACTTTACATACAACAATAGTTTAGTTATATATCATAAACTTATAGAAAGAGATCTTCTAAAAACGTTAAAATGTATTACTGGCATGCAAAACCTTAAATCAGAGTGAATAAACGAAGACTCGGCACAGCACTTCTGAAAGGCTGCTGACCCCTGTGCTAGAGTGTGGCCCACTTTCCACTGAAGTCTCAGACACCTCCCGGACCCAAGAGGCCTCATGATGCCTCTTCGGTCTGTGCATCAGGGAGGACGTTCATTCCCCATGTTGCATAGTTTCAGAACCCTGTGCCACTGTGATCTGGATACTGCATGTCCCGCAGTCCTGCCTGCACCCACCGCACAGACTGTGCATTCCTGGACCTCCCCAGGTAACATTTGCAACACAACCTCTAATGCTTCTCATCCTCTCCAGAAACGGAGATGAAGGGTCTCTCTCCCTTTGCCCTCTCTTTAAAAAAAATGATTATCCTAGTTGTTTTGAAGCTTTAAATCTGTGAATCTGAGATTTAAGCAACTCTGCCGTCAGTTCTCCTTGGGTCCAAAGAAGCTCACGCATCCTTAGAGGCCACGGAGCGACTCCAGATGATGTCACTGGAGGCTCATGGCCGATATAAATCAGGGAATTTATTTAACTCTCTATATGTGGATTTAGAGCAAACTCCTGGCTCAGTTAGGAATTTTGCCTTAGATCTCAAGGGGACCAGTTTCACTCCAAATGTTTAATTTTCGGCTCCTGGCTGTGAAATTCATGTGGCATTCTGAGACTGGGAATGAAAGTTGGGAGTTTGAAAACACAGGGGCCTTGATTTTGCTCTCACAGAAGCCAGTGTCAATCTGGAGTGAACCAGTGAAGGCAGAATCAGAGAGCAGAATCTGGCCAGTGTGTGGCCTATTCTTGTTGTGAATCCTCTGGTAACACAGTTATCCACTGCAGAAGCTTTGGCTGCACTTCCAAAAAGGGCACTGAGGTTGCTGAGTTGGAAAATTTGAGCGAACCACAGGAAAATCCACACAGCACCAAAAAAAAAAAAGTTACTGAGAAAGATAGAAGGACACAGTAAGAGAAAACGAATTGAACTTAAATGCAAATATTTGTCTAAACTGTTTCCAATCTATTTGTAGTTCCAGTTTTTCCAGGGAAATCCCTTGTTTTTTATGACAGTACTAAACAATTCAAGTCACCCTGCTGGTGAATTCCTGCCCAGATGGTTCTTGATTTGAACCCTGGAAACCTTTCTGAGCCCTTACCACTTACTTGAATGCAGAAACAGGCAACTCACCAAAATCCCACGCAGTAGAGAGAGGAAATCTTTTTTACTGCAAAAGCAAGGCAGAGTCTTGAGTATCAGCGTATGAATGTCACACGTCTGACACTCGGAGTGTTGCACAGTGACCTTTATGATTCCCCTGTACAATCCCTGTGGATTTTCAAATTGGCCAGGACTCCTGTACAATTCCCTGGACTCTGTGTGAGCAGCTGGAATAGCAGAAAATGGACCCTGGAGAACTTCAGCCTGAAAACCACCCCTGGGAGAAAAGAAATGATTTGCTGAGATCAGGGGTTTAGGTTTTCAGGGCAAACTGTGTCTTGCAGACTGTTCAATGTAGCAAATGACGATGGCTGTCTGTTCTGTGTGTAATGTACTGCCATCTTCTATGAAGCTATCAGCTCACCTTTGCAATACAGCTTAGCTGCTTTTATAATAGAGATGTTAACCCCAGACATCATATAATTGTATTACTTTGTGACTCTGTGGTTCATACCATTTATTATTCTTTCATTCATTTTAGTAAAGATCTTAACAATTTGGAATAGTCCTCAGAATAGGTATATTTGCCACACAACCTCAGAGACCACTTATGACATTGAACACTCTAACAACAAGTGGTACTTGTGAGACTAACACATTTATTTTGGCATAAGCTTTCATGGGCTGAAACCCACTTCATCAGTTACATGCAGTGGAAAATACAGTAGACGGGTATATATACACAGCACATCAAAAGATGTGAGTTGCCTTACAAATGGCGGGGTCAGTGCTAAAGAGACAATTTAATTAAAGTGGAAGGTCTGTATTCTCTAACCCTGTAGCTGGAATTGGGACAAGAACCTAAATATCTTCTGGTCAGATCATTGGCAAGATGTAATAAATTACTCCGTAACTGAACCATTTTGGTGAACTTTTCTTGCTTCTGCATTACCCCAGGGGAACAGACTAGTGAAAGGGTCTGAGTCCTTACTCCCACCTGCTTTACCAAAGGACTGCCTGACCTCATGGACACCCCTTCCACTCTCCTGTGTGGCACAGTGCTCATATTAGTTATGTAGCTGGGCCGAGGAAACCTGAGAGGCTAAATCACCAGTCTCATTGTGGTCACTTAGGACGAGGGCTAGGGTGTCCCCAGTCTGCTGTACTCCTTTCACATCAGATGCCTCACTGATCCACTGATCATTATATTAAGTTCAAACCAAATATAATTTATTAAACCGCAACTGTAAGAAATTTAAGAAAAAATGGGAAAGGTTCAAGAAAACAAGGAACCTCGACCTGTGGGCACAGGGACATCACAAGCAGCGGTTCAGAGTCGTAAGGAAAGTTCACAGTCTCTTTCTCACACCCCCCAAGCCTCCTGGCCAGGTCCTGGCTGTGATGGAGTGATACCACGGGTCAGACACTTCCGCTAGGCTCTAGGTGGCAGGACACTTCTCCAAACCATTTTCCCTCTCATCAGATTCACATCCCCCTTCTGAATCCAGCCTTTCAAGGCCTTCTTGTCTGGTGATGTCTCCCTGTGCTGGGCCCTCTGCCCATATCCCAATCTTGTTATCCCCAGCAGTGCATTGTACACAGATACTTGTGGCATGGCCAGCATCCTTATCCTGGCTCTCGCACCACATCTGTCCACTGTAGCTCAGCCGTGGCTCCCTGTTCCAGCCACTGGTTTCTGCAGACCCAGCTACAGGTTCTGGTCTGCTTCAGCCACCCAGCTCTGCCTCAGTACTGCTGCTCTGCCTCCAGCTCAGCTTAGGTGTTTTGTCAGATTTCAACTGCATCAATAGCCCCAAATCACTTAAAAATGAATCTAAGAGTAATGCTATGTATTTTTGGAAACAGAGGGGTTTTTTATTATGAATATGTTCATCTAGATGTCAAATAACAAATGAAAGTGTTTGCTAGATACCTACTACAGATTACGTTAAAAAAAAAAGCTACAAGCCCCAGCAGAAGTGTCTTCATATTATCAACAAAGCTATGAAACAATAATCAAATTCAAAATTAAAACCTAAGTACTGGTACTAGTGTCCTGATTGTGGCGTGGCAGGTGTTTCTAAGAAATATGGCGAATAACCCAACAGGAGCCCAAAATATATGTAGTGTGAAAACAACAATAACATTTTTGCATTATTTATTTCTAATTCCATTCAAAGACTGTCAAGCCTGATCTTAAAAAGCTCCAAGGAAGGAAATTCCACCACCTCCTTAGCTAACCCATTCCAGTGCTTCACCACCCTCCTAGTGAAAAAGTTTTTCCTAATATCCAATGTAAACCTCCCCCACTGCAACTTGAGACCATTGCTCCTTGCTCTGCAATCTGGTACCACTGAGAACAGCCTAGATCCATGCTCTTTGGAACCCCCTTTCAGATAGTTGAAAGCAGCAATCAAATCCCCTCTCATTCTTCTCTTCTGCAGACTAAACAATCCCAGTTCCCTCAGCATCTCCTCATAAGTCATGCTCCAGCTCCCTAATCCTTTTTGTAGACCTCCGCTGGACTTTTCCAATTTTTCCACATCTTTTCTGTAGTGGGAGGCCCAAGACTGGACACAATTCTCCAGAAGTGGCCTCTCCGGTGCCGAACAGAGGGGAATGATCACGTCCCTCGATCTGATGGCAATGCCCCTACTTATACAGTGCAAAATACCGTTAGCCTTCTTGACAACAAGGGCACACTGTTGACTCAGATCCAGCTTATGATCCACTATAACCCCTAGATCCTTTTCTGCAGAACTGCTGCCTAGCCATTCGGCCCCTAGTCTGTAGCAATGCATGGGATTCTTCCATCCTAAATGCAGGAATCTGCACTTCTCCTTGTTGAACCTCGTCAGGCTTCTTTTGGCCCAATCCTCTAATTTGTTTAGGTCTCTCTGTATCCTGTCCCTACTCTCAGGTGTATCTACCACTCCTCCCAGTTTCGTGTCATCTGCAAACTTGCTGAGGGTGCAGTCCACACCAGCCTCGACATCATTAATGAAGATATTGAACAAAACCGACCCCAGGGCCAACACTTGGGGTTCTCCGCTAGAAACCAGCTAGACATGGAGCCATTAATCACTTCCCGCTGAGCCCAGTGATCTAGCCATCTTTCTATCCACCTTATAGCCCATTCATCCAGCCCATAGTTCTTTAACTTGCTGGTAAGAATACTGTGGGATAACATATCAAAAGCCAATTATCAGAGGGTTAGCCATGTTAGTCTGGATCTGTAAAAGCAGCAAAGAGTCCTGTGGCAACGTATAGACAAACAGACTTTTTGGAGCATAAGCTTCTGTGGGTGAATACCCACTTCATCAGATGCATGTCATCTGACAAAGTGGGTATTCATCCACGAAAGCTCATGCTCCAAAACATCTGTTAGTCTATAAGGTGCCACAGGACTCTTTGCTGCATATCAAAAGCTTTGCTAAAGTCAAGGAATAACACAAGCATTGTTTTCCCCTCATCCGCAGAGCCAGTTATCTCATCACAGAAGGCAATTAGGTTAGTCAGGCATGACTTGCCCTTGGTGAATCCATGCTGACTGTTCCTGATCACTTTCCTCTCCTCTAAGTGCTTCAGAATTGATTCCTTGAGGACCTGCTTCATGATTTTTTCCAGGGACTGAGGTGAGGCTGACTGGCCTGTAGTTCCCCAGATCCTATTTCTTCACTTTTTAAAAGATGGACACTACATTAGCCTTTTTCCAGTCATCTGGGACCTCCCTCGATCACCATGAGTTTTCAAAGATAATGGCCAATGGCTCTGCAATCACATCTGCCAATTACTTTAGCATCCTTGGATGCAGCACATCCGGCCCCATAGACTTGTGCTCATCCAGCTTTTCTAAATAGACCCAAATCACTTCTTTCTCCACAGAGGGTTGGTCACCTACTCCTCATGCTTTGCTGCCCAGTGCAGCAGTCTGGGACCTGACCTTGTTTATGAAGACAAAGGCAAAAAAAGCATTGAGTACATTACCTTTTTCAACATGCTCTGTCACTAGGTTGCCTTCCTCATTCAGGAGCCCACACTTAATTTGACCTTCTTCTTCTAATGAGTCTGAATATAATGTAACCTGAATATGCTTCATGCAACAGGGTATCATTACAAAGTTTACAATCTACTGGGTGTGGTCATCTTTTTGTACATGTATCATTCTTGTATCTGAAACTAGAAATATGAAATATAACTCTGAGGGCCTATTGTAATTATGCAAAATTTGTCAAATGCCAGGGCATCGGTGCTGCTGCTCTGGGTGCACCCATGCACACTGAGTGTGGCTTCAGGGACCGCTAAAAGGAAGAACTCTCAAGCTGAAAAGTTTACACATTGTATAATGAGAGCAGGCAACTGTGGGACATCTGAGGACATGAACCACTGGCAACTGACTGAAACAGCGGCCACTGAGATGCAGATGTTAAACCCAGGATGCTCTCGGACAATTTTTTACCAAGCTCTGTTATTCGTTATCGGCCCGGGTTGTATATTTATTCCTCACTGTGGAGATTTTATGGGATAAAGTCATTATTTTCTCATCTAAAATGTTCATCCAGGCAGTAACTCATGGGATCCCTCAGCCTCTTGAAATACACAACTCCTGTAACATTTTCAAGGTGCCTCAGCCACCTGAGAATTTCTTCCCATAGGGCCAAAATCAACATGGTCATGAAGAGAAAAAATGCCTCCAGTAAACTGCTGCATGAGCTTGCAGGAAAAATGTCTCCAGCTGACTCCAGGAAACCTAGTTTATGGAATCCAAGGCCAAAAGGGACCACTGTGATCATCCAGTTTGCATAACACAGGCCTGAGAATTTCCCCACAACGATTCCTAGAGCAGAGCTTTTAGAGAAACTTCCAACCTTGATTGAAGAATTCTAAGTGCTGACTACACTTGCAGATGTAGCACCCTGGGAGTTAAACCAGCCTTCAGAGACCGCAGCAGGGAAAACGCTGCCATGGGTTTCCATTGTCAGCTGCAAGCGCACTGGCGTGGCCACATTAGCAGCTCTGGCAATTCTATGAAGAGCAGTGCATTGTGATAGCTATCCCAGTGTGCAAGTGGCTGCAACGTGTTTTTCAAATGTGGGGTGGTGTGTGACAGGAAGTGTGTTGTGTGTATATGGGGGGAGACAATGCGTGGCTGAGAGCGTGTCAGCATGCTGTCTTGTAAGGTCAGACAGCAGCAGACCTCCTTCTCTCCCTGACACACACACAACAGCAGCATTACACACTAATGGCTTGCTCTGTCCTGGAGCAGATAAGCATGCTGGTTGTCAGAAACGGCACTTTGAAAGGGGATATCTGCATTTCTGCAGCTTATTTCAAAACAATGAGAAGAGTGTCCACTTGACTTCAGGGGATTATGGGACATTTCTGAAGGCCAATCACAGTGCCATAATGCAACACCTTGTTCACACTGACACCCTGGCATTTCAACTGGGGCGCAGCAAGCTTTATGCTTCTCACGGAGGTGGATTACCAGAAGCGCTCCAGCGGCAGAGTCCAGGCACTCTATGAGCCTTGCCAGTGTGGACACATCAGGAGTTAGGGTGCCTGGGGCTGCTTTAATGCACTCTAACTTGCTAGTGTAGCCAAGCACTTAGCGCTGTGTCTTTAAACCTCACAAATGGACACTGGGAAATAACTTTGATGCAAAAATCCTATTAATGATCTTACATTGTACAGATTCCTGTGCAGTGCAAGACAGTCTAATTTTGGGTTTATCCTCCAGTGGTGGATGTGATCCTGCTGAGATAGGAAATTAGCCGGTGTCTGCTCATCATACTTGGGTGGCTTAAGTAAGCCCTCAGGTAGCTCAGTGGACTGTGTGTCGCCATCTTCTGTCATGGTGGATGATAACAGGGGATTGGACTAGACCCCCTAAGGTCTCTTCCAATCCTTATCTTCTATGCTTCTTTGATTTTATGATTCTATGATACCAGGGCCTTAAGAGGCTGAATCACCAGCAAAGCCTTGTGAAAAAGGGCAAGGCCAGCTGGGTGGTTACAGGGGAGCAGCAGTTCCCACAGCTCCCAGAGTGCACCACAGGAGAAACAACCCATCACATTCATACCTTATGAAGCCAAGTTAGGCCCCCAGGAATGTGTGATGTAAATATTGAGGATGGGCTGCAGCAAGAGCAAAAGATCTAGATGTAGCAGTTGTCTGATTCCTTTACCACTGTGTTCTCAGCCCAGCAGGGACACCTACCGAAAATACCACCACACTGAAATGGTCCCAGGGCAAAAGATCAGGGAAACATCATGGCTGTTCCCTTCTAAAATGTGGGATAACATGTGAGATGAACTCCAGGTCATTTTGGTCCTGGGAGAGGCGAAGGAATCATACAGTGAGTGGAGACGTCCCATTATACTATTTCTGATACAGGATAACACAACCTGTTTCTGCATCGATTTCTGAAAGTTCAACACAGTATTGAAATTTGATGTGGATAAACTAAATGGATTATTTGTTTGGGTCTTCAAGGCTGAGGATTTTAGGGAGATTCCCAAACCTGAGCCAGTTTTGTAGGTGACAAATCTGAGGAACTGTCACAGACTGAAGTGTCTCTAGAGGAAGTTTTGGAATTATTGATAAACTCAACATAACCAAGCCACCGGAACCAGATGGCATTCACTCAAGAGTTCTGAAAGAACTCAAATGTGAAGTTGCAGAACTATTAACTAAGGTTTGTAACCTGTCCTTTAAATCGGCTTCAATACTCAATGACTGGAAGTTAGCTAATGTGATGCCAATATTTAAAAAGCGCTTTAGAGGTGATCCAGGCAAGTACAGACCAGTAAGTCTAACGTCGGTACTGGGCAAATTAGTCGAAACAATAGTTAAAAATAAAATTGTCAGACACATAGAAAAACATAAACTGTTGAGCAATAGTCAACATGGTTTCTGTAAAGGGAAATTGTGTCTTACTAATTTATTAGAGTTCTTTGAAGGGATCAACAAACATGTGGACAAAGGGGATCCAGTGGACGTAGTGTACTTAGATTTCCACAAGACCTTTCACAAGGTCCATCACCAAAGAGTCTTATGTAAATTAAACTGTCATGGGATAAAAGGGAAGGTCCTTTCATGGATTGAGAACTGGTTAAAAGACAGGGAACAAAGAGTAGGAATTAATGGTAAATTCTCAGAATGGAGAGGGGTAACTAGTGGTGTTCTTCAAGGGTCAGTTCTCGGACCAATCTTATTCAACTTATTCATAAACAATCTGGAGAAAGGGGTAAACAGTGAGGTGGCAAAGTCTGCAGATGATACTAAACTGCTCAAGATAGTTAAGACCAAAGCCGATTGTGAAGAACTTTAAAAAGATCTCAAAAAACTAAGTGATTGGGCAACAAAATGGCAAATGAAATTTATTGTGGATAAATGTAAAGTAATGCACATTGGGAAAAATAACCCCAACTATACATACAATATGACAGGGGCTAATGTAGCTACAACGACTCAGGAAAAAGATCTTGGAGTCATAGTGGACAGTGTTTTGAAGATGTCCACTCACTGTGCAGAGTCGGTAAAAAAAGCAAACAGGACGTTAGGAATCATTAAAAAGGTGATAGAGAATAAGACTGAGAATATATTATTGCCCTTATATAAATCGATGGTACACTCACATCTTGAATACTGCACACAGATGTAGTCTCCTCTTCTCAAAAAAGATACATTGGTACTAGAAAAGATTCAGAAAAAGGCAACTGAAATGGTTAGGGGTTTAGAGAGTGTTCCACATGAAGAAAGATTAAAGAGGCTAGGTTTCTTCAGCTTGGAAAAGAGGAGACTAAGGGGGGATATGATAGATATATATACAATCATGAATGACTTGGAGAAAGTGGATAAGGAAAAGTTATTTACTTATTCCCATAATGCAAGAACTAGAGGTCACCAAATGAAATTAATAGACAGCAGGTTTAAAACAAATAAAAGGACATTCTTCTTCACACAGCGCACAGTCAGCTTGTGGAACTCCTTGTCTGGGGAGGTTGTGAAGGCTGGGACTATAACAGTATTTCAAAGGGAAGTGGATAAATTCATGGTAGTTAAGTCTTTAAATGGCTATTAGCCAGGATTGGTAAGGAATGGTGTTCCTAGCCTCGGTTTGTCAGAGGATGGAGATGGATGGCAGGAGAGAGATCACTTGATCATTGCCTGTTAGGTTCACTCCCTCTGGGGCACCTGGCATTGGCCACTGTTGGCAGACAGGATACTGGGCTAGATTGACCTTTGGTCTGACCCGGTACGGCTGTTCTTATGTTCTTATGTGGGAATCCCAGGAGAAAAAAGGCCTTTTCCATGTCCTTTGACTGGCATCAATTTACGATCGCATCATTTGGTCTCAACAGCGTGGCAATGATTTTTCAGAGGCTAATGGACTGAATATTACAACTGAATGGGTGATATGCACCACTAGGCTGTTCCAATCAATTGAAAATGGGTTTTGGTCCTGTATTTCATGGCAGAATTCCCACTCATAGTGCAGACGACAGTACATTATACACAAAAATGGATAAAAGCCATCTCCAATTGCTAGGCTGAACAGTCTGCAAAACACAGTTTGCGCTGAGAATCTGAGCTCGTGATATGAGAGAATAATTTCTTCTCTCCTGAGGGAGGCTCTCAGG
The DNA here is from genome assembly GCF_007399415.2 of Gopherus evgoodei. Classification (NCBI taxonomy): domain Eukaryota; kingdom Metazoa; phylum Chordata; order Testudines; family Testudinidae; genus Gopherus; species Gopherus evgoodei. The sequence continues at coordinate 1,931,900 of NW_022060038.1, forward strand.
CTGAAGTTCTCCAGAGTCTACCTCTGCTCACGGAACCGAGGACATTGACTGGTAATCCTGGCCAATGGGAGAGTCCACTGGGACTGTACAGGAAGGTGAGTGTCAGATGTGAGATTCATACACTGATTCTCAGAGCTCTGCATTCCTGTCGCAGTAAGGAGATTTACTTTCTCTGATGAGCGGAATATTGGTGAATTACCTAATTCTGTATTAAAGTTAGTTCTAAGGAATCAGAAAGGGTTGCAGGGTTCAAGTCAAGAACCATCTGGGCAGGAATTCACTAGCACGGCAACTTGAACTGTTTAGCATTGTCAGAAAACCAAGGGATTTGCCTTTTAAAATTTGAACTACAGATGTATTGGGAATAGTTCAGACAAATATATGTTTTAAGATAAGTTCCTTGTCTCCTACTGTGTCTTTCTATCTACCTCAGTAGCTTGGGAATCTGTGCTACCAGAGGGTTCACAACAATAATGGACCGCACCCTGGCCAGATTTTTCTCTCACATTCTGCCTTCACTGTGTCACTCGAGATTGACACTGGCCTCCCAGAGAGTAAATCAGGGAATTCAAATCTTTCATGCCTGGTCTCAGAACGTCACATAAACTACGGGTTTCACTGAGACTCTAGCAGCACCATAAGAGAATAGCACTCTCTCTAGCAGGAGAAGCCATAATTTTCACAGCTGGGAGCCAAAAGTTAAATACTAAGGGTGAAAACTCGGTCCCATAGAGATCAATGGCAAAACTCAGAACACAGACAGGATTTCACCCTAAATCCGCATATCGTGATTTACACTGGCCATGAACCTTCAGTGTCGTCAAGTGAAGTCGTTCCGTGGCCTCTAAGGAAGGGGGATCTCATTGAGATCAAAGTAGAACTGACAGGAGAGTGATCTGGATACTGCACGTCTCTCCTCCCACCCCCTACACACACTGTGTGGTCCTGGACCTCCCCCAGTGAGATTTACAACACTGCCTGGTTTCCCCTAAGCCAGAAACATACTTCTATTTTTATGCCATTTTGGTGCTTCTTGTCCTCTCCAGAACCAGAGATGCAGGGGTACAGAGAGAGCAGACCCTTTTCTTTCCCTGAAAAAAAGTTCTCCTAATTGTTCTGAATGTCTAAACTTGTGAGTCTGAGATTTCAGCAACTTACAGTGGTGTGAAGTCCTGAAACTGGTGAAATAGGGAAAGCAAATCCTGCCTAATGCACAGACCAAAGAGGCATAACGAGGCCTCCTGGAGATGGAGGTATCCCAGATCATGATCGAATGTGGACCACGATGTCGCCGATTGTCTCTGACACCATCCCCCATTTGAACCATCTCTCCTCTGATGAGCAATCCCACTACAGCCTTGTGGTAATGTCAGCAATTGCTAACACAGGGAAAACAACCTCAGGAAACAGAGTAGCAGCAGTGTTAGTCTGTATCCACAAAAAGAACAGGAGTACTAGTGGCACCTTAGAGACTAACAAACTTATTTGAGTATGAGCTTTCATGGGCTACAGACAGGAAACTCTGTCTGGATTTCTTTCAGGCTGCAATACATTAAAGCTTTGTGGCATTTTGACGAAGTTTTACTCCTGCTGGGTCCTTTTCATCTCCTTGTCCTCTGTCTCACAGTGTCTGTCTCCTCTGCTTCCTTGCACAGGCTGAGCAACTGCTGGAATTTCCTTCACCCCCAAAAAGGCAGCTCAGGCTGATCTCTCCCTTTTTCCTGGTGCAGGCAGACACTGAGTTTAACTAATTCTGAGGAGATACTTCTATGAGCTGTTGCTGTAGCATCTGTCACCTGGCTTTGGTCCTGCATGAGAGGTATCTCTGTGTGGCAGGGCTGGAAGTTATAGGGATGGGGAACATACATGGACAAGTGGCTAGCACTGGGGTTCTGTGGCAGAGAGCAGGATGTAGATGGGCAGGCGGGCAGCTCTGGGGCTTCTGGAGCCAGGGAGAAAGGTGTACACAGACAGCCTGTAAGTAATGGATGCTATGACTTTACAAGGACATGGGATCGGGCCACATAACATGAGACGTCTGTGCTTTTTTCACAAAATGCTTTGGGAACCAAAAAGAACAGGAGTACTTGTGGCCTCTTAGAGACTAACAAATTTATTTGGGCATAAGCTTTCATGGGCTAAAACCCACTTCGTCAGATGCATGCAGTAGAACCAAAATTTTAAACTTGGGTTTCCTACCATATTCTAAAGCTATATAAGGCAAGGATTGACATCATAGGTGGTTCTTCACTCCTCACATAAGAGGACTCCAGGAAACACTTGAGGACCAAAGACTGAACCTGGGGAAGTGCTGAACTGATGCTAAAGGGATTTCTAGCCTTTTAAGGCAACCTGAGAAACTCAAGCCACAAACTAATACAGCTTATGCCTTAAAACTCTGCCAGACTGCTTGTATCATCAGTGGTTTGAGCATTGGCCTGCTGAACTCCGGGTTACGAGTTCAGTCCTTGAGAGGGCCATTTAGGGAACTGGGGTAAAAATCTGTCTGGCTATTGGTCTTGCTATAAGCCAGGGATTGGACTAAATGACCTCTTGAGGTCCCTTCCAACCTTGATAGTCTATGATTCCTAGAGCAGATATTTCAGAGAAACATCCAAGTTTGATTTTAAAATTCGCATTGATGAAGAATCTGCGAAAACCCTTGGAAAATTGTTCCAATTGTTAAACTCTCACTGTTTAAAAAATGCACACCTGATTTCCACTCCGTTTCTTTTAAAGTCAGCTTCCAGTCATTGGATCCTTTTAGTCCTCTGTATGCTAGGCTGAAAAGCGCTAAATACCAAGACACCTACTTCCTGCCCATTTTGTTGAGCACAAAGTCATAGCCCAGCATGTAATGTCTGATTCCATGGGAGAAACTGGGCTTCCTTCCAACATAGGAATAGCACCGTGGATCAGACCTATGTTCCATCTAGTCCAGTGTCCTATCTCTCACAGTGACATCCACAGGTGCTGCAGAAGGTGTAAGAAACCCAGCAGCAATTGGATAGGGGGATTACCTAACCATACTGAGGGTGCCACCCTAATGCTGAACAGCTAGAGATTGGCCTGTGCCCTGAAACATGTGAACATATAGGATTTCCAATGTATTTATTTAGCTGTAACTATTGTAACCAGATAGCCTCACTATCCATGCAAATATCCAAATCCTTCCTGTTTCTCACTTAGCTCATGGCCTCAAATACTGCTGTGGCAAAGAATTCCTCAATCTAATTAGGTATTGAGTGAAGAAAGCATTCTTTTTTTTAATGTTTTGAATTTATGACATTTCAGTTTAATTGAATGTCCTCTTGAGCTTGTGTTATGAGACAGGGAGAACACATTCTGAACCTACACTACTCTCTTCCAGTCAGTATTTTATAGACTTTTCTCATGTCCCCTCTTATTAAATGTTGTCACTTCACTGCTCAACACCCTTTCTAGATTGTTCATAACTATAAAGTAGGGCTGTTAAGCGATTAAAAAATATCATGATTAATTGTGTGATTTAAAGAGTAATTGTGATTAATTGAGCTGTTAATAATAAAAATACCATTTATTTAAATATATTTGGATGTTTTATACATTTTTGAATATAATGATTTCAATTACAACACACAATACAAAGTCTATAGTCCGCACTTTATATTTATTATGAATATTTGCATTGTACAAAACAAAACAAATAGTATTTTTCAAGTCACCTAATACAAGTACTTTATTTACCAGGAAAGTTGAACTTACAAATGTAGAATCATATACAAAAAAAACCCCTGCATTCAAAAATAAAACCATGTAAAACTTTAGCACCTATAAGTTCAATCAGTCCTACTTCTTGTTCAGCCAATTGGTCAGAAAAACAAGTGTTTTTTTTTACATTTGCAGAAGATAATGCCACCCACTTCTTGTATGTAATATCACCTGAAAGTGAGAACATGAGTTTCCACAGCACTGTTGTAACTGGCATTGCAAGATATTTACATGCCAGATGCTCTAAAGATTGGTATGTCTCTTGATGCTTCAACCACCATTCCAGAGGACATGCGACCATGCTGATGACGGGCACTCCTTGATAACAATCCAAAGGAGAGTGCACCAATGTATACTCATTTCCATCATCCGAGTCAGATGCCACCAGCAGAAGGTTGATTTTCTTTTTGGTGGTTCAGGTTCTGTAGTTTCCACATCAGAGTGTTGCTCTTTTAAGACTTCTGAAAGCATGCTCCAGAGCTCATCCCTCTCAACTTTTGGGAGACACTTCAGATACTTAAATCTTGGGTGGAGTGTTGTAGCTATCTTTAGAAATTTTACATCGGTATCTTGCTTGTATTTTGTCAGATTTGCAGTGAAAGTGTTCTTAAAATGAACAACATGTGTATGGTAGAATGCATGTTAAAGCAGAGCAGGGGACATAAAATTATCCTCCAAGGAGTTCAATCACAAACTTAATTAACACATTATTTTTTTAACGAATGTCTTCAGAATGAAGCATGTCATCTGGAGACGGCCAACGTATGAAGATGCATATGAATCTTTAGCACATCTGGCACATAAATATGTGGTGATGCCAACTATACAGAGCCATAGGAATGCTTCTTCTCCCTTTCATGTAACATTGTAATTAAGAAGTGAGCATCACTACCTCCCCTAAATGTAAACAAACTTGTTTCTCTTAGAGACTGGCAGAACAAGAAGGAGGACTGAGTGCACTTGTAGGCTCTAAAGCTTTACCTTGTTTTGGTTTTGAGTGCAGTTATGTAACAAAAAACCTTGCATTCATAATTTGCACTTTCATGATAAAGAGACTGCACTACAGGACTTGTATGAGATGAATTGAAAAATACTATTTCTTTTGTTTATCATTTTTACAGTGCAAAATTTGTAATAAAAATAATATAAAGTGAGAACTGTACTCTTTGTATTCGGTGTTCTAACTGGTCAACATATTTGAAAATGTAGGAAAACATCAATATTTAATAAATTACCATCAGTATTCTATTTGAAACAGTGCGATTAATTGGAATTCATTTTTTTCAGTTCATCACGTTAGTTAACTGTGATTAATCAACAGCCCTAAAGTAAAGTATTTACAATATTATTTGTTATAAAGTGTGTAACTCCACTCACTGTGCTTCTCTCCCTTCACAGGGACCTTGAGCGTTTCTGAGCCTGATGGATGCATCGACCACTTCATGGCAGCTTTCAGCCTCACTCCTTCTGACCCTTCAACATTCATCCTAATGGGCATCCCTGGCCTGGAAGCTGCCCACATCTGGATTTCCATCCCTTTCTCTACGGTCTACATTATCGGTCTATTGGCACATTTCATGATTCTGTTTGTTGTAGCCAAAGAGCAGACCCTGCACATGCTGATGTACCTGCTCCTGTGCATGCTGGCGCTTACAGACATCAGCACGTCAACCTCCATCATGCCAAAGGCACTCTTTATATTTTTGTTCAATTTGAAGAACATTACTGTGGGTGGCTGCCTCACCCAGATGTTCTTCCTTCATGCAGTTTCTATTTTGCACTCTGCCATCCTCGTAACAATGGCCTTCGATCGCTATGTTGCCATATGTAACCCTTTGAGATGCGCCACCATCCTCACCAACATACAAATAGCTAAGCTAGGGCTTGTAGGTTTAATAAGAGCTGATCTCTTAATTCTGCCAATGCCTTTGCTCCTGACCAAGCTTCCATTCTGTGCCAAAAACATTATCCCCCATACATACTGAGAGCACATAGCTGTGGCAAAGATGTCATGTGGGGACATCACAGTGACCAGGATGTCTGGCTTGGTTTTGGCTTTTGTAGTCATTGGGTTAGACCTGACGCTCATTGCCCTGTCCTACGGTCTGATCATCAGGGCCGTCCTCAGAATCTTGTCCAAGGAAGCCACCAGAAAGCTCTCAACACCTGCACAGCCCACATCTGTGTGATGATGATGTCTTATCCTCCCGGCCTCTTCTCCACTCTGTCACACCAGTTCAGTCAGGACATTTCTCCCCATGTTCACATCATCTTGTCAAACCTCTATTTCCTCATCCCCCCATGTTTAACTCAATCATTCATGGGGTCAAAACCAAAGAGCTTCGTGACAATGTGGGCAAGTACACCTGCAGAAGGTGATCTCCTGGGGCAACTGACTTACACCTGCGTAACAAGAGTGGGAACTAATATCTCCTTATTAATCAAGGGTGTTCTGTGCTGTTTGACTTAGCTCACCATAGCGAAAGTTCACAGTTGGAGAACTTCCTCACACCTAACCAGCTATCAGTGGATCACCAAGCACTGCTCTCTCCATTGGTGAGTTCCTTCTCTTTTTCCAACACCCGATCTCCTTCAATATCACCAGTCAGCCTCCACCACCATACACCCTCTGACTAGCCCTTTCCTTGATGCTCAGACCACCAAAAGATACTGCAGCTCTCTGAAGCCAGCTGGCTTTCCATTAGACCCTGTGTGAACAGCGTTCTTCATCAGTTTGATGAACTGAAGCTGTGATTTCTGATAGCCAAAAACCAGGAAAGCAACTACAATGCTGAACTTCTTTGCCATATGTTCAGAGATCTTGTGAGCAAAATTTACCTGATATTTCTAGGTCCGATCCTTCAGGAAGCCTGGAGGATAAACCAAATGTCTCATTTAAAGACAACACAGGAAAGCTGCTGAAGGAATTGAGGACATTCTACTAGAGTTTGTTGGTGACGGTGGTGAAACAGTATGTTTTTGAGAACTGGACCGTTTTACCCTGGATTTGAGGAGTGTGTACTTCAGAATGTAATCAAGCCAAATGCAGTCATATGATGTGCACTCAGCCACTATGAATTAACAAAATAGAACACTACATAGTTAAGGGTTAAGTGGAAAGCAGGCTTTAAGATGCAGTTAGCTGTAAAATCCCTCTTAGGCGCTGTTCTTTACTTACTTTACCTGTAAAGGGTTAAAAGAAGTAAGTGGGCACCTGGCCAGGAGAGCCAATGGGAACTTTCTTCCTTTTGTTTTTTAATAAAAAGTACCTTTTTTAAAAACAAAATTGGATTTTTGTGTCTTAAGAGGTTTGTGCACCTGTTGTTTAATTACTGTTGGCAATAGTTGATTTCCTTTGTTTTTCTTCTCAGATCTTGCCCAGAGATGGACATGAAAGGACTTGAGCGTACCCCATTGGAAGGCATTCCCAAGTGTGCCTTCCTGGGCTTTCAAATGAGTGTTGAATCCTTTTGGAATCTTTTATACTTTTGGAGGGCTTGTTTCCCTTCTTTTCACAGTCTGGCACACACCATGCTTACTCAGAGGGCCAGCAGACGCTTGGAGTGAAACTGGAATTGTTTAGTGTTAGCGAAAGGAGATGGGCATACCGATGCAAAAATACATCTGCTGTAAAAAGTCCTTGAGAGCACTTCTCAGTAGCTTGTGGGGACTGTCAGTGCCTCCCTACCGAAGACTGATTGAAGCATTCAGTTTTTTGCAGAATGGGCAGAAAATAGATTGTTGTGTGTGCTTTTAACATGGTCTTGGTATGTATCACCTAACACGCAAAGCTCTGCAGAGAACATACACGACACCTTCCCAGACCTGCAGTGTATGGCAGGGGATTTTCACAGCGTTAGAGAGTATGTGACTCAGCACAAAGTGGGATGTTCTTTGGGAGGAAGCCCGAAAGTTCTGTGAGCTGCAGGATGGCCCTGTTGCCCCTGGCACAGAGGAAGGGTACGCTCAGAAACGATCTGTGAAAACAACAGCCTTTCTTAACTGCTCAGTTATTACAAGCACACTTGGGCAACACAAATATCAGCCAGTTAAAAATGAGAGTGCAAAAGAAAAATGGGGCAGACGGACGTATTTTCCTGTTTCAGAGGGGTAGCCGTGTTAGTCTGTACAGATTTATTCGGGCAGGCGTACGCTTTCATAGGTAAAAATCCCACTTCTTCTAAGAGGTGGGTTTTGTGCCCATGAAAGCTTATGCCCAAATAAATCTGTTTGTCTTTAAGGTGCCACTAGATTCCTCGTTGTTTTTGTATTTTCCTGTGTTGGTCACACTGTTAGGTGAATGTAATGGCAAGTTTTCATCCACTCACTGGATATAGCTAAAAGAGTAAATGCAGGGCTAACCTGTGATCCAGACAGCGCTGATGGACTGCACAGTAAATATGTGAGGGCCCTTTCAATCGAATTGAAACTCGCTCATACAGAGACAGAGGGACTCGATAAGTGGTGAGGTTTTGGGGGCAGGGGGTGCAGGCACCTAGTGGTCAGTGGGCCTTGGAGGATGTGGGGTGAAGGAGAGGAGGGAGAGATTTGGCTAGTGGGATGGATCTGCAGTAGCTAGAACATATTTAGGGAAATATCTAAGTACACTAGCAACAACTTTCACAGGTTCCTGTACTGAGCACTGAACTTGTGAGTATCGGCTTTAATCCCTGGCCTGCCTTTGGTTCACAGCCTCTGGCTCAAGCCTCAGATTTTACACCACGCCAAGTGCTTCAGGCTCTCTCTCTACTACCCTGCCCAGTCCCAGGCAGTCCTAGGAGCAGCCGGGAGGATGAGGGGGAGATGCTCAGATTCTATGACAATGCGCAGCAGCATGGGAGTGTTGATATAAATGAATATGTCTAAAACTTGGCTCTTCCTTTTCCCTCTGGGGTTTTAGTTCTACCGAACCATGCTATCAAGTCTGTGAGACTCAGTCTTATCCCCTGTTATCGGAGAATCATCTCTTCACTCCCAAGGGAACCTCTCAGGCTGAAATTCTCCAAGGTCTATTTTCTGCTCTTCCCACTGCTAATGGAGCCAAGGGAATTGTCCAGAAGTCCAGGCTACCGTGCCAGTGTCGAGGGATTGTGCTGAGGAATCATAAAGGTTGCTGTTCAGCAAGCCGAGTTAAAGATGTGTGAGATTCATACCCTGATACTCAGGGCTCTGCCTCCTTGTTGCAGTAAGGCGATTTCCTCTCTCTGCTGAGCGGGATTTCGGTGAGTTGCCTGTTTCTGAAATAACGTTTGTGCTAAGGGCTCAGGAACAGTTCCAGGGGGAAAGTCAAGAACCACCTGGGCAAGATTCACCAGCACAGAGATTTGAACTGTTTACTGTTGTCAGAAACACCAAGGGATTTACCTGGTAAAATTGGAACAACAGATGTTATGGAAACAGATTAGACAAATATTAGTTCTTAAGATCAGTTCCCTGCCTCTTACTATCTCCTTCTATCTGTTTCAGTAGCTTCCTTTTGCGGGGTGGTGTGGTTTTTCCCTTGGTTTGCTCAAGTTTTTCAATTCAGCAACTTCACTGCCCTATTTGGAAATGCAGCCAAAGCCTCTGCAGTGGGTATCTGTGTTACCAGAGGGTTCACAACAAAAATGTGTTGCACACTGGCCAGATTATGCTCTCTCATTTTGCCTTCATTGCATGACTCCAAACTGACACGGGCCTCCCTGAGTGCACAATTAGGGCCCACATGCTTTGAAATCCCAATCTTTCATGTTGAGTCTCAGAACGCTACATAAACCCAAAGCCATGATTTTCGCCTCCTGGAGCCAAAAGTTTAACATTAAAGGTGAATCTGGTCCCATTAAGATCAATGGCAAAACTCCCAACACAGATAGGAGTTCACCTTAGATCCACATGAAGGCTTTTAAGTAAATGGCAGGATTTACACCGGCCATGAGCCTCTGGTGACTTCAAAAGCAGTTGTCCCGTGGCCTCTGAGGACTCCTTTGGAGCAAAGAAGAACTGACAGGACAGTTGCTGAAATCTCAAACTCACAAGCTTACAGGGTCAGAACAATGAGGAAAACAGTTTTTTTGACAGGGGAGAGTGGTCTGCGCTCTCTGTGCCCCGGCATCTCTGGTTCTGGAGTGGATGGGAAGTACCAAAAGGCACTAAAAAGAAAAGCATGATTCTGGCTTAGAGGAAACCAAACAGTGTTGGAAATCTCCCTAGGGGAGGTCCAGGAACACACAGTGTGTGTGTGGTGGGGAGGCGGGGGAGAGAAACATGCAGTATCACAATATCCAGATCACATTAGTGTGCAGACCTCAAATTGGGTGAAAGAGGGAATGGACATCCAGCCTAAAGACCAGACCAAGGAAATGAAATGAGGCCTCCTGGGGCAGGGGAGTGTCTCAGGCAGTAGCATAATGTGGACAACACTGTAGCAGATTGTCTCTGATGCCATCCCCCATCCGTACCATCCCTCCTCTCATGAGCAACCCCACCACAGACTCATGGTAATGTCAGCAATTGACAACACAGAAAAAGCAGCCTCAGGAAGGGGTGTCTGGGTTTCTAACAGGGTGCAATGCATTAATGCTTTGAGTCATTTTGAGGAAGAGCTTGACACGGATAGGCAGCTAGTGCTGGGGATTCTGGTTGCATGAAGGGAGGTGTACACAGAGAACCAGGTGGCACTCAGGGCAGTGAGGACAGGAAGGGAGTGTACAATGACCGGCACACAGAGTTGGGAATCATGGCAGTGGGAAGTAGCATATTCAGAGACACGCAGGGAGCACTGAAGATTACAGGAGTGGGGAGCAGGGTTTACAGGGACAGGAGAGCAGCAGCACTGACATAAATTTTTTCTTTGTGATTGTTGATCCAGCCCCAAGTGTGTTTAGGGGCATCTCAGGGTTATTTTGCTCTGCCAAGCCACAAGCCTGCAGCCTGGGTTCCCAACCTTTACTCAGGTTTGTTTCAAACATTTGTTGTTCTTATGTAACTTCAGGCATGTCAGCGGTGGAAAGAACCATTGATCTTTGTGGGACACTGCACCCTATATTCTTCATAGTGATGTTATTTTGATATAATTATAGCACAAAATTTGATATATTTAATTCAAGATGGGTCATGTAAAATGTCATATGAAGAGTTATAATTTTCTGAATATGATTATCCTATTTGTATACGTTTCATTATTGTGTCTGAAATTATGAATATAGAATCACAGAAGATTAGGGTAGGAAGAGACCTAAGCAGGACCAAAGCCAACACCAATTCAATCATCCCAGCTAAAGCTTTGTCAAGCCAGGTCTTAAAAACCTCTAAGCATGGAGATTCCACCACCTCCATAGGCAACCCATTCCAGTGCTTCACCACCTTCGTAGTGTAATAGTCTTTCCTAATATCCAGCCTAGACCTCCCACACTGCAGCTTAAGACCATCACTCCTTGTTCTGTCATCTGCCACCACTGAGAACAGCCAAGCTCCCTCTTCATTGAGATTCCCCTTCAGGTAATTGAAGGCTGCTATCATATTCCCCCTCACTCTTCTCTTCTGCAGACTAAACAAACCCACTTCCCTCAGCCTCTCCTCAAAAGTCATCTGCCAAAGCCCCTTGATCATTTTTGTTGCCCTCTGCTGGACTTTCTCTAATTTTCCACATTCTTCCTATAATGGGGGGACCCAAAACTGGATGCAATACTCCAGATATGGCCTCACCAGTGCCGAATAGAGGAGAATAATCACTTCCCTCGATCTGCTGGCAATGTACCTACTAATTCAGCCCAATATGTCATTAGCCTTCTTGGGAAAAAAGAGAACACTGCCGACTCATATCCAGCTTCTCGTCCACTGTGATCCCCTGGTCCTTTTCTGCAGACTTGCTGCTTAGCCAGTCAGTCCCCAGCTGAATATTGTCTATATATCTGTATTTGAAATACAGTTCTGCCTGGAGAACACCCACTTGGCAAGAAGCTTTCAGTCTAAAGAGCTGGTTGGGAAGGGCCTATTGAGGGCTATGAGCTAGTAGGTAAAACAATTGGCCTGAGGAAAAACTCATCTCAGGCTTCCTGAGAACACTGCAGCAGCCTTTAAATAATGGGCACTAGGACTCTACAAGGGCTTGTGACCAGGCCATATAAATCTCGTCTCCATCTTGGGAAGTCTGTATTTTCCCACAAACTGGTCTGGGAACCAAGTTTTCAAAGAAAGGTTTCCCACCATATGTAAAGCTATATAAGTGTGGGACTGACATATGTTAGGATATAGCTATTCAGGCCTGTCTGTAAATGCCTATCCTTTAAGAATTTATGTGTATGTTTATTATTTAGCTAGTTACAGGGGTATAATGGAAAGAAATAAAATTACTGCCTGCCTGTTTATAGCCCTTCTCTCATGATGATACCCCAAGGCCCTGTTCTTAGACTAAGGTCTTTGGCTAAGCAGCAGAGGTAGCCATAAGCTGGGAAGTGAACGGTCACATCCTCACATTCCCAAACTAGTCACATTGAAATCAGGCAATCTGGGGCTGTTAGAAATGGGATGTGATCTATCACCTCCAGAGAAAGGGAAGATCTTAGAAGATTTAAAGAAAACTTAGTTTGATAGCATCCTGTCCAGCAAGATCTCACTTATGAATAGCTGGGGTGTAAAATCCTCATTTCTGTGTTGTTCTGTCACTGTAGTCTCCACTTCCCTATTTTTGTCTGTATAATCTCTGTCCAGTTCTGTGATTGTTTCTGTCTGTTGTATCATTAATTTTGTTGGGTGTAAAATAATTAAGGTAGTGGGATAAATTACTTAGATAATCATGTTACTCTACATTAAAATTGGTTGATTAAAATTCAGTAAAATGATTGGTTAAGGTATAGTTAAGCAGAACTCAAGTTTTATTATATAGTCTGCAGTCAATCAGGAAGTAAGGGCAGAAGGGAAATTGGAATCATGTTTGAGTCAGATCTGGGAAGGAGGACACTGAGGAAAGAAATTGAAATTATTGCTTGCTGGAAGTTCACCAATAAACATCGATTTGTTTGCACCTTTGGACTTTGGGTATTGCTGCTCCCTGTTCATGCGAGAAGGTCCAGGGAAGTGAGAGGGTGAAGGAATAAGCCGTCTAACAATATCATTGGTGGTTCTTCACTCCGCACACAAGAAGATTCCTCGAAACACCTGAGGAACAAAGACTGAATTGGGGAACATGCTGGACTCAGGCTAAAGAGATTTCTAGTCTGTGTATGGAAACCTCAGAAACCCAAGCTGCAAATCAAATGTAGCTTGTGCTGTGAGAATCTGCCAGATGGTTTGTGAGAAACTGCTAATTCATAATCAATCTAAGTAGTGTGTTAAACTTAGTTTGCCTTTTCCTGATTTTCTAGGTCATCTTCTTTGATCTGTTTGACATCCTTTAAAATCACTTGTATTCTATCTGTTGTAGTTAACATACTTGTTTTATGTTTTAATCTAAACCCAGTATCTGTTTAAGTAAAGTGTCTGGGGCAAAAATCTCAGCTTGGTTACCACAAATGTGCATTGTCCTCCCCATGTTGGGGGAGTGATGAACCAGGTAACAAATTCATACTGGTCAGAGTCTGGACCAGGGCAGGACAGTCCAGCTCTGGGGTCCTAGCCTAGGGAGCTGGTGGTTATTTTGGCTGTAGCCTCTCTGTTGTTGGTTCATATAGTGGCTGGTCAGAGAGCCTGAATGTAACTGCAGCTGAGTGTGTCCCTGTCTCTGTGAATGCTGGAGAAGGAGTAGGACTGGAAGTTGGTCTGCAGCTTCTCCCAGCAGCACACTGAGAGATGGAGCCAGGGGTGGTGGGTCAGAGGCCTCAGCGATACGCCAGTTCAAGGTTGAACTCTAGGAGGAATCCAATCACACTTTGCTCCTTAGCTGCTTCAATTTCCCGTCATCCTCTGACCCTTTATCCGCACTCTCCTTCCCCATCCCAGGCTGCTTCGATTCCAAAAGCTTGTTGGTCACCAGTGTCTTCTCCATGCTCCCCAGTCAATCCTGGCTCCCACAACATCTGATCTACCCATGCTCCTCACCGCTCTTACTGTGCCTCTCGTCACTCCTCCTCCCTTGGCTGGGGGGTAATCAGGGACTGTGTCTCACTGGTGAGAAATCTCACAAGTGGAAGATGCCAAGGGAGGCACCTATGTGGCTTCTCTCATTATACACATACACTCCACGTGGTGTATGGGTACACAGGAACAATTTGGAAGCTGAGAAGTATGCACATTATATAATTTTAGTGGGTTAACTCCAGGATACATGAGAGCCTAGATAAATACAGATGGCCAGTGCAAGAATCACTGGTAGCTGATTGAAACAGTGGGCCCCTGGAACACAGACGTTAAACCCAGGATGCTCTGGGACCATATTCTAGCCAGCTATGTTAGCCATTAATGGCAAGGGCTGTACTAGATTTCATGGGCTGAAGTCATTTTTTTTCTGAGCTAAAATGTTCATCCATGCAGTGCCTCATGGGATCCCTCAGTCTCGTTATACACACCTAGTATTGCATTTTCAAGGCACCATAGTCACATGAGAACTTCTCCTCATAGGATTAAATTAAACATGATCAGAAGAGAAAAAAAATAGCTTCAGTAAACTCAGGCACAAGCTTGCAGGCAAAATGAGTCCACCTGACTCCTGGGGACATGTTTGTAGATTCCAAGGACCATTGTGATTATCTGGTCTGAATTTCTGAGGAGTACAAGCCAGAAAATTTCCCCCAAAATTGTTACTAAAGCAGATTTTTTAGAGCAACATCCAACCCCAATTTAAAAATTCTCTGTGAGGGAAAATCCGCCAAGAACCGTGGTAAATTGTTCCAATAGTTATTCTCACCATTTAAACAATGTATGCCTTATTTCCAGTCATAACTGCTTTAACTTCAATTGACAGCCATTGAGTCATGCTATGCTATCCTGAAAAGATTATTAAAGATTTGTTCCCAGTTTAAGGTACCTATCGACAGCTATCAATTTACCCCGAACCATCTTTGTTAAACTAAAGAGATTGAGTTCTTTGAGCCTATCACTAAAAGGCAGTTTTTCTAATCTTTTAATAATTATTGTGACTTTTCTTTGTACAACATATACAACAATATATCAACATCCATCTATAGTTGTGAATATCAGAACTGGACAAAGGACCAACAGCAGACACACTAGTGGCAAATATAGAGGTAAAATAACTACTCTACATAACGTTGAGATTCCCAGGATCACATTGGCTCTTTTTGACTCAGAGTCACACTGGGAGCTCGTGTTTAGCTAATTATTCCTTCACTTCCCCAAATCTTGTTCAGAGTCATTCGCTTCCCATAAGAGTGCCCCCTCGTGTCAGCATTGTCTACATTCTTTGTTCATAGACGAAGATATCTGCGCAGCTGTATTAGAACACACGTTGTCTGCTTTGACCCAGTTTACCAACCAATCCAGATTGCTCTGAACTGTGACCTGTCCACTTCATTATTTACAATCCTCCATTTTTTGTGTCATCTGGAAACTTCATCAACATTCAGGCATGAGAAGGGTTAGCAGCTGAGTTGTTGACGTGTCAGTTAACACCTGTACTTACGCCTCAGACAAAGCTGTGTATCTGCAAAAAGTGTCTCACCAAAAGAAAAAAAGGAAGTAACAGAGGTGCAGGCCTGTGGCCCTAAAGACCAAGACCCTTGTGCCCTTTGTGCCCATACTGTTGAGCACAAAGTCTTAGCACAGTATGATTATGTCTGTTTCCATGGAGGAAACAGGGCTCCTTTCCAACACAGGAATTGCATCGTGGATCAGACCTATGCTCCATCAGGTTCAGTGTTCTTTCTTTACAGGTACAGCTACAGGTGCTGCAAAAGAAGGTGTAAGAAACCCAACAGTAGAAGCATGGAAGCCGGGGGAAGGCTTGACCTGACCGTCTGTAGCTTGTTGCCTGACAGCTTGAGATTGGCTTCTGCTCCGAAACACTTTGGCATATTTACCTGTAACTATTGTAACTGGAGAGTCTCAATTCCTGATGAGGTTCAACAAGGACAAGTGCAAAGTCCTGCACTTAGGAAGGAAGAATTCCAAGCACTGTTACACACTAGGGACTGAATGGCTGGGAAGCAGTTCTACAGAAATGGACCTAGGGGTTACAGTGGACAAGAAGCTGGATATGAGTCGACAGTGTGCCCTTGTTGCCAAGAAGGCTAATGGCATTTTGGGCTGTATAAGTAGGGACATTGCCAGTAGATCGAGGGACGTGATGATTCCCCTCTAGTCGACATTGGTGAGGCTTTATCTGGAGTAGTGTGTCCAGTTTTGGGCCCCACACTACAAGAAGGATGTGGAAAAATTGGAAAGAGTCCAGTGGAGGGCAACAAAAATGATTAGGAGGCTGGAGCACATGACTTATGAGGAAAAGTTGAGGGAAGTGGGATTGTTTAGTCTGCAGAAGAGAAGGATGAGGGAGGATTTGATAGCTGCTTTCAACTATCTGAAAGGGGGTTCCAAAGAGAATGTATCTAGACTTTTCTCAGTGATACCCCATGACAGAACAAGGAGTAGTGGTGTCAAGTTGCAGTGGGGGAGGTCTAGGCTGGATATTAAGAAAAACTTTTTCTCTCAGAGAGTGGTAAAGCACTGGAATGGGTTACCTAGGGAGGTGGTGGAATCTCCTTCCTTAGAGATTTTTAAGGTCAGGCTTGACAAAGCCCTGGCTGGGATGATTTAGTTGGGAATTGGTCCACTTTGAGCAGGGGATTGGACTAGATGATCTCCTGAGGTCCCTTCCAACCCTGATATTCTATGATTCTATTAATTCCCACGTAAATATCCAAATCCTTCCTGAATCTTACTTAGCTCAGGGACTCAACTACCACTTGTGGCAACGAGTGCCTCAGTCTAGTTAGTCTTTTAGTGAAAAAAGCATTCTTTTTTTATGTTTTGAATATGACATGTTTCAACTTAATAGAATATCCTCTTGATCTTGTGTTATGAGACAGGGAGAACACATTCTCAGTCTACTCTCCATGAGTCAGTATTTTACAGACTTTTCGCATGTCCCCTCTTATTCATCACCTTTATGAGATAATAATCCTAGTCTTTTCAACCTCTCTCCATATGAGAGTTTCCTCAGGCCGGTTACAATTCTCATTGCCCTTGCCTGAACTGCTTTAGTATGTAACATGCTTTGTCAGAAGAGTGACCAGTACTACAAAGAGGAGTCCTGAGGAGGATGAAACACTGACTGACTGATCTCATGGCATTGTATTTTCTATATGATTCCTCATCCCACTCCTCCTGGATCCCAATGTTTTGCTTAGTCTCTGTCCATGCTTGCACTGTGAGAAGGGTTTCCCAGAGCTGTGTACCTTGACACCCAAGTCCCTGTCATACAATTAAATTAGAACCTTCCTAGGTGTTTGAGAACTTCAAGTATTTTCCTCCAATGGGCAAACACATTGCTGTTATTGACATCAAAGTTTCTCTGCCATCATACTACCCAGTCCCCTGGCTTCGTTAGCTCCCTCTGAGGACTTTTCTACACTTGACTATGACCAAAATAATCTGGTGCCATCTGTAAATTTTACCACCTCACTACTGTCTCTCTTTTCTAGATGGATAATAACTGTAGAATATTTACCCTACTAATTGTTATAAACTGTATAAACCCCCTTGATTTGCTTCTCTCCCTCACAGGCACCTTGACCATTTTTTAGCCCAACTGATGCATCAACAACCTCATGGCAGCTCTCAACCTCACCTTCTCTGACCCTTCAACCTTCATGCTGACTGGAATCGATGGCCTGGAAATTGTCCACATCTGGATTTCCATCCCTTTCTCTACATTCTACATTATCAGCCTGTTTGGAAATGTCACAGTTCTGTTTGTTGTCGGCAAAGAGCAGACCCTGCACAAGCCAATGTACCTGCTCATCTGCATGCTGGCGCTCACAGACATTGGTACATCTACCTCCATTGTGCCAAAGGCACTGTGTATATTTTGGTTCAATCTGAAAGGCATTACTGTGTGTGGCTGCCTCACCCAGATGTTCTTTCTTCATGCGGCTATTACTATGCACTCAGCCGTCCTCGCAACAATGGCCTTTGATCGCTACATTGCCATATGTAACCCTCTGAGATATGCCACCATCCTCACTAATGTACGAATAGTTAAGCTAGGGATAATGGGTCTGATAAGAGCTTTTCTCTTCATTCTACCCCTACCCTTGCTCCTGACCAGGCAGCCATTCTGTGCCAATCATATTATCCCCCATACATACTGCGACCATATGGCTGTGGTGAAGATGTCATGTGGGGACACCACATTTAATGGGATTTATGGCTTAGTGATAGCATTCATAGTCATCGGGTCAGACCTGACACTCATTGTCCTGTCCTATGGTCTGATCATCAGAGCTGTCCTCAGAATCTCCTCCAAGACAGCCCACCAGAAAGCCCTCAGCACCTGCACAGCCCATATCTGTGTGATGCTGATGTCTTATACTCCCTTCCTCTTCACCTCTATGACACACCGGTTTGGTCAGGACATCGCTCCTCATGTCCATATCATCTTAGCTAATCTCAACTTTCTTGTCCCCCCCATGCTCAACCCTATCATTTATGGGGTCAAAACAAAAGAGCTTCGTGACAAAGTGAGCAAATACACCAGCAGAAGGTGATCGGTGGGGGACACTGACTTAAACCTGTATGACAAGAGAAGAAACTACATCTCCTTGTTAATCAAGGGTGCTCTGTCCCAGTTTGGATGAGCTCAGCATTGTGGAAGTTCATAGCCTGAGAAGTTCCTCATACCTAACATTTTATCACTGCAGGCAGGACCCTGGGTAAATGGAATAGGAGTGGGGCCTGACACCCTTTTGCTAGCCAGTTCCCGTGGGGTAGTGCAGAAGCCAAGAAAGTTCACTACAGTATTTCCCCACTTACACTTGGGAACTGGGAGAAATTGATGGGTTGGATTTCAGTGACATGTATAGATGTGTGTAACTTGTGGAATCTCCATAAAATGATAAAAGCTGAAATTTGTGTCTTTGGGGAATATCACATTCCTGCATGGGATGGCTTCCAGACACTATATCATATTAAACCGTTTTCCTTTCCTATTTTATTATGGAGTTAGAGCAGTAAACCTGACACTTTTTATTTGGCCTCTTGAACATATCTGATAGCAAATTAAAACTTTGTCCAGCAAGATTCCTCTCAGATTCAGTACTTAGACACAGTGAAGGCACCCGTAGAAATGACTCTCCTGAGCAGAAATGCTGACAAATTTATGATCCTTCAGCATTACAGAAATTAATGGAAAATTTCAGTTTTATTTTTTAGCATTGTGCACCAAAGAAATGTTGTGGAAATGGCAAATGCTGTTTCAAAACTACTACAATCCAAAGACACAATGTGACATTCTATACCTTGGGGGAGTGTACTGTAACCCCCAAATTCCTCATTTTCACATAATCGTGATCTTACATATAAAGCAGTCCTTGAAGGCATCAGGGGAAAGGTTATGATCTGTTCAATGTAATTATCATTAATGCATATGAAGTAATAAGAATTGTGTTGGATGGTGGTCACTAAAACATGCTTTAAATTGAGAAATCCAGCAGATATTAACCCCCTTGAGCAACAGCAAGGAAAGTAACCAAACCCCGGGCAGGATGTTAAACCAGCCATCAACAGCCATTGTCCAGCAAGGGAGCTCCAATGCAATGTCTCACATGCATGAGGTCTCAAAAAGGGAATTGTTAAACATTGCTTGGAGAGACTTGACAGTGCCCCCAAGACATGCCTGGACTTGTGTGCTACAAGCCCATGGACTGAGGGTATAAAACAGAGTGGACACATACTGGGCCCATCTCCTGCTTCCACCTATGCTGCAAGCAACCAAGACACGGAGAAAAATGCAAAATTTCAAAACAGGAGAGTGGCCCAAGTTAAAGGAACAGACCTGTGCATTAAGGCCCGCAATATCCAGTGGGATTGAGAGTTAAGATGATGTGCTTATATTTTATTTTAGTTTGGTAACCACTCTGACTTTTTAAGCTTTGAATTATAATCACTTAAAATTCTTTATAGTTAATAAATCTGTTTGTTTTTTCCACTTGAAGGAGTGCATCTGGTTTGAAGTATGTCAGAAACTCCTCTTGGAATAACAAGACTGGTATATATCAATTTCTTTATTAAATTGATGAACTCATATAAGCTTCCAGCATCCAGCGGGCATAACTGGACAGTGCAAGATGGAGGTTCCTAGGGTTGTGTCTGGGACCGTATATGTTATCTAGTGTCATTCACTTGCACGATCAAAGGAGCAGTTTACATGGCAGAGGCTGTGCGTGAACAGCCCAGGAGTGGGGGTAAGGCTGGCTCCCAGTCAAGGATTGGAGTGACCTAGCAGATCACTGGACTGTATAAAATTGAGTTCAAGGAGGCCAAACGTTCAGCAAGTAAATGTTCAGAAAATAGGTCAGACAAATCAAGTCTGAAGAGAAGTGTTTGAGAAAGGCAAAAGGCAGGGGAACAGCTCATTTTGTGTCAGACCAACGAGGGGAGGAGACCTGCTGAACAACTACACAAAGGCCCTCTCTGAGGGAAGGGAGGGCCTGCTGCAGGGACAGCCTGAGAGGGACGCATTTACTTTTAAATTAGGATTTAAACTTGTCATAAACAGATAGCTAAGGGTTAATGTCTCTTACACCTGGAAAGAAGTACCTGAAACACCTGACCAGAGGACCAATCAGGAAACCAGACTTTTTCAAATCTGGGTGGAGGGAAGTTTGTGTCTGAGTTCTTTGTCTTTGTTGTTTTGTAGTTACATGTGTGTAGTTGCTGGAGTGCTTTGAATTGTATTCTTTTTGAATAAGGCTGTTTATTCATATTTCTTTTAAGTAATTGACCCTGTATTTGTCATCTTAATACAGAGAGACCATTTTTATGTATTTTTTCTTTCTTTTTACATAAAGCTTTCTTTTAAGACCTGTTGGAGTTTTTCTTTAGTGGGGAACTCCAGGGAATTGAGTCTATGCTCACCAGGGAATTGGTGGGAGGAAGAAGTCAGGGGGAAATCTGTGTGTGTTAGATTTACTAGCCTGACTTTGCATACCCTCTGGGTGAAGAGGGAAGTACTTCTGTTTCCAGGACTAGAAATAGAGAGGGTGGAATCCCTCTGTTTAGATTCATGGAGCTTGCTTCTGTATATCTCTCCAGGAACACCTGAAGGGGGGAAGGGAAAAGGTTTATTTCCCTTTGTTGTGAGACTCAAGGGATTTGGGTCTTGGGGTCCCCAGGGAAGGTTTTTGGGGAGACCAGAGTGCCCCAAAACACTCTAATTTTTTGTGTGGTGGCAGCTTTACCAGGTCCAAGCTGGTAACTAAGCTTGGAGGTTTTCAGGCTAACCCCCATATTTTGGACGCTAAGGTCCAAATCTGGGACTAGGTTATGACATGGTGTGCAGCGTTGTGGGAAAGATAGAATCCAGAAGCCAGTAGGAATATTATATTTTTCTTTTCTCTGCTAGGGGCCTTTAAGCAGAGAGAAACAGTTTGGTTTTAAAAGGAACCAGAGAGAATTTTTTTTCTCTGCTCTGTCTTGCAGTTTCTGGCTTGCATACTAAGCAAGGAACCATTAAGCTGTGACAAAAGGGTCTTTTGTTACACAATAGCACTCCCATTAGGAATCAAATACCAACACTATACACATGCAAATAAAGCGTTTTTTCTGGTTTACTTTACATTTAAAAGATTAGCTAGAGGAAGAAAGGGAAATAGGCACTGTTGCTAGGCAAACCCCAGGAGGCAACAGAGAACCTGCAGTTCAGACAACAAACACCGGAGGGCACCCCAACGCAAGAAAACAAGATGTCACAAAAACCAGACGCAGTACAGCTCGAAGCAATGGAAAAACAGATAGAACTGCTCAGAACACAGATGGCCAGAGATGAGGCAAATCACAAACAAGAGATGGAAAGGCTACAAAAACAAGAAGAAGCCAACAATGCAGCCCACCAACGAGAGTTGGAAAAACAAGAAAAAGAAAGTGAAGAGAAGGAAAAACAGAGAAAACATTAACTGGACCTAGCGCAAGCTGGGCTGAATGCTCCAGCCAATTCTAACAACCCTTCGCCAATACTTGTTCCACATCACAGGAAATTTCCCACCTACAAGGCAGGTGATGACACTGAGGCCTTCTTGGAAAATTTTGAAAGAGCCTGTCTTGGGTACCGCATCTCTGAAGACCAGTACATGGTAGAATTGAGGCCACAGCTCAGTGGACCTTTAGCAGAGGTGGCAGCTGAAATGCCTAAGGAGAATATGAATGACTATAAATTTTTTCAAACCAAGACCAGATACAGAATGGGGATAACCCCGGATCAAGCCCATCGGTGTTTCAGAACCCAAAAGTGGAAACCAGATGTGTCATTTCCCAAACACGCCTACTACGTTGGGAAAAATTATGAGGCCTGGATATCAGGACACAATGTGAAATCCTTGGAAGAACTGCACCTCCTCATACAAATGGAGCAGTTCTTGGATGGTGTTCCTGAGGACATAACATGGTACATACAAGATGGAAAACCCAAAAATCTTGCTGAGGCGGGGGAGATTGGAGCCAGATGGATGGAAGTGGCAGAAAGCAAGAAAGCTACGGTCAAGGGGAACGAATACCCTAGGGGGCACACCGACCATAAACCCTACAACCGAGGACAGCCAAAGACCCCACATACAACCCAAGTAAAGCCACAGACGCCCTATTCTTCCACCTCACCAGTCTCCAGTAACTCACCTCGGCCCAGTGACCCATCAAATGGAAGATGCTTTAAGTGTAATGAACTGGGACATATCAAGGCCAACTGCCCAAAGACCACCAACCGAGTGCAGTTCATTACACCTCCATCACACCAAAGATCCCCAGGCCCAGATGCCTCTCAAATACCCTTGGAGCGAAGGGAAAATTTGAGAGTGGGCGGAAAGAAGGTTACTGCGTGGAGAAACACGGAGGCACAAGTGTCAGCTATCCACCAATCCTTCGAAGACCCCAAATTCATCAACCCAAAGGCCCAAGTGACAATTTACCCCTTCGTGTCACAAGCTGTAGACATGCCTACAGCTGAACTGCCTGTCCAGTACAAAGGCTGGTCAGGAATGTGGACTTTTGCAGTCTATGACAATTATCCTATCCCCATGCTACTGGGGGAAGACTTGGCCAACCAGGTGAAGCGGGCCAAGCGAGTGGGAATGGTTACACGTAGCCAAACCAGGCAAGCTTCCAGACCCATTCCTGTTCCTGAGCCATCCACAGATACCCCATCTGTGTTACCAGAGACCCAGACAGAGGTAGTGGACCCGGATTCCATGCCAACCACTGAAACAGCCACAGCGCCTCCAGTCCCACGCCCAGAACTGGAACAGCAACCAGCACCAGCAATTGCAACCACATCTTCAAACTCAACGCCAGTGGGTGCCAGCGAGCCAGAACTGGCAGAAGCAGCAGACAGCCATACCCAAAAGGCTCAGCCAGAGCCTGAAATACCCTCAGGTGCACCAGCGGAGAGCGGTTCACCAGCAACGGAAACAACCCCATCACCTACAGCGCTTCCAGAGGGACCAAGCCCAAGTCCACAGTCTGAGGAAGAACTGGTGACCCCAGCCTCAAGGGAACAGTTCCAGACTGAGCAGGAAGCAGATGACAGCCTTCAGAAAGCGTGGGCGGCGGCACGGAGCACCCCACTGCCTCTCAGCTCTTCTAATCGATCCCGGTTTGTTATAGACCAAGGACTTATATACAAGGAAATTCTTTCTGGTGGACACCGGGAAGAATGGCAGCGGCAAAAACAGTTGGTGGTTCCAACTAAGTACCGGGGGAAGCTCTTAAGCTTAGCCCATGATCATCCCAGTGGCCATGCTGGGGTGAACAGAACCAAGGACCGGTTGGGGAAGTCCTTCCACTGGGAGGGGATGGGCAAGGATGTTGCCAAGTATGTCCGGTCTTGTGAGGTATGACAAAGAGTGGGAAAACCCCAAGACCAGGTCAAGGCCCCTCTCCAGCCACTCCCCATAATTGAGGTCCCATTTCAGCGAGTAGCTGTGGATATTCTGGGTCCTTTCCCAGAAAAGACGCCCAGAGGAAAGCAGTACGTACTGACTTTCGTGGACTTTGCTACCCGATGGCCGGAAGCAGTAGCTCTAGGCAACACCAGGGCTAACACTGTGTGCCTGGCCCTAACAGACATTTTTGCCAGGGTAGTTTGGCCCTCTGACATCCTTACAGATTCAGGGTCTAATTTCCTTGCAGGGACCATGCAAAAACTGTGGGAAACTCATGGGGTGAACCACTCGGTTGCCACCCCGTACCACCATCAAACCAATGCCTGCTGGAAAGGTTTAATGGAACTTTGAGGGCCATGATATGTAAATTCGTCAACGAATACGCCAATAATCGGGACCTACTGTTGCAGCAGTTGCTGTTTGCCTACAGGGCTGTACCACATCCCAGTTTAGGGTTTTCACCTTTTGAACTTGTGTATGGTCACGAGGTTAAGGGGCCATTACAGTTGGTGAAGCAGCAATGGGAGGGGTTTACGCCTTCTCCAGGAACTAACATTCTGGACTTTGTAAGCAACCTACAAAGCACCCTCCAACACTCCTTAGCCCTTGCTAAAGAGAACCTAAAGGATGCTCAGGAAGAGGAAAAGGCCTGGTATGACAGACATGCCAGAGAATGTTCCTTCAAGGTAGGAGACCAGGTTATGGTCTTGAAGGCGCAACAGGCCCATAAGATGGAAGCATCATGGGAAGGGCCATTCACGGTCCAAGAGCACCTGGGAACTGTGAATTACCTCATAGCATTTCCCAATTCCTCACTAAAGCCCAGAGTGTACCATGTTAATTCTCTCAAGCCTTTCTATTCCAGAGACTTACAGGTTTGTCAGTTTACAGTCCAGGGAGATGATGCTGAGTGGCCTGACGGTGTCTACTACGACGGGAAAAAAGACGGTGGCGTGGAAGAGGAGAACCACTCAACCACCCTGGAACGTCTGCAGCGGCGACAAATCAAGGAGCTGTGCACTAGCTTCGCCCCATTGTTCTCAGCCACCCCAGGACGGACTGAACGGGCATACCACTCCATCGACACAGGTAATTCTCATCCCATTAGAACCCCACCCTACTGGGTGTCTCCTCATGCCCAAGCTGCTATAGAACGGGAAATCCGCTCATCTACCAGTGCATGGACATCTCCAGTGGTTCTGGTACCCAAACCAGATGGGGAAATACGCTTTTGCGTGGACTACTGTAAGCTAAATGCAGTAACTCGTCCAGACAACTATCCAATGCCAGGCACCGATGAGCTATTGGAGAAGTTGGGACGTGCCCAGTTCATCTCTACAATAGACTTAACCAAGGGGTACTGGCAAGTACCGCTAGATGAACCTGCCAAGGAAAGGTCAGCATTCGTCACCCATGCGGGGGTGTATGAATTCAATGTCCTTCCTTTCGGGCTTCGAAATGCACCTGCCACCTTCCAGAGGCTGGTAGATGGTCTACTAGTAGGACTGGGAGAATATGCAGTTGCCTACCTCGATGATGTGGCCATTTTTTCAGACTATTGGCCCGAACACCTACTACACCTGGAAAAGGTCTTTGAGCGCATCAGGCAGGCCGGACTAACTGTTAAGGCCAAAAAGTGTCAAATAGGCCAAAACAGAGTGACTTACCTGGGGCACCAGGTGCGTTGAGGAACCATAAACCCCCTACAGGGCAAGGTGGATGCTATCCAAAAGTGGCTTGTCCCAAGGTCAAAGAAACAGGTCCAATCCTTCTTAGTCTTGGCCGGGTACTACAGGCGATTTGTACCACACTACAGCCAAATCGCTGCCCCACTGACCAACCTAACCAAAAAGACCCAGCCAAATGCAGTTAAGTGAACTGATGAGTGTCAAAAGGCCTTTACCCAGCTTAAGGCGACGCTCATGTCTGACCCTGTGCTCAGGGCCCCGGACTTTGACAAGCCATTCCTAGTAACCACAGATGCATCTGAGCGTGGTATAGGAGCAGTTCTCATGCAGGAAGCAACGGATCACAACTTCCATCCTGTCGTGTTTCTCAGCAAGAAACTGTCTGACAGAGAAACTCACTGGTCAGTCAGTGAAAAGGAATGCTATGCCATTGTGTACGCCCTGGAAAAGCTACGCCCATATGTTTGGGGACGGCGGTTCCAGCTACAAAGTGACCATGCTGCACTAAAGTGGCTTCATACTGCCAAGGGGAACAACAAGAAACTTCTTCGTTGGAGTTTAGCTCTCCAAGATTTTGATTTTCAAATTCAGCACATCTCAGGAGCTTCTAACAAAGTAGCTGATGCACTCTCCCGTGAGAGTTTCCCAGAATCCAGTAGTTAAAAAGTGTTCTTAAAATATAGAAGTCTGTTAGTTATATACTTAGTGGGATATGTATAGGTGCATGTGTTGTATTAATCTGTTTATTTCAAAGTTCTATAAGGAAATCGCCGCCAGTGAGCTTCCCCACTGTCTGCAATTTGGGGGGCGTGTCATAAACAGATAGCTACGGGTTAATGTCTCTTACACCTGGAAAGAAGTACCTGAAACACCTGACCAGAGGACCAATCAGGAAACCAGACTTTTTCAAATCTGGGTGGAGGGAAGTTTGTGTCTGAGTTCTTTGTCTTGAATCTGTCCCTCTCGGCTATGGGAAGGATTTTTCTGTTTCCTGCTTTCTAATCTTCTTTTTCCCAGCTGTAAGTACAAAAAGATAGGTTTGTTGTTTTGTAGTTACATGTGTATAGTTGCTGGAGTGCTTTGAATTGTATTCTTTTTGAATAAGGCTGTTTATTCATATTTCTTTTAAGTAATTGACCCTGTATTTGTCATCTTAATACAGAGAGACCATTTTTATGTATTTTTTCTTTCTTTTTACATAAAGCTTTCTTTTAAGACCTGTTGGAGTTTTTCTTTAGTGGGGAACTCCAGGGAATTGAGTCTGTGCTCACCAGGGAATTGGTGGGAGGAAGAAGTCAGGAGGAAATCTGTGTGTGTTAGATTTACTAGCCTGACTTTGCATACCCTCTGGGTGAAGAGGGAAGTACTTCTGTTTCCAGGACTAGAAACAGAGAGGGTGGAATCCCTCTGTTTAGATTCATGGAGCTTGCTTCTGTATATCTCTCCAGGAACACCTGAATGGGAGAAGGGAAAAGGTTTATTTCCCTTTGTTGTGAGACTCAAGGGTTATGGGTCTTGGGGTCCCCAGGGAAGGTTTTTGTGGGGACCAGGGTGCCCCAAAACACTCTAATTTTTTGTGTGGTGGCAGCTTTACCAGGTCCAAGCTGGTAACTAAGCTTGGAGGTTTTCAGGCTAACCCCCATATTTTGGACGCTAAGGTCCAAATCTGGGACTAGGTTATGACAAAACTAGGTTTGCCGGGGGGTGGACACCTAAGCCCAGAGATAGGTGGGGTAGTGGGATACTGGGAGGAAATACAAGGTAACAATCCCAGTCTTTTCCACCTCTCTTTGTATGAGAGTTGCGCTTGGGCCTTGATTATTCTGCCCTGAACCCCTTTAGTTCTGCAATACCCTGGGTGAGAAGGGTGCCCAGTGTTACGCATTGGGGTTCACAGGAGGGTGAAACATTGTCAGACTGATCTCATGGCATTGTATTTTCTATGGGATTCCCCATCCCACTCTCCCTGGATCCCAGTGTTTTGCTTAGTTTCTGTCCATGCTTGCACTGTGAGCAGGGTTTCACACAGCTGTGTACCATGATGCCCAGATTCCTGACCTGAGTTCATACAGTTAAATTAGAACCTGGTAATGTTTTAGGAGTTCATGCTTTTCCCTCCAATGGGGGGACACATTGCAGCTATTGACATTGAAGTTCATCCGCTATCATGCTGCCCATTCACCTGGCTGGTTAGCTCCCTCTGAGGACTTTTCTGGACTTGACTGTGACTTAAATAATTGGGTGCCATCTGCATATGTTGTCACCTCACTGCTCACCCCCCTTTCTAGATTGGTGATAAGTATAAAATATTTATCATTCTATTTGTTACTACGTGCGTAACCCCCTCTCCGCTCGCTGTGCTTCCCTCCCTTCACAGGCACCTTCAGCATTTCTGAGCCCAATTGACTCATCGACCACATCATGGCAGTTTTTAACCTCACCCCCTCTGAGACTTCAACATTCATCCTAACGGGCATCCCTGGCCTGGAACCTGCTCACCTCTGGATTTCCATCCCTTTCACTATGTTTTACATTATCGGCCTGTTGGGAAATTTCACACTTCTGTCTGTTGTAGGCAAAGAGTAGACCCTGCACAAGCTGATGTACCTGCTGCTTTGCATTTTGCCATTCACAGAAATCAGCACAACTACCTCCGTCCTGCCAAAGGCACTGTGTATATTTTGGTTTAATTTGAAAGGCATTACTCTGAGTGGCTGCCTTACCCAGATGTTCTTCCTTTATGCTGGTCTTATGGTACACTCATTCATCCTCATTACAATGGCCTTTGATCGCTACGTTGCCATATGTAACCCTCTGAGGTACACCACCATCCTCACCAATGCAAGAATAGCTAAGCTAGGGCTAGTGGTTTTGATAAGACCTGTTCTCTTTGTTCTGCTCCTGAGCAAGCTGCCGTTCTGTGCCAACCACATTATCCCCCATATATACTGTGACCACATGGCTGTGGTGAAGATGTCGTGTGGGGACATCACAGTCAGCAGGCTGTATGGCTTCGTGGCAGCATTTGTAATGATTGGGTCAGACTTGATTCTCATTGCCCTGTCCTACGCTCTGATCATCAGGGCTGTCCTCTGAATCTCCTCCAAGGAAGCCCACCAGAAAGCCCTCAACACCTACACAGCCTACCTCATTGTGATGCTGACTTCTTATCCTCCCTTCTTCTTTTCCACTCTGACATACCGGTTTGTTCAGGGCATCACTCCCCATTTTCACATCCTCTTGGCTGACATTGGTTTTGTTGTCCCCCTTGTGCTCAATCCTATAATTTATGGGGTCAAAACCAAAGACCTTCATGAGAAAGTGGGCAAATACACCTGCTGCAGAAGGTGATCACCAGGGGCGAGTGACTTTAAACCTGTGTAACAAGAGGAAGAAAGGAGATCTCCTTGTTTATGAAGATTGCTCTGTCTCAGTTTGTCTGATCTGGTCATTGTGGAAGTTGACACTCTGAGTAGTTCCTGACACCTAATGGCTTATCACTCCATCACCAAGCACTGCTCTCTCCTGTAGAGGGCTTTTCCTTCTCCCATCCCCTGGTTCTTGTCACGTGGACAGAAAGCAGAAGACCATAAGTCCGAAGTGCAGGCAGTGAGATGTATATGGAGGTTAGTTGTAAGCAAGCATCTCCATAGCTCAGAGTGCTGGTAGAGTCTGTTACTCAATTTTCCATTCCCAGGTCTTATTCCCCAGAGTCTTTTTCACGTGTCCCTCTTCCTCGTTCTAATGCCACAGAACGTTGCCTGTATCCCCATTTCCCATTCTCATTTTTCCACCTCCTCCTTCTTAGCAGTCCCAAATATACCTGCCATACACACCCTTAGTCCCACCTATTACAACTTATGGCCATGTTCCATTTTGGAGGTTCGTGAGTTTGGGGTCTTCATCTTACCCCTTTTGCATCAATGGGAGGGACAAGGAATGAGGTTGTGTTCTGGCCAAGGCCAGATTTTTCTTTGGATTTTACTGTTATTATGTCTCCCCGCACCCTGTTTTGCCCCTCCTAACTGGTTGCTTCACCTTGGCTTGGAAAGGAGCCAGGCAGCCTTTCAGTGTATACTCAGATATTACACTCTCACCAGACCCTGTAACATATTTAGTTCTATTTCTTATCTCTTCCTATTATACTAACAAACCCATCTGGCTAGGCAGAAGCAACACACACAGTGTCTTTGTCCTTTGTTCACACATATTAGTGTAAGATATAAGAGAATCAAAACATCAAACCCAAAATTCAATCTCAGGCTGACAACCAAATCTATACACTAACATCTCCCTTCCTGAGTTCCCTCTCTTTGACCATCACCTGATGTCTTTCATTGTCACCCATCAGCCTCCACCTCCACACACCCTGTCATTCGACATTTCCATAACTTCTAGACTACCAGAAAATACTGCAGCTTTCTGATGCAAGGTGGCTTTCCATTAGTCCCTGTGAGAACAGGGTTCTTGATCAGTTTGACCAACAAAAGCTACACATTCAGATAGCCAAAGATAAAAGAAAGAAACTCTACAAAGATGAGCTTCTTTATCATGTGTACAATGATCTGATGAGCAAAATGTACCTGATTTTTTTATGTCCAATCCTTCAGGAAACCTGGAGGATAAACCGAGTTACGACTACCAGTAACAAGACAATTCAATACAAAATGTGGACATTGACTTACATCACTGAATGCAATTAGAAATAAATAATACAATAATGTTATTGTTGTTTTGTCACTACATATTTTTGGGGATACTTTGGGGCTATGTTTAACACAATCCTTTGCCATTTTTTGTTTGAAACACCTACCAACCCTTAAATAGGGACACAAGTACCAGTTCTGGGGGGTTGATTTTGAATTTGATTGTCATCTCATAGGTGTGCTGCTAATGTGGACGAACTTCTACTGGGGTATATAGCTTTTTTAAAAATCAAATCTGTACTAGATATCTAAAGAAAATGTCCATGTTATTTTATATAAAGACCAATGTATGAATTAAAACAAAACCCTTTGTTTCAAGCAATAGATGGGGCTACTTTTAAGTTAGTTTTTTAAGTGACTTTGGGCTATTAATGCAGTAGAAATCTGGCCATCCCAGCCAGAACCCGAGGGGCCAGAGAAGCAGCCTAGAAGGCCAGAGGCAGAGCAGCAGCTAAGCCAGAAGAGCCAGAGCTGGGCTGGAGGAAGAGTAGCAGTGCTGAGGTCCAGCTGGGGAGCTGGAGCTGGAGAAGACCAGAGCTGGGATCTGGGACAGCACAAACCAGCTGTGCCAATGTGGAGCCAGGGATGAGCTACAGGAGGGATCTGCTGGGCAAAAGCCAAGATAGTGCACGTGATCCGTGCCACAAGTAACATGGCATCCAAGTGTGATGAGCAGCTGCAGAGAGCAAGATGGAGCCATGGGAAGAGGGCCCAGTGGAGAAACACATCACCTGATATCAGGGCCTTGAAGTTGGACTTCGGTGGATATCTTCATTATACAAATTCCCCCGCTTCCATCTTTAACAGTGGAATATTTCATAAGGTCACTGTTTCAATGCTCATTGCTGGGCTTCTGCGGTAACATCCTGATAGGACGCACAGGGGCACAGCACTTGTCTCAGGCTGTCTGCAAATGACTGAAGGCCTAATGCAGAAATGATATCAATAGTGGTATGTGTGTTAGGCACTGGTCAGATCAGAGTCTGTCTAGCTCAGTAGCCTGTATCTGACAGTGAACAGCCCCAGATGCTTCAGAGAAATCAGATGCTGCCTCTGATCGCTGTTGGCTCTACCGTCCCTCTGAAGGGCTTGGGTGCCACTGGCAGGAGCTTGTGGATATTTTCATTGCAAAAACTCCCCCCTACCACCACCATCTTTAACAGTGGAATAGCTCACAAGGTCACTGTTTCAATGATCATAGCTGGGCTTCTGTGGTAACACTCCAATAGGACACACAGGGGCACAGCAATTGTCTCAGGCTGTCTGCAAATGACTGAAGGCCCGTGGTGGAAATGATATCAATAGTGGTATGTGTGTTAGGCACGGAGCCAATCAAGGTACATCACTGCACATGTTCCACTTGGTTCATGGTGGGGGAAGTTCCATTGCAAATAGAAACGCTAAAAGACTTTACAGGGTTGTTTTTTTTTCTAAATTAAAGCTGGGATTGTGGCGCACAAGATGCAACTTCCAGAAAGTCAGACCAGCTCACTGAGGCACGTCAAATGCGGCCAATTGGAGTCTTGTTCTTCAGAACCTGGAATCAGTGGCGGGATGGCTCAGAACCTCATCAAAGATTCCGAACCTCAACAAAGCATCAAATCCCTCCTCAACTGCCACCTTCATGCCTGTGCATCTTGCTCCCAGAACTGGGAACCTAAGCACAAACCCCAGCCAAACCCACAATCCCATACACAGTGGCTGCACATGTGCTGAGCAGGCAAAGGGAATTGTGCCAATAGGGGCTGCTGCAGCCCATGATTGGGGGAAGTGTCATTTCCACATTATACCTAACCCTGGTAGCAACAGCGGTTTCACCCATAGGAGGGATGGGGCTGGAGCCAGAGAGTCAAAGAGGCAGCCAGCACTGTCACTGCTGACCCCCACTGGCAACTCACTTTGTGCAGTTTTAGGCAGAGCTACTACGGAGGGAGCCCAAATGTCTTGCTCCGTGTTTTATTCCTCACCAGCAAAGAAACACCCATTAGAGCATGAGAGAGACATGGAGAACCACCCTAGGGTCTGAGATTCTCAGCAGAGATTTTGAGCCAGTGAGGCAGATCCCACATTGTTAGAACAGAGCTTGGTGAATTTTCATAGCACTTGGACCATCCGCTGCCCATCTTAGGTGGATGCTGTGCTGGGCCACTGTACTGGACAGGAGTTTCGGAGGCAATGTTATGTATAACTCTTTTACGCTCCCCCTTGTCCTGCACCTCAGCTTCGCTCTTTGCTGGAGCCCAAGGCAGAGCTCTGTCTTTCCAGGACTTTTCAGAAAGTATTTCACAGAGTGAAATCTTGGGGCTATAGCTATTGTTAATAGTTCCCAGTTAGTTTCAAGGAAAGAAAGCCATACATCTAGTAATGGAGATTCTCTTTGTCTCTGTAAGGAGGAGAGGATGGCAGACTATCAAATACAGGTAGGATCTGATGAGAAACAGTCAAATGAAAAAGAGTCCTATTAAATTACATGGTGTAATGACAAACAACTAAGAAGTGCCCATTTCTTAGAGGGCTCATATTAAAATGCTGGAAGTCTAAATAATAAGAAGGGTGAACTTGAGTACCTTTTATTAAATGAGGATATTTACATAACAGGTTTTACCCTTTCTTGGAACCAGCCAAGAAATAACCGCAAAAAAAGGTCGAACTAATGCAGTACTTAGAGCTGATTTATTTCTTGCTTCTGTTATATGCACAGTTACACACACACCTTGTGCACACTGGCAGGCTGTAGATGCAAGTGCTGCTTTCGATCTTAGCTGACTGAGACTGGATAGGTTCCAGCTTCCCAGAGATCACACTGCTAAGGGACAAGAGTCCCCGATGTCCCTTCAGATCTACGGGAGGGCTCTACTGCTTCCAGTCTGGTCCTGAGTTTCTGCTGTCGTAGGTTCTCTCTCTCGCTGGCTGCTACTGCCGTAGGTTTGTATATAGTCCCATATACACCTTAGCTATCCTTACATGCTAATATTTCAGTTCAAGCCTTGTGACTGGTTTCTTACACCCACACTATCTCACTCATTCCTTGCATTGATTGATCACATATTCATAAGTATGAAAACAATTGGTAATATAGCTTTAAGCAAGCCCCTCACATCCACTGCTGTTTGTGGTTCAGACAGGAAACTGTGCAAACTGCACTTTCAGAGCAAGGTGAAGCTTTGAAGCAAGACACAGACTGGTCGAAAAGGCAGATGTGGGTGGGGTTGCAAGGGCTGCCCCTCCTCCCCATGGAGCAGAAGCTGCTGCTGTCTGGGGGTGGCCAAGCCATGGATGGGGGTCACAGCCGGCTACATTGCTGCCCCTTGATCCGTGGATCACAATAAGGATTGTTGGACAGTGGCCCCCTAGAACAGCTGGTGGAGCTTGGTGATTCACTGAACCAACGACCAAATATTACAACATAAGCTTAAAAATACAATGAAAAATACCGAGGATAATTAATAGGACCACAATGGGGTGCATTAAGACTGTTAGAATTCCTGAAGCTTTAGGGGAGCAGCTCCTCAAAATGTCCCACCAGTGATGCTTGGGTAGGTTGACTATCTCATCGCCCAGATGTTCTATTTGACGACTTTTAGCAAAGACACAGATTTGGGTGGTCCTTGAGGATTGGGTCACATTGGAGCTTTTGTTTAAGAGGCCAGTCCAGATAGACCAGTTTTAGGATGGGGAACAGGCAGGTCGGGTGAGGGAGCCAAAACATTGATGGTTTGGGGTGAAGGCAGCATCCATGTGCTATGATAGGTGCCATTGACCAAAATGCCAGCTACATTGTGGGTACATTGGATATTGTTATTGGTAAAATCACATTCTTGGCTGGAGGGCAACCACTAGCGGGACACATTTTTGCATGAGGTTGTAACACAGAACAGATCCCCTATCTTGCAATGGTAGGAAAACACAGAGACCCTCCTTCTTGTGGCCCAGCTTGGAGAAGCAGGCATCCTGGAGCACCGATCCAGGTGGACAGATCCAAAACCCCGATTTAACCTGCGAGCTGTGGACAGCAGGGTTGAAGTGTCCCAAAGCCAGAGTCCAGTGGGATTGAGTTCTAATGGGGAGCCATAACTGGTCCACCACCGGCCAAGGTTTTTCAATTAGCCAGCAAGGGACGGTAGCTGGTTTGGTGCCATCCTGAATTTGTAAGTGGAAGAAACCCCACCTTCGTCCCGTTGAAATCCATGAGCGGCTGTGGCTAAAATTCCAGTCCAGATTAAGATCTTGCTGAACTGAAACAGGGATTGCAGCACTGCTCATTTGGGACACTTGGTCCTCCCACCAAATTTGCATTTTCAAATGGATCACTGTGCAAGAACGATGAGCCCATGTGGACACACTGCCACTTGGAGGATCTTGGGGGTGAGCACTGATCTATCCAGAGTGATGGTTGCTATTTGACTTTTTGTAGATTTTTAACAGCTTGGGAGCAATTGTGATACAATTGGGATGCGTTTAGGACTTCCATGCTAATCACATTGGTGAGTGGTATCATGTCATGCTCTGGAAATCTGGGATTTATGGTGGTGGGGAGAATACCAAGAGTGCTACTGAGACCTCCTGGAGATCCCCTCTGAT
This sequence comes from Gopherus evgoodei, assembly GCF_007399415.2. Classification (NCBI taxonomy): domain Eukaryota; kingdom Metazoa; phylum Chordata; order Testudines; family Testudinidae; genus Gopherus; species Gopherus evgoodei. Next base: position 1,966,643 of record NW_022060038.1, read on the forward strand.
TCGAATGAGAAAGTGATCCCAAAATCATTCTCCATTCTTGAGGGGCAGGGGAGTGTTAAGGGTCTCCAGTGACCTCAGCAATGGGGAAGAGGGGTTCCCAAGGTGTCCCACACATGTGGTGATGTTAACAGGGAGGGGTACGTTGGCCACTATTTAGGACCGATCCCATAGATACAACATTGGGTTAGTTGTTTGAATTGCTTCAACTTTATAAAGGTTTTGTCAAAATGTTTCACAAGAGTTCCTGGCCCCTGGCCCCTGGCGGGTCATGATATATAAATTTCATTTAACCAAGGGCTATTGAGGGGGTTCCCCCCACTCCCATTGGAGTATTGCCATTGCAGCCAGATGGTAATATTTTGTATTGTTTCTGACCATGGAACCTGAGGCGCATAGCGTGCATAATGCTTTTCCCACCAAGTTAATTGGAAATTATGAAGGATCCATGGGTCACCCCCAGAATGTGGGTCCAACATATTACATGGGTCATGGATTGGCAAGGGATTTCCACTGGGTATAAGCAATTGGAAACAGAGGAAGGAGGCCTCTGGTTGTTTCGGATAGGATTTTGCATCTTAATCTGGCTACTGTGGACCCCACTTGCCATGGGAGCCCTTGTTTATTTGAATCATTATTGGGTTTCCCATGTTGGTAATGAAGTAGGGGCCCTCCCACGGGGCCCCCAGTGGGGAAGTGGTGAACTTCTGGTCCATAACTTGGTCACCCACACTTAAAAGGGCTGGAGTAGTGGGTCGATCCTTGTCCATTTTATTTTGGGCCTTCATGATTTGTTCAGTTACTCTCAACTACAGCTGTGGCAGTTCCTCTTGGAGGAGTTTGTACCACCGCAATCGGTGTGGCTCCTCTGGGACAGGTGGTAAGGGGCCCTAGTCCAGGGTCCACATAAGCACCATTAAAATTCCAAAAATCAGCTGATAGGAAGTGATTTGGGAGTTCAGCTGTTGTTTGCTGTGGATGGCTGCCAAGGTTATTGTTAATTTATCACCCATGATCCCCCTTGGTCCTGAAGGACCTTCCTAAGAGCCTCCTTAATCGTACAATTTGTGAGTCCTGGGCTCTTCAGGTGGCGGGGAATATGCAGCTACCCCTTAATGCCCCTTAAAGGGGGGAGGGATAGCTCAGTGGTTTGAGCATTGGCCTGCTAAACCCAGGGTTGAGAACTCAATCCTTGAGGGGGCCACCTAAGGATCTGGGGCAAAAATTGGTCCTGCTAGTGAAGGCAGGGGGCTGGACTCAATGACCTTTCAAAGTCCCTTCCAGTTCTAGGAGATTGGTATATCTCCAGTTATTATCTATTACCTTATTAATGCCCAATGCTTGGAGTATGGCCTGTCCACATTTCTCCCAGGAACTCGGGGCCCTCTGTTGACATCAATAACCACAGGAGTCCCACACCAGCACATAATTTCCTGAAACAACCTTTTGGCTGCTTGAGCAGTGGTATGGGACTTCATGGGGAAAGCATCCACCTACTAAAGGAATCGATGACCCTGAACAGACTAGTCTGTCCCTGGGGACCTCTGGGTAGGCCCTCTATGACATCCACTTGTATGCAGGACCATGGACTGCCCTCCGACCGCTGATGGAGCATCAGTAGAGCCTTGTCAGAGTCTCCTGTTTTTTGGGGGTTGTTAGCCATGCACATCAAACAGTTTTGCACCCAATGGGTTACATCCTTTTTCATTTGTGGCCACTGGGAGACACTCTTATGGTGAACAAGAGTGTTCTCTACCCCCTCGTGAGCAAAGCTATGGGCCCAGCAGAGTAGGTCTATCCTGTCCTATATACCCGGCAAGACTACTGGGGTCCTGTCAGGGTAGTTTGACAGCAACCGTCGCCACCAGGGCCGGCTCCAGGCACCAGCTTATCAAGCAGGTGCTTGGGGCAGCAACTCTGGAGCAGGGTGGCACTTTCAGGTATTCGATGGCAATTCGGCAGAGGGTCCCTCACTCCTGCTCCGAGTGAAGGACCTCCCACTGAATTGCCGCAGATTGTGACTGTGGCTTTTTTTTTTCCTTTTTTTTGGCTGCTTGGGGTGGCAAAACCCCTGGAGCCGGCCCTGGTCGCCGCATGGCCCCCAGTGTCTCCATCACACTAACAACATTAGTTTTGTTCAAGGTGTCTCATTTACAATTCCAGAAGGCATCAAGGGAGGTGATGCTCAGGAACATGACTGATGTATATCAGCCCAGGGATGTTGGTGACATATTGAAACTTTTGCTTCCACTCTTCAGCATGGACCAATGCCTTGCCATCTATGAAGCACCAGCCATCCCACTCCCATTGTCACAGCCAATTACGGATGTCCTCCACCACACAGAGGGAATCACTGAACAGGACCAGTGGGCCCAAGCTTCCAGCACCCACAGGCTTCAACTACACCAGAAGCCTGCTAAACAACTAGGGAGGGCACTATATGACTGAGATGCTAAAGGAACACTCAAGGATGATAACACTACTGCAGAGCAATGAAATGAATTCTTTGCCTCAGTCCTCATGGCTGAGAATGTGAGGAAGATTCCCAACCCTGAATCATTCTTTTTAGGTGATGAAGCTGAGGAACTATCCCAGATTGAGGTGTTACTAGAAGAGGTTTTGCATCAAATGGATAAATTAAACAGTAATAAGTCACCAGGACCAGATGGCATACTGGGGCCACTACTGTTCAATATATTCATAAATAATTTGGAGAAAGGGGTAAACAGTGAGGTGGCAAAGTTTGCAGATGATCCAAAACTACTCAAGATAGAGTGACAAAGCACCTTCTTGGTCTCACCAGCCTCAGCTGTTTTTTGCCTTGGTGAGACAGGCTTGGGGGTAAAACAGTCCCTCTTGGCTGCACAGAGGCAGTCCATCTTCTCTCAGCCAGTGTTTTGGCCTTATTTTTTCCCTTATGGGAGGGAATGCAGCCTCTCCTCCTGGAAAGGCTTACTCCCTTGCTGCTACTCACCTGCTGGTAGCTTGACCTGTAGTCACCCCTCCTCAGTTGACAGGAAGGATGGCCTATTAACTTTCTGGCACTCTTTTCTATCCTGTCACCCCTTACAGCATCTTTTCTGAGTTTATCACAATCATTAAGGCCAAAGCAGAGTTACAAAGGGATCCCACAAAACAGGGTGACAGGGCAACAAAATGGATGGTGAAATTCAGTGTTGACAAATGGAAAGGAAAGGCCATTGGAAAACATAATCTCAAGTATACCTATAAAATGATGGAGTCTAAATTAGCTGTTACCACTCAAGAAAGAGATGTTGGAGTCATTGTGGATAATTTTCTGAAACATCCAATCAATGTTCAGCATCAGTGAAAAAAGGTAATAGACTTTTGGGAATCATTAGAAAAAGGATAGATAATAAGAGAGAAAATATGATATTGCCTCTATATAAATCCATAGTAAGCCCATCTCTTGACTACTGCAATCAGATATGGTCACCTCATCTTTAAAAAGATCTACTGGATTTGGAAAAAGTTCAGAAAAGGGCAATGAAAATGATTAGAGGTATAGAATCATAGAAGATTAGGGTTGGAAGAGACCTCAGGAGGTCATCTAGCCCAAACCCCAGCTCAAAGCAGGACCAACACCAACTAAATCATCCCAGCCAGGGCTTTGTCAAGGATTAAAAACCGCTAAGGATGGAGATTCCACCACCTCCCTAGGGAACCCATTCCAGTGCTTCACCACCCTCCTAATGAAATAGTGTTTCCTAATATCCAACCTAGATCTCCCCCCACTGCAACTTGAGACCATTGCTCCTTGTTTTGTCATCTGCCTCCGCTGAGAACAGCCAAGCTCCACCTTTTCTGGAACCACCCTTCAGGTGATTGAAGACTGCTCTCAGATCCCCCCTCACTCTTGTCCTTGGCACACTAAATAACCCCAGTTCTCTTATAAATTATGTGCCCCAGCCTCCTCCGGCATATCTACCTCTCCCACTGCTTAATGTCATCCACAAACTTGATGAGAGTGCAATCCATTCCATCATCCAGATAGTTAATGAAGATTGTGCAGTGCAAAGCAGTATAATTTGAGGTTTATACTCCAGTGGGCTGTGTGAGCCTGGAGAGAGGGGAAATTGGCTCATGTCTGCTTATCATATGTTGCCTCCTTATGTAAGGCCTCGAGTAGCTCATTTTGGGTGTGCTTCACCATCTGCTGTCGATTTGGGTGATAACAGAGCCTGAAGAGTTTGAATCACCAGCAAAGCAGTGTCAAAAAGGGCCAGCCCAGCTGGGTGATTAGAGGGGTGCAGCAGTTCCCACAGCTCCCAGACTGCATCCCAGGGGTCACAACCCATCACACTCATACCCTCCTGGAACCCAAATTAGGATCCCACGCACCTGTGACACAAGCATGGTTGAAGGACTGAAACTGTTTGTCTATGGCAGATTGTGTATGTTTCAGAAGCTTTTTTCCTATATTTCTCCAGTCCTTTACTCCATTTTCGGTGAATGCAGGTTCTCTCAAACCATTGGAAAACTGTCTGCAAGGAAAGTAGAAAACTGCATCTGCCTGCTTACTTTACTCTAAAAATGAAAATGTTTTGTAATATTCAGATGTAAACGAAAAAGACCGAGACACAACTTTGCTTGTTCTAGTGTCCCTGGTTCACTTTCTCTCCTTCTTTGGACTTTGAGCCACTTCATTGCCTATGGAATTTGCATGCTTCTGCTCTTTGGTTGCTGTCTGGCTGCTATACCTGGGCCAGCTGTGGGACTCCTCCTGCTGTTATGACTGCTGATGCTGGAGAATCTCAGCCAAGGAGGCTGAAACACAGGGGGCCAGGAGCTCAAGGCCCATGGTTCTGTTATTCACTGGTGGGCAGCAGGTGGTAGGGGCCTCAGGGGAGGGACGGTCGGGGTGTAGGAGAGGAGGGACTCAGGAGGCAGTGGGCAAGGGGCCATGGGAGAAGGGGTGTGGAGGAGAGGATGGACTCAGTAAGCTGGGAGTGGCAGGGCACGGAGGAGAGGGCGGAGGGAAGAATGGAGTTGGGTCTTGGTGAATGCCTCAGTGCCTGGGAGGCACTACGGATGCGGTGGAGAAGGGGAGAGACAAAGAGAGTGGTGGGGCTTCTCGGGGAAGGAGAGGAAGGATTCAGTGAGAAGGAGAGGGAGGGTTTCACGGTGGGGTGGAGCAGGGACACAAAGAGGTGAATCACAGGTGCAACCACAGGGGAAAAGCAAAAGGGGTCATTGGGGTCAGAGTGCAGGTGGGACCACCATGGGCCAGGCGTCCACTATCTCAAAGGCAGTGGGTCGGGAGCTACTCGGCAGGGGAGGTTTACCCTCCCCTGACTTATTATACCCACCGCCTATGTAAGGTGGCCCTCCCTGGGCCACTTCCTACCACCTCCCTATGAATGTCTGAAGGTCTCTATCTGGGGTAAAGTTGTGTGTCATTCTCCTTTCTTCTCAGGTGGTAACTGCCTCCTCCTGTGGTATGGCCAACTTCTGAGGGCCAGCTCAGTCTAAGGGCTCTCCCCTGCTGGGGTAGTCCAAAAAATAAGGAAAGGAGATCAACCAACCCCAGCATTCGTATGAGAGATGAATGCTTTCCTCGCAGGATGCCCCTGCAGCAAGCCCTTTGGGCAGTTGTTCGGGGGAGATTCTGCCTTCCCTCAGCTCATCTCCCCTGGAGCTGCTGGTGGCAGGTGTGCTCTCCTCCCTGGTCTACCACAAAATGAGCTGCTCCCCTGACTTTTTGCCTTTCTCAAGCACTTGTCTTCAAACTTAATTTATCTGCCCCATTTTCCTGATAATTTAGTTGCTCAACATTTGGCTTCTTTGAACTCAATCTGAAATGTAGCTACAAGTTCAGTACCTTTGGGAAGTAATCCTGCTGCTTTGTATATGTCTGTGTCTCTGGATTGTAGCAGTTTTGAAACTGCATTTACCATTTCCAGAATCTTTCTTTGGAGCACAATGACAAAAATAAAACTAAAATTTTCCATTAATTTCTTTAATGGTGAAGGTTTGTAAATGTTAATGGCATTTTTGTCCAGGAGAATTATTTCCATCAGTGCCTTCCTTGTGTCTAAATACTGAATCTGGGAGAAGGTGTGATTCATACTGGTTGTTGATCAGTTGTGTAGTCAATTGCTTGACGAAGCTTTCATTTACTATGAAATATGTTCAAAAGCAAAAATAAACAATGTCAGGTTACTGCTCAAACCCCATAATAAAATAGTACAGAATAAAGGTTTTATACGATACCAGTGTCTGGGAAGCCATCTCATGCAATGATGTTACATTCACCTTACACAGAAAGTGCGCTCTCCAAAGTTACACATTTCAGCTTTTATCATTTATGTGAAGATTTCACAACTTACACATCTCTTTACATGTCATTAAAATCCAACCCATCTGTTTGTCCCAGTTCCCTAATGTAAGTGGGGAACTATTCTGGGGAACTTTCCTGGCTTCTGTATTATCCCAGGCGAATTGGCAAGCAAAAGTATCTGAGTCCCTGCTCCAACTCCTATTATCTAGAGGCTTGCCTGACCTCAAGGACTCCCTTTCCGCTCGCCTGTGTGGCAGTCTTCGTAATGGCGACACAGCTGGACCCAAGATTCCTGGGAGGCTGACCCCCAAGTCTCATTGTAGTCACTTAGGACAAAAGGTAGGATGTCCCCACTCTGGGGTACTCTCGTCACACTGGACACTACACTGATCACTATAGTAAGTTCAAACAAAATATAATGTATTAAACAGCGACTGTAAGAAAAATAAGGAAAAAATGGGAAAGGTTCAAGGAAACAAGGAACCTGCTCTGTGGGCACGGGATCATGACAAACAGATGTCTCTGGGACAGAATGAGAGTTTGCAGTCTGTTCCTCTCACTTCCCAGGCCTTGTGACCAGGCCTTCGTTTTGCTGTAGTGATATCATGGGTCAGACACCTGCTCTGGCAGTGGACAAATGCCCTCAGGCTTTAGGTGGTAGGACTCTTCTCCTAAACATTTGCCCTCCCATCATATTCATGTCCCTCTCTGAGTCCAGCCTTCAAGGACCTCTTGTCTGGTGATGTTTCCCTGTGCTGAGCTCTCTGCCCATGGCTCCCCCTTGATCTCCCCAGCTGCTCACTGTGATCTGCTTCTGTGTTACTTGTGGCACAGACAGAATTCACTATCCTGACTCTGGCCGTGCAGCTCCCTGCTGTAGCTCAGCCCTGGCTGCCTGTTAGCATAGCTGGTCTGTGCCGCTCCAGTTCCCTGCCCTGGTCGGCTCCAGCTGCGGCTCCCAGGCTCTCCATGAGCACTGCTGCTCTGCAGCCAGCCCAATACTGGCTCTTCTGGCTCTCTGGCCTTTGTGTTTCTGGCTGCTGCTGCTCTGCCTCCTGCTCAGCTTGAGGTGCTGCTCAAGTTTGCCAGATTTCTACTGCATTAATAGCCCCAAATCACTTAAAAACTAATCTAAGAGTAGCCCAATCTATTACTTGAAACAAAAGGCTTTTTAGTAACACATTGGTCTATATATCAAATAACAAATGAAAGCTTTTGTTAGACACCTTGTACAGATTTGATTTTTAAAAGTCCAAGCAGGAGTTTGTTCACATTAGCAACAAAGCTATGAGATGTCACTCAATTTCAAAATCAAACCCCCAACACTGGTACTTGTATCCCAATTGAGGGTTGGCAGGAATTCCAAACAGAAAATGGTGAATAATGATAATAAAAATAGCTAAAAAGGTGCCCAAAACATAGGTAGTGTAAAAACAAAAAATAACATTATTACATTATTTATTTCTGATTGCATTCAATGATAGTAGTCAATGTCCAAATTTTGTGTTGAATTAGTTTGTTACTGTTAGTCTCTAAAAGGCAACATTTCATTCTTGCTGTCTTCTTCGGAAGTAGAATGCTTCTGCTGTTGTTCATATATATCAGCAGTGACCAGTGCAATTATTTCTTTCATTGGTGCAAACTCTTTACAACAGATTTTTTGTCACTGCATGTATGCGCTAACAAGGAGAATGTTTTCTAAATGTTCCTCTTGAATTGTATTCCTCAATTTTATTTTCATCAAGTTCATCTGAGAAAACAGTCTTTCAAATTCAGCATGGCTAAAAGGAAGCAACAGTGAAGAAAAAGCAAACAAGCCAAGTTCACTAAAGTCTTCATCCCCAGTGGCATTCATATGTTCAGGATCTTCAACCCAAAACTGCTCTGCTTGGTTGTTCTGAGTATGAGGCCAATGAACCAAAGGCAAAACTCTCCACTGCTGCTCCAGCTGTCCAAGGTCTCCACAAAAAAATGGCAAAAATGAGACAGAAGCCTATCTAGGTCATGAGAGAGTTAAATAACCTGGACATTTCATGGCAATCCCCGTTTCATCTGTTTCACAAACTCCAACATGAAATCTTGACACCTACTTCTCACATCTTGGATAACGGGAATGGTTACTGTGTATTTTAAAAGTTCCAACTAAAAGAGACCCCAAAATTGATTGCACAAAATGGTGTTATTTGACTGCAAGGCAATGTTGTAGTTTAAGACAGCAGTCTGTTTTCAGAACCCCAGCATGGGCAACTTAACTATTTCAGACCAGGCAGTGTCAGGAATAAATCAATGGGAAGACAGCAATTCTGTCTGATCAAGAATTAAATGAAAGTAAGCATTCTCTTGTCTAACACTGCAGTTTATTAGATTTAAGTGCACGCAGACATAAGGAATAGGTTTAGAACATCCCAGATATTTACCTAACAGCTGGAATGGTATTGAATAATTAACAGCTTGTTCTCAGTGGCCAGTTGCTCACCAGCCGAGGAGAAAGGGTGTCAGGAAAAAGGTCTTTCAAGATGGCTTCAGATGACTCCTCCAAACTACGCTGAATTAGCTAATCTTGCATAACTTCTACAAAAAACATAGGTCACAGTGACCCCTATTCGATCATCACTTTTCCTAACTTTCAATAAACGTCCAATATCAGAGGCATCCAGACTGAAGGTTTTCATCCACTTATCTGCTTTCATTATCACTTATCTATTTGTCTGTCCACTCCTCCCACTCTGATTAGCAGAAACTGCCAGCTAGATTTTGACCTTGCATTTCAAAGCCTGCTTTCCAATTAATCCTAAACTATGTAATGTTCTATTTTATTAATTCACAGTGGCTGGGTGCACATCATATGGTTGCAATTGGCTTGATCACTCTCTGGGATACACATCCCTCAAATACAGGGTAACACAGTCCAGTTCTCAAAAACACACAGTTTCACAACTCTCACCAGTAAGCTCTAGTAGAATGTCCTCAATTCCTGCAGCAGCTTTCCTCTATTAGCATTTTCCAATGAAAAAATTGGTTTACCCTCCTGATTTCCTGAAGATTGGATGAAGGAAAATAAGGCAAATTTAGGTCACCAGATCACTGTACATATGACAAAGAAGTTCGGCATTGCAGTTGCTTTCTTTGTCTTTGGCTATCAGAAAGCATAGCTTCAGTTCATCAAACTGAACAACAAAGCTGTTTACAAAGGGTCTCATGGAAAGGTGCCTTGCTTCAGCAAGCTGAAGAATCTTCTGGTGGTCTGGAAGTCACAGAAAGGACGAGTGATAGGCTGTGCAGAGATGGGGACTGATGGGTGATGTTGAAAGAGGTCAGGTGATGGTCAGAGAGAGGAAACTCAGCAATGGAGAGAGCAGTGCTTGGTGATGGAGTGATGTTAAGTCTGAAGAGCTTCTCGGACTGCAAACTTCCACAATGTTGAGGTCAGCCAAACTCGGACAGACTGCCCTTGATTAATAAGGAAGTATTCTTTCCCCCTCTTGTCACGCAGGCTTAAAGTCAGTGGTTCCCAGGCGAGCACATTCTGCAGGTGTTTTTCCCCACTTTCTCAAGAAGCTCTTTGTTTTTGATCCCATAAATGATAGGGTTGAGCATGGTGGGGAGGAGGAAATAGAGGTTGGCCAAGATGATGTGAACATGGGGAGCGATGCCCTGACCGAACCGGTGTGTCAGAGTGGAGAAGAAGAAGGAAGGATAGGACATCAGCATCACACAGATGTGGGCTGTGCAGGTGTTGAGGGCTTTCCGGTGGGCTTTCTTAGAGGAGATTCTCAGGACAGCCCTGATGATCAGACCATAGGAGAGGCCAATGAGTGTCAGGTCTAACGCGTTGACTACAAATGGTATTACCAAGCCGTACATCCTGTTGATTGTGATGTCCCCACAAGACATTTTGGCCACAGCCATGTGGTCGCAGAATGTATGGAGGATAATGTGGTTGGCACAGAATGGCTGCCTGATCAGGAGCAGGGGCAGGGGCAGAACAAAGAAAACAGCTCTTATCAAACCCACTAGCCCTAACTTAGCTATTCGTGCATTGGTGAGGATGGTGGCATATCTCAGAGGGTTACATATGGCAACATAGCGATCAAAGGCCATTGTCACGAGGATGGCTGAGTGCATCACAGTACCTGCATGAAAGAAGAACATCTGGGTGAGACAGCCACCCAAAGTAATACCTTTCAAATTAAACCAAAATATACAAAGTGCCTTCAGCACAACAGAGGTAGACGTGCCGATTTCTGTGAGTGCCAGCATGCAGAGCAGCAGGTACATCGGCTTGTGCAGGGTCTGCTCTTTTCCCACAACAAACAGAACCATGAAATTTCCCAACAGGCCAATAACGTAGAGCATAAAGAATGGGATGGAAATCCAGACATGAGCATCTTCCAGGCCAGGGATGCCCATTAGGATGAATGTTGAAGGGTCAAAGGGCGTGAGGTTGAAAGCTGCCATGAGGTGGTCGATGTGTCAGTCAGGCTCAGAAATGCTCAAGGTGCCTGTGAAGGGAAAGAAGAACAGTGAGGGGGGTTACACAATTTATAGCAGATAGTAGGTTAAATATTTTATAGTTATTACCAATCTAGAAAAGGAGGTGAGCAGTGAAGTGGCAACATTTGCAGATAGAACCAGATTATTCACTTTCATGTCAATAACTGCAATATGTATGCCCATTGGAGGGAAAAGCTTGAACTCTTCAAACATCTAAGAAGGTTCTCATTTAACTGTATGAACTCCGGACATTAATCTGGGCATCATAGTACATAGCTCAGAGAAACCTTGCTCAAAGTGCATGCCTGGACAGAAACTAAGTAAAACATTGGGATCCAGAAGGAGTGGGATGGGAAATCATACAGATAATACAGTGCCATGAGATCAGTCAATGTTTCACCCTCCTCTGGACTCTTCTGCGTAGCACTGGGCGCCCTTCTCACAGGATATTGAAGAACTACAGGGGTTCAGGCAAGGGCAACGAGAAGGATCAAGGACCCAAATAAACTCTCATACAAAGAAAGGTTGAAAAGACTTGGATTGTTACCTTACAAAGGAGAGGAAGAAGAGGAGACATGAGAAAATTCTATAAAAACCTAAATGGTCAAGCGTAGATTGAGAATCTTCCTGTCTCATAGCACAGGATCAAGTGGACATTCATTTAAACTGAAATGTGGCAAATTCAAAACAGATACAAAACAGATGCTTTCTTCACTCAATGCCTAATTAGACTGAGGAACTTGTTGCCATAAGAGGTAGTTGAGGCCATGAGCTAAGTAAGAAACAGGAAGGGTTTGGACATTTACATGGATAGTGAGACTGTCCAGTTACAATAGTTACAGCAAATTAAATATTTTGGAAAGCCGATATGCCCATGTGTTTCAGGGCACAAGCCAATCTCTAGCTGTAGGGTGCCACTCTCAGGATGGTTAAGCCAGGGCTGGCTCCAGGGGTTTTGCCGCCCCAAGGAGCCAAAAAAAAAAAAAAGCTGCGATCGCGATCTGCGGTAATTCAGCTGGAGGTCCTTTGCTCCGAGCGGGAGTGAGGGACCCTCCGCCGAATTGTTGCCGAATACCTAAAAGTGCCTCCCTGCTCCCGAGTTGCCACCCCAAGGACCTGCTTGATAAGCTGGTCCTGGGTTAAGTCATCCCTCCCATCCACCTACTGCTTGGTTTCTTACACCTTCTTCTACAACACCTGGGGCTGTCACTGTCAGAAAGTGGACACTGGACTAAATGGACCATAGGTCTGATCCATGGTGCCAATCCTATGCTGGAAAGTATACAAGTTTCCCCCATGGAAACAGACATTATCATGCTGGTCTATGACTTTGTGCTTACCAGAATGGGCAGGAAGGGCACAAGGGTCTTGTTATTTAGGGCTACAGGCCTGCACCTCTGCTACTTCTCTTATTTCTTTTGGTGAGACATTTTCTTGCAGGTACCCAGTTTTGTCTGAGACCTGAGTTACAGGTGTTAATTGACATGGGTAAGCAGAGACATGTGTCAGCAACTCGGCTGCTAACCCTTCTCATGCCTGAATATTGATGCAGTTTGCAGATGACACAAAAATTGGGGGATTGTAAATATGAAGAGGACAAGTCACTGATTCAGAGTCATCTGGACTGGTTGGTAAATTGGAGCGAAGCAAACAATATGTGTTCTAACATAGTTATGTAGATACCTACATCTAGGAACAAAGAATGTAGGTGATGCTTATGTTGGGGAACTATTGTGGGAAGCACAATGATTCTGAAGAAGATTTGCTGATATGAACTTCCAGTGTGATCATGTGACCAAAAGAGCTAATGTGATCCTGGGACGATAACCAGGGGAATGTTAGAGGTAGAGACATTATTTTACCTTTGTATTGGGCACTGATGCGACCACTGCTGGAATCCTGTGTGCAGTTATAGTGTCCACGATTTAAAATGTATGTCAATACGCTGCAGAGGGTTCAGAGAAGAATCACAAGAATTAGTAATAGATTAGAAAATCTGCCTTATAGTGATACACTCAAAGATTTCAATCTATTTAGTTTAACAAAGATGTTTAAGGGGTGACTTGACAACAGTCTAAGTGCCTACATGGGGAACAAATATTATTATTTAATAATAGTCTTTTCAGTCTAGCATACATAAGTGTAACAGGATCCAATGGCTGGAAGTTGAAGTTAAAGAAATTCTGAGTGAAATAAAGGCATTTTTTTTTAAATGATGAGCGTAACCATTGGAACAATTTACCAAGGGTCTTGGTGGATTCTTTATCACTGAGAATTTTTAAATCAAGATGGATGTTTCTCTAAAAGATCTGCTCTAGGAATAATTTTGGGGGAAATCTCAGGCTTGTGTTATACAGATGATATGATCACAATGGTCCCTTCTGGCCTTGGAATCTACCAGCATGTCCCCATGAGTCAGCTGGAAGTATTTTGCCTGAAAGCTCATACCTGAGCTTACTGAAGACGCCTTGACAATGTTACACTGTGTATTTCATGAAGCTGAGGGATCCCGTGAGGCACTGAATGAATGAAAGTTTTAGGTGAGAAAAATAATGACTTTACCCCATAAAATCTGCACACTGAGGATGAATGTACAACTCTCACCATTAATGGCTAACAGAAATGGCAAGCAAATGATCCCAGAGCATCCTGGTTTTAAGTCTGTGTCACAGTAGTCCACTCTCTGAGTGATGGTGGCTCCTGCACATGGCATCTGTATTGTCCTAGGTCCTCACATGTCCCAGAGTTTCCGGCTCTCACTGTATAATGTGCATATTTCTTAGCTTGCGAGCTGTTCCTGTGCAGGGGTGTAACAAGAGAAGCAGCACAGGTGCCCTGGCATTTGATACTCATGTGTGAGACTTCTCACCAGTGAGACACAGTCACTGATCTCCCCTTTAGCCAAGAGAGCAGGTTTGATGGGAAGCACCTTGCCCCTTGCACGGGAAGTGCTCTGAGGAGTGCAGGTTGGCTTGGAGCTTGTGGGAGCCATGAATGACTGGGGAGCATGGAGAACACACTGGCAACCAGCGTGGTGTTGGAATCAAGGCAGCCTGGGATGGGGAAGGAGACTAGAGACAGGGGTCCAGAATATGATGGGAAGTTGAAGCAGCTAAGGTGCAAAGATCACTAGTTCTTTGTGCCACTGAAATGCCTGAAGTTATGCAAATAACATTCAACAACAATTGGAAAAAAAAAGGTGAGAAAATGTTGTGACACCCAGGATGCTGTTCTGAGGCTTGCCAGGGGAAAGAGACCCGGAGACCTCTCCAAATACACTTGGGGCCAGGAAAGGACACAGCGCTGGCCTAAGATCAAGAATCACAAAGAAAGAATTACTTACATCAGCGCTGCCTGCCTGTCCATGTACCTACCGCTCCACGCCCCTGCAGCCCCCAGAGCTGCCTGCCTGTCCCTGTATACCTCCTGCCTGACCTCACAACCCCCAGTACTGGCCACTTCTTTATGTAGATTGCCCACACCCAGAATATCCTGCCCTGTCACAAAGTGTTGCTCTTCAGCCAGGATCAAAACCTGGTGCCATATCCTACAGTGACAGCTCACACAAATATCTCCTCAGACTAGGTTAAACTCAGTGTCTGCCTGTGCCCGGGAAAAAGGGGAGATCAGCCTGAACTGCCTTTCTGGGGGTGAAGGGAACCCCAGCAGCAGATAAATTTGTGCAGGGAAGAACAGAGGGACAGACCCAGCGGGAGGGAGAGAGGACGTGGACACTAAAAGGAGCCAGTGTGAGTAACTCTTCCTCAAAATGATACAAACCTTTAATGTATTGCAGCCCATGGGATACCCGGACATACCCTCCTCAAGCATGGTGGCAATTGCTGACATTGCCACGAGGCTGTAGCAGGATTACTCATGGAAAGAGGGATGGTACAGATGGGGATGGTGTCAGAGACAGTGTGCTACAGTGTGGTCCATTTTACATTTCAGTCTGAGACACCTCCCTCATCCCAGGAGGCTTTGTTATGCCTCTTGGTCTGTGCATTAGGCAGGATGTTCATTCTGTATTTCACCTGGCTTCAGGATTCAACACTACTGTGACCTGGATACTGCATGATTACTCCCCCGCCCTACACACACACACACACACACACACACATACACTGCATTCCTGGACCTCCCCCAGTGAGATTTCCAACATTGCCTGGTTTCCTCTAAGCCAGAAACATGCTTTTATTTTTACTGCCTTTTGGTGCTTCTCAGCCTCTCCAGACCCAAAGATGCAGGGGTACAGAGAAAGCAGATCCCTCTCCCTCTCTGAAAAAAAATTATCCTGATTGTTCTCAAGCTCTTAGCCTGTGAGTTTGAGATTTCAGCAACTCTCCTACTGAGACAGATAGGACACAGTAAGAGATAAGGAATTGATTTTAAAAACAAGTATTTGTCTAAACTGTTACCAGTACTTTTGTAGTTCCAGTTTTACCAGGTAAATCCCTTAGAGTTTCTCACAATATTAAACAGTTCAAGTCACTGTGCTAGTGAATTCCTGCTCAAAGGGTTCCTGACTTGAACACTGTATCTCTTCCTGAGCCCTTAACACTAACTTTAATGCAGAAACAGGCAACTCACCGAAATCCTGCTCAGCAGAGAGGAAATCTCCTTACGGCGACAGGAAGGCAGAGCCCTGAGAATCAGCGTATGAATCTCACATGTCTGAGTGTCAGCGCACTAAACAGCAACTTTTATGATTCCCCTGAACAGTCCCTGCAGACTCTCAGGTTGGCCAGGACTTGCATACAATTCCCTCAGCTCCATGAGCAGCGGAAAGAACAGAAAATAGACCCTGGAGAACTTTAGCTTGAGAATCTCTCCTGGGAGTGAAGCAATGACTTGCTGATAACAGGAGTTCAGATTGTCAGGACAAACTGAGTCTTCCAAATTGTTCAGCCTGTTGAGAGATGTTTGGCTGTGTGCGTCTGTGTTCTTTCTGCATGCTGAACTGACTCTGGCCAGATAGCCCATACAGCAGACTCTGATTGGACTGCCCAATAAATCCACAGACTCGGTTTTCAGCGAAGGCCCTTGGTCAGGTTTATGGCCGATGAGACAAGGTGCTAATGCCCCACATCAATGGTTACAGATACACATGTATGCCTGTGACAGTGAAGGACGAGACTTTCTATTTTTCCCTCGTTCAGACAAAGACATTGCCTCTGAGACAGATCTTTATACACATATACAAATAAGTTATGTATTACTCCTGATGTATCAGGGTGCCACCCTCTGATGTATTGGGGTGACACCCATTGATATATCTAGGGGCCATCCATTACCTTGTACAGGTTGGTCCATTATGCTGTCGTCCTGACCTTATCCTTAAGATGGGTCAGCGTGTTCCTGTTATCTTTGGGGAATGTGTTTGGTAACAAGGTGTTCTGGTATCACCTTTTTTAATAAAAAAATTAATCATGATTAATCATGTATTAAACAATAGAATACCATTTACTTTAAATATTTTGGATGTTTGAATATATATTTTCAAATATATTAATTTCAATTACAACACAGAATACAAAGTGTACAGTGCTCACTTTATATTAATTTTTTATTACAAATATTTGCACTGTAAAAAATAAAATTAAATGTATTTTTTCAATTCACCTCATACAAGTATTGTAGTACAATCTGTTTATCGTGAAAGTTGAACCTGCAAATGCAGAATTATGTAAAAAAAAACTGCATTCAAAAATAAAACAATGTAAAACTTTAGAGCCTACAAGCCCATTTAGTCCTACTTCTTGGTAAGCCAATCACTCAGACATACAAGGTTGGTTACAATTTCAGGAGATAATGCTGCCTGCTTCTTGTTTACAATGTCACCTGAGAGTGAAGACAGGTGTTTGCATGGCACAGTTGTAGTTGGCATTGCAAAGTATTTCCTGCCAGATACAACTTTTAGATAATGTTTTCACCTCTTAACTCACAGAGCCGTTCGTATGCCCCTGCATGCTTCAACCACCATTCATTCATTAACCACCATGATTAATTTTTTTTAATTGCGATTAAATTTTTTTTAGTTAATCGCGTGAGTTAACTGTGATTAATTGAAAGCCCTAGTTTGCCTACATATTCTTGTGCCTAGCACTACTTAGGAATGTGCGTTTCTGTAATATCAGCCCTGTTCTTGCCAGATTCTGTGAGCCAGGCCTGCACCTTGCTCACAACTTAACTTTTCTTTAGAGCTGCAAAGTTTTGATTACTTTAGCCCAGGCTTCAGGCCTTACACCAGGCCTCTGTTACAAGGGATTATGTTTCAGGCCCTCTTCCTACTACACAGCCTAGCAATTGGGGATGGCGTTCTTTTCTTTGGGTAATGTACTGCTATCTGCACTATGTGTGGGAAATGATGCCACAAGGGCTGGGACCAAAAGCCATTTTCAATTGATCATAGCAGCATGTCACTGCACCCCACCCGTGTAATTGTGATATTCAGTCCATTAGCCTCTAAGAAGTCACTGCCACCCTGCGGAGGCCAAATGACATGATCCTGAATTGATACAGGCCAAAGGGCATGGAAAAGGCTTTCTTCTCCCAGGATTCTGGCATCAACAGTATTTGCCAATATCCCTTTGTGAGGTTGAAAGTGGATATATATCTGGTCATCTCCAAACTGTTCTAGTAGTTCATCTACTTTCTGCATCATGTAAGCATCAAATTTCAAAACTGTTTTGTTGTCTCAGAAATCAATGCAAAAATGGGCTGTGTTATCCTGCATCAGAACTAGCTCACCGGGACTTCTCCACTCCCTGTATGATTCCTTCATCACTCCCAGGACCAAAATGACCAGGAATTCATCTCACATGGTATCCCACATTTTATGAGGGATAAGCCACAGAGTTTCCCTGATCTGTTGGTCTGGGGCAATTTCACTATGGTGGTATTTTAGGTAGTTTTGCCCTGCTGGAGTGAGAACACGGTGGTAAAGGAATCAAATAACTCCTGTACCTGGATTGTTTGTTCAGGCTACAGTCCCCCCCCGCCTCCCTCCATGGCTGCATCACAGGTGCCTTGGGGCCTAATTTGGGCTCTGGAGTGCATGATTGTGATGGACTCTCACCTCCGAGCTGCAATCTCTGAGCTGTGGGAACTGCTGCACCCATCTAACCACCTAGCTGGGTTCGACCTTTTTCAAACTGCTTTGCTGGTGATTCAGCCTCTCTGGGCTCTGTTATCACCAATCATGTCAGCAGATGGCATCACATACCCAACTGAGTTACCCGAGGGTTTACCTAACCCACCCAAGTACAAACAGGAAACATCAGCCAATTTCTCAGATCCAATCTCACGGCCCCCAGTGGAATATAAACCAAAATGATACTGTCTTGCACTGCACAGGGATCTGTACAATGTAAGCTAATTAATAGAGTTTGCCCTCCCCTTGATGTGGGAAGTTTATGCCACAAGCCTGTGTTAACCAAACTGAGATTTTCCCCAGACACTTCACTCAAAGGATCACTGGTTTAGATAAAGCAAAATACAATTTTAACTACAGAAAGGTGGATTTTAAGTGATAGCAAAAGGATCAAAGCAGGATAGCAAATAAAGAAATCCACAAACAAAGATAGATTGGATATGAATTAGCAATTTCTCACCCTGGCTGGTGATCTAAGGAGTCCACCAAGTTTTCATACACAGGCTAGAAATCCTTTCAGCCTGGGACCAGCACTTCCCCTAGTTCGGTCCTTATTCCTCGGGTGTTTCCAGATGTTCTCTTGATTGGGGAGTGAGGCCACTAGATGCTGTCACATCGCACCTTATATAGCTCTAACACATGGCAGGAATCTTGTGTTCCAAATATACTTCCCCGTCCAGTTTATAGAAAAATACACACACCCAAAATGGAGTCATGTGTCATGTGGTCTGGTCACATACCCTTGCATGCGCTGCTGAGTCATAGCAGCCATTACCCATAGGCTATCTGGAGCAATCTGAGGAAGGCTCATCAGGTGGGGGATAAGCTTCTCCTAAGGCTATTATTTCCCTTAATGGTCCATTACCTGAATAGGCCCTTCACAACCCACTGTCTAGAGTGAAAGCATTTTGACTAGTGGGTGTCATCCAAGTGTAGCTCCATTTGAAATACAGCTACATAGTCAATATTCATAACTTCACATACAAAAATGATCCATGCGCAGAAATAGGATAGTCCTTTTCAACAAATCATAACCTTTCCAATGACACTTGACAAGACGTATCTTGTACAGCATGTATCATAATTATTTCACAAATATATCATAATTATACAACTAGGAAGAATATGGGGCGCACTGTCACATTGAGGTTATGAGGAGGATCCCCTCCTAGACTTTTAAAAGATACAAATCATAACAGTAAAGCACATTAGCAAATATAATCTCAACTATATATATCAAACAATAGGGTCTAAATTATCTGTTACCACTGAAGAAAGAGATCTAGGTGTCATTATAGACAGTTTTCTGAAAACATCTTCTCAGTGTGCAGCAGACATCAAAAAACTAACAATGTTAGGAACCATTAGGAAAGGGATAGATAAGAAGACAGAAAATATTATGATGGCACTATATACACACTGCAACGTGAATACTGCATGCAGTTCTGGTTGCCTCATACCAAAAAAGATATATTAGAATTGGAAAAGGTACAGAGAAGGGTAACAAAACTGATTAGGGTCATGGAACAGCTTCCATCTGAGGAGAGATTAGAGAGACTCAGAGTATTTAGCTTGCAAAAGACACAACTGAGATGAGATATGATAGAAGTCTATAAAGTCATGACTCTTTCTTGAGTGGTAACAGATAATTTAGATCCCATAATTTTATAAGTATAGTTGATATTACGTTTTCCAATGCGCATTACTTTGCATTTATCAATACTGAATTTCATCTGCCATTTTGCTGCCCAGTCATCCAGTTTTGAGACATCCTTTTTAACTCTTTGCAGTCTGCCTGGGTCTTAACTATCTTTAGTAATTTTGTATCATCTGCAAATATTATCTGCTTGTCCTGCCCACACACACACACACACACACACACACACCCACACTCTCTCTCTCTCTCTGCATTCCTGGACCTTCCCCAGTGAGATTTCCAACAGCGTCTGGTTTCCTCTAAGCCAGAAACATGCTTTTATTTTTACTGCCTTTTGGTGCTTCTTGTCCTCTCCAGACCCAGAGATGCAGGCACATGGAGAGAGCAGACCCCTTTTTCTCCCTGAAAAAAATTATTTTATCCTAATTGTTTCGAATCTTAAGCCTGTGAGTTTGAGATCTGAGCAACTCTCCTGGCAGTTCTTCTTGGATCCAAACGAGCTCAGCCATCCTTAGAGGCCATGGGACAATTCCAGTTGAAGTCAAAGTAGGCTTGTGGCCGGTGGAAATCTGGCCATTTAATTAAGTCCTTACATGTGGATTTAGGGTGAACGCCTGGCTGTGTTGGGAGTTTTTCCATTGATCTGAATAGGACCAGATGCACCTTTAATATTTAGCTTTCAGCTCCAAGCTGCAAAAATCATGGCTTCAGGTCATGCTACAGAAAGCGCTATTCTGTTAGGGTGCTCAAAGAGTCTGAAGGAAGACTCCCAGTTTAAGTGGCATACAGAGACTGGGTATGAAAGATGGGGTTTCAAAATACAGGGCCCCTGATTTTTCTCTCAGGAAGGTCAGTGTCATTCTGGAGTGACCCAGTGAAGGTAGAATGTGAGAGCACAATCTGGCCAGTGTGGGCCCATTCTTCTTGTGAACCCTCTGGTAACACAGATACCCACTGCAGAGGCTTTGGCTGCACTTCTTAAAAGGGCAGTGAAGCTGCTGAATTGGAAAACTTTAGCGAATCAGAGGAAAAACCACACAGCCCCCAAAAAGGAAGCTATTGAGACAGATAGAAGGACATAGTGTGACACAAGGAACTGACCTTACAAACAAATATTTGTATAAACTACTCCCAATACATTTGTAGTTCCAATTTTATCAGGTAAATCCCTTGGTGTTTCTCATAATACTAAACAGTTCAAGTTTGCCCGCTGCTGAATTCCTGCCCAGATGACTTGACCTTGGAACTTTCCTGAGCCCTCAGCACTAACTTTAGTGCAGAAACCAGCAACTCACCACAATCAACTCAGCAGAGAGAGGAAATGTTTCTGCGACAGAAGGCAGAGCCCTGAGAATCAGGGTATTAATCTCACATGTCCGACACTTGCTGTGCTGGACAGCGACCTTTATGATTCCCTTGTACAGTCCCTGTGGATGGTCAGGTTGGCCAGGACTCCCAGACAATTCTCTCGTATCTGTGAGCAATGGGACAAGCAGAAAATAGACCCTGAAGAATTGCAGCCTGAGAGCCTCCCCCGGGAGAGAAGAAATGCTTGGCCACGGTTCCCCATTCCTGGCCAACAGGAGCTTCGGAGGAGGTACCCATAGGCAAGGACAGCACGTGGAGCCCTCTGCCCCTGCCCCAAGGGCCGCAGGGATGTGGTGCTGGCTCCCCGGTGTGGCAGAGGGCCCACGGCACCACAGGAGTGGCAATCCCATGGGCCAGATCCAGTCCTGAGGGGCCACATCCGGCCCGCGGGCCATAGTTTGCCCACCCCTATCATAGAATCTGAGCATCTCCTCCTCCTCGCCTCCAGGCATATGGGCCTTGCACTGTCCCCTGAGAATGCGACATGGAATGGAATGGCTCTCGCACATCATTGTTTCAAAGACAGAGAGCTAGCTCCTCGCATCTGATAGCCTGTCTCTCACCGAGGGCAGTAGAGATTGCACCTGCTTAGTCATAAACCCCTCATAGTGCAATATTGTGCCATAGGCAGAAGCAGCTTCCTGAGCCCCCTTCAGTGATCAGCATGTGCCCTGATGCTCAGGATCTGCTAGAGTCGCTGCACAGGGTATAATTAGGATATGGATGGTGGAGGGAGATGTTCAGAGGCACAGATGTGAGTTAGCTGCCCAGTGGGACTCTGGTGCTTACTGCCCTTGTGCCTTTGACAACCTCCCACTATGGTCTAGAGGGTCATGCCCTGGCCTGGAACTCAAGAGACCTGGTCAATTCTTGACTTGGCCACAGATGTCCTGTGTGACCTTGGACGTGTCCACTCATAATTTATTCTTTACCTCATTTTCCCCTCTGTAAAATAGGGGTAGCACTTCCCTTCCTCGTGGGGTTTTGAGGATAAAAATCCTTTAATTGTGAGGCTCCTACAAGGGAACCAACAGTGATGAGGGTCATACGAGGACCTAGAGGTACAGCTATGCTTTTTAATCTCATGCAGCATTCCTGCTTATTTCAAGACCCTGCTCCACTAACATCTGGACAGTGCACACCCTACCGCACACACTGTGTGTTTCTGGATCTACCCCAGTCAATGGAGGAATAGGGGCGTTCAGTTATGCACACCTATACTCCCACTTCTGCTCTGCACAGCTTCTGCTAACCCCTGTACAATCTTGTAGGAACTTTATTTCATTTAAAGCTTTGAGAGTGTCCTGTATCGTTTTCATTGGCCTCCTAGCATTTATACTCCTATTTTCAGCTGTCCATAAAACACGGCTGTGAAGAGTCACGTTTCATCTATACATACGAGGTGACCTGCCCAGTGAAGTAGCACCTCTGATGAGGGACTTTGATGTTTGGTATCCTGTCTGACCATATGATGTTACAAATGAGAGGTAGGGGATGCATGTGAAACACTCTAGTTGCTTCAAGTGCTGCTACAGAGTGTCCGTTCTTCATAACCATAGAGAAAAGAGCTTACCATGACAGACACTAATCTTGGTGTGAAGTCAAATGCCTCTCATATTCCATGGGCAGTGACAGAACCGACCATAAGCAGAGCTGTCTTTAGAAATGCACTGCATGATTGTATTGTTGATCATGGTATCATTAGTTAAAACGCTGCTAAGATAGCAAGTTTTTTTCTACTGCATCGAGCAGTTTGTTATCAGTTGCAATTTCAGGTGCAGACTACATGTTTCCTGGAGCAGGCTGATAAAGCACTTCAGTTTTCCTGTGGCTGACAGTCCAAACTGCTTTGCCAATCTAGAGAAGCAGTCAGTTAGAAGCGGCATGTCTTCAACGGTACATGCTAGCAGTGCACAGCCATCACTGAAGAGGAACTCAATAACAATCAAGTCCATCACTTTAGTGTGAGCATGAAAATGGCGGAAGCTGAAAATGCAGTTATCTGTGTGGCACTGCATATAAATACCCTAGTTGCAGTCTCTGAAAGAATCTAGCAGTGTAGCACAAAAAAGAATGGTAAACAGTGCAGGTGCAAGCAAACCATCGTCCTTAACACCTTTCATGACACAGAAAGGTCTGATGAAGCACTCTCGTCAGCATGTCGTCATGGAATGAGAGTGCAAGGGTGATGAATTTGTGCAGGTATCTAGCTTCGTGAAAGAACCACCAGAGACTATCATAACTAACAGCATCAAAGGCCTTCATCAGGTCTACAAACATCATCTAGAAGTCACAAGGTTGTTCCCAACACTCTTCCTGTATCTGGCAAACAACAAAAATCATATCCGTTGCTCTGTGTTCCATGCAAAAGCCACACTGACTCTCTGAAATGATGTTATCGGTGATAGTGGAGAGTCTATTGAGCAAGACACACTTCTTTAAAGTCGCCATCAAAGTTCTGTTAAATTGCTCTACCAATCCAACAGTTTGGGGGTGGTAGATTGATGTTATTAAAGTCTTTATCCTCAGAAGATCACACAGTTCTTTCATTAGTTGTAAAGTCAAGTTGGGTCCTTGATCAGAAAAGATTCCTCATGGTATTACCATGCCAGAGAAGAATATCTTAAGCTCATTTGTGATGGCAGGTGCACTGATGGAGCACAAGGAGATGGCTTTGAGGTATGCATTGCATAGCCAAGGATAAGGAGAATATGTTGATACTTCATAGAACTCTTCTCTAGGGTCCCCACAAAGTCCATGTCTATCCTTTCAGATGGGTTATCAACATGATGGAGTGAGATAAGAGGGGCTTTAGGTATTCTCCTACGACTGGCCAGTGTGACAGTAGTGAGAGAGAGCCTGGAGCACTGGGCCTGGTACAAGACTGAGGTCTGAACCTGAAGCTGCGACCCAAACTCAGGTCACGTATTAAAGCAGATGCTCACAAGTTCACTGTCTGGTACCTGAATGTGGCAAAGTTGTTGTTAGTGTACTAGGCACTAGATATTTACCTAAATATATTACAGCTAATGCAGATACATACCAGTCTAGTACATGATGAGATGGTTTGACATAATAATGAACAGGGATGTTTTGTCTAAGATATCAGGAACAAGAGGAGGTAACAAACAGACGCCATGAAACACAAAAGGTGGCTTGGAAGTTGTTTATTCCAGTTGTTTACCTCAGTTTATAAATGTTAGGGTAGCTCACCTTAACCCTTTGTACGGCCTGAGGGACGGCAGAAACTCCTGCTGCTGACTGAACCACTCCTTGCCACTGGGTACTCACATTAATGTACCTGTGACCACGCAGCCTGGATGCTAGGATTGTGATTTGAGGGTAATAAACCTGGCCAGGTGTCTTTGTCACTGAACCGTACCTGTTGTCTTTCTTTATGAGTAACATCAATGTCTGCTGAATTAACAGGCTGCCTTGTCTGCTAATACTGATAACACTGGAGCTCCAAGGACAGAGGCACCGAGCAGCCTGAACAGTGTTACCAAGGCAACGACATTCCAACCTTCAGCACTTAACAGCAGCCAGCTGACGCTGAGCAGGAGGCACAACAGTCGCTGATTTGCTCCAGACAGTGGAGTTGTTCACTCCTGGGCTCAAAGCATGACCACTGCCTCAGTCGCTTGGGCTCCACCACTTCCGCATTCACCACTGTGAGTTGTTCATAGGCATAACTAAGGAAGGATAAGATTATGTCATGAAGGTCATGGAATCTGTGACTTTCAGAGACCTCCGTGATATTTTCTAGTTCAGCCCTGGGTGAAGGAACCAGAGCTGTCAGCCAGCAGGGACCCCGCAGCTCTCAGCCACTGTGACCAGCAAGGGGACCTGGAGCACTCAGATGCTGCAGGTGGCAGGAGCCCAGAGCTGTCAGTCACCACGACAGCAAGTGCTAGACTCAGATTATAGCTACTGCTAGCAGTGCTCCCTCAGTCTCTGGGCCACCACCTGGAGCCAGGACTCTGGTGGATAATTCTCTTTATGAAAGTAACACCAGTTTCTTTTCATGATATCCAAATAATCAAGGAAGGTGGTCTTGACTCTTTGGTAATCATGGCTGGTGTTAGATTTGCTAGGGCCCAGGATAGAAACAAAGGAGTGGTCCTTCCACCCGGGGTTGAAGCCTGAGCCCTGCCACCCAGGGCTGAAGCCCAAGCCTCTTGATGTTGCCACTCACCCCTCCATCCCCCCCGCCCACAGAACATTCTTACATGCCCCCTAGGAGGGTGCACCCCAAAGTTTGAAAACCTCTGCTTTAGTGTGATTTATTTCCATGTTTAGAGATCAAATTACTGGAATACTTGCATTACATTTACCTACAGCAACTCAGGAGATATGATGTAACTTATCCTTGTGAGGCCCCTTGTGGTGTGGAGCCCCAGGCCATTGCCCTGCTTGCTACCCCCTAATGCTGTCCCTGGGTGTAATCCTGAGCAGCCATCAGGTTGAGCCCGTGGTTGGTGGCCTCGGCTGGTCTAGTCAGGTGAGTGTTGGGGGCTAAAAAGACATCCCAGTGCTCAGGGGTCCACTACACTGCTATCACCACCTGCTCAAAGCTGGTAAGGAATGCCGCAGGGCGTTCTTAATGAGTTTACCAGGATCAAAGTGGAATTTGAAGTCACAGCTCTCAGATTCCTCATTGCCCCTGGAGACTGGAAAAAGGACAGCATTTGTTGCACCAGGCATTGCTGCTGATCTGTGTCCTATTTCTGGGCAGGCAGAGGCTCTGCTGGCTGCCTGGCCTCTCTCTGGGAGCTGGGAAGCTCAAGACTCTGTTCTTTCCCAGAGCTGGCCCCATCAGAGTGGAGTTCCCTCTTTTTCACTCAGTGGTTCTCAATCTGTGGCCCATGGGCCACTTGCAGCCCAATCAGCTCACAGCTGCGGCCCATGTGACATCCTCAGGTACTTATAGGTAATATAGATATATTGTGTCGATGTGGACCACATAACACATATAGAGCTGCATATGTGGACAATAATGGTAAATAAGTTGAGAGCCACTGCTCTTCCTGCAAATCTGGCTTGATTTGTGAGTGCGGAGGTGTAGGGCTGCTCCTACCCAAAGCAGCTAGCTCCTCAATCCCCTCCATGCTGGTGCGGGTGTGATGTTCCCCTCCGATGTTGTCTGGACCATAGATTCATAGACTCTAGGACAGGAAGGGACCTCGAGAGGTCATCGAGTCCAGTCCCCTGCCCTCATGGCAGGACCAAATACTGTCTAGACCATCCCTAATAGACATTTATCTAACCTACTCTTAAATATCTCCAGAGATGGAGATTCCACAACTTCCCTAGGCAATCTATTCCAGTGTTTAACTACCCTGACAGTTAGGAACTTTTTCCTATGTCCAACCTAAATCTCCCTTGCTGCAGTTTAAGCCCATTGCTTCTTGTTCTATCATTGGAGGCTAAGGTGAACAAGTTTTCTCCCTCCTCCTGATGACACCCTTTTAGATACCTGAAAACTGCTATCATGTCCCCTCTCAGTCTTCTCTTTTCCAAACTAAACAAACCCAATTCCTTCAGCCTTTCTTCATAGGTCATGTTCTCAAGACCTTTAATCATTCTCGTTGCTCTTCTCTGGACCCTCTCCAGTTTCTCCACATTTTTCTTGAAATGCGGTGCCCAGAACTGGACACAATACTCCAGTTGAGGCCTAACCAGCGCAGAGTAAAGTGGAAGAATGACTTCTCGTGTCTTGTTTACAACACTCCTGTTAATGCATCCCAGAATCACATTTGCTTTTTTTGCAACAGTATCACACTGTTGACTCATATTAAGTTTGTGGTCCACTATGACCCCTAGATCTCTTGCTGTCATACTCCTTCCTAGACTGTCTCCTACCATTCTGTATGTGTGAAACTGATTGTTCCTTCCTAAGTGGAGCACTTTGCATTTATCTTTATTGAACTTCATCCTGTTTACCTCAGACCATTTCTCCAATTTGTCCAGATCGTTTTGAATTTTGACCCTGTCCTCCAAAGCAATTGCAATCCCTCCCAGTTTGGTATCGTCCGCAAACTTAATAAGCGTACTTTCTATGCCAACATCTAAATCGTTGATGAAGATATTGAACAGAGCCGGTTCCAAAACAGACCCATGCGGAACCCCACTTGTTATACCTTTCCAGCAGGATTGGGAGCCATTAATAACTACTCTCTGAGTACGGTTATCCAGTCAGTTATGCACCCACCTTATAGTAGCCCCATCTAATTTGTACTTTCCTAGTTTGTCTATAAGAATATCATGCGAGACCGTATCAAATGCCTTACTAAAGTCTAGGTATATCACATCCACCGCTTCTCCCTTATCCACAAGGCTCGTTATCCTATCAAAGAATGCTATCAGATTAGTTTGACACGATTTGTTCTTTACAAATCCATGCTGGCTATTCCCTATCATCTTACCACCTTCCAAGTGTTTGCAGATGATTTCTTTAATTATCTGCTCCATTATCTTCCCTGGCACAGAAGTTAAACTAACTGGTCTGTAGTTTTCTGGGTTATTTTTATTTCCCTTTTTATAGATGGGCACTATATTTGCCCCCTTCCAGTCTTCTGGAATCTCCCCCGTCTCCCATGATTTCCCAAAGATAATAGCTAGAGGCTCAGATACCTCCTCTATTAACTCCTTGAGTATTCTAGGATGCATTTCATCAGGCCCTGGTGACTTGCAGGCATCTAACATTTCTAAGTGATTTTTTACTTACTCTTTTTTTATTTTATCTTCTAAACCTACCCTCGTCCCGTAAGCATTCACTATATTAGACATTCCTTCAGACTTCTCAGTGAAGACCAAAACGAAGAAGTCATTAAGCATCTCTGCCATTTCCAAGTCTCCCGTTACTGTTTCCCCCTCCTCACTGAGCAGTGGGCCTACCCTGTCCTTGGTCTTCTTCTTGCTTGTAATGTATTGATAAAAAGTCTTCTTGCTTCCCTTTATTCCCATAGCTAGTTTGAGTGCATTTTGTGCCTTTGCCTTTCTAATCTTGCCTCTGCATTCCTGTGTTATTTGCCTATATTTGTCCTTTGTAATCTGACCTAGTTTCCATTTTTTATATGACGCCTTTTTATTTTGTAGGTCACGCAAGATCTCGTGGTTAAGCCAAGGTGGTCTTTTGCCACATTTTTTATCTTTCCTAACCATCGGAATAGCTTGCTTTTGGGCCCTTAATAGCGTCCCTTTGAAAAACTGCCAACTTTCCTCAGTTGTTTTTCCCCTCAGTCTTGATTCCCATGGGACCTTACCTATCAGCTCTCTGAGCTTACCAAAATCCGCCTTCCTGAAATCCTTTGTCTCTGTTTTGCTGTACTCCCTTCTACCCTTCCTTAGAATTGTAAACTCTATGATTTCATGATCACTTTCACCCAAGCTTCCTTCTACTTTCAAATTCTCAATGAGTTCTTCCCTATTTGTTAAAATCAAGTCTAGAACAACTTCCTCCCTAGTAGCTTTTTCAATTTTCTGAAATAAAAAGTTGTCTGCAATGCAGTCCAGGAACTTATTGGATAGTCTGTGCCCCGCGGTGTTATTTTCCCAACATATATCTGGATAGTTGAAGTCCCCCATCACCACCAAATCTTGGGCTTTGGATGATTTTGTTAGTTGTTTGAAAAAAGCCTCATCCACCTCTTCCACCTGATTAGGTGGCCTGTAGTAGACTCCCAGCACGACATCACCCGTGTTTTTTACCCCTTTTAGCCTAACCCAGAGACTCTCAACACTCCCATCTCCTATGTCCATCTCTACCTCAGTCCAAGTGTGTACATTTTTAATATATAAGGCAACACCTCCTCCCTTTTTCCCCTGTCTATCCTTCCTGAGCAAACTATACCCATCCACACCAACATTCCAGTCGTGTGTATTATCCCACCAAGTTTCAGTAATGCCAACAATGTCATAGTTGTATTTATTTATTAGCACTTCCAGTTCTTCTTGCTTATTAACCATACTTCTTGCATTTGTATATAGGCATCTAAGATACTGGTTTGATCTTGCCTCCCAGCTTTTCCCTGACCCTCCTTTCTCTCTGCCATTATAGCCCGTGCTCCCTCCTGTTTCCAACCCATCTCCCAGGTCTTGTTCCCCACTTACCTGTGGGCTTTGCTCACTTGTCCCCGTCGAACCTAGTTTAAAGCCCTCCTTACTAGGTTAGCCAGTCTATGCGCAAATAAGGCCTTTCCCCTCCTCGAAAGGTGAACGCCATCTGTGCCTAGCAGTCCTTCCTCGAATAGCATCCTGTGCTCGAGGAAGCCAAAGCCCTCCTGGCGACACCATCTTTGCAGCCAGGCATTCACCTCCACGATGCATCTGTCTCTGCCCGGGCCCCTACCTTGGACAGGAAGAATCGAAGAGAATACCACCTGCGCTCCAAACTCCTTAACCCGTACTCCCAGAGCCCTGTAGTCACTCTTCATCTGCTCAGTGTCACACCTCACAGTATCATTTGTGCCCACATGGATGAGTAGCATGGGGTAGTAGTCAGAAGGCCGGACAATCCTCGACAATGCCTCTGTAACATCTCGGATACGGGCCCCTGGCAGACAGAATACCTCCCGGGATGAACGGTCAGGGCGACAGATGGGTGTCTCCATCCCCCTCAGCAGAGAGTCTCCAACCACCATTACCCTACGTTTCTTATTATCAGTGGTGGCAGCAGACCTCCCAGCCTTAGGGGTACGAGGTTTCGCCTCCTTAACTGTTGGGGGTGATTCCTTCTCTCCTGTATCAAGAAGAGCATAATGGTTATCTATTACCACAGCAGGAGGGTTCGCAGCAGTGGTGGAGCACTGCCTGCTGCCAGAAGTAACCAGCTGGCTGTGTCCACCTTGAGCCATCTCCTCCACTGGTGTGTCAGATACACCCTCAGGCATCTCCTCCTTCACTGGAGTGTCAGTAGTCCTGTCAACTGGGACAGCACCATCAGCTGTCTCCACATGGATACTGTCCAGGAATTGCTCATGGATACGGATGTTCCTCAGCCTGGCCACCTCCTCCAGTAGCTCTCCCACCTGCTGCCTGAGAGATTCCACCAGTAGGCACCTTTCACATTGGATGCCACCCCCAGCCTGGATATCAGTAAGTGGAAATTGCAAATTACAGTCTTTGCAAGCCCACACCAGAATCTGGGTAAAAGCATCCATGCTTTGGTGCTTTGTCTGAGTACTGGCGCAGGTGGAGGAGACAGAAGCAGTGCTGGTACAGGTGTTGTGGGTCCTCCTCACCATTGTAAGCCTCCCTCTGTCAAACTCTCTCAAATTCCCGTCTGCAGCTCCCAGTCCGCTCTGCTCTGCTTTAAACAGAAAGGTTTAGGATGGGGCTTGGTTTATAGGTTCAGGGGACCAATGGGTCATGGATGAGACTGACAAGGGACCCCCACTCCCCTTCCAAACTCCCTTGCGAAACTCCCTGTTAGCAGCTCCTGTTCGCTAAGCTCCCTGGTCACTTGTCGCAGCTTTATACAGCCCTGGCCTGAGTGAATGCCCCGCCCACTGGTTAAGGCTCAGCCAATTACCAGAGGCTTCTAGCTTTCAAACTTTCCTTGGTAGCTCCGCCTCCAACTGCCAGCTACAGCACACGGTCCTTCAAACAAACAAACCAAACAGACTGACAAACACAAGCTCAGCACACAGCAAGTAACCCCCAAACACAAACACACACACACACACTGCAGACAGTCACTTACTCCACAGATGCTGTACGTGCTCCTCCTTCACCTGGAGAACTCCCTTGCGAAACTCCCTGTTAGCAGCTCCTGTTCGCTAGCCCTCTACAATCCTTGACTCTGGGAGCCAGCCTTACCCTGCTCTGCTGGGCTGCTCAGCCCACTCCTGGGCTGTTCACACACAGCCTCTGGCATGTCAGCTGCTCCCAGCTACTTGCAGGTTAATGACACTAGCCAGTATCTCCGGTCTCAGACACAACTCAAGGAACCTCCATCTTGCAGTGTCCAGTTATGCCCGCTAGACACTGCAAGCTTAAGTACGTTTGTCAGTTTAACAAAGAAATTGATATGTACCAGGCTTGTTCTCCCAAGGGTAGTTGCTGACACTCTTCAAACCAAACACACTGCTTCAGGTAGAATAAACAAACAGATTTATTAACTATGAAGATAGATTTTAAGTGATTATAAGTCAAAGCACAACAAGTCAGATTTGGTGAAATGAAATAAAAGCAAAACACGTTCTAAGCTGATCTTAACACTTTCAATGTCCTTAAAAACGTAGATGCTTCTCACCACCCGCTGGCTGGTTACTTTCAGTCAGGTTCTCCTCATTGATCAGTGTTTCAGTCGCTTGGTGGTGCTGGTGTCTGTAGATGTAGGTGGAAGAGAGAGAGCATGATAGAGAGCAAGTCTCTTCCTTTTATCATGACCTTTCTTTCCTCTTGGCTTTGCCCCCACCCCCATTCAGAGTCAGGTGAGCGTTACCTCATTGCAATCTCAAACTGACCAGAGGAAGGGGGGTGACTCCCTCGAGGGTCTCACAGATTCTTTTGTTGCTTTCTAAGCCAGTGTCAACACTACGGGGTTGGGCTACTTGGGTCGGAAAGCAGTGCACCCTCGACAGGCCATCCGCACTGCCATGTTGGGCTCCCGACCTGTGTCGCACCGTGAAGTGAAAGGGTTGAAGCGATAGGAACCATCTCGTTACTCTTGCATTTTTGTCCTTGTTTTGGTGCATCCACTGCAACGGGGCATGGTCCGTGACCAGGGTAAACCTCCGTCCCAGTAGATAGTAGCAGAGGCTTTCAACGGCCCATTTTACTGCCAAGCATTCCTTTTCCACTATGGCGTACTTCCATTCCCTAGGCAAGAGCTTTCTACTGAGGAAGAGGACGGAGTGTTCGTCATCTCCGACCATTTGTGAGAGCACTGCCCCTAGCCCTGCTTCAGAAGCATCTGTTTGTAGGATAAACTCCTCCCTCCAGTCTGGGGCTATCAGTACGGGGTCTGTGCAGAGGGCCGTTTGCAGATCTGCAAAAGCGGCTTCAGCCGCAGCAGACCATTTTACTATGTCTGGGTCCTGAGCCCTGGTCAGGTCCATTAATGGGCATGCCCTGGTGGCGAAGTGGGGAATGAAACGTCTATAGTACCCCACGAGTCCCAGGAATGCTCGGATCTGTTTTTTCCGGAGTGGTCGGGGCCACTTCTGTATGGCGTCTAGCTTGTTGAGTTGGGGCCTCCCCACACCCCTCCCCACTATATATCCAAGGTATTTGGCCTCAGCTAACCCGATCGAATATTTGGAGGGATTTGCAGTCAATCCGGCCTTTCTCAGGGTATCCAGGACTGCCTCTACCTTTCTTAGGTGCGTCTCCCAGTCGGGGCTATATATGATGACGTCATCAAGATACTCCCTATGGGACCGTAACAGTTTGTCCATCAGCCACTGGAAGATAGCGGGGGCCCCATGCAACCCAAAGGGAAGAACAGTGTACTGATATAGTCCTTCTGGGGTTGCAAAGGCTGTCTTCTCCTTGTCAGCTTCAGCCAGGGGGATCTGCCAATAGCCCTTAGTAAGATCAAGGGTAGGCATGAAACGGGCTTTTCCCAGTCTGTCAATCAGCTCATCTATCCTGGGTAAAGGGTAGGCATCAAATCGGGATACCTCGTTTAGCTTGTGGAAGTCATTGCAGAACCTCATACTGCCGTCTGGCTTAGGCATTAAAACCACGGGACTAGACCATTGACTATGAGACTCTTTAATGACTCCTAAGGCTAGCATCTTCCTTACCTCTTTCGTAATCTCTTCTCTCTTGGCCCCTGGGATCCGGTATGGCTTGACATGCACCTTCACTCCAGGTTCTGTGAAGATATGATGGTGAACCTCGGTAGTCCTGCCTGGCTTTTCCGAGAACACATCTTGGTTGCGTTTGATCAGGCTGACCACCTGGGATCGTTGTTCCGGGGTCAGCTCCGGGGATATTCCCAGGTTGGGCTCATCGCCTTTAGGGGATGGTGCCCCCAGCGCAGCTACCAGAGCTTCTCTATCCTGCCAAGGTTTCAGCAGATTTATATGGTAGATCTGCTCTGGCTTGCGGCAACCTGGCTGCCAGACCTTATAGTCAACTTCTCCTACAGCTTCAATTACCTCATAGGGCCCCCCTGCCATCTGGCCAGGATCTTGCTCTCCGCCGTGGGTATGAGCACCATCACCCGGTCCCCCACCTGGAACTTCCGGGACCGTGCTTGACGATTGTAGTACGTCCATTGCGTCCCTTAGGCCTTCTCCATGTGTTTGCGCACAAGGGGGGTGACTCGGGCTATTCGGTCTTTCATTTGCAGCACATGTTCCACAATGTTTTTGCCCAGGTTCGGCTGTTCTTCCCAGTCTTCTTTAGCCAGGTCCAGTATGCCCCTGGGATGTCGACCGTAAAACAGCTTGAAGGGGGAGAATCCAGTGGAAGCCTGAGGAACCTCCCGTACGGCAAACAGTACATAAGGTAGCAGGGCATCCTAGTCTTTTCCATCGCGGCTAATCACCTTCCGTAACAGGCTCTTCAACGTCCTATTAAAACGTTCAACGAGGCCATCGGTCTGGGGATGGTAGACCGACGTTCTGAGGGTCCGGATGTGGAGCATGGTACACAAGTCCGTCATCAGTTTAGAAACAAAGGGGGTCACTTGGTCCATCAGAATCTCCTTAGGTATCCCTACTCTGGAGAATATCTGGACTAATTCTTTGGCTATGGTCTTGGACATGGAATTCTGTAGGGGGATGGCCTCGGGGTATCGGGTGGCATAATCTAATACTACTAGGATATATTGATGGCCCCAGGCCGACTTCTCCAATGGCCCCACTATGTCCATTGCTATTCGCTTGAATGGAACCTCAATAATTGGCAGAGGTACCAGTGGGGCCCTTAAGTGTGGTCGGGGCCCATCTATTTGGCATTCCGGACAGGAGGAACAATATCGCCGGACTGCCGCATAAATATCAGGCCAAAAAAACCTCTGTAGAATCCAATTGAGGGTCTTACCCATCCCTAGGTGGGCCCCAAATAGATGACTGTGGGCCAGATCCATTACGGCTTTTTGATGCTTCCGGGGGACCAAGAGTTGTTCGATAACTTGCTCTTGGATGCGGACTACTCTATACAGCAGATCTTTTTTAATCATATAATACGGCCCTGGGCCCTTAGTTCTCCCCTCCACCGGGACCCCATTTACCTCGACTACTTCCTTAAAAATGTTGGGGTATATGGGATCATTGGCCTGATCCTGACCAAAAGTCCCACGTGCGGTCCCTATTGGCCCTATTTCGGGGGGGTCTACCTCTGTCTCCCCCTCAGGGACAGCGCCTGGGGAACCCAGTCCAACAATTGGGTTGTAGTTGGCCGACCCCGTCCTGCTGTCAGCTGAGTCCCCTCTTTCCCCTGCCAGTGTAGGCGTCAGGTACCGGGTCAGGATCCTCGTCCCCCTCCTTTTATCGGCCCTCCGTTCCCTCCAAGTCTTCCTGGACTTCCCCGGTGGGAAGAACACATCCTGGCTAAACTCATGGAAGGCGGGGAGAAGGTCCCCAATCTGGGCCACCCTTTGGGTCCCAGGGTCCTTCTTTCCTTCTCCCTCGTCCCCGGGGAGTAGGCCATCAAACCCCAGGAAGTCTCGTCCGATAAGGACAGGATAAGGGAGTTTTGGAACGACTCCCACTGTGAACTCAGCGGGGTTCCCAAGAACTTCTATGTGTACGGGGACAGTCGGGTAATAGCTGATATCCCCATGTACACAGGATATTCCAGAGCGCTTGGCCTGGGATAGTTGGCCCGGCCTGACCAGCTTCCCTGAGACCAGTGTGACTGCACTTCCCGAGTCTATTAATGCTGTGGTCTCTATACCATTCAGCTTAACGGGCCTAGTGTACCTATGGGGGACCATCGCAATCCCGACTAGACTTATTAGCTCGCATGGTCCCCCTATATCTCCCAGTTCACAATGCATGGGCTCTCCTAGATTAGGGCATTGGGCAGCAATATGCCCTAATTCACCACAGGCATAACAGTGGTACCCCCCTCGGGGCAGCCCCCTATTTTTTGGGCTGCTGGGATTTATCCCCTGAGCCTTTCTTCCCCAGTCCTCCAGTCTCTCCGGGACTGTCGGCGGCTCTTCCACCTCCTGCCTCCCCTCCATTTTCTGGCCTGGAGCTAGGGCAAACCGGGGCCTCGGCGCAGAGGCTGGTCTCCAATACTGGCACCTTCCTCCCCCGGTGGTCTGAGAAAGTTCTTGGGCTGCTAAGGGCCTCTCCACGAGAGCAACTAGATCGTCATAAGAAGAGGGATCATTTTGGCGGACCCACCCCCGTATGTCCGGCGGCAACCCTCTCATGTACCTGTCCAATACCAGGGTTTCTACTACCTTCTCCGGCCCACGGGCCTCGGGGTGGAGCCACTTCCGCGCAAGGTGTATCAAATCAAATAGCTAGGACCTCGGCGGTTTGTCCTCCCAGTACTTTCACTCGTGGAAGCGCTGGGCCCTTATGGCTGGCGTCACGCCTGCCCTCGCCAGGATTTCCGCCTTCAGCCGAGGGTAATCCATAGCTGCTTCTGCAGTCATGTCAAAGTAGGCTTTCTGGGCCTCCCCATACAGGAATGGGGGCAGCAGACCTGCCCACTGGTCTCGGGGCCAGGCCGCCCGCAGTGCCGTCCTCTCGAACGCGAGGAGATACGCCTCTATATCATCATCTGTTGTCACCTTCTGTAAGTAGTTGCTTGCCCGTAGCAGCCGGGTCCCCTGGGCCTTGTGCATCATCGTGGTCAGGGCCTTCAACTGGTTCACTACCTCGGTCAGAGTGGCTTGATCTTAGACCGCCTGGCTCATCAGCAGCTGGTTAGTCTCCTATTGTACCCGTACGGACTCTCGCTGGGCCGCCACCTGTACTTGGGTAGCCTCTTGTTGAGCTGCGGTGGCCTGCATCAATGCCTTCAGTACACCCTCCATTTTTCCCCCCAAAAAAATTCTCTTTTTTTTACCTTGCCCTGTGATGGCTTGCCACCGAGCCTCACTCACTAGTACATCCCACTCCTGACACCACGTGTAGCAAAGTACCTGCCTCTCCTCTGCTAGCTCAGTCCTTCTTAGCTTTGGAGACACAGGCTTGGGCAAAGCAAAAGCCCTTCACAGTCGCGCAGGGTCTGGCTAATCCCTTCTCAGTCAGGCCCTTGTTCTGTTGTCCTCTCCTTCTGGGGAGAGTGCAATCCGCCTTGCAAGAAAAGTTTCAGAGTTCAGCTGCCCCTACTCACTGGCAGCTACTTTACTTCTCTCCTCCCCTCTGCTTCCCTGCCAGGGAGGGTTTAAAAAGGTCTCCAGCCATTGGGGCCAGCTGAAAATAATTAGCTCCCTGGTAACCCCTGTTCCAGCTGAACCTTATTCCTCCATGGTTAAGCCTTCTGGGACTAATTACTACCCCTCTCCTGGTAGCTAAGTGTCCTGAGTTTGCCACAGAACCAAAAAAGAGCCACTGTGACTAAACAACAAAGTAAAAGAAGCAGTGAGAGACAAAAAGGCATCCTTTAAAAAGTGGAAGTTAAATCCTAGTGAGCAAAATAGAAAGAAGCATAAACACTGGCAAATGAAGTGTAAAAATACAATTAGAAAGGTCAAAAAAGAATTTGATGAACAGCTACCCAAAGACTCAAAAAGTAATAGCATTTTTTCTTTAAGTACATCAGAAGCAGGAAGCCTGCTAAACAACCAGTGGGGCCACTGGACAATCAAGGTGCTGAAGGAGCACTCAAGGATGATAAGACCATTGCAGAGAAACTAAATGAATTCTTTGTATCGGTCTTCACAGCTGAGGATGTGACAGAGTTTCTCAAACCTGAGCAATTCTTTTTAGGTGACAAATCTGAGGAACTGTTCCAGATTGAGGTATCATTAGAAGAGGTTTTGGGACAAATTGATAAATTAAACAGCAATAAGTCTCCATGATCAGATGGTATTCACCCATGAGTTCTGAAGGACCACAAATGTGAAACTGCAGAACTACTAACTATAGTCTGTAATCTATCATTTAAGTCAGCTTCTGTACCAGATGACTGGAGGATAGCTAATGTGACATCAGTTTTTAAAAAGGACTCCAGAGTTGATGCCAGCAATTTCAGGCCTGTAAGCCTGACTTCAGTACTGGGCTAACTGGCTGAAATTATAATAAAGAACAATATTGTCAGACATACAGATGAACATAATTTGTTTAGGAAGAGTCAATATGGTTTTAATTAAGGGAAATCATGCCTCACCAATCTACTAGAATTCTTTGAGGAGGTCAACAAGCATGTGGACCAAAGGGATCCAGTACATATAGTGTATTTAGATCTTCAGAAAGCCTTTGACAAGGTCCCTCACCAAAGGCTCTTAGGCAAAGTAAGCTGCTATGGAATAAGAGGGAAGGTGCTGTCATGGACTGGTAACTCATTAAAAAATAGAAAAAAAAGGGTAGGTATAAATGGACAATTTTCAGAAGGAAGAGAAGTAAATAGTGGTGTCCCCCAGGGGTCTGTTCTGGGACCAGTCCTAGTCAACATATTCATAAATG
Source organism: Gopherus evgoodei (assembly GCF_007399415.2). Lineage (NCBI taxonomy): Eukaryota > Metazoa > Chordata > Testudines > Testudinidae > Gopherus > Gopherus evgoodei. The sequence continues at coordinate 2,004,160 of NW_022060038.1, forward strand.
TTACCAACTCACCTTCATAAAGCAGCAGACACACCATCTCTGATCTTTCTTTTTTGACTGACATATTGGTAGAACCCCTTCTTGTTGTCTCTAACATTTCTTACCAGCTGTAACTCAGGCTTTGCCTTGGCCTTCCTGATTTTGTCCCTACATGCTCATGCTATTCCCATATATAATTCCTTGGTGACATGCCCCCTCTTTCATTTCCTGTGTGTATCTCTTTTAGTTTTGAGATAGCTAAAAAGCTCCTTGTGTAGCCATATTGGCCCCCTGGGGCTCTTCTTATCTTTCCTCTGCATTGGAATAGCTTAATGTTGAGTGGCAAATAGCGGGGAGTTCCATCCTTTGCTTTGAGATAGGAGGGCTTGAGATATTTGATCCTCTCCCTGCACTGGACACCGTGCCCAATGGATCCCCAGCTCTACCAGCCGAAGCTCCTGCTAAAGCCGTGGATCTTGTTGTCTTCACACCACATGTAGACCAGAATCCTGGTGTGTTCTTCTGGCCAGCTAGCAGTGTGCTGGGTGGTGAACATCTTCTCTGCTTTTTCCACATGCCAGGCATAGCTATTTGTAAAATCGTGCCATATATGGGAAATGAAGGGTTAAATATCAAGGGGCTGTATTTGAACCAAGAAGTTGTTTCCGGTTCATGGAAGGTAGAAGGGCTGGAATGCACAGGCCCAAGGAATTGTGGGATAGCATTGTCAGGCAATCTGAACATGAACCTGACAACAAAAGCTTTAGCTACAGCCTCACTGCAAAGTCACTTGGTCATGAGCTACAGGAGAAAGCAGGCTCATACCCATAACCCTGGGTGAGCCATTAAACCCATATTCTGAAAAGGGGCAGGTGCATGTCAGCAAGCATTGCGTGTGGAAGTCTGGGGAGTTGGGCTTAAACGTATTACAGTCCATATCCACGCTGCAGTGCCGATATACCCTAAATAGTTTGCGTCTTTTCCCCACATAGTCAGCTTGATGCTTACAGGATTCACCATAAACTGAATTTCAGATGTGCTGGGATGACACTTCAAGTCTGTTCTCCCTTATCTTGTGCTCCTTACTGAAAGGAATACAGTACTTCACTTAAATCACAGGTCAGAGTCATCTCCCTATTGGCCCCTCCTTCCTAGGGTGTCCCTTATTCCAAACCCACACTCCCCTCATGTTCCTGCACAGCTCAATTTCTCTCCCCTCATTATTACTGTAATTCGATGGCACCAAAAACTCTTTCTGCACTAACAGAATTCCTCCCTGCACTTTCATTCCTTTGGCTTCCTCTCCAAGGCTACCTTTTGGCCTTGGCAGGGCTGAGGGACATGGTCAGATGCTTCCTGGTGACACTGTTATTCACCCTCAAGGCTGGAAATACATCCAGAAGTCACTGCTCCCACAGAGTGAAGCACTGGGTCTCAGGTAATAGTTCCTGAGTCCTTTGGAGGGTGTAGTTAGTCGTTGGCTGTGTGTTATTTCTGTGTGCTGTCCCAGCTCTGCACAGATAGCCATCAAAGCAGACCTCGACCAAACTGCACAATAAGACCACAAGACTTGGTTTCTAGCGAAGGTACCCAGCCAGGTTTGTTGTTGATGAAGCACAATGCTAATGCTCCAGCTCAGTGGTTACAGGTACACTGACACATGAATGCCTGTGACAATGGACCAGCACAGTGAACAGTGAGACTTTCCATTCCCCCCCAGGCCAGCCAAAGACATTCCCTCTGAGACCCCTCTTTATACACTGATACAAACAAGTTATGTATTGCCCCTCTGACGTGATGTGTCCTAGCATCATTTTTGGGGAGTGTGTTTGTACCATACTTGTACCATATCAGGGTGTTCTGGTACCACCTCTCTGGAATGTTTTACATGAGTGTCCTGTGCCTAGCACTTCTTAGGAATGTGTGTGTTTTTGCAATACCAGCTCTGTTCTTGCCAGGTTACACAAGCAGAGCCTGACTTTTGCTTACAGCCTGACTTTTGCTAACTTTTTGCTTTATATAAGCAAAGTTGACCACTATGTTAGTTCGGGCCTCTTATACCAAGCCTCGTGTCTCAGGCTCTCTCTTTCTACTCCAGGGGGAGGTTTCCTGTTCCAAACTTCAGGGAATTCCACCTCACAACCCACAATGAGCCTGTATCTAAAATCAGGCTCCATTTCAAACAGGTCCCAGCAGATTTTCACACCCTACTCCTCTCGTCACTGTACACACTCATCAGCATCTTCCTGAAAATGCCCCACTGGAGCAGTGTCCCCTCCCTCCAGCCATCCCTTCCCCAACTGCAGAAGAAAAAGGGGGAGGAGGGGAGAGAGGAACTAAGTGTCTTGGGTACCTGAGTACTCTAGAAAACGTTGCATTGACTCTGCTGTGGTGGAGGGGATCAACATCAGGAGGTTTGGGCTGCAGAGAAGCCATCCCCTCCCCACAAGTTCTGCCCTCTCAGGATTTTGTTTCCAGGCACGACCAGCTCCATAGAGACCAGGGATTGGAGTCCTGAAGGGAACATCTCACAACAGGGCCCTGTGCACAGTTTAGTCAATTTTGAGCATGAGGGGCAACAAGAACTATTGCAGGGGAATGAGGACCGCTGCAGAGAACTTGAATTTACCCATTCCCTTTGTGCCCCAAGCTGCTCACGTTCATCGTGAGGTTGGTGAATGAGCTGGGTATTTTTAAAGCTACTCATCATCTCATGTTTCAGACAGGTAGCCGTGTTAGTCTGTATCAGCAAAAACTAGGAGTCCTTGTGGCACCTTAGAGACTAACACATTTATTTGGGCATAAGCTTTTGTGGGCTACAACTCACTTCATCATCTCATGATTTTCTGGCAGCAGGAATCTCCCAATTTTCCCTTATTCAAAACGTCTACCATTTCCCATCACTTACAAAGGAACTGAAGCCAGAGACCATCCTCTCTTAAAATGGTTCACAGTTCACAAGCGGCTGCCCCGAATGAAGATGGCTGCTGTCTACCATTATTTCCAACGGCATTGAAGCCCTCAGGGAAAAACAGCCACTCTCTGGGCCATGCGTGGCCAACCTGTGGCTACGGAGCCACATGCAGCTCTTCAGGAGTTAATATGCAGCTCCTTGTATAGGCACCGACTCCGGGGCTGGAGCTACAGGCGCCAACTTTCCAATGTGCTGGGGGGGCAGGGTGCTCACCGCTGAACCCCTGGCTCTGCTACAGGCCCTGCCACTACTCCACCCCTTCCTGCCCCCCCTCCCCTGAGCCTGCCGTGTCCTCGCTCCTCCCCCTCAGAGCCACCTGCCCACCATGAAACAGCTGATCTGGAGGTGTGGGGAGGTGCTGATCGGCAGGGCTACCAGTGGCGCTGGGTGCGGGGAGGGAGCTGATGGGGGGCTGGGGACGTATTACTGTGGCTCTTTGGCAATGTACGTTGGTAAATTCTTACTCCTTTTCAGGCTCAGGTTGGCCATCCCTGCTCTGGGTGCTCTGGTTTAGAATCTGGACAGGGAAATGTGGGGGGCAGAAGGGGGAAGCCAAAGACAGCCTGAAGGGAAATGGAGTGAAAAAGTGGAGGCAGGTGTGACAGACTTGGGGACCACAGGGGGAGGGGCGTGAACGGTGTGGCAGGCAGGAGAGTGGGTGGGAGGATGAATAGGGATAATATGGCTGTTCCCCAACCCCTGAAGTTAGGAGAGGGTAAGGCAGCCCCCCACTGAGCAGCCAGCCAGCAGACCCACATTTTTGTATACGATTGAATCTTAAACCTGAAATAATCACGAGCACTGGGGTGAGGGCAATGTTTTCCCTGGAGTGAACCTAATTTAATGCTAACGGGGGCCCCTCTCCCCTCATCTCTGCAGCCCAACCAGAGCCACCAACACGGTTTCTGTCTCGCTGGTGCTGGGGAGGAGGCTGCTGGGGCCCAGGCAGGTCTGTTCCAGGGGAGCTGCTGCGATCTCCCCCCTCCTGATGTTCCCGCCTCAGGAATCGTCTCTTTTAAATTAATAAACTCAGAAGCTGCCCAGCTAGGCCTGGAAATGCCGAACCCCTGCACCCCGCGGGCTCACTGCAGTCTCTGTCTATTGCCTGCGGCGAGGCTGCTTCTGAAGCTAAAGCCCTTCATGAAACCCGGCCCCTTCGCAGGGCTGGCGGCAAACCCCACCATCTCGCCAATGCACTGCTCCTGCTTCTCTTGCACCAGCAGCGGCCTCAGGGCAAGAAACTACTGGCAGCCTGCCACACCTGTGAAACTGCTCATCCCTTTGCACAGCAGTGTGTCCGCGCAATGGCTGCTGGGCAGGGGGTGTGCTAGCCCCACAGAGCAATGGCTGCCGGGCGGGGAGGGGGGGTGCTATCCCCCCAGAGCAATGGCTGCCGGGCAGGGGTGGGGGTGCTATCCCCACAGAGCAATGGCTGCCAGGCGGGGAGGGGGCTGCTATTCCCACAGAGCAATGGCTGCCGGGGGGGGCGAGGCGCAGGGGTGCTATCCCCACAGAGCAATGGCTGCAAGGCGGGGAGGGGGCTGCTATCCCCACAGAGCAATGGCTGCCGGGCAGTGGTGGGGGTGAAATCCCCACAGAGCAATGGCTGCCGGGGGGGGCGAGGCGCAGGGGTGCTATCCCCACAGAGCAATGGCTGCAAGGCGGGGAGGGGGCTGCTATCCCCACAGAGCAATGGCTGCCGGGCAGGGAGGGGGGTGCTATCCCCACAGAGCAATGGCTGCCGGGCAGGGGTGGGGGTGATATCTCCACAGAGCAATGGCTGCCGGGGGGCGGGGGGGAGGCGCAGGGGTGCTATCCCCACAGAGCAATGGCTGCCAGGCTGGAGGGTGCTAGCCCCACAGAGCAATGGCTGCCGGGCGGGGAGGGGGGGTGCTATCCCCACAGAGCAATGGCTGCCGGGCGGGGCGAGGCGCAGGGGTGCTATCCCCACAGAGCAATGGCTGCAAGGCGGGGAGGGGGCTGCTATCCCCACAGAGCAATGGCTGCCGGGCAGGGAGGGGGGTGCTATCCCCACAGAGCAATGGCTGCCGGGCGGGGGTGGGGGGTGCTATCCCCACAGAGCAATGGCTGCCGGGCGGGGGTGAGGGTGCTATCCCCACAGAGCAATGGCTGCCGGGCGGGGAGGGGGGGTGCTATCCCCACAGAGCAATGGCTGCCGGGGCGGGTGCTAGCTCCACAGAGCAATGGCTGCTAAGGGGTGGCTCGCACACATTCCCGCGGGTCGGGGGGGAAATGAGAACTCGATGCCGCTGTCTGAGTCAGCCCCGCCCCTCCGCTGCTGGGACGGAGCGGACACTTCCCGCGCGCCCTGTGCGTAGTGAGGTCACTTCCGGCGCGGCGGCGGATAAGCGGCCCCGTGCTGCTGGTGCAGCCTCTTTTTCCTCGCGCAGTGCAAGATGGCGGACGTGCAGGTCGGGGCTCCGCGCCGCGGGCGGGCGGGAAGCGGCTCACTCGGCTCCTGCGGGGGGGATGGGGCGAGTGGGGCAGCCCCGGGTGACCCCCCTCCCACACACACACCCCCACGCCGGGGCCTGGCGGGCGAGCGGGGCTAGGTGCGGCCCCGGGGGGGGGGGGACACGTAGCTGGCGCCGGGCCGAGCCCCCCGGCCGCGTGCGGGGCAGAGAACTGCCCACGCGCCTGGCGGCTCGGCACGTGCCCCGGGCCCCGGCCGGGGGGGGGGCGTGTCCCCGTGTGCAGGCGCCCCGGGCCTGGCGCTGGCCCCGCAGGGACTTGGGCTGGTTTCACTGCCCGGCCCCAGGGAGTTAACCCACCCTGGCCCCGCGGCGTAGGCCAGGCCCCAGGTACAGTGTCACCGTGTCTCGGAGCTGATCCGCCCTGGCAGCGCTGGCATTGCCCCAACTCCAGGGCCTCCTCTGGGGAGGTGCACTATCCACACCTCCACGCTACAGGGGTGGCAGTGTAGCCTTTTCAGCGTGGCCATAAGCATAGCCAGGCACTCTAACCCCCCTGGTGCCAAGGCAGGCTGGCTCCAGCTGGCGGCATTGGGTGCATTATTTGGGTGACTTTTCTTCATTTTATCTTTCTTTTTTGGTCTTCCCCAAACAGACTGAGAGAGCTTATCAGAAACAGCCTACCATCTTCCAGAACAAGAAGCGGGTGCTTCTGGGAGAGGGAGTCAAGGAGAAACTCCCCCGTTACTACAAGAATGTTGGCCTGGGCTTCAAGACCCCCAAAGAGGTATAATTTTGTGTGTGAACAAAAGTGAACCAGGCTATAGCTGGTCCTAGCTCTGGCTTGCTAGTCTTTTGGGGTGACTCATGAATTTGCCCTTCATATGGGGGAGAGGGCAGAGGAAGAGGTTAATATCTTCATGAAAAGTTTAGTATAGAAATGGTATTAAATTTGGACTAGAAGAATAAAATCCAATAGGATAGAGATAAGTTCAGCCCCAGATTGTCAATGGCCAGAATATTTCTGTCAAAATAGCAGGTTAATAGCCAGTGGATCACCCAGGAAATTATGAAAAGCAATTTCTGCAAACTTCAGGGTGGTTCCTTTCCTTACTGACGTGATGTTTTTTCTCACGATGGTCTTCCAAGTCCCACAGGTGAAGGGGATTTGACAACAGTTGCCAAGTGGCCTTGCTGATGTCAGTTCATACAGACAGGAATAAAGGCGGTCATGTGCCTCATGCTTACAGTACTAGTCCTGTTGTAGCACCCAAATTGACCTTCTGGGGTGCTACAAGTTTTCATTGATGGTAGATTTCTGCAGCACTCTAAGTTTTTAGCTCCCAAGTGCTGATGTCAACTTTCTCTGTTTTCAGGCCATTGAGGGCACTTACATTGACAAGAAATGCCCATTCACTGGTAATGTTTCTATTCGTGGTCGTATCCTGTCAGGTAAGAACTAAGAGACACTTCTGTGAGCAGAATTGTCATTTTGGATAAATTTCAAAACCTTTTGGTTATGTGAACATCCTGCAGGGAATGGCCTTTGGAGGCCTATTTGAGTAGAGCTGTTTAGGAGCTGGATCTATCAGTTAAACAAAATGTAGGCATATGAGCTTATTAATGGAAAACAGGGTTGTTTGGAACTTGCATTGACTGGAACAGGCTGCAGATGTCCTGGAGTCTGAGCCTCTGGAACTAGAGACCCGAGCATATAAGGTTACTGTTAAAAGCGGGAGCCATTTCTTGCCTTTAATGTGCAGCCCACTCTTTAGGATCTCAGATCCCAAAACACTAAATGCCCCCTTCAGGTTTGTACGCTTCCTGCCAGAAATTAATTGCTGTCTCCCCTTTTCACTGCTGCTATGGTCCTGAGCTGCAAATGATGCTATTCTCACGATGGTCTTCCAAGTCTCATGGTGAAGGGACTCTGACGACACTGCCAAATGGCTTTGCTGATGCCTGACAAAAGGACCCAAGAGACAGTGGCAGTACTCTTCTAGAGAGAGTTGCTACATCTTATCTTAGGAGAAGCTCTTTACACTGAAATAGAACTGTTTTGGTTGACCTAGATAGTGAGGAGAACATCACCTTCAGGGGCCATGCTGCTGTTGAAAAATGCATGCTGATGGTACAGCACGGGTCCCGAATGTGGTGCCCACTGGCACTGACACCTAAATGCGCCCATGTCCTGGCCGGTGGTCGAGCATGGGCTGAAATGCCGCTGAATTTCAGCAGCTGCTAACAAGTGGTGTCATTGAGAGGCATCACCACCGAAATGCCGTTGTAATTTAGCGGCATTTCGACAGATGCTCAGCCACTGCCACAGTCCTTCGTCTGACACCTGCCAGACAAAGGTTGGGGACCACTGGGCTACAGACTTGATAATGTTGTCCAAAATTATCTGATGCCATCCTTTGATGCTTAAATACTAAGTAATCCATTTCTAATATACAGTGGATTATGGAGCCAACTAATCCTTAATGAGTATTAGGAATAACTAATTAGCCACCATCTTTCGAATGTAATACAGGATAGGATAGAGAGAAATGTAGTGCCTATGTTAATGCATTAAGGAGGATGGGTAAAACAGAGGGGCATGTAATCAATAGCTCCAAGTATAGCATCCTATTGAAAATTTCAGGAAAAGGTCGGGGACAAGTCTCCGGTCTGTACAATCAGGGTTAATGGTTTAGGCATGTAAGTGCACTGTACTGTATTGGATTTATTTTTATTTTACTATAAACCATTGGTAAGAGTTATACGATAGCATGATAGGAAAACTTACCATATAACCCTGAAGGTCCCAGCTTCAGTCTGTTGTCTGAGTTTTACTCTCCAGACTGGAGCTTCTTTTGGGAAGTCTGATCTTATCTATACTAGGAGGTTTTAGTACACCAGTACAAGTACAATGGCAAAACTTGTAAAGCCCTTCTAGTGTGGATGCAATTATACCAGTTCTCTGAACCAGCAAAAGCGTGCTGGCATAAGCACAGTTAGACTGGTATGTGTCTGCACTAGGGCTGTTACCAGCAAAGCTGTGCTGATTTTAAATTAAAAAGAAATACCTTGTCCAGCATAACTATACTGGAATAACTTTGTAGACCAGGCATCAGTAAAATATTAACTTCTGCTTAAATACAACAAGTAAGTGCTTGGTGTTCTTTCCTCCTCTATGCCCCCATATTCCCGCAGGTGTGGTTACCAAGATGAAGATGCAGCGTACCATCGTCATCCGCAGAGATTACTTACACTATATCCGCAAGTACAACCGTTTTGAGAAACGCCACAAGAATATGTCCGTGCATCTCTCCCCCTGCTTCAGGTGAGCACAGGAGTAGTACTGGGGGTACACTGTGGAGCAGTGATTAGTGGTGCTGCGCTCTTCCCTTCAAATCTGAGCACTGATGACCCTCTACATAGGTCATTATGTAGTCTCTCTGTACTGTTCACTAACCCGCCCTGGAGACTTCAGGCCCCAGAATGCAATGATGGGCACAAGACAAGGAGTCAGGGTATTTGTATTAATCCATTCTGATAGAGACTGACCATGGGCAAGCTGTGTATCTTCTACCTCTGTTTTCCTGTGTGCAAAATGGGAATCACTTACCTGTCTTGCTAGTGTGGTGGTAAGGTTAAAGCATGCACGTGCTTTGAAGTTGAGATGTGCTGCAAGTGCTATAAATGCTCAGTCTCAACCCAAACAGAAAGCTGTTCAGATCAAAGGGAAGGAGGAGATACCCAGAATTGTAGTTGGTGACTACACTTCAATCTAGAAAGGTAAATGAAGCGAGTCAACACTGTACAACTGTGTGGGCTGTGCTCTGACCTAGAGCCTGTTTGGTGGTGGTGATGTCTAAACTCACGATGGTCTGCAGAGCCCCCCGTGGTGAAGGGGGACTGCTGAAAATGCCAGTCTGGCAATGCTGAACCATAAAACATGTTCTGGTCTGGCAGCCCCCAGTCTCGAATGCTTCTCTGTGCAGGAACTTTCTGGAAAACTGTCAAACGTGTACGTGTAGGGATGTTTATCAAGTGAGCTGTCTGCATGTGGTATGGTCACATTGGTAAATATAAATTTTCTGGGAGGAAGCCGCCTTGGAGTACTTAGGACAGAGGACTTGGTGTAAAGACTGAGTCCCCATTCTTAGTGCTGTCTGACCTTTATTCTGTGATCTTGAGTAAGTCACTTCATCTCTGTTCCTTATTTATCCCTCGGTAACCAGGGATTACTTGCCTACCTCCCTGGAGGTTGTAAAGCTTTGTAAGTATTTATAAAGCTCTGAGATCCTTGGAAGAATGATATTTGATCAGAATATAGGGAACCTTTCAAATGACATGTGAAGATAAGTATAATGAGAAGAGGGAAGTGAGGGTCCTGTAGCTTGAACAACACTCTGATCCTCTTGTCTCTGGAAGGTCCTGGATTAGCATTTCAGGTCAAATTCAGGTGACTGAGTACTAAGCAAGAAGCTTTTTCCAAGTGTTTAGGTAAGGATTGCAAGGGAAACACCTGGTCTTTGCCTGGGCTATGATTCCTCAAGCACTTGTTTTTGATCCTGATTAATATTCTCCTGTGGGAACTGTACTCTCTTACATATTGACACTTGCTTCATGCATGCCAAAACCAAAGGCTAGAAAGACCTGGTTTGGTGGTGGATGGTGGACCTCTCACTTTCTGAAAGCAAATGCTACCTGTCTGGCAACTTAAATTAACAGTAGAAGGAGCCTTTAATACTTCAGGTTCATGAGACCTGTTTTTCAGTGTTGTCTTGTTCAGTTGCGTTTAGTCTCTTCAGTGCTGTGCTGGCACAGATCCGTACTGCAGGAACAAATTTTTGGTGGCAAAGAATCTGCTGTTTAGCTATCTAAAAGCAGCTGTTCTTTTTTTTCCAGGGATGTCCAGATTGGGGATATTGTGACTGTGGGGGAATGCCGTCCCCTCAGCAAGACAGTCCGATTCAACGTCCTCAAGGTCACAAAGGCTGCTGGCACCAAGAAGCAGTTCCAGAAGTTTTAAAGGCGATAAATGGATGATTGGGATGAATAAAACCTTTGTAAAAACGTGTTCAGTTTGTGATCTGAAGTGAGCAGGGAGGGCATGCCAAGGGGCATGAAACTGCAGGACTCTAGCAAAGGATAGTGGCCTTGCTCCAGGTCCTAGAGTATCTGCAAGAGTGCTGCATGGTCACATGTCAGTTCTAAGTTTGCAGAAAGGTGGGGAGGAGTGCTTTGTACAAAGAAGATATGAGTGGTTTTGGTGTCCCTGTAGGACTCCTATTTCCACATGGAAATCTTTGCTTGCTCCACGGTACCAGCCACCTGAACAATGCAATGAGGTTTCAGTGAGGGTTGGGGTGTTCCATTTTTACTGAACCCCCTCTCCCACATGGTTTTGTTTGAATGAGATAAGTACCAACAGCCTTTGAAAAGGAAGTGAATACACTTTTAATCAGGCTTCACTTCTCCCTGTCCTAGGGCTTGGCTACACAGGAGAGTTGCAGCGCTGGTGGTGAGTTTACAGCGCTGCAACTTAAACTCTGTGTCCACACTTGCAAGGCACAGCCAGTGCTGTAACTCCCTGGCTGTACACCTGGTCTGCTTGGGGTGAAACGATTCTAGCGCTGGGGATGCAGCGCTGCTCAGCAAGTGTGGCCAGCAAAAGTGCTGTTGTTGGCCTCCAGGGTATTAGGAGGCGTATCCCAGAATACCTTTTCAGCCACTCTGCTGATCGTTTGGCACTCCACTGCCCTCGGCTCAGGTGACCTGCCCTTTAAATGCCCTGGGAATTTTAAAAATCCCCTTCCTGTTTGCTCAGCCAGGTGTGGAGTGTAATCAATCAGTGACCATACCTCCATGTGCCAAACAAGCCCCAGCATGGAGCAGTGGCTAGCTGCTGGACCTCATCAGTGTTTTTGGTGAGGAAGCTGTGCATTCACAGCTGCACTCCAGCCATAGGAATTATGATACCTATGGCCAGATATCAAAGTCCATGCGGGAAAGGGGCCATGAATGGGATGTGGTGCAGTGCAGGGTTAAAGTAAAGGAGCTGCAGCGTGCCTTTTGCGAAGCGTGTGAGGGAAACCGCCACTCACGTGCTGCCCCTATGACCTGCTGTTTTTACAAGGAGCTGGATGTGATACTTGGGGCTGACCCTACTACCAATCCAAGGACCACGATGGACAGTTTGGGGAGGGGGTAGAGGAAACTGAGAGTGAGGGTACTGGAGTGGTGGGAGACACCCAGGAGGCATGTAGCCAGGAGCTCTTCTCTAGCCAGGAGGAAGCTAGCCAGTCACAGCAGCTGGAACTTGGTGAAGAAGCAGAGGAGCGGGTTCCCAGTAAGCAGCTTTTATTTTAAGGATGGAAATGTTTCAGGAGAGGAGGGGGGTTTGGGCTGCATGCATGCATGTATGCCTAGATGTGGAATAGCCCATTGATGTGGTCTATCATGTCTCAGTAATCGGCCTCTGTAATCTCTTCAAAAGTTTCAGCCAGAGCGTTGGCAATGTGCTTGCGCAAGTTCATAGGGAAAGCCACTGTGATCCCTGTCCCAGTCAGGCTAAAATGTCTGCGCCACTATGCTGCGAGGGGTGGGCGGACCATTGCTGCACCCAGGCAAGTTGCACAGGGGCCAGGGCGGAATCCACATTGCTGGAGAAGATCCTCTCGCTCTTCCCAGGTGACCCACAGCAGCGAGATATCTGTCAGGATAAAATCCTGTGGAAAAGGTAGGGATAGTGTTCAGTGCAGGTCATCCCCCCCAGCAGCTCTCTGATTTCTCCAATGCACAGAAACCCCAGTGCAGCCGTGACCCAAGCAGTTGCCCTTCCCAGGTGAGCCACGGCAGCGAGATGGCTTCATTAATCACTCATTCCCCATTACTCACCATGTCTTCGCTGCTGTGGCCTCTCTGTGCTATGTTTGCTATGTGTAAAGGATGCTACAAATGAGACTAAAAACTCCTTAACTGTGATTATAAACAATGCAGCCTCTGTAATGTTTCTATTTCTGTTTTTTTTCTAAGTGTCCTTGAATAGTACCAGTAATCCCCCATCACTATCACAGACTGCTGAAAAGCTACAGAACCTGAGGAGGAAACCAAGAAAAAGCAAAGAAGATTTGGTGAAAGCAGTTATGAATCAGTCTGCCAGAGAGAGTAAGAGGCTGCAGGACTGGAGAGAAAAAATTCAGCAGTAGAGGGAAACAGAAAGCAGGAGAAAGGAATTGGCTAAGAAGAAAAGCACAAAGCAGCTGATAAGCCTCCTGGCGCACCAAACGGAGTGTATGCAGTCACCCATAGCCATGTAGGCAGAGCACTACCGTGCTGCCCCCTCCCCATCCCAAAGCACTCTCCCTTGTGCCCCAATGTCAGCTCAAAACCCACTTCTCCAGCATCCAGGTTCTAACCACCACCAGCTGCCCCCAACACCTGTACGTTCACCTACCAGCCCTGAGAACTACGACCCTTACCCTCTGCACTCAACCCCCATCACCATGCAGCATTTTCATCCTGAAGTGCAGCAGGCATTGCACAGCACTCCAGGCAGGACATATTCAAACCTCTGACTGTACAGTTCACCACCCTACCCCCCCCCCCGTCCTTTTAGTTACTGTCTTTTCAATAAATGATTTCTTGGCTTTTAAAACAGTTTTTATTATTGCAGAAAGTGGAAGATACTGTACCCCAAGGAAAAAACAGGCACTGCAAATCATTGTAACCACTGCACTTCACTCCCGTGCAAGGCACCAAACATTACTGTTGGCTTTCAGCCTCAAATTGCTTCCTTAAGGCATCCCTAATCCTTGTAGCCCTGTGCTGGGCCTCTCTAGTAGCCCTGCTCTCTGGCTATGCAAATTCAGCATCCAGGCGTTGAACCTCGGAGGTCCATTCCTCACTGAATGTTTCACCCTTCCCTTCACAAATATTATGGAAGGTACAGCACGCAGATATAACCGCAGGGATGCTGCTTTCCCCCAAGTCTAGCTTCCCATAAAGACATCTCCAGCGCCCCTTTAAATGGCCAAAAGCACACTCCACAGTCATTCGGCACCGGCTCAGCCTGTAGTTGAACTGGTCCTTGCTCCTGTCAAGCTTCCCTGTATACAGTTTCATGAGCCAAGGCATTAACAGGTAAGCGGGGTCTCCAAGGATCACAATGGGCATTTCGACATCCCCTACTGTCACCTTGCGGTCTGGGAAAAAAGTCCCTGCCTGCCGCTTTCTGAACAGGCCACTGTTCCAAAAGATGTGTGCATCATGCACCTTTCCAGGCCAGCCTGTGTAAATGTCAATGAAATGCCCCGGTGATCCACAAGCGCCTGGAGAACCATAGAGAAATACCCCTTCCGATTAATGTACTCAGATGCCAGGTGGGGTGGTGCCAGAATAGGAATATGCGTCCCATCTATCGCCCCTCCACAGTTAGGGAAATCCATTTGTGTAAAGCCATCTAGAATGTCCTGCACATTCCCCAGAGTCACGGTTCTTCTTAGCAGGATGCGGTTAATGGCCCTGCAAACTTGCATCAACACTATTCCAGCGGTCGACTTTCCCACTCCGAACTGGTTCGCGACCGATCGGTAGCAGTCTGGAGTTGCCAGCTTCCAGATTGCAATAGCCACCCGCTTCTCCACTGACAGGGCAGCTCTCAATCTCGTGTCCTTGCGCTGCAGGGTGGGGGCGAGCTCCGCACACAGTCCCATGAAAGTGGCTTTTCTCATCCTAAAGTTCTGCAGCCACTGCTCGTCATCCCAGACTTGCAGGACGATGTGATCTCACCACTCAGTGCTTGTTTCCCAAGCCCAAAGGCAGCGTTCCACGATGCTGAGCATGTCCGTTACTGCCACAAGCAATTTAGTGTCACACGCGTCAGGCGAATCGATATCATCATCAGACTCCTCACTGTCACTTTGGAGCTGAAGGAATAGCTCAACTGCCAAACGTGATGTGCTGGCGACATTCGTCAGCAAAGTCCTCAGCAGCTCGGGCTCCATTTCCCACAGAAATCGCGCTGCAGACTCACAATGGCGCCAAACAGCTGGGATGTGAAGCGATGCACCACGGGGCTTTGGGACAGGAAGCGGAATGACCCGCACCCTTCCGTCCCCTTCCCACAACCCACGGTGCCAAAATGGGACAAGGTGCTCTGTGGGATAGCTGCCCACAATGCACCACTCCCAACAGCGCTGCAAATGCTGCAAATGTGGCCACATTGCAGCGCTGTTAGCTGTCAGTGTGGCCACAGTGCAGCGCTGTCCCTACACAGTTGTATGAAGACTGCTGTAACTCCCAGCGCTGCACATCTCCAAGTGTAGCCATACCCCTAGCCCTGCTACTTTAAGATTTTCATAGTCTTCTGTGAGAGTCTGAACAAGACTAAAGTTTCTTATATCAAAAATGGGTTTTCTTTTTTAAAAAGGATGGGTGTGCTTTAGGTACAGTAAAACCTCAGAGTTAAAAACCTTGGGAATAGTGGTAGTGGTTTGTCACTGAAATGTTTGTAACTCTGAATATAAATTTTACGGTTCTTTCAAAAGTTTACAATGGAACATTGACTTAATACAGCTCTGAAACTTTACTGTGCAGAAGAAAAATTCTTGTAACCATCTTAATTTAAATGAAACGAGCACAAACAGTTCCTTGCTGTGTCAAATTTTAAACTTGATTTTTTTGGTAGTAGTTTACATCTAACACTGTACTGTATGTCTTTGCTGGAGTCTGACTGCTTTCTTCTGGTTCTAAATGAGGTGGTGTTTAACTAAGGTTCTACTGTACATTGATGCTGAAAGATCACTTCTCCGGTTCCTACATATCCCTGCCAAAAATTGGAATGCTGCTAGCCCATGGTTGTAGATGAAAATTTCATCTTTCAGTGAAAGGCAAGAGTGGACTCATGTTGCTTGCACTGGCGTTAGTCATTGCTTCTCTTTTGTTCTCTAGCGCATGGGTGGGCAGACTTTTGGCCTGAGGGCTACAGTGAGGTTCTGAAACTGTGTGGTGGGCTGGGTAGGGAAGGCTGTGCCTCCCCAAGCAGCCTGGCTCCCTCCCACTTGGTGCCTCCCTCAGAACCTCTGACACATCTAACAGCCCCTGCCCGTAACTGCCTCTATCCAACCCTCTGGCTTCCTGCCCCTTGCCAGTTCCCTCCCACAACTATCCAACTGCTCCCTGTACCCTCACTGCCCCCTGGGATGCCCTGCCCCTTATCCATCCCTCCTCCTGCACCATGCTGCTGAGAGCACCAGGACTGGCAGCTGTGTTATCCTCAGAGTGTGCCACACAGTCTAGAGCACCAGGGCGTATGGATGGCTTGCAGTTGTGTTGCCCCACAGGAGCTCACAGCCCCCTGCCCAGAGCGCTGGTGGTAGGGTGGGCTGCGGCTGTCGGGGAGGGAGGTTAGCTTCCAGGGCCAGGAGCTCAAGGGCTGGGCAGGATGGTGGGTTAGGGGGTGAGAGGAGGAATGCCTATGGTTTAGGGGTTGGGACACCTTACCTCCAGTACCCCTGCTCCAATTGTTATCTGTCCATAGTGGAGCAGCTTCAGCAAAAGATGAGTGAGCCCCACATCAAGTGGCCTATGGCCCAGTGGGGCAGGAGCCCTTTCCATCAAGCTAAGGGAGGCAATTAAACCTAGTTCTCCCACATCCCCGCTGAATGCTCTGACTGGGCTGAAAGTTGCAAGTTGGGGACCATATTCACTTCCCCCTCACTATGTCCCGTGGAGGGACGCAGGTATAAAACTCATTTCCTTAAAAGGTGGCTTAGGTGTCAGCCACCAGGTTCTCATTGGTGGCTTGCAAAACAAGAGCATCCCTGGTCTGAATAAGGAGCCCAACTTGGTTTTGGGGCTCTGGCGTTCCTGTGGTTTTGCTAGCTTGTGTGATGCTCAGTGTGGCAGCACCTGTGAGGCTCCCACGCCAAGAGCAGGTCTACACTACAGCCAGGATCTGGCTCTCAGATCAAGCCTCTGATGATCAATTTAACGGCTCTAGTAAAGCCCCACCAAATTGACTGTAGTTCGCTCTCCAGTCAACTTCTGTACTCTACCCCGCAGGAGAAGAGTAAGGTAAGTTGACGTGAGATTTTCTCCTGTTGACCCACATTGTAGACCCTGCAGTAATGTGACCTAAGGTACATCAGCTCCAGCTACATTATTAATATTTCCAGGTATTTTCTTCTTCACCTGAGTATAAATTATAAAAACAGTGATCTTGGAAATATAAAATTTGTTTTTGTGATATGCTTATTACACACTATTCATTATTTATCATTAATAGAATTTTATTACATTATGAAAATGGCAACACTCTTCCAAGATCTCACTTTCGTAGCTTGTATCACTTTGAGTTAGTCTGTTATAAGACAAGGCTCCTGTGTTTCATCAAGGAGCATCAGATGTGAAACAGCATGAAGATATTTAAGAAGCCAACTCAAAGAGTTCTTCCTACACAAGCATTCAGGTCTTGAGCAGTCCAGGCAAACAGCGCACATTACAACAAAGCTTAAACTTGTTCAGCATAATTGTAAAAATACTAGCTGCCAATTTAATTTTAAAAACAGCAAAAAAAATCCACTTCCCTTTCCATTTCTTATGAGTCTTGAAGTTTAAATCTCCTCATTGTGACAGGCATGCTTGGTTTGATCTGCTTAGCTTTGAAAGTCCAGCGGCTCTGGGCTACTATCCTGTGCTGCCTGCGGTCCCTAGGAACAGCTCTGTCTGCCACTAGGGATTTTTGATCATGGGTGGAGTAGCCCATCCATTCATCATTTTGTTCACTAATTAGGTCTAATTTCTGATAAACCAAGTTTGCTATATTGATTTCTAGTATCCCACTTTTGTTTAAAAAGCACAATCTTAATACGCTCCTTGAGTTATAGCAGGAAGCCTTTTTGTTTAAATTAAGTCCCTTTTGCACCTTTTTGCATGACAGTTTGTTGTTAAAGGTTATTGTGGCATATTAAGAATACTTAGTTTTCACAGCTGAGCTCACAACTAGGATAAATCTGTAGGCCCGATGCCTGATTCATTGTTGAGGGCCCCAAGACTGGCTCAGGTGAATGAGGGAGTGCCCAGCAGTACTACCTTTCTCAGGCCTTGGCTACACTCACACTTTACAGCGCTGCAACTTTCGCGCTCAGGGGTGTGAAAAAACACCCCTCTGAGCACTCCAAGATACAGCGCTGTAAAGCATCAGTGTAATCAGGGTGGCAGCGCTGGGAGTGCTGCTCCCAGCGCTGCACGCTACACCCATAAAGGATGTGGTTTACATGCAGCGCTGGGAGAGCTCTCTCCCACGCTGCCGCTCCAACTACACTCACACTTCAAAGCGCTGCCACGGCAGCGCTCCCGCAGTGCTGCCGGGGCAGAGCTTTGAAATTCCAAATGTAGCCATACCCCCAGTGTTTTCACAGTGAGGGGATTGTGGCTGGCCCACTCCAGGCTGCATCCAGTCCTAGCTGCTGTAGCCAAAGCTCTCTCCCATCAGCAGTCAAAGCCCAGCAGCTCAGCATGGCTTCTGTTCTGTAAACAGGAAGAACTGGTGTGACCAAAAACCACACCCGGATAATTACAGGTCTCTCAGCCTCACACTGACCCTGGGCAAAACAATGGGATGGCTGATATGGAACTCAGATAACAAAGATATAAAGGATGGTAATGTAGCTAATGCCTGTCAATGTGGGTTTATGAAAATGAATCTTAGAATCATAGAATATCAGGGCTGGAAGGGACCTCAGAAGGTCATCTATTCCAACCCCCTGCTCAAAGCAGGACCAATTCACAACTAAATCATCCCAGCCAGGGCTTTGTCAAGATGGGCATTAAAAACCTCTAAGGATGGAGATTCCACCACCTCCCCAGGTAATGCATTCCAGTGCTTCCTCACCCTCCTAGTGAAAAAGTTTTTCTTAATATCCAAGCTAGATCTCCCCCACTGCAACTTGAGACCATTACTCTTGTCAAACTAGATTTTTTTTAAACAAGATTAACTGTTTGGTTGATAAAGGTCAATAGTGTTGATGTAATATACTTAGGCCTCTGCAAGGCAGTTGACTTGGTGCTGCATGACATTTTGATAAAAAAAATTGAAACAATACAAAATCAACATGGCATACATTCAATTAATTCAAAACTGGCTAATGCATAGGTTTCAAAATCTAATGGGAAATCATGTAGGTATTTTTTCTAGTGGGGTCCAGCAAGGATCAGTTCTTAATCCTTTGCTATTTAACACTTTTATCAATGAGCTGGAAAGCAAACATAAAATCATCCCTGATAAAGTTTGCAGAAAATGCAAAAAATGGGGAAGAGGTAAATGAAGAGGCCAATGAAACAGCCCTGCAAGCCTGAGTTGGCTGGCACGGTCCAGCTGCATGTGTCTAGTTGCTGGGTAGACATATCCAAAAGCTCCATTGATATGGGACCCAAGTCCCAGACAACTAGGCACCATTCACACCTGTGTCTCAGCCTGCCCTGAAGACAAACAATCCTATTCCATCCCCTAGGTAACCATGTAGCACATAGGGGAAACTGAGGCATGTATAGGATTCATAAAAAATATTACAGAAAATTCCCACTTTGTCACAAACATGAGTGAATTCAGAGTGAAGAAAGTGGGGAAAGGATATCAGAGCAGGAGCAGTTAAGCTTGGGGCAGGCAGGCATGTGAGTGGGGCATCAGGCTGTCTCCCTTTGAATGCAGAACCAGGTGCCTCCTGCCGTGACGTGTTTTGCCCTTGGAGCAGGTGGGGTGGATTCATGCTGGGCCACTGCTTCATAGATTCATAGAGTTTAAGGCCAGAAGAGACTATTTCTCCGCTAGATTACAGAGCCCTTTGTTATAGAGCTTTTTCCTTCACTCTCACCCTTCCCTGGTCCTTCTAGCATGAACAGAGAGCAACAATACCCAAAGACTGAAGGTGCAGACAATTCGATGTTTATTGGGGTGAACTTCCAGCAAGCTTAAATTCAAGTTCCTTTTCCTTATTTTCGAATCCCAACTTATTTCCTGTTTGCCCCTAATTTAAATAGTAATATTTTCAGCTATACCTTAACCAATCATTCTACTAAAATTTACCTAACCAATCCTAACGTACTGTAACATGATTAGCTAACCAATTATATCCCACCACCTTAATTAGTTTACACCTAGCAAAATTAATTATACAGCAGACAGAAACAATCACAGAACCAGACAGAGACCATGCAAATAAACATACAAAACAATATAGAAGTGAGGATTTTACAACTACATCTATACAGACATAAGGGTTCTCCAGCTGTGTCTATTGATAAGTGAGTTCTTGCCAGACAGGATGCTATCAAACTAAATTTCCTTTTACATCTTCTAGGCTCTTTCCTTTCTCTGGAGGTGATAGATCGAATCACCTTCCTAACAGTCCCAGATTGCCTTGTTTTAATATGACTACTTTGGAATGTGAGGACGTGACCATACATTTCCCAGTTTATGGCTGCTAAAGAACCAGGCCTCAGACTATCACAGTAAGAGAAGGCCACTACACAGACAGTGATTTTTTATTCTTTCTTTTATACCTCTATAACTAGCTGAGTGATAAGAATACACCTACATCTTAAAGTCTAGGCCTTTGCAGACAGGCCTGAATATTGATATCCTAACACCCTTTAGTATTTGGGATTTTTTCCCCAGGAAGGTCTTCACACACTGTAATCAAGTCACCTCTCAGTCTCCTGTTTGATTAGCTAAACAGACAGAGCTTTTTCAGTCTCTCACTGTATAGGCATGTCTCCAGCCCTCAAATAATTGTTGTGGCTCTTTTCTTCTCCTCTCCAATTCATCACCCTCTCTGTAAAATACAGACACCAGAACTGGATGCAGTATCCATTAGCAAAGTCCCCTACAGATGTAAAAATCACATCCCTGCTCCTACTCACTTCTGCGATTTATACATCTAAAGGCCACATTAGCCCTTTGTTTCACAGCATCGCACTGGGATCTCATGTCGAGTTGCTTGGCCACGCTGTCGTAAGTCCTTTTCAGTCACTGCTTTCCAGGATACTATCTCCCATGCTGTGTCTATGGCCCTGAGGCTCTTTCTGGGTCACGGTGGGAATCAGAGGCAATGGCTTCTCTCCTGGAGTCCCAGACAGGTTCACTCTCTGCAGCGCTGGGAGAACTCAGGGCTGCTCTGCCTTCCAGCCGAAATCTGGGCCCCTCCTTGCTGGCGCAAAGTATCGGGGAGCCATCAGAGGTTATTGTTTTACAGATGCTGAGACAAAGCCCCCGGGAGGGGACACCATGTGCACAGGTATCTCTGCTTGGGGGAACTGGCTGGATGGCCTTCCGAGGACGGAGCCCCAGTCCGGCCTACGTTTGGAAGTACCTGTGTCCTGCAGGATCACCCTGAGCACCCGCTCCCGGATCTCCCTGGTCCTCACCCCATACACAATGGGGTTCAAAATGGGTGGGAACAGGAGGTTGACGTTGGCCAGGATGATGTGGATAGGGGGAGCCACGCGGTGGCTAAAGCGATGAGTGAGGAAGGAAAAGAGGGCCAGGGTGTAGGAGATCAGGATGACACAGATGTGGGAGATGCAGGTACCAAAGGCCTTGAGCCAGGCCTCCCGGGACGAGAGGCCCAGAACGGCCCGGACAATCAGGAAATAGGAAAGACCGATAAACAGCAGGTCCCCACCTATCACTAGCAACGCCGTGCTGAGGCCGTAGGCATGATTAATGTTGGTGTCTCCACAGGCCAGCTTCACCACAGCCATTTGCTCACAGTAGGTGTGCAGGATGACATTGGTCCAGCAGAAGGACAGCCTCTTAATCAGAAAGGGGCAGGGGCTCATGAGCAGTGCCCTCCTGGCTATGGCCGCCACGTCCAGCTTGGCAATGAGGCGGCCGGTGAAGATGGAGCTGTAGTGCAAGGGAGCGCAGATGGCCACATAGCGATCGAGGGCCATGGCCAGCAGCACAGCCGACCCCATCATGGAGACGGAATGAATGAAGAACATCTGGGCCAGGCAGGCCCCGGCATTGATCTCCCTGGCCTGAAACCAGAAGATGCAGAGCAATTTCGGCAGAGTGCAGGTGGATGCTCCCAGGTCGATGGCTGCCAGCATGCAGAGGAAATAGCACATGGGTCGGTGCAGGGCTGGCTCTGTGGCAACGATGAGGAGAATAGCGCAGTTCCCGAATGTACATCGTGCACACGGGCACCGAGATCCAGACGTGAGCTTCTTCCAGCCCAGGGATACCCAGCAGCAGGATTGTGGCCGGGTTCGAAGGCGTCAGGTTGGCAGCAACCATGGTCGGCCCCTGGTTCTCCAGCTGTGTTCACTGAAGCTCATGCTGCCTGTGAATAAAGACGCAATAAAATCAAGGAGGGAAGACCAAGCCAAGGGAGAAGCCGGTTCTGTATGGACGCTGCCCGGTGCTGCTCTTGGCACCCAGTGCACTTGGCATTGCTGTCCCTGGAGGAAGCAAGAATAAAGGCAGAGGAGTCTGAGCCCAGCAGCACCAGGTCTCCTAGGTTCTATGGTCTCAGTGATGTTCATCATAGCAGGGTGATGCTGGAGGAATCCAGCAGCTAGATCTGCTCTTAGCCTCATTCCTGTGCAGGGCCCCATCCCCTGTGTCGCTCTGCATTGCTTGTGAACCACTCTGCATGAATATCCATAACATAAACCTGTCCCTCCCCGGGCAGGGGTGCCTGGGCTGGTGCTGTCTTCGCTGGCATCAGGCTTCCTAGCTGAGACCTGCTGGGTTCAGTCCTCAGGCGTGCGTGCAGTCAGGCTTACACATACCTCACCTGACCTGCCTGGGTTCTGCCCCTTGTCAGCTTCCTCTTCCCCTTCCTGGTTATTCTGCTCTTTGTTCAATTCGCCCCCGCTTACTGATGCAGGCTCTCCCTTTCTCCTCATACCTGTGCTGAGCTCACTTGAGCCAGCTAGCTATGTCTTCCCTGCTTCTGCCTGCAGAAGCAGTTCCTGCCATTAAACTCAGAATTGGGTGGTCAGCAGAAATGAACAGTGAAATATAACACAGACTTCAGGCTGAAGAATGTGTATACAAACCCATTTATACAGCTCATGATCCATAAAGGATAAGAGCATGAGGAACATAAGAACGGCCATACTGGGTCAGATCAAAGGTCCATCTAGTCCAGTATCCTGTCTTCTGACAGTGGCCAACGGTAGGTGCCCCAGAGAGAATGAACAGAACAGGGAATCATCAAGTGATCCATCCCATGTCGCTCATTCCCAACTACTGGCAAACAGATACTAGGGACATCATCCCTGCACATCCTGGCTAATAGCTGTTGATGGACCTGTCCTTTATGAACTTAGCTAGTTCTTTTAGGAACCCTGTAATAGTCTTGGCCTTCACAACATCCTCTGGCAAAGAGTACCACAAATTGACCATGTGTTGTGTGAAGAAATATTTCCTTTTGTTTGTTTGAAACCTGCTGCAGTGCCTATTAATTTTAAATTGGTGACATCTAGTTATTCTGTTCTGAGCAGTAACTATCACTTCCTTATTTACTTTCTCCACACCAGTCATGATTTTATAGATCTCTATCATATCTCTCCTTAGACGTATCTTTTCCAAGCTGAAAGGTCCCAGTCTTTTTAATCTCTCCTCATACGGAAGCTGTTCCATTCTCAGTACATTCTAAGTTCTCCAGCAGGAGATAGCACAGATAACTGCAGTGTATTGCATGTTTGGGGTTATTTTTAATGATATGTGTGATGGTTCCTCTGCTGTGGAACAGTGGTTCACAACCTGAACTGGTAGCTAACAAAGCATTGTGTGGGGGGATGAATGGAGACAGTTGGTGGTTAGCAGCTGACAGCTAATGAGTTAGAGAGGGAGAAAAGATCACAGTTCCTCTATATGGGTCTGGCATGACTGTGCCTGGGATATTGAGTTCAGAAGCAATTCGAGGGAGCTGAAGACAGAATGAAAGGGCTAATTCTGTTAATCTTAGTGAAGTGCTCATGGAAGGAGGATGTGATCACAGTCTGTAACTGGTCACATAGAATAAGCCCCATGCAGGGAGAGGAATTACTTAGGGTGGTAACACCTGCTGAGATCTTGCTCTAGAACTGCGATGTCACTTGCCAGACCATGTGGCATGTTATAACTCTATTCTTTTCTATATAGAACATGGCAGGGAAGGGATGAGATGTGAGAGAAGGTGAATAAGGATTACATGGGGAATTACAGACCAGTCAGCTTAACTTCAGTACCAGGAAAGATACTGGAGCAATTAATCAGGCAATCAATTTGCAAACATCTAGAAGATAATAAGTTGATAAGTAACAGTCAACGTGGGTTTGTCAAGAACAAATCATGTCAAACTAAGCTGATAGTGCTCTTTGACAGGGTAACAAGCCTTGTAGGTGGAGGGAAGTGGTAGATGTGGTATATCTTGACTTTAGTAAGGTTTTTGATACCGTTTCCCATGACCTTCTCTTAAACAAACTAGGGAAATACAACCTAAATGGAGCTACTGTTAGGTGGGTGCAGAACTAGTTGGAAAACCATTCCCACACAGTAGCTAACAGTGGTTCACAGTCAAGCTGTGCATATCTAGTGGGGTCTCGCAGGGATTGGTTCCAATTCTGGTTCAGTTCAATATCTTCTTCAATGATTTAGATAATGTCTTAGAGAGAACACTTAGAGATGGTACCAAGCTGGGAGGGGTTGCAAGTGCTTTGGAGGATAGGATCAAAATTCAAAATGATCTGGACAAATTGAAGAAGTGGTCTGAAGTAAATAGGATGAAATTCAATAAGGACAAATGCAAAGTGCTCCACTTAGGAAGGAACAATCAGTTGCACACATGCAAAATGGGCAATGACTGACTAGGAAGGAGTCCTGCAGAAAGGAATCTGGGGGTCATAGTGGATCACAAGCTAAATATGAGCCACCAATGTAACGCTGTTGCAAAAAAAGCAACATCATTCTGAGATGTATTAGCAGGAATGTTGTAAGCAAGACACAAGAAGTAATTCTTCCATTCTATGCTGCACTGATTAGGCCTCAACTTGTAAATTGTATTCAGTTCGGGGTGTCACATTTCAGGAAATATCTGGACAAATTGGAGAAAGTCCAGAGAAGAGCAAGAAAAATTATTAAAGGTCTAGAAAGCATGACGTATGAGGGAAGATTGAAGGGATTGGATTTGGTTAGTCTGGAGAAGAGACGACTGAGGGGGGACATGATAACAATTTTCAAGTACCTAAAAGGTTGTTACAAGGAGGATGGAGTAAAATTGTTCTCCTTAACCTCTGGGAATAGGACAAGAAGCAATGGGCTTAAACTGCAGCAAGGGCAGTTTAGGTTGGACATTAGGAAAACATTCCTAACTGTCAGGGTGTTTAAGCGCTGGAATAAATTGCCTAGAGAGGTTGTGGAATCTCCATCATTGGAGATTTTTAAAAGAAGGTTAGCCATATACCTGCCAGGGATGGTCTAGACAATACTTAATCCTGCCATGAATGCAGAGAGCCGGAGTAGATGACCTCTCGAGTTCCCTTCCACTTCTACGATTCTGTGATGCTATGTGCTGTGTGCATCATGGGGCTCCATGTTTAATATCCTAGGGTAACATTCCTGGGTGCAGGTACGGTCCTGTCCAAACTCTCCAGCTCTGCTGGGGCTCTCAGCTGGCAGCTTCTACAGCTGCACCTGCAAAGGGTCTCAAATTCAGAGTGCAATTTCCTGAAAGGACCTGGAGAGGGGTGTGTATGATGTATCTGGGCACCAAAAAAGTATCCAGTGCCAAGAAAAAGGAGAACCCTCACCAAAGCAAGTCCTCACGCCCTGCCCCGGCTTCCGCCCCCTGACACACACAGTCTCCTCTGTGTGAGCGTGGGGGCTAATTCACTGGGTATCGGCCCAGGTGGATTTTCTGTCCCCATTAATTGGCTGAAATCTGTCCTTAATTATATCATGTCACCCACTGGCTCCAAAGAGGTAACACAGTGGAAATAGGACAATAGTCTGGCCTGGTGCATTGTTACATCTAAATTTACATCCTGGGCAGAGCTGCGGCTGACTGGTGTGCATCTGTCTGAGGGATGGGTCTGTCAGGGGATGTCTCTCTGGTCCATATAACTGACCTTCCTTTCCCCATCCCCTGCAGTAGCACAGGAAAAGCCTAACTCCAGCCTGAGCTACAGGACACCCAGAATGTCACTGGTGGAGATGGATCTTACCTAGTTGCAAATAGCAAGGAGGGACGGGGGTTATTTACAGGATAGAAGGCAGGTGCCTGGGAGGAACAGGGTGAAATTAGGGAAGAGAACATGTAGGCTGAAGTTCAGGAGAAATTGATGCAAGTGGGATCAATCAAGCTGAGGGATTATATCTCAGGACAAGTGATGGGGTCCATATAACACAGGGCAGTTTAAACTAGGCTGGTCAATGCACTAAGATATGTAATAGGGACCAGTCTGGCACTTGCCTCGGGAGGTGGGATTGAGTGGATCTTTTCTGTCTGTCTTGTGATCGGGAAATTGCCCTTTCTGTACACTGCATCAGAGATACAGTTAATCCACAGCACCAGTGGGTTAAATACTAGCCGAGTAACCAAGTACAAAGGACTCACCATGCTCTGAGGAAGCAGCAGAGAAAGAAAGGTGTTTGTAGGGTGACAGGAGCCTTTATCCTGGAGGAAACCATCTGGACAAATCTCCTCTTTCCAGGGCATTGGTAGCAGAGACATTTATAACTGCCGTGTGAAATCCCTATGGAACATCCTCACCAGCTGAGATGTCCCCAGTGCTCAGTGCTTCCCCTTGAGATTGGCTCCGGGCTTGGGGAATTATGGGGAACTCTCATAGACTCATAGACTCTAGGACTGGAAGGGACCTCGAGAGGTCATCAAGTCCAGTCCCCTGCCCTCATGGCAGGACCAAATATTGTCTAGACCATCCCTAATAGACATTTATCTAACCTACTCTTAAATATCTCCAGAGATGGAGATTCCACAACTTCCCTAGGCAATCTATTCCAGTGTTTAACTACCCTGACAGTTAGGAACTTTTTCCTAATGTCCAACCTAAATCTCCCTTGCTGCAGTTTAAGCCCATTGCTTCTTGTTCTATCATTGGAGGCTAAGGTGAACAAGTTTTCTCCCTCCTCCTGATGACACCCTTTTAGATACCTGAAAACTGCTATCAAGTCCCCTCTCAGTCTTCTCTTTTCCAAACTAAACAAACCCAATTCTTTCAGCCTTCCTTCATAGGTCATGTTCTCAAGACCTTTAATCATTCTTGTTGCTCTTCTCTGGATCCTCTCCAATTTCTCCACATCTTTCTTGAAATGCGGTGCCCAGAACTGGACACAATACTCCAGGTGAGGCCTGACCAGCGCAGAGTAAAGTGGAAGAATGACTTCTCATGTCTTGTTTACAACACACCTGTTAATGCATCCCAGAATCATGTTTGCTTTTTTTGCAACAGTATCACACTGTTGACTCATATTAAGCTTGTGGTCTACTATGAGCCCTAGATCTCTTCCTGCCATACTCCTTCCTAGATAGTCTCTTCCCATTCTGTATGTGTGAAACTGATTGTTCCTTCCTAAGTGGA
Organism: Gopherus evgoodei; assembly: GCF_007399415.2. Taxonomy (NCBI): domain Eukaryota; kingdom Metazoa; phylum Chordata; order Testudines; family Testudinidae; genus Gopherus; species Gopherus evgoodei. The sequence goes on from NW_022060038.1 coordinate 2,031,130, forward strand.
GCACTTTGCATTTATCTTGATTGAACTTCATCCTGTTTACCTCAGACTATTTCTCCAATTTGTCCAGATCATTTTGAATTTTGACCCTGTCCTCCAAAGCAGTTGCAATCCCTCCCAGTTTGGTATCATCCGCAAACTTAATAAGCGTACTTTCTATGCCAACTTCTAAATCGTTGATGAAGATATTGAACAGAACCGGTCCCAAAACAGACCCCTGTGGAACCCCACTTGTTATACCTTTCCAGCAGGATTGGGAGCCATTAACAACTACTCTCTGAGTACGATTATCCAGCCAGTTATGCACCCACCTTATAGTAGTCCCATCTAAATTGTACTTTCCTAGTTTATCTATAAGAATATCATGTGAGACCGTATCAAATGCCTTACTAAAGTCTAGGTATATCACATCCATCGCTTCTCCCTTATCCACAAGGCTCATTATCCTATCAAAGAATGTTATCAGATTAGTTTGACACGATTTGTTCTTTACAAATCCATGCTGGCTATTCCCTATCACCTTACCACCTTCCAAGTGTTTGCAGATGATTTCTTTGATTACCTGCTCCATTATCTTCCCTGGCACAGAAGTTAAACTAGCTGGTCTGTAGTTTCTTGGGTTGTTTTTATTTCGCTTTTTATAGATGGGCACTATATTTGCCCCCTTCCAGACTTCTGGAATCTCCCCCGTCTCCCATGATTTCCCAAAGATAATAGCTAGAGACTCAGATACCTCTTCCATTAACTCCTTGAGTATTCTACGATGCATTTCATCAGGCCCTGGTGACTTGCAGGCATCTAACTTTTCTAAGTGATTTTTTACTTGCTCTTTCCTTATTTTCTCTTCTAAACCTACCCTCTTCCCGTAAGCATTCACTATACTAGACATTCCTTCAGACTTCTCAGTGAAGACCGAAACAAAGAAGTCATTAAGCATCTCTGCCATTTCCAAGTCTCCCGTTACTGTTTCTCCCTCCTGACTGAGCAGTGGGCCTACCCTGTCCTTGGTCTTCCTCTTGCTTCTAATGTATTGATAAAAAGTCTTCTTGTTTCCCTTCATTCCCATAGCTAGTTTGAGCTCATTTTGTGCCTTTGCCTTTCTAATCTTGCCTCTGCATTCCTGTGTCTCTATGTACATGCTCGGGACCCCAGTGTCTGTGCAGATCTCATGGGACACACACGGCTGCACTGCAGAGCTAGTGCAGGTTTACAAAGGTAGGGAAATCTAATGGCTGGATGTTAAAGCTAGACAAAATCAAGACAGAATAAGGTGGAATTTTTTAAGAGTGAGGATAGTTAACCATCGGAATCCGTAATTTGAAGTCGTGAAAAACATGCTTGATAAGGAAAGACTCAAATCAATCCTTGTATATATAAACAAGGGAATCTCAAGTAGGAGTAAGGAGGTTATACTACCTCTTTTATTTGGCACAGGTGCTATTACTACTTGTAATATTGGTTCCTGTCCTGGTATCCACAATTGAAATAGGTTGGAGAAGGTTGGAGAAGATAAGTTGGAGAAGGTTCAAAGAGCCACTAGAATTTTAATCACTGGAAAATCTACCTGATAGTGAGAGACTCCAGGAGCCCAATCTTTTTAGTTTAACAAAGAGAAAGTTGAGGGGTGAGTTGATCACAGTCTGTAAGTACCTACATGCAGAGAAAGAACACGTATGCACTCACACATCCCACCCTGTGGCCCCAGGCAAGGAAAGCCTAAATATTTTCTTGCTACAGAGGGGACATTGTGCTGTACAAATCCTGGAGGGGAAAGAAAGATACTGCTGTAAGAGAAGAACACAGTGAATGATGCTTATCACCTGTCCATTAATTAATTAGTTGGCCAGTTCATATGGGCAGTACAGCCCTCTACTGCCGGAAATTGGAACGACTGTACTGTGTGCCAAAGGCACTCTACAGCTGATAATAACAGTGATTCTCCATTATTTACTATGGGCTAGGCACTCTCCACACCCACACAGAAAACAATTCACACCCTAGCTAGTGGTGTTCTGTTACTTTCTTTGTTGGGCCTGTCCTATAGTAGATGACTTCTGGGTACTCTTCTGGCTCTGTCAATCTGTTTTTTCACTTCACCAGGTGGGTATTGTAGTTTTAAGAACACTTGATAGAGATCCTGAAGGTGTTTGTCTCTGTCTTTTTCTCACTAATTGTCACCTACAGCCCTCAACTAAAACCTCTCCAGTGCATTATCAAGGATCTACAACCTATCCTGAAGGATGATCCCTCACTCTCACAGACCTTGGGAGACAGGCCAGTCCTCGCTTACAGACAGCCCCCAAACCTGAAGCAAAGGCTCACCAGCAACTACACACCACACAACAAAAACACTAATCCAGGAACCAATCCCTGCAACAAACCCCTGTGTCAACTCTGTCAGCATATCTATTCAAAGGACAGCATCATAGGACCTAACCACGTCAGCCACACCTCAGGGGCTCATTCACCTGCACATCTACCAATGTGATATATGCCATCATGTGCCAGCAATGCCCCTCTGCCATGTACATTGGCCAAACTGGACAGTTTCTACACAAAAGAATAAAGGATAAATGGACATAAATCTGACATCAAGAATTATAACATTCACAAACCAGTCAGAGAACACTTCAGTCTCCCCGCACACTCAATAACAGACTTACAAGTAACAATTCTTCAACAAAAAAACCTTCAAAAACAGACTCCAATGAGAAATTGCAGAAATGGAATTAATTTGCAAACTGTACACCATCAGATTAGGACTGAATAAAGACTAGGAGTGGATGCATCACTACAAAAACTAATTTTCTCCCTGCTGATACTCACATCTTCTTGACAACTGTTTGAAATGGGCCACCTTGATTACATTGACCTCATTAGCACTACAAAAGTGATTTCTGCTCCTTCTTGTCAACTGTTGAGAATAGCCCACTTCCACCTTAATTGAATTAGCTAATTAGCACTGACCTCCCACTTGGAAAGGCAACTCCCATCTTTTAATATGCTGTGTATTTATACCTCCCTACTGTATTTTCCACTCCATGCATCTGATGAAGTGGGTTTTGGCCCACAAAAGCTTATGCCCAAATAAATTTGTTAGTCTCTAAGATGCCACAAGGTCTCCTTGTTGTTTTTGCTGATGCAGACTCACACGGCTACCACTCTGAAATCTTATCCTTGGGTTGCTCTCCTGGATGGAGATGGAAAACATGTACCAGGTCTCAGCTTGCCCATTTCCCAGAAGCCAGTGCAGGATTCTTCCTCCAGTGTGTTGCCTACCTTGATTTTAGGTATCTGTGGCAATGGGGATTTCCTTGGGAGACGATTTCTCAGGCTGCCCCAACTCACTGCCAGATTATTTCTCATGATACTCAGCATAATTTCTCACATCCCTGATGTGGGCTGTGTGCAGGTTGATGTGCCCAGATGTGGGGAACTGGAACGCGTCCTCAGCAGCCCCTCCTGATGACCTGCAATGACAAGGACCTAGAACAGGCCATCTTCATCCTAGTTGGCATCCTTGGGCTGGAGACCTTTCCCTGCTGGATTGCCATCCAGCTCTGCTCCATGAGAGTCCTGACCCTCCTAGGGAACTGCACAATGCTGCTCATCATCAAGACAGAGGTGAGCCTCCTCACACCCATGTACTTTTTCCTCTCTATGCTGGCCATCAATGACCCACTGATCATCACCTCCACCCTGCCCAAAATGCTCAGCATCCTCAGACTGGATTCCCAGTTGATCAGCTTCAACACTTGCCTGCTGCAGTTGTATTTCACCCACACCTCCCACATCATCAAATCTGGCACCCCCTTGGCCACAGCCTGCGTCCCCACCTTGAGGCTGCCCTACTGCTTCCAGCAGGTCATCCCACGCACCCACTGCAAGCCCACAGCCGGGGTGAAGCTGGCATGTGCAGACACCGGACTCAGCCAGATCTACGGTATCTCCGTGGCACTGCTGGTGGTGGGGCTGGACATGATACTTGTTGCCACCACCTACTCCGTCATCCTCAGGGTTGTCTTCACACTCTTGTTGAGTGAGGCTAACGGTAAGGCCCTGGCAACCTGCACAGCCTACCTCTGCACCCTCCTGGTTTTATGCACATCTCCCCTCTTCACCTTCCTGACCCACTGCATCAACAGAGACATGCCCCCTTATAGCCACATCCTGCTGGTGAGCATCTACCTCCTGGTGCTGCCCCTGGTAAATCCGCTGGTGTGTGGCATGAAGACCAAGAAGATCCGTGACCGGGTGAGCAACATTGTCAACCATGGCCAGAAGACAGCTGCAAAGCCTTAAAGCCTGGACTGTTACCACTGGGCCTCCAACACTGCCCCACTTGCATGTCTGTGTGTTCAACAGAGAACATTTATTTAAAAAGAAAGGGAACCAAAGACGAGTTTGGGAAAGCCCCACACCCACATTCAAAACATGCAGCCATAAGCAACCCCGACCCCACAGTGTGTTGGGCAGTGTCCTTTGCCTCACTTCTCCCCTTGCAGTGGGAAAGTCCAGTGAATGAACGTCCCTTTAGCACATCACTCCCCTCTCCCTCTGCTGCCCAGCATCCACAGTTGGCTGCCCTTGGTTAGTGAAGACCCAGCGGTGCGTTCGCAGCTGTTCCTCTCCTACCCTAGACGGGTGGGGGTGGAGCATGGAGCCACACCTCTGCGTCTGGCTCACAGCTGCTGCTGTCTCTCTGCCATCACTCCCAGGCAGCGGGGAAGCTCATGGCCAGTGTAGCGTCTGTGTTGTTTTTCATTGTCCCCACACAGGATCTAAGGCTTAGCCCCTAGACCTGCTCAGCCCTGAGGACAGCTCTCAGAATCACCAGCCACAAACAAGGGCTCACAACTGAGTCTAATCAGCTCGATCATTAAACACTGGAGAGGGACAGGTCAAATGGCTGGTTGGTTGGTTCACTGGGATTTGGCAACCCTATCCCTTGCTTAGCAGGGGTGGTTTGGTGAGGGTAAACCCCTCAATCAGGATAGGCTAAGCGCAGGTCTGCTGCCCTTCACGAATACAAGGATAACATTTCATTACCCTGCATTCAAACACTAGTGTGATTTTAAACTGAAATCAGCTGAAAGTGATCATTTTAGCAAGGCAGCTCCATCTGTGGAGCAGTGAGGCAGAGCAGGCGTGTCTATACAAACCCGGGCTGCTCCTGAAGCCGTTCCCCCAGCTCGTCACTAGGTGTCGGGGAGAGCTCATTCAGACCCTGTCTTTCAGAAAGACATCAAATCTTGCTTTAAATTCTCCAAGTGCGGGTGGGTCCACCACCTCCTCAGGAAGCTGCTCTAATGTCTCAGTTACCCACTAAATTGCATCTTATTTCAAGGCTGAATTTCTCTAGCTTCAATTTCCAGCCATTGGATCAGTTAAAGAGCCTCTTGAGGGGCCACGGGGGCAGGCGGCAGAGCTTTGGGATTCATCTGCACCAACGAAGCAGCTCATTAGCAGCCCTCTGTGACTCAGCCATAAGAACATAAAAATGGCCCTACTGGGTCAGACCAAAGGTCCACCTATCCCGGTATCCTGTCTTCTGACAGTGGCCAATGCCAGGTGCCCCAGAGGGAGTGAACAGAACAGAGAATCATCAAGTGATCCATCCCCTGTCACTCATTCCCGGCTTCTGGCAAACAGAGGCTAGGGACACCATCCCTGACCATCCTGCTAATAGCCATTGATGGATCTATCATCCATAAATTTATCCAGTGCTTTTTTGAACCCTGTTATGGTCTTGGCCATCACAATATCCTCTGGCAAGGAGTTCCACAGGTTGACTATGTGTTGTGGGAAGAAATACTTCCTTTTATTTGTTTTAAACCTCCTGCCTATTAATTTCATTTGGTGACGCCTAGTTTTTGTGTTATGAGAAGTAGTAAGCAACACTTCCTTATCTAATTTCTGTACACCAGTCATGATTTTATAGACCTCAATCATATCTCCCCTTAGCCGTCTCTTTTCCAAGCTGAAAAGTCTCAGTCTTATTAATCTCGCCTCATGCACCATGGCCGCTTTCATGACAGTGCGGCCAAAGCCGGTTGCTAAGATAGAGGCTGATCCAGGAGAGCACATGTATGGCCCCATTGCTGTCATATCTGAGCTCTACAACATACTTATCCTCCAAACCCCTGTGAGGCAGGGCAGGGCTATTATCCCAGATGGGGAATTGAGGCACACAGAGGCTAAGGGACTGGCCCAAGATCCCACAAGAAGCCTGTGGTAGAGCAGAGAACAAGGGCCTAGGCAAGTGCCCTAACCGCTGGCACTTTCCCTCTGTGAGTGCATTCTGCAGCCTCTCTCTAAGCAGGACAGGATTTAAGCATATCATTAAGCCCCCACTGACTTCAGTGCAATTCGGGTATGTGCATCAAGTTAAACATACTTAAGTGTTCTCCCAAATAGGGACGCTTTCCTGGACAGGGCTTTGGACTGAGCAGACAGGACCATTACTCTCTCCTCCTTCAAACCACTCCTCAAGCAACCATGATGACTGAGAGCAACTCGCCAACTAGGTAAGGCTGAGGATACCTGATGTACATTTAGAGTTTAGTTCTATCCGTATGGAATCCCTTTGAGAGTAGCCAAGGGAGTCCTAGCTCCTTTGAAGTCAGGAGTCCTGTCATTGACTCACTGACTTCAATGGGGTTGGGACTCCAACTTATACACACGGGAGGACCTGTTTGCAGGATGGGCCCCTAATTTTGCCTTGGGATGGGTTCTTCGCAGTGCCAAGCTGCTCAAGCTTCGTGTTTGGAAAAGCTAGTCCCCCACACCGTGAAAAGGCAGATTCAGAGCCTCTGTGACCATAGCCATTTCGTGCCTCACACTGAACTTCTTGGAGCACTTGCAGGAGAAGCATGTATTAATGTATTGTTAAAGGGAGTGCTTCTCCCAAAGGGCACAGAGCATCATCTCAAACTGGACATCGCTGGACCAGGAAAAGGAAGCGTAAAGCAAATAAAAGAGCAGAGGAGAAGGTGTTGTGGGGTTGTTTTTTCTTCTTAGAAATTGTGCATAATAAATATTTTCAGGAAACCTGCAAGACAAAGAAACTGCTTGGAGTTTCTTTTGCCTGTGTATAATACGCAGATCCCATCAGCTAGTTCTTTCAGCCGACAAACTGCAGGTTGTACTGTGTTTAAATGGAAGGTTCAAGGGATTAGTCAAGCCAAATATGTATCATTTGGAATATAGGCACTCACTTTTTGGTTCCCAATGTGTGGTCGAGCCCTGCACCACCCCTTCCCCCAAGCCTCTGCCTTGCCTCTTTCCCATTCCTCCCCCTCTCCCACCTCTTCCTGCCCCTGCTCCTCCCAGCACCTCCTGCATGCCGCGGAACAGCTGATTGTGGTGGGTGGAAAGTGTTTGGAGGGAAGGGGAGGTGCTGATCAGGGCGGCTGCCGATGGGTGCTCAGCACTCACTATTTTTTTCCTGTGGGTGCTCCAGGCCCAGAGCACCCACAGAATCAGTGCATGTGATTTGGAAATGGAAATCCAACCTAAATGAATCCAAAAGAAAGGGGAAAAAGTTAAAACAGGGCAGCGTCTGTGCATTGCTTCCTCTTCAAAGGCTATGAACAGGGGCAATGGCCAGCAGTTACAAGTTACCAAATGGCTCTTTGTGAGCAAGCACATTTATTTTTAAGGTGAAAGTGTCACAGAGAAAACACTAAAAACCCATGCATGATAATAAAGGAGGGGTAGTTCAGTGGTTTGAGCATTGGCCTGTTAAAGCAGGGTTGTGAGCTCAATCCTTGAGGGGACCACTTAGGGTTTTGTGGCAAAAATCAGTATTTGGTCTTGCTAGTGAAGGCAGGGGGCTGGATTCAATGACCTTTCAAGGTCCCTTCCAATTCTATGAGACAGGTCTATACACATACCCCGTGCCTTCAATCACACTTCAATGCCCACAAAGGGGTTAACAGCCTTCCCTCAGAACTCACACCCCATGAATAGCTCAATTTTTCCCTTATACAGCTTGAGTCTCAGGGATCAAGCAATGAGCACACAGTGGAGCCCTCCTCAGGGCACAGCTTCAAAACGCTGGGTTTTCACATAACCAGGAAAGGGAAATTTGCATTCACCTCCTGGTAGAAACCCCCAGAAAACCACTCAGCCTTGTTTGCTCCCCAAAACCCATTCTTATCTGGGTCATTGTTTAATTCACTCCTTTGAAGTCATAGCGCTTTCCAGGGTCCACATCCCATCTCCCCCCTAGAGATGTTACATGCAATCGCACTCCACAGTCACACAGAAACTTTGCCTCCAATATAGTGGACTCCAAAGCTACCTAAACGGTTTATTCCAAGGATATTGCAGGAAATTGCCATCTCTGTCACTGGGGTGGGGGGCTAGCTAGTGAATGGCCGAGGAAGTGGAAAAAATCAAATGCACAACTCCACAATGGAGAATAACTGGCTAGGCCGTCGTACTGCAGAAAAGGGCCAGGAGGCTATAATGGATCACAAATTAAATATGGGTTAATAATGTGCAGTTGCAAAAAAGGCTAGTATCATTCTGCGGGGTATTAACAGGAGCATCGTACGTAAGCCATAGGAGGTAATTGTCCCATCCTATTCAGCGCTGATGAGTCCTCAGCCAAGTTATTGCATCCGTTTTTGGGAGCCACACTTTAAAAAAGATTTGGACAAATTGGACAGATTTCAGAGGAGAGGAACAAAAAATGATAAAAGTTTTTAAAAATCTGACCTGTGAAGACAGATTAAAAAAAGCTGAGCATATATAGTCTTGAGAAAAGAAATCTGAGCTAGGACAAGGTTATGGCATTCAAGTATGTGAAGGGCTGTTATAAAGAGGACTTTGATCAATTGTTCTCCATGTCCACTGAAGGTGGGACAAATAGTAATGGGCTTAATCTGCAGCAAAGGAGATTTAGGTTTGATATTAGAAAAACCTGGAAACTCTAAGGGCAGTTAAGGTCAGCAATAGGCTTCAAAGGGAGCTTGTAGAATCCCCGTCACTGGAGGTTTTTAAGAGCAGGTTGGACAAACACCTGTTAGGGATGATCTAGGTTTTCTTGGACTCAGAGCAGGGGCTGAACTAGAAGACCTCTTGAGGTCCCTTCCATCCCTTTGTTTCTATGATTCTGTGATTCTATGTCGACACCTAGAATCCTGTTCAGCTAAACATTTACACAGCTGGTAGAGGCGTTTTACTGCTGATCTGACCTAGGAATAAATGAACTTCAAGGGATTCAAGGCTCTGTGAACAGCTTGATTATTTGGGCAAATCTAATTTTGCAATTTTGTTTCCAGAAAATTTAAACTCACCATTTTCTGATTCAATTTGAGAAAGTAAGAAGTAAGTCATTCGAGCTTACGGCAACCAGGCCTCTTTTACCGGATTTTAGATGCCTAACGTTAGGAATCCACGTTTGGGATTCTTTCCTTTTTCATCAGAATTGTTCTCTGCTCCTTTCGCACAACCTCTCCATATTTGTTTCTCGCACGACCCAGCCCTCAGTGCTCCATTGCCCACACTCGGTCTCTGTTGAATTGTTTCTCATCTCTGCACTCACAACAGCGTCTCCTATGCAGAAAGAGTCCTAATGACATTCACTTTCAAGCTGAACCTGAAGACCAACAAGCCCATGGTAACAAAATCACATGCGGCAGATAACAGACACAACTGCATGTACACACTTGGGGACATGAGACTAGAAGAGGGCACCCTTTGGCTCCAAATCACAGGCCTCTAGTACATGAGGTGAAAAAATAGCAGCATCCCCTGCAAGCCATGATAACATTAGGTCCAGTAGCCTCTCTGTGGGCCCAGCTGGAGGAAGGCAATGTCACCTGCTCGCTTTAAGCTTGTACATTGCATCATGCCTGATGTGAAGCACAGCACTATGTAATGCTTTGGGGTGACTCTGGGGCCTGCTTTTCATGTTCCGTGTTATAATCCAAGGTGATATCTTGCAGCCAGGTGGGTTGTGAAAAGGGAATTCAGGCTCAAACAGTTAATTTGCTGCTACACTTTACCACCTGAGTCAGGGTTAAAGTCATATTGACCCTGGGGCTCCCTACTGGCTTTGAGCCACCTCCCGGGAATCCCAGGGCAGGAGTATAAATATCCCTGTGTCTCAGCCCTGGTCAGTGCAGATTCCTCACCACCTGCTGCTCCCCGCACAGATCACAGGCAGAGATTCCTCATCCCCGGCTGGGGCAGGAGCCTGGTGAGTCAACTGCATGAAACGCTTGGGTTCAGGGCAGCTCTCCGGCATTCAGCAGCTTTTGGTGGGATGGGGATAGTGATTAGAGAGGCAGGGGTCTGCAAGTGGGAGGGAAAAGCCTTCGGGAGATGCAACTTCTAGGCGCAAAGCTGGGGGCATGTCACTTGCCCACCCAGAATACATAACGTAGTGTCAGTGCCTGGCACACATAGCTACTTTCTGACCTGCTCGTTATCATTTAACATTTGTATTACCAAAGATACCAGCTGGGCTTAGTGTCCGTTGTGCCAAGTGCTGTGCAAACACATGTGAGAGAGAAAGCAGTCCCTGCTCGGAGGAGCTTCCAGGCTAATTAATAATGCTGCTGCTTTTTGACCCAAATGGCCAGTCAAATTTTGGAACCATTGGAAATCCCAGTTCAAAGTAGAAGCTAAATCAGTGGTTCTCAAACTCGTATGATCAGGCTCCCCTTCTCTGTGTCTGCAGTCATCCACGCCCGTCCACCAAGTTCATATTCTGCCCCCCAGCTCTGAAGGCAGAGTGGAGAGCAGCGGCGGCTGGCTGGGCACCCAGCTGTGAAGGTGTATCCCACACACCTCCTGGGGTTGTGTCCCATCTAGTGGCACTGAGGACACTTGGAGAATAGGAGCCAGATTAACCACTTTGCTCTACCGTCTTAGCTAATAGCCTCTAACTTTTAGCTCATGCGCTAAGCTCCAGAGGGCCCTGGTTCAATCCCACCCAGTGACAACCGGAGCCCATCGGCATTACAAAGGCTGCGCTGCACCACTTAGTAAGGATGGCAATGTGATTTTTGTCACAGCAGACTTAGATTCCATTGCCATCCTTACTTCTGCAATCCTGCTGCCCCCAGCCCCCGGGGCTGAAAACTGGAGCTCCACCACCTGGAGGGTGAGTGATTTGGGCGGGAGAAGACCCAGAGCCTGGGTAGCAGGGCTCTGTTTGTCCCCTTCATCCCCACCTCCTGGTTGTGCATGGCCCTTCTGCATGAGCCCCAGCCACCCAGGGCTGACAGCCAGAACTCTATTAAAAAACCCCACAGAGCTTGTGCCTCTCTTGACACATTCCCGCACCCTGCTCCAGAGTTTGAGAACCACTCAGCTAAATAGATTAAGCTCCATAAGTCTATCACTATAAGGCAAGTTTTCTAATCCTTTAATCATTCATGTGGCTTTGCTCTGAACCCTTTCCAATTTATTGATGTCCTGCTTATACTGTTGTACCGGAACTGGACACAGGATTCCAGCAGTTGTTGCACCAGTGCCAAATATAGAGGTAAAATAACCTTTCTGCTCCTAATCTAGATTCCCATTTATGCAGCCGAGAATTGCACTTGTCCTTTTGGCCACAGCGTTGCAGTGAGAGCTCATGTTCAGCTGATTATCCACCACGACTTCAAAATCTTTTTCAGAGTCACTGCCTCCCAGCAAAGAGTCCCACATCCTGTAAGTATGCCCTGCATGCTATGTTACTAGATCTATACATTTACATCTAGTGTTTGCTTGCATCAGCTCACCAAGCAATATCATTGACCTGACTTCTTCCTTGTTTACCATTCTCCCAATTTTTGTATCATCTGCCAAATTTATCAGTGATGTTTTTACATTTTCTTTCAGGCCATTGATAAAAATGTGAAATAGCGTAGGGCCAAAAATGGATCCCTGTGGGATCCAATAGAAACATACCCATTTGATGATGATTCTCTGTTTACATTATATTTGGAGACGTATTTGTTCACCAGGTTTTTAGTCATTTGATGTATATTATGTTAATTTTATATCTTTCTAGTTTTTTTTATCAAAATGTTATGAAGTATCAAGCCAAATGACTTGCAGACTTCTAAGTCTATTGTGTTAACGCTATTACTTTTATCAACCAAACTCAAAAAAAGATATCAAGTTAGTTGGGCAGGATCTGTTTTCTGTACACCCATGTTGATTGACATTAATTATATTAACCTCCTTTATTAATTAAATCCCATATCAGCTGCTCCATTATCTCACCCGGGATCTATGCCAGACCTACAAGCCCTATAAATAGCAAGTCATCTCATTTAGCCTTTTTAAATATTGTCACAAGATTCGCTTTCTTCCAGTCTTCTGGAAATTCCCTGGCGTTCCAAGACATCTTGAAAAGCAGTATTAATAGTCCGGTGAACTCCTCAGCCAGCTTTTTAACACTCTTGATGGCAAGTTATGTGGAGCTGTTGATTTAAACTTTTCTGTGGTTAGTGTCTGCTGTTTAATGTCCTCCTGAGATTCTAGTGGAATGGAAAGAGTGTTACCATATAATATGACCATATCATCTGTTTGTTTGATTTTTCTCCTCAAAGCAAAGTTAGGATAGGAATAGGATATTTCTTTCAATGCAACATAAATAACAGCAGAGTCTCTTGCTTTGATGGATAGACAAGGGACTTGGAAACTGGACTGCCTGAGCTCCAGTCAGGACTCTGCCACTGACATCCTGCGTGACCTTGGGTGAGTCCCTAAATCTCGCTATACCCCAGTTTTTAACCACTAGAATTTTCTTAGTTAATTTAAATATTGTCCACATTAGCGGTTTGCTATTTTTAGAGAAGCACATGCAACCATGGGGAATGGTGCAAACAACCGGCAAAGCAGGTGGAAGGTGGTCTAAGGATTCCACTCCCTTCTGGCAAACTGCTGCTATGAATCCCACAATGTGCAAAGAGAGAAGTCCTAGAATACATAGAGCCCAGCCTTGAAGTGAAGCACCATGGGATACTCACCCAGAATGCTGAGCATTTACGCTGCCCAGCCATCTAAATGCACCGACACATACTGAATAAGAAAACAGCTGACAATGCTCACACAGTCAGTGTGCATTATCTAATATGCACCACTTAGTGTGAACAAACTCAGTGTAAATTAACTCCCCTGTGTAGACAAGACGGAAAAAGACTAGAGCGTGGATTAAAGGGAAGTAGGTGTAACAACTTCCTTCCTGGCTCATCAGAATGGTTATCATCTGAACTGAAGAGAGGGGAGCAATAGTAGGCTCTTATTCTGCAGTGGGCAAGTCACTAGAAGGGAATGTGACAGACACTTAGCCATTGTCCTAAACTGGCTTGGTCGGCTGAGCACATTCAGAGGCCAGGCAGGAAGTTATGAAATGCAAGGGGCAGATTAAAATAAAGGTAGAACTGTCTGTGTAATGCAGACAGACAGACCCAGGATTGAACCAGGGAGCTCTGGAGCTCAGTCCAGGAGCCTCTGCAGCATGACATAGGAACATAAGAATGACTGTACCGGGTCAGACCAAAGGTCTATCTAACCCAGTGTCCTGTCTAACAACAGTGGCCAATGCCAGGTGCCCCAGAGGGAGTGGACCTAACAGGCAATGATCAAGTGATCTTTCTCCTGCCATCCATCTCCATCCTCTGACAAACAGAGGCTAGGGACACCATTCCTTACCCATCCTGGCTCATAGCTATTTATGGACTTAACCTCCATGCATTTATCCAGGTCTCTTTTAAACGCTGTTATAGTCCCAGCCTTTAGAACTTCCTCAGGTAAGGAGTTCCACAAGTTGACTGTGCGCTGCGTGAAGAAGAACTTCCTTTTATTTGTTTTAAACCTGCTGCCTATTAATTTCATTTGGTGACCCCTAGTTCTTGTATTATGGGAATAAGTAACTAACGTTTCCTTATCTACTTTCTGCACATCACTCATGATTTTATATACCTCTATCATATCCCCCCTTAGTCTCCTCTTTTCCAAGCTGGAGAGTCCTAGCCTCTTTAATTTCTCCTCATATGGGACCCGTTCCAAACCCCTAATTATTTCAGTTGCCCTTTTCTGAACGTTTTTTAGTGCCAGTATTCCTTTTTTGAGGTGAGGAGACCACATCTGTACACAGTATTCTAGATGTGGGCGTACCATCGATTTATACAAGGGCAATAATATATTCTCAGTCTTATTCTCTATCCCCTTTTTAATGATTCCTATCATCCTGTTTGCTTTTTTCACTGCCTCTGCACATTGCTTGGACATCTTCAGAGAACTATCCATGATCACTCCAAGATCTTTTCCCTGACTTCTTGTTGCTAAATTAGCCCCCATCATATTGTATGTATAGTTGGGGTTATTTTTTCCAATGTGCATTATTTTACATTTATCCACATTACATTTCATTTGCCATTTTGTTGCCCATCATTTTTGTAAGATCTTTTTGAAGTTCATCACAATCTGCTTTGGTCTTAACTATCTTGAGCAGTTTAGTATCATCTGCAAACTTTGCCACCTCACTGTTTAACCCTTTCTCCAGATCATTTATGAATAAGTTGAATAGGATTGGTCCTAGGACTGACCCTTGGGGAACACCACTAGTTACCTCTCTCCATTCTGAAAATTTACCATTAATTCCTACCCTTTGTTCCTTGTCTTTTAACCAGTTCTCAGTCCATGAAAGGACCTTCCCTTTTATCCCATGACAGCTTAATTTACATAAGAGCCTTTGCTGAGGGACCTTGTCAAAGGCTTTCTGGAAATCTAAGTACACTACGTCCACTGGATCCCTCTTGTCCACATGTTTGTTGATCCCTTCAAAGAACTCTAATAGATTAGTAAGACACAATTTCCCTTTACAGAAACCTTATTGACTATTGCTCAACAGTTTATATTTTTCTATGTGTCTGACAATTTTATTCTTAGCTATTGTTTCCACTAATTTGCCTGGTACTGATGTTAGACTTACTGATCTGTATTTGCCTGGATCACCTCTAGAGCCCTTTTTAAATATTGGCGTTACATTAGCTAACTTCCAGTCATTGGATACTGACGCCGATTTAAAGGACAGGCTACAAACTTTAGTTAATAGTTCTGCAACTTCACATTTGAGTTCTTTCAGAACTCTTGGGCGAACGCCATCTGGTCCCGGTGACTTGTTAATAAGCTAAAAGCCAGCTGCCTGTTAGCTAAGGCTGGAGAGCAGACTCATTTCACTCTCTCTAAGTGGTCTTGGTGCCAGTAGATGGGACAGAACACCACACCCAGAAGGTGTGTGTGTTACATCTGCACCAATGGCATGCAAAGAGCTGCAGCGGCAGTAATGCAAACCACCAGGCAGCCCTTTAGACAGCAGGCAGCTGTTCAAACCTCTACTGCACAAACTGCAGGTGGGCAAATGTTAAGCCCCTGAATTACTTTTCCTGAGCGGTGTAACTTGCACATCTCATCAGACCTATACTGCCTTACACCTCGGCTTCTGAATTTACCCCTCAAAGTTCAGCTCTTTTTCCCTCTAGTTGTGGTCTTTACAGGTTTGGTGTCTGAGACTGCAAGCTCATTAGGGCAGGGTCCTTGGCTGCTATGTGTACTGTAAAAAGCCTTGTGTTATTGTCATTATTTGCATTACAGCAGTACTGAGGGGTGCCAATCAATGATCAGGCCTCCTCCGGGCTGGGCTCCGCACAATCACAGTCCCTGCCTCAAAGGACTCACCCTCTGGGATAACGATAAGGCACGAGAGACAGAAGAAACAGACAAAAAATGACTCAAAAGGGGGTGGGTGGATGACTAGGTAACAGTAGAATTAACATGTAAATAGCAATCAGTCCCAATGCCCCACTATTATGTAATCATCTTCTGCCGCCTGCCAGGCAGACTTTTGGGTACTAGAAAACAAATTCATAATAATAATCGCAGCTCTGGTTAGAGCAGGGAACTGTCAGGACTCCTGGGTTCTATTCTGCACTCTAGTACTGATTTGCTCGGTGCGCTTGGCAAATCGGTTATCTCTTCTGTACTTCAATTTCCCGATCTGTGAAATGCACTTGTTTGCATTGCCTTTATTACTTTATATAGTGAAAATGCGTATATCCAACTCTAATAGATTAGTAAGACACGATGTGGATTATGAGTCCTAATTCAATGATGTTTGTAAATCACTTTGGGATCCTGTCACAGAGTGACAGGCTGGGTGCTCTGGCACAACTCTGAATGAAGTCAAACAGGACTCTGGTGCAGCGTCTCCCCTCAGGGCACCTGTCACCAGGGCAGGAAGCCTGCCCCACTTCGGCACCTCCTGGGTCTGATCTTGTAGCGTTCAGGCTCCTGCAGTGAGTCCACCTGAATAGGACACCTGGGGAAGCCTCACACGCCCTCAGAGGGGCCCTGTACACCGAATCTACAGTCAGCAGTGACTCAGACAGCATTGTAAAAGAGAAGGGTTAATTAGTCTTTGGGAACACAGCATAGAACAGATCTTGTTAGCACAAAAAGAAGGAAGTTACAGCAAAGTCCATCTTGGAGGGGATCTGGAGACCCGAGCCCTGGGTTCTGCCACTGAGTCCCAAACCAGAAGACTGGCTCACTTCCCGCAGCCCAGCCTCCATCATGCTCAGCTGCCCTGCTTCCATGCTTTGTATCTTTCCTGGGCAAAGAGGTCACCTGGCCTGCGCCTCTCCCTTTGTTCTCCAATACTTTCATCTGGCTCCCTGCAGAGGATGGGCTGCGGCTATCACTTGTCACGATACAGAGTGTCAGCCATTGTGAGTGCTAACGCAGCCAGTTAGCATTCATACCAGCCCTCTAGGAGGCCTCTGCAACGATCACACACCCTTATCCCACCACCTAGATACTTGAGTAACACATAGGGGAAACTGAGGCACACAGTATTCAGAGAAAACATTAAGAAAATCCCACTTTGCACAGATCCCCAGAGGAAAGGTGCTATAGAAATCCAAAGTACTTCTCATTATTGATGGCATATGATATTTTCTTTGTCTACAGGGAAGGGACCCTGGGTGAATTCAGACAGGAAGCCTCATCACATCATGTCAGCTCTCAATCAAACCAGCTTTCATCCTGCCTCCTTCTTCCTGATTGGCATCCCAGGCATGGAGGAGCTGCACATCTGGATCTCCATCCCATTCAGCCTGATGTACATCGTCACACTTTTCGGAAATTTTACCTTATTATTTGTCATCGTAAAGGAGCGAAGCCTCCACGAGCCCATGTACCTTTTGCTGGCCATGCTGGCCATCTCTGATCTAATATTGTCTTCCTCTACAGTGCCCAAAACTCTGAGCATATTCTGGGCACATTCTAAGGAAATCTCTTTCAATGCCTGCCTGACCCAGATGCTTTTTGCACATATTAGTTTTATTGCTGAGTCAACAATCCTGCTAGCCATGGCATATGATCGGTATATTGCCATATGTGATCCCTTGAGATACACGACTGTGCTAACACATTCAGTGATAGCCAAAATAGGGCTGGCGGCTCTAGCTAGAAGCTTTTGTGCAATGTTCCCAACACTTTTTCTCCTTTGGAGGCTACCGTACTGTGGACACAACATTATGCCTCACACGTACTGTGAGCACATGGGCATAGCCCGGCTGGCCTGTGCTGACATAGCTGTCAACATCTGGTATGGTTTTACTACAACTCTTTTATCACCAGGACTGGATGTTGTGCTCATTTTTGTGTCTTATGTTCTCATCCTCAGGGCTGTCTTTAGGCTCCCATCCAAGGACGCCCGTCTCAAAGCTATTGGGACGTGCAGCTCCCACATCTGTGTCATATTCGTGTTTTATGTGCCAGCATTCTTCACCTTTTTCACACATCGGTTTGGCCACAACATCCCCCACAACGTTCACATCCTACTGGCCAATCTCTACGTACTCCTTCCTCCCATGTTAAACCCCATTGTCTATGCAGTGAAAACTAAGCTAATTTGGGAAAAGATGGTCCGCATGTTCTTCAAGGCAGGGCAGTGGTGCTGAATGCTGTTACTGGGATGCTATCCCCTTAGAAATAAACCAGTTGGAAATTGTGGGCTTCAGTGAGGCCATTCAGGAAATGGGAACTTTATTTATATGGTCTCTTCCTCATCTCTGGCTCCATGGTGTAGCCTGGAGGATCAGAGGAATTGTGAGACTCTCCTAAGACTAAAGCATGGCAATTAGAAAACAAAGAGAAACAAGGGATCACAAAAGTGAAGCTGGTAGGACCTAAGGACCAGAGCTTCAGTGTGTGTAAACTGGCATTGCTCCATTAAAGTAAGAGGCACTATGGTGATAGGCACCAGCTGAAGACGTGGCCCTTACTGTATTTCTGAGATGTACATTTTTACCCAGGCTCTGCCCTGCTGAACTCTGTGTTGGGACATGTCTGTTTTTCAAAGCTGCTGTGATGCACAGCACGCCTTGCTGTGCTCTTCTAATCGCAAACAGGCTAGTGAGCAAACAGCGCCAAAGCGCTTTTGAATGTCCAAAGGCACATTCTACCACCATTCTGCACTTGTTCAGCCTGTAGTTGAACTGCTCCTCACTACTGTCCAGGCTTCATGAGCCATGGGAGCAAGGGGTAGGCTGGGGTAGGTGCGACCACGTGGTGCTGCCAGCTGGGACAGCAGCCTGAGGCAGAAGCCTCCAGCTCACATGATATTTCAGGCAGGTCTGAATCTCCATAAGATGAAACTTATAGAAGAGAATGACCTGGAGTCATTCCCATTTATGTCCAGGCGCCCTTGACCGACCTCACTGAGGTCTCACCCAGGAGACGACGGCTAGCAGTCATATTGCACCGTCTGCTGCTGCAAAGGCAAAGAGCTGCTGCTGTGTGACAATGCAGTACTGCCTCCGCCCAGGGCTTAATCTGTAATGAAAGGCCTGGCACAAATTAAGCACTGCCCAAGGTGCCTGCAGTAGAAAGTCCAGTGAGGAGGTTTGTGTCGGTCCGGGATCCACAGCCAGCCAGTATGTCTCTGGGATATCAGGACTCCTGTGGAGCCTCTGGCCAAAAAAAAAAGCTGCTGCCCTAAATAGAATCCTTGAGAAAGGGCGGCAGTGAATGCCTTCTGGGGTGCTGCAGCTGAGGTGTGATTTCACCTCCCTGTACGAGCAGGAGGGGAATTGGGCATGTGGTCTGATGAAGATGAAAGAGATGACATCATCTGTGTGAACTATGCACCTGACAAATAGCCAGGATTTTCCATCAAGAGGCCTTTCAGCTGTCACTGCACCCCTATTAAATCAGTTAATGGTGGTTTTGAGGGTGCAAGGAATGCAGAATTGGACCCCACATATGGATTCCCAAAATGGTCCCTTTTGGCAATCCATTTACCACAATGCAGAAGCCAGAAGAGCGTCTGTAAATCCTTATTTGGTGCTTTGAAGCACCTACCAGATAAACATTCCCATTGTACAGCCCCTTTTGTGTTCAGCTCTTAGCTGAGTTCCACCGTAAGAATCTGATGGGAGGTGTTAGCTCTTCCTATCCAAAATATTTTCCATTCTTTTCATTTTTAATTCAATGTTTATTGAAGACTTTGACAGGCTGTTATCTAAGATAACTTAGGCATCTGAAAACTCTAGGTTTTTTGCAGATAATAGCTTAGAAATTAGCTGTTGATTTTACTGTACACAAACAAACCCACAAAAAATATTTCCATTAATCATAATCAAAATTTACAGAGAGAGAAAGCAAGAAAAATGCTCTTGAGAACTTGTTAGGCCATGTCTACACTTGTGAGCTTATGGAAGCACAGTTGTATGGATGCAGCTGCGCCACTGTATGGTCGCTAATGTAGCCACTCAATGTCGATGAGAGAGGTCTCCTGTCAACATAATTAAACCACCTCCAATGAATGGGGGTAGCTACATTGCTGGGAGAACATAAGTTATACCGACAAAGTATAGATATAGTCTTAGTGTCAAAATCCATTGATTTAGACTCTGAATTAGGCTTGTTACAAATGGTCTAGTGAATAAATAGTTAACTCAACAAATCATTTCTGGTTTTAGGATATTTATTTTGTATATCTTGACATAAGATATTGACACCTTGTGGTTTTTGCAGTCTTGTTGTAGTCCTATTGGTCCCAGGTTATGAGAGCCACAAGCAGGGGGAGGTGATATCTTTTATTGGAAGAACTTCTGCTGGTGAAAGAGACAAGCATTCGAGCTCCACAGAGCTCTTCTCCAGGTCTGAAGGCCTATGAGCTCTGTGGAGCTCAAACGCTTGTCTCTTTCACGCCCCAACCAACATTGACCCAAACAAAGATTTTACCTCACCCACCTTGTCTCTCTGTGTATAAAAGCTTGAACTCTTTGAATCTCAACTTCTATTGTCATTAAAAAATTATCTGACATCCCCATCATTATTTCCCTTAACTGGTGAAAAATAAAATTTGTAAAAAAACAAAAGAGCTTAAAAACAAACAGTTGCTATTACCCATCAAAGTTATAAGAAAGTAAAAACTGTATTCTACCAAGCCTATTTATAAGCCACTAGAGCAGCAGGGTGGAAGTATGTGTGTGTGTGTGTGTGGGACGGGGAAAGTCTGTCCCTATTAGAGAGATCTCTCAGGTTAAGGGCCTGAAACTTGATTTCACATTCAAACATTGAAGTCAGAGAACGTCAGAGAAAGGAGTTTCCTTATTCTTGATGTGCAGCGCTTTGACCAACAGCTCAGCTAAGGCCTTGGCCCAGGAATTTTAGTGTTCTGTGAAGTAGAACTGGTGGAAACAGAAACAGTTTACAAACAGAAATCCTGAGGGTGGGGATAGGCGATCAGGGATTGAAAGAAAGGGAGATGGGTTTCAAGGTGGTCACAGCAGGCTGCTTTTGGATAATCTGCCATTAAAACTCCAGAGCCTCTGTGCTGGGAACCAGGGCCGGCTCCAGGCCACAGTGCGCCAGGCGTGTGCTTGGGGCGGCATGCCGCGGGGAGCGCTCTGCTGGTTGCTGGGAGGGCGGCCGGCGGCTCCAGTGGACCTCCCTCAGGCGTGCCTGTGGAGGGTTTGCCGGTCCCGCAGCTCCGGTGGACCTCCCATAGGTGTCCCTGCAGAGGATCTGCTGGTCCCGCCGCTCCGGTGAAGCATCTGCAGGCATGCCTGCGGGAGGTCCGCCGGAGCTGCGGGACCAGCGGACTCTCAGCAGGGACGCCTGCGGGAGGTTCACCGTAGCTGCGGGACTGGCGAGCAGCAGAGCGCCCCCCCAGTGCTGCCGTGCATGGGGTAGCGGAATGTCTAGAGCCGGCCCTGTTGGAAACACTCCTGGGACAAGGCACAGCATGCTACTCCCCTACCCATTGTGACCCCCATTCCTGCCCCTGTTGATAAGCAATAGGCCGAAAACATGACCAAGATGAATGACATCATCAGAAAGAAAGGGGTAGTTTGTGTTAAGTTTGTAGCATCGGCGCCATAATGCGGGCTGGGGGCGGGGGAGTCATGGTGCGTTGGTCCATCCACTATTCACCATGGGCCCCTGGCCCATCCTCTTTCCCCTAAGGCTCCACTGACAGATGGAGCCTGGCCGGGAAGCCTGGGCAGCGAGTGGTGCTGCTTCATGGACCCTCCACCTGCCCAGGGTGGCGGGGAGGCAGAGAGCAGCCCTGGCCTGTGTCCCTACCCTGGGCCCCCTGCCCAGGGCAAGTGGAGGGTCTGCAGTTGCTAACAGCTGCATGGCTGCATGGCTCTTACCATGGCCGGACTGCTGCTCCACGGCCCCATCCCCCGGCTGGAGCTGGGTCAGGGTAACAGCCGCACAGGCAGCTGTGGGGAGCCGCGAACCCTCCACCTGCCCCGGGGGCTGCTCTCGGTTCCCCCACCACAGGCAGTTTGAAGGTCCATGGCTCCCAGCCTGCTCCGACTTAGCCAGGGCTGTGGACTTGGGAGCAAGGGGCAGAGGTAGAGACACAGGGGCTTGGTCCCTGGGCCTCCCATTTTTCAGAACGCTTCATCGGTGCTGGATTATAGTGACCCTTGAATTACCAGCATTATCTTATTTAAGGTTTGGGTTGACATAATAAAAAGAAAGAAAAACTGGTTAATTGGAAATAGGTGCAGCAAATAATTATGTAAGTTTGTTTAAAAAGAAATTGTTAGTTTAGTACAGGTCTGTAGCATCTTAGGCGCATTTAACATGCACGATTTTAGCTTTACGTGGTCAGCAAAAACAAGAAAAAACAACAAAAAAAGAGAAAAATAACAATTTAAATACTGTTTCTGTAGTGCGGACGATTCCACCCGCCATTACACTCAATGTAATTTTGACTATACTCGATTTTCGCTTTACGCGCTGACTGCGGAACTTAACCCCAGCGTAAGATGCGACAGACCTGTACTTAGGGAGCAATTTGGCAAATGAGATAAGAAAACCTTGAAATGAGGGGCCTAGCCATTAGTTTTGTGTTAACTGGGCTAAAGGGCAGGGTTCAGCCCAGTGGCGTAGCCAGGTTTTCAGGGTAGCGGGAGCAAAAAACATAAAAAAGGCGCCCCCCGTTTTGGCTCTCCCTGTGGCCACGCCCCCTTGGCTTCCCCCCCTCTGGCCATGACCCCAGACCAGACTCCCCCCACCCCCCCCCTCACCTTCCCTCCTGCTCTTCCGCACTGGCCTGCAGCCCCGCGGCTCCTCCGGCCGTGCGGTGGGCAGTGCAGCTGGAAGGCGCCGCTTCCGCACCAGGCTGCCGCTCGCGCCCCGCGGCTCCTCTGGCCGTGCTCCGCAGAATCCCACCAGCTACACTATTGGTTCAGCCTCACTCAGCCCTTGCCCTGCTCCCTTCCCCACCCCTTCCCCGAGGGCTACACCTCTGCCCAGGGCCAGTGCAAGGATGTTTTGCACCCTAGGTGAAACTTCCATCTTGCGCCCATTCCTGAACCCCCGCCCTGAGGAACCCCCCCCCGCGGCAGCTCACCCCCTCCACCCTGAGGCACCCCCCCCGCAGCAGCTCCCCACCCCCTATCCTCTGCCCTGAGGCACCCACCCTGCCCCAGCTCACCCCTGCTCTGCCTCCTCCCCGAGCACATCATCGCTGCCTCACTTCTCCCTCCTCCCAGGTTTGCGGTGCCAATCAGCTTAGGTGCCGCAAGCCTGGGAGGCGGGAGAAGTGAAGCGGCGATGGCGTGCTCGGGGAGGAGGCAGGGCAGGGGTGAACTGCTTCATTTCTCTCGCCTCCCAGGGTGAGTCGGGGTGGGGCGTTCCCTGCGTGCCGCACCCCTTTAGTTGCTGCAGACGGCCCTCCCCGCACTCCCCTGCCCCAGTTCCCTCTGCCTAAATGCTGGTGGTGACCAGGGCGGCTAAAGATCTGGCCGCCATGGTCACTGCCAAAGAAAATGCCAGCCCCCAAATCCTAGCCCCCTAGGCGACCACCTAGGTCACCTAAATGGTTGCACTGGCCCTGCCTCTGCCCCCACTTCTCCGAGGCTCCACCCCCTGCTCACTCCATCCCCCCTGCCTCCATTTCTCACTCTCCCCCACGCTCACTCACTTTCCCCAGGCTGGGATAGGTGGTTGGGGTGCAGGAGTGGTTGTGGGGTGTGGGCTCAGGGAGGGAGTTTGGGTATGGGTGGGGGTGCAGGTTGTGGGCTCTGAGAGGGAGTTTGGGTGCAGACTCTGGGCTGGGGCAGGGGTTTGGGATGTGAGGTGGGGGTGCCTCCTCTGAGAGGGAGTTTGGGTGTGGGGTGCAGGCGCAGGGCTGGAATAGGGGGTTGGGGTGCAGGAGGGCGAGCAGGGTGTGGGCTCTGGGAGGGAGTTTGAATGTGGGTTGGAGGATCTGGGCTGGGGCAGGGGGTTGAGGTGCAGGAGGGTGAGCAGGGTGTGGGCTCTGGGAGGGAGTTTGGGTGAGAGGTGCAGGCTCTGGGCTGGAGCAGGGGGTTGGGGTGCAGGAGGACGAGCAGGGTGTGGGCTCTGGGAAGGAGTTTGGGTGAGGGGTGCAGGCTCTGGGCTGGGACAGGGGGTTGGGGTGCAGGAGGACGAGCAGGGTGTGGGCTCTGGGAAGAAGTTTGGGTGAGGGGTGCAGGCTCTGGCCTGGGGCAGGGGGTTGAGGTGCAGAAAGGCGAGCAGGGTGTGGGCTCTGGGAAGGAGTTTGGGTGAGGGGTGCAGGCTTCGGCCAGGTGACGCTTAATTCAGGCAGCTTCAGAAAGCGACCAGCACAGCCCTCTGGAAGTGGATCCTGGGTGGGGTTGGGGGAACAGGGGGTCTCTGCATGCTGGCCCATGCCCACAGGCACTGCCCCACAGCTCCACTTGGCTGCAGTTCCAAGTCAATGGGAGTTTTGGAGTCGGCACTTGAGGAAGGGCAATGTGCAGAGACCCCAGCATGGTGCCAGGATCCCTGCTCCTCCCCCTCCCTCCCAGCTCCTCCTTGACGCTAAGAAACAGCTGTTCCCCAACATGAAGGAGGCACTGGGAGGGAGGAGGAGGAGTTGATCAGCGGGCCGGCAGACCCCCTGGAATACCCTCAGGGACCCCTAGGGGTCTGTAGACCCCAGTTTGAGAAATGCCGCTATAGCGTATAAAGAGCAACATTTTTTATAGGTTCCTTTGTCAGGGGTGTCATAACTTTCCTACTCAGATCTGAACCTTAGAGGTTAGAACATGAGAAGCTAGCATGAAACCTCCAAACTTAATTACCAGCTTGGATCTGATATCGCTGCCACCAGCCAGAAAATTCCAGTGTCTGGCTCACTCTGGTCTCCCCAAAACCTTCCCTGGGGAACCCCAAGACTCAGATGCCCTGAGTCTCACCACAAAGGGAAATAACCCACTTCCCTTCCCCCTCTTTACCTCCTCCCAGATTTCCCCACCCTGGGTACTCTAGGATATTCCCTGCTTCAAGTCCTTGAAACACAAGTACGGAGAGATCAAATCTCTCTCTACCCTCACCCAGAGAGTATGCAAAGTCAGGCTTAGTAAATCTAACACAAAGAGATTTTCCCCCTCCCTTCGTTTCTTAGCCTTAACCAGTGAAAAAACTCAAACAGGTCTTAAAAAGAAAGCTTTATTTAAAAAGAAAGAAAAAGACATAAAAATGGTCTCTGTATCAAGGTGACAATATACAGGGTCAATTGCTTAAAAGAAAAATGAATAAACAGCCTTATCCAAATAGAATACAATTTAAAACATTCCAGCAACTACACGCATGTAAATACAAAAAAAATAATATAAACCTATTGTCTTACTATCCTTGTACTTACAACTTGGAAACAGAAGATTAGAAATCCTGGAGATAGAGAGATCACTCTCAGAGCCGAGAGGGTCACCGAACCAAGACAAAGAACACTCACCCAACAGCTTTTCTCCCTTGACATTTGAAAAATCTTGTTTTCTGATTGGTCCTCTGGTCAGGTGTTTGGTTCCCTTTGTTAACCCTTTACAGGTAAAAGAACATTAACCCTTAGCTATCTGTTTATGACAAGAGGTTTTCTTTACCTCTCTGCAATCTCGACATGAAGGAAAGGTATTTCCTGAGCCTGATCCTGTGGTGAATATTTAGCTAACACTTATCACTGTATGGTTGCTAGGATATAACACATAAGTGTGTATCTGCTTGTAACTATGTTTTGGATGTAATCAACACCATGTTCCATTTAGACTAATACAGGAATTCTTGTGTGGAAACTTAGTTGTGCTAAAATTTAATAAACTTATTAGGGAAATTATTTCCAATATCCGGCCTTTCTGGTCACCTGGGGGAGGTACTGGAACCACTTTGGTGAAGTCTTGAAGGAATGGGGGGAATGGCCGACTAACAAGATGGAGGCTGACACCTTGGTGAGTGTATGCATAGAACGGACAGAGTTGGTAGGAATAGGGGAGGAAAAAGTTAGTGCTGTGGAGCGCACTTCTGGCCAGGTCAGTAGGTCGGCAATAATCACAGCCCTCAAGAGTGTCCAGAATGCATTCAACCAGGGAGTGGCTATGCTGGTCCACAGCACAATTTTGTTTAGGAATGAGGGGCAGAGCAGATGATCATTCATACCTAAGGTTAAGATTTTGTCATTTTTTTTTTCAGTAAAAGTCACAGACAGGTCGTGGGCAATAAACAAAAATTCACGGAAGCCTGTGACCTGTCTGTGACCTTTACTAAAAATAATGGGGAGAGGGTTTAAGGGTGGATGACTGAAGCCCAAGCAGGGGGATGAGAGCCCAAGCAGGAGTCCAGCACATATCACCGCTGTGGTGGTTGAGAGCTCCGTGTCTCCTGCTGCAGCCCCAACAGCTCAGAGCTCTGGGTCCCCTGACTACCTGCAGCAACTCAGAGCTCCAGGTTCCCCTACTAACCACAGTAACTCGGAGCTCCAGATCCTCCCACCGCCCGTGGCAACTTGGAGCACCAGGTTAACCTGCTGCTCACAGTGGCTAAGAGCTGTGGGGTTCCCAGCTGGCTGTGGCAGCTGACAGCTCCAGATCCCCTGCCGGCTGACAGATGTGGCTCTGGTACCTTGGGGCTGAATCAGAAAATGTCACAGAGGTGTCTGAAAGTCACAGAATCCATGACTTCTGTGGTATAATCTTATCCTGAGTCATGCCTATGAACAACTTGCTGTTGTGAATGGGGAAGTGGGGGAACCCCAAAGACTGAGGCAGTGGCCACCTTTGAGCCCACAGGTGAACAACTCCACGGTCTGGAGAAAGTCAGCAACCAATGTGCCTCCTGCCCAGAGTGTCAACTGGCTGTGGTTAAGTGCTGAAAGTTGGAATGTCGTTGCTTTGGTAACGCTGTTTAGGCAGCTCAGTTCTGTCCTTGGAGCTCCAATGTTATCAGTATTAGCAGACAAAGCAGCCTGCACATTCTGCAGGCCTCAATGTTACTCATGAAGAAAGACCACAGGCACAGTTTGGTGACAAAGGCACTCGGCCAGGTGTATTGCCCTCAAGGCACAGTCCTAACTCAGTGGTCACAAGTATATTAACACATGAGTGCCGAGTGGCTCAGTCAGCAGCAGGACTCTCTGCTGTCCCCTAGGCTCCACAAAGCATTAAGGTGAGGTACCCCAACATTTATAGACTGAGATAAACATCTTATGTGCCACCTTCTGTGTTTCATGACACCTGTTTGTTACCTTCTCTGGTTCCTGATATCTTAGACAAAATATCCCTATTCCTTATTTTGTCAAAGCATCTTATTTTGTGCTAGACTAGGATGTATCTGTAGTAGCTGGAATAGGTTTAGGTAATTATCTAGGGCCTAGTACACTAACAAGTTTGCCAAGTCCATGTACTGGACAGTGAACTTGTGAGCATTTGCTTTAATACATGGCCTGACTTTGGTTCACAGTATCTTGTTTAGGCCTCAGATCTTGCACCAGGCCCAGTGCTCCAGACTCTCTGTCTCTAGTATACTGACCAGTCCTAAGGGAATACCTCAAGCCCCTCTCATCCCGCTCTCTCATGTTAATAACCTATTTGGAAGGACTGGCATGGACTTTGTGGGGCCCTAGAGAAGAGCGCTATGAGGTATCAACATGTCCTCGTTATCCTTGACTATACACGGCATACTCCAAAGGCATCCCCTTGTGCTTCACCAATGCACCTGTAGCCCAAGGTCCAGAATGCTTCAACAGCAGCCCTGGGAGCTACCAACTGTGGACTACAAACTGCGGCATGTTGGGAGAACTCCCTGGTTCCTGCCAGGATGTATCCTCTGCCCTTCCAGCAAGAGGTCTCAGCACTGACTGAGCTGGGAGCATGCAGCAGGCAAGCAGAGAGGAGGCTGATGGACTGTAATCCTGTTCTATGTTGTTTACAGAATAAAGCCTAGTTCCTGGTGGTTTCTCTGAGTGGGTCTGGCCTCAGGTGAACACACCCTAACACAACGCAGAGCACACAAAGGAGCCTAAGGACAAGTTTCCCAGAGTTATGTAAAAAGTCGCAAGGCAGGCTTCCCCTAGCTTGAACAACCTCCTACTGGGCCAGTGAACAGGAGAGGGGCTACACACCTACCATCACAAATGAGCTTATGTAATTCTTCTCCCAGGTGGTAATACATTAAGAAATCCTTACTGATCGAGGACCTAACTTCACCTTACAACCAAGGAAAGAACTGGGTGATCTCCTGAGGGTAACAACATTAGGAACATCGATCTACCATCCCCTAATTGATGGGTTGGTGAAGCGATTTCACAAAACTTTGATGGCGACGTTGAAGAAGTTGTAGACTCGGATCCCAGGTGTATCAGTTGTTTGATTCCTTTACCACTGTGTTCTCACCCCTACAAGGGCACATCTACCTAAAATACCACCTTACTGGGCAACCATACTTTCCAGGGCAACAGATCAGGGAAACTCTCTGACTGATCCCTACTAAAATGTGGGATACAATGTGAGAGGAACTCCAGGTCATTTTGGCCCTGGGAGTAGTGATGGAATCATACGGTGAGTAGAGAAGTCCCATTGTACTAGCACTGATACAGGACAGCACAACTCATTTCTGCATCGATTTCTGAAAGATCAATGCAGTATTGAAATTTGATGCTTACTCGATGCAGAGAGGAGATGAGCTATTAGAACGGTTGGAAGTTGCCAGATGTATCTCCAACTCTGGATACTGGGCACCTAACTCACATCTGTGCCTCTGAACGTCTCCCTCCACCCTCCCTCTCCTAATTACAGCCTGTGCAGCTCTGTACTCTAGCAGTCCCCAGGCTTCAGGGCACGTGCTGATCACTGATGGAGGTTCAGAAAGCTGCTCCTACCCATGGCACAATATTGCAGTATGGCAGGTTTATGACTGAGCAGGGGCAATCAGTGCTGCCTTCTGTCAGAGAGAGGTTATCAGATGGGAAGGGCTATTGCTCTGTGTTTGAAACAAGGATGTCTGAGAGTCTTTCCATTGCATGTTGCATTATCAGGGATTCAGCACAGGGCTCGTCAGCCGGGAGGGGAGGAGGAGAAGCTCAGATTCTATGACAATGAGCAGCAGCAGGGAAATGATGATAGATAAATGAGTACATCTAAGCCTTGGCTCTTCCTTTTCTCTCCAGGATTTCAGTAGTAACAAACCACTCTATCAAATCTGTGAGACTCAGTTTGCCCTAACAATCTGAGCCCCTGTTATCAGGGAATCATTTCCTCACTCCTGGAGGAGGCTCACGGGCTGAAGTTCTCCAGTGTCTATTTTCTGCTCCCCTCACCGCTCATGTCTTGTGCCTGTACTCCCTCAGCTATGAGAAGGATTTTTTCTGTCTCCTGCCTTTCTAATCTTCTGTTTCCCAGTTGTAAGTACAAAGTTATTGTTTTTTTTCTTTTGTATTTACATGTGTGTAGTTGCTGGAGTGTTTTGAATTGTGTTCTTTTGAATAAGGCTGTTTATTCATATTTCTTTTAAGCAACTGACCCTGTATTTGTCACCTTAATACAGAGAGACCATTTTTATGTATTTTTCTTTCTTTTTACATAAAGCTTTCTTTTTAAGACCTGTTGGAGTTTTTCTTTAGTGGGGAACT
The DNA here is from genome assembly GCF_007399415.2 of Gopherus evgoodei. Classification (NCBI taxonomy): domain Eukaryota; kingdom Metazoa; phylum Chordata; order Testudines; family Testudinidae; genus Gopherus; species Gopherus evgoodei. The sequence goes on from NW_022060038.1 coordinate 2,060,555, forward strand.
CCAGGGAATTGAGTCTGTAGCTCACCAGGGAATTGGTGGGAGGAAGAAGTCAGGGGGAAATCTGCGTGTGTTAGATTTACTAGCCTGACTTTGCATTCCCTCTGGGTGAAGGAGGGGGGTGGGGGGAGGAGCTTGGCTCTCTCTCTCAGTACTTGTATTTCCAGGATTGGAAATAGGGAGGGTGGAATCCCTCTGTTTAGATTCACGGAGCTTGCTTCTGTGTATCTCTCCAGGAACCCAGGGAGGGAACACCTGGAAGGAGGAGGGGGAAGGGAAATGGTTTATTCCCCTTTGTTGTGAGACTCAAGAAATTTGGGTCTTGGGGTCCCCAGGGAAGGTTTTTGGGGGGACCAGAGTGCCCCAAAACACTCTAATTTTTTGGGTGGTGGCAGCTTTACCAGGTCCAAGCTGGTAACTAAGCTTGGAGATTTTCATGCTAACACCCATATTTTGGACGCTAAGGTCCAAATCTGGGAAGATGTTATGACAGATTCATACACTGATTCTCACAGTTCTGCCTTCCTGTCGCCGTAAGGAGATTTCATCACTCTGCTGAGTGGGATTTAGGTGAGTTGCCTGTTTCTGCATTAAAGTTAGTGTTAAGGGCTCAGGCAGGGTTCCAGGGTTCAAAGCAAGAACCAAGTGGGCAGGAATTCACCAGCACGGCAGCTTGAACTGTTTAGTATTGTCAGAAACACCAAGGCATTCACCTGGTAAAATAGGAACAAAACAATTACTGTAAATAGTTTAGACAAATATTCATTTTTAAGATCAGTTCCTTGTTTCTTACTGAGTCCTTCTATCTGTTTCAGCAGCTTCCTTTTCTAGGCTGTGTGGATTTTCCTCGGGTTCGCGCAAGTTTTCTAAATTTCACTGTCCTGTTAGGAAGTGTAACAAAAGCCCCTGCTGTGTGTATCTATGGTAACAGAGGATTCACCATGAGAGCGGGTCGCACACTGGCCAGATTTAACTCTCACATTCTGACTTCACTGGGTCACTCCAGATTGACACTGGCCACCCTGAGAGTAAATCAGGGCTGAAGTGTTTTGAAATCTCCATCTTTCATGCCTGGTCTCAGAACGCCGCATAAACTGGAGGTTTCCTTCAGACTCTTTCAGCAGCCCAGCAGAATAGCGCGTTCTGCAGGAGGGCCTGAAGCCGTGATTTTCACAGTTGGCAACAGAAAGTTAAACACTACGAGTGAAATATCTGTCCGACTGAGTTCAATGGCAAAACTTCCAACGTAGTCAGGACTTCATCCTCAGTCCACTTGTAGGGAGTTTAAGAAATGACCTGGTTTACGCTGCCCTGCCAATGACGTCAGCTGGAGTCATCCAGACGGGTGGGCTGGTTTGCACCAGAGAGGAACTGACAGGAGAGTTGCTGACATCTCAAGCACACAGGCTTCGAGGTTCAGAACATTTAGGATAACAGTTACTTGGCAAGGAGGAGAGGGGTCTGCTGTCTTTGTGCCCCTGCATCTCTGGTTTTGTAGAGGACAAGCAGCACCAAAATGCAAGGGGGGAAAAGCTTGTTTGTGGCTTTTAGGAAACCAGGAGGTGTTGGAAATCTCACCAGGGGAGGTCCAGGAATAAAGTGACTGTGTGTCTTTGTGGTGGGGTTGGGGGATGTGCGGTATCCATATCACAGTGGCATGGATTCCTGAAACCAGGTGAAATAGGGAATGGATGTCCTGCCTAATGCACAGACAGAAAAGGAGTAACGAGGCCTCCTGGGGTGGGAGTGGGGGGCCCCGGGGAGGATGTGTGTGTGTCTCAGACTGTAATGTAATGAGGACCACACAGTAAGAGATTGTCTCTGACAACATCCCCCATTCAGACCATCTCTCCTCCCGTGAGCAGCCCCACTACAGACGTATGATAACATCAGCAATTGCCAACACAGAAAAGCAGCCTCAAGAAGGGGTGTCCGGGTTTCCAAGGGGCTGCAATAGGTTAAAGATTTGTGTCACTTTGAGGAGGAGTTACTCACACTGGCTCCTTTTAGTTTCCACGTCCTCTCTCCCTCCCACCTGGTCTGTCTCTCTCTCCTTCCCTGCACAGGCTGAGCTGCTGCTGGGTTCCCTTCATCCCTGGAAAGGCAGTTCAGGCTGATCTTCCGCTTCTCCCTGGTGCAGGGATACACTGAGTTTAACCGCGTCTGAAGAGATATTTCTATAAGCTGTCGCTGTGGGGTCTGGCACCTGGTTTTGGTCCTGGGTGGGGGGTATCACTGTGTGGCAGGACTGGAAGTTGTGAGGGTGGGGGACATATATGGACAGGTGGGCAGTGCTTGGGGTTATGGGGCAGGCAGGGGGGTGTACACAGACAGGCGGGTAGCACTGAACGTTATTGGGCTGGAGAGAGGGGTGTACATGTACAGGTGGGCAGTGCTTGGGGTTGTGGTGGCATGGAGTGGCATGTACATGGACAGGCAGGCAGCACTGCTGAAATTTTTCTTTGTGATTGTTGGTCCAAAGCCAGTGCTGAGACCTTTCCTGCCCCCGAGTGCATTTGCGGGGTCTCAGGGTCTCTTTGCCCTGCAAACCCACAGAATTGCATCCTGGGTGTTTCCAATGGTTGTTGTTGAATGCTACTTATGTAACTTCAGGCATTTCAGTGGCAGAAAGAACCGTTGATCTTTGCTCCTCAGGTGGTCCTATCTCCCATCATATTCTGACCCCCTGTCTGTACTCTTCTTCCCCATCCCAGGCTGCCCCAATTCCAGCAACACCCTGGTCGCCAGCGTCTTCTCCATGCTAACTAGTCACCCCTGGCTCCCACAACCTCCAAGCTGCCCCACGCTCCCCACAGCTCTTCCTCTGCAGGGGTTGAGGTGTCTCCCATCACGCCTGCTCCCTTGGTGAGGGGGAGATCAGTGAATCTGTCTAACCTGTGAAAAATCTCACACACAGGGAGGCAAATGCCAGGGCATCTGTGCTGCTGCTCTTGCTACATACAAACAAACTGTGTGTAGCTTCAGGGACTGCTACACAGAAATAACTCGCAAGCTGAGAAGCATGCATGTTGCATAATGAGAGCAGGCAACTCTGGGACATGTGAGGGCCTAGGTAAATACAGCTGCCATGTGCAGTAGCCAGTGGCAGCTGTCTGAAACAGTCAGCCACTGGGACACAGATGTTAAACCAAAGATACTCTGGGACCATATGTTAGCCAATGCTGTTAGCCATTCACGGTGACGCTTGACCATTCACTCCTCAGTGCAGAGATTTTGTGGGGTCAAGTCATTATTTTTCTCACCTAAAACATTCATCCATGCACAGCCTCATGGGATCCCTCAGCCTTGTGAAATACCCACCTAGTGTACCCATTCCAAGGCGCCGCAGTCAAAGAAGAATTTCTCCCGATAGGGTTTGTCAAGGTTTCTTCCCCACTCTGAACTTTAGGGTACAGATGTGGGGACCTGCATGGACACTTCTAAGCTTAATTACCAGCTTAGATCTGGTATCGCTGCCACCATCCAGATCCTCAGTCTGGAACACCCCCTTTCCTCCCAAAACCTTCCCCTCCCAGGGTAGCCTTGAGAGACTGTTTCACCAAGTTCCTGGTGAACACCGATCCAACCCCTTGGATCTTAACACAAGGAGAATTTAACCATCCCCCCTCCTTTACCCCACCAGTTCCTGGTGAGTCCAGATCCAATCCGCTTGGATCTAAAAACAAGGAAAAATCAATCAGGTATTAAGAGAAAGGCTTTTAATCAGAATAAATGGCCACATCATCGAGGTAGGCAACTGCAGATTCTCCCAATCCTGCTAGGAGACCATCTACAAGTCTTTGGAAGGTGGCGGGTGCATTTTGCAGCCCGAAAGAAAGCACATTAAATTCATACATCCCTGCATGGGTGATGAAGACTGACCTTTCCTTGGCAGGTTCATCTAGCGGTACTTGCCAGTACCCCTTGGTTAAGTCTAATGCATTAGATAGTTGTCGGGACGAGTTACAGCATTTAGCTTACAGTAATCCACGCAAAAGAGTATTTCCCCATCTGGTTTGGGTACTAGAACACGGGAGATGCCCATGCACTGTTAGAGGGGTGGATTATACCCATCTGTAGCATGATTTGGATCTCCCATTCTATAGCAGCTTGGGCATGAGGAGACACCCAGTAGGATCGGGATCTAACTGGGTGAGCATTACCTGTGTCAATGGAGTGCTCTGCCCGTTCGATGCATCCTGGAATGGCTGAGAACGTTGGTGCAAAGCTAGTGCACAGCTCCTTGATCTGCTGTCACTGCAGACGTCCAAGGGTCATGGAGAGGGTCACCTCTTCCACGCCACCGTCACTTTTTCCTTTGTAGTAGACACCTTCAGGCCATTCAGCGTCATCTCCTCTCTGGGCTGTAAACTGACAAACCTTTAATTCTTTGGAATAAAAGGGCTTTAGAGAATTAACATGGTACACTTTAGGCTTTAGGGTGGAGGTCGGGAATGCTATGAGATAGTTAACAGCTCCCAGGTGCTCTTGGATCGTGAATGGCCCTTCCCATGATGCTTCCTTCTTATGGGCCTGTAGCGCCTTTAAGACCATAACCTGGTCCCCTACTTTGAAGTAATGCTGTCTGGTATGTTTATCATACCAGGCCTTTTGGTCTTTCTGAGCATCCTTTAGGTTTTCTTTAGCAAGGGCTAAAGAGTGTCAGAGAGTGCTTTGTAGGTTGCTTACAAAGTCTAGAATGTTAGTTCCTGGAGAAGGCGTAAACCCCTCCCATTGCTGCCTCACCAACTGTAATGGCCCCTTAACCTCGTGGCCATACGTAAGTTCGAATGGTGAAAACCATAAACTGGGATGTGGTACAGCCGTGTAGGCAAAAAGCAACTGCTGCAACACTAGGTCTCAATCACTGGAGTGTTCATTTACGAATTTACGTATCATGGCCCCCAAAGTTCCATTAAAGCTCTCCACCAGGCCATTGGTTTGATGGTGGTAAGGGGTGGCAACCAAGTGATTCACCCCATGAGCTTCCCACTGGTTTTTCATGGTCTCTGCCAGGAAATTAGTTCCTGAATCTGTAAGGATGTCAGAGGGCCAAACTACCCTGGAAAAAATGTCTGCTAAGGCCTGGGACACACCTTTAGCCCTGGTATTGATTAGAGCTACTGCTACGGGTCATCGGGTAGCAAAATCCATGAAAGTCAGTAGGTACTACTTTCCTCTGGGGGTCTTTTTTGGGAAAGGACCCAGAATATCCACAGCTACTCGCTGAAATGGGACCTCAATTATGGGGAGTTGCTGGAGAGGGGCTTTGACCTGGTCTTGGGGCTTTCTCACTCGTTGGCACACCTCACAAGACCAGACATAATTAGCAACGTCCTTGCCCATTCCCTCCCAGTGGAAAGACTTCCCGAACCAGTCCTTGGTTCTATTCACCCCGGAATGACCATTGGGATGATCATGGGATAAACTCAAGAGCTTTACCCGGTACTTAGTTGGAACTACCAACTGTCTTTGAGGACGCCAGTCTTCCTGGTGTCCACCAGAAAGAGTCTCCTTGTATAAAAGTCCTTGTTCTACAACAAACCGGGATCGGTTAGAAAGGCTGAGAGGCGGTTGTGTGCTCCTTGCCACCACCCAAGCTTTCTGAAGGCTGTCATCTGCTTCCTGCTCAGCCTGGAACTGTTCCCTTGAGGCTAGAGACATCAGTTCCTCCTTGGACTGTGGACTTGGGCTTGGTGCCTCTGGAAGCGATGTAGGTGATGGGGTTGTTTTCGTTGATTGTGAACCGCTCTCTGCTGGTGCACTATTTCAGACTCTGGCTGAGCCTCTTGGGTAGGGTTGTCTGCTGCTTCTGCCAGTTCAGGCCCGCTCGTGCCCTCTGGCATTGGAGTTGTAGATGGGTTTGCAAGCGCTGGAGTCAGTACTGGCAATGGTTCTGGTGCTGGTTGCTTTGCCAGTTCCTGGTCTGGGACTGGAGGCACTGTGGCTGTTGCAGTCGTTGGCAGAGGATCCAGTTCCACCACCTCTGTCTGGGTCTCTGGCAACACAGACGGGGCCCTGGTGAACAGCTCAGGAACAGGAATCCGTGTGGAAGCAATAAACTTATTTATCCCTGTCTAAAACTTACTACTCTGATAAGAGGCTGGTTCCTTGATCTTTTTCACTCTGGCAGAAACGGAAACTCTAAAACAAAGGAAAACTTCCCTCCTTCCTTTTGAAACATCTTGTTTTCCCATTGGTTCCTCTGGTCAAGTGTCAGCTAGGCTAGGTGAACTTCTTAACCCTTTACAGGTATTGGAGGCATTAACCCTTAAATATCTGTTTATGACAGGGTTAAATTCAACATGGTCATGAATAGAAAAAAAAATGCCTTCATTAGGCTCTGGCACAAGCTTGCAGGCAAAATGCTTCCAGGTGACTCCTTGGGACATGTTCAAAGATTCCAAGGTGAGAAGGGACCATTGTGATAATCTAGTCGGTATAACACAGGCCTGAGATTTTCTCCAAAATTATTTATAGAGCAGATCTTTTAGAGAAACATCCAACCTTGAGATAAAAATTCTCTGTGATGAAGATTCTGCCAAGACCCTTGGTAAATTGTTCTGATGTTTAATTACTCTCACCATTTAAATAATATATGGACCTGGAGCAGGAGGAGCCTGTATCCCTAAATACCAAAACCCTTGTGCCCCTAGTGCCCATTCTGTTGAGCACAAAGTCATAGTCAAGCAGGATAATGTCTGTTTTTATGAGGGATTCTTGGCTCCTTTCCAACATAGGAATTGCATTGTGGATCAGACCTATGGTCCATCTAGCCCAGTGTCATCTCTCTGACAGTCACAGTCCCAGGTGCTGCAGTAGGTGTAAGAAACCCAGCAGTGGGTGGATGGGGAGGATGACCTGACCATCATGAGTATGTCACCCAAATGCCTAACAGCTAGAAATTGTTCTATGCCCTGAAAAACATGGGTGTATAGGCTTTCCAAAATATTTATTTAGCTGTAACTATTATAACTAGATAGTTTCACTATCCATGTAAATGTCCAAACCTTACTAATTCTTGCTTAGCTCATACCCTCAATGATCTCTTGTGGTAATGAGTTCCTCAGTCTAATTAGGCATTGAGTGAAGAAAGCATCCTTTCTTTAATCTGTTTTGAATTTACGACATTTCAGTTTAATTGAATGTCCTCTTGATCTTGTGTTATGAGACAGGGAGAACACATTCCCGATCTACTCTCTACAAGAAATTTATAGCCTCTCATGCCAGCTCTTATTCCTCTCTTTTGTAAGGTAACAATCCCAGTCTCCATATGAGAATTACCCCAGGTCATTGATCATTCCCTGAACCCCTCTAGTTCTGCAACATCCTGTGTGAGAAGGGTACCCAGTACTACACAGAAGAGTCCAGAGAAAAATAAAGCATTGACTGACAGATCTCGTGGCATTGCATTTTCTGTATTATTCCTCATCTAACTCCTCCTGGATCCCAATGTTTTGCTTAATTTCTGCTTGCACTGTGAATAGGGTTTCACAGAGCTGTGCACCATGACAACCAGATCTGTGTCCAGAGTTCATGCAGTTAAATTAGAACCTTGTAATGTGTTTGAGAAGTTCAAGCTTTTCCTTCCAGTTGGCATACACATTGCAGTTATTCACATTAAAGTTCATCTGCCATCATGCTGCCCATTCACCTGGCTTAGTTAGCTCTCTCAGAGGACTTCTCTGGACTTGACTATCACCTAAATAATCTGCCACCATCTGAAAATGTTGTCAGTCACTGCTCAGCCCCTTTCTAGATTCTTAATAACTATAAAATATTTACTATACTATTTGTTATATAATGTGTAACCCTCATTGCTGTGCTTTTCTCCCTTGCCAGGCACTTTGAACATTTCTGACCCTGACTGGCGCATCAGCCACCTCATGGCGTCTTTCAACTTCTCCCCATCTGAGCCTTCAACATTTATCCTAATTGGCATCCCTGGCCTGGAAGATGTGCATATGTGAATTTCCATCCCTTTCTCTACATTCTACATTATCGGCCTTTTGGGAAATTTCATGGTTCTGTTTGTTGTAGGCAAAGAACAGACCCTGCACAAGCCAATGCACCTGCTGCTCTGCATGCTGGCGCTCACAGACACCGGCATATCTACCTTTGCCGTGCCAAAGGCACTGCGTATATTTTAGTTCAATTTGAAAGGCATTACTGTGGATGGTTGCCTCACCCAGATGTTCTTCTTTCACGCAGTTTCTGTTATGCACTCAGCCATGCTCGTGGCCATGGCCTTCGATCGCTACGTCACCATATGTAGGCCTCTGAGATATACCACCATCCTCACCAACGCACGTATAGCTAAGCTAGGGCTTGTGGGTTTGATAAGAGCTGTTCTCTTCATTCTGCCCATGTCCCTGCTCCTGAGCAGGCAGCCATTCTGTGCCAACCACATTATCCCCCACACTTACTGCTAACACATGGCTGTGGTGAAGATGTCGTGTGAGGATATCACAGTCAACAGGACGTATGGCTTGGTGATGGCATTTGTTGTCATTGGGTTAGATCTGATTCTTGTTGCCCTGTCTTATGGTCTGATCATCAGGGCTGTCCTCAGAATCTCCTCCAAGAAGGTCCACCTGAAAACCCTCAACGCCTGAATAACCCACATTTGTGTGTTGCTGACATCTTGTATTCTTTTCCTCTTCTCCACTTCGACACATCGGTTTGGCCAGGGCATCACTCCCCACCTTCATATTTTCTTGGTCGACCTCTTCTTCCTCATCCCCCGCATGCTCAACCCTATCATTCATGGGATCAAAACCAAAGAGCTTCGTGAGAAATTGGGCAAATACACCTGCAAAAGGTGATCATCAGGGGCCACTGACTTTAAACCTGTTTGACACAATGGGGAAAGGATGCTGCCTCATTAATCAAGGGTGCTCTGTCCCAGTTTGTCTGAGCTGAGTATTGTGGAAGTTCACACTCTGAGAAGTTCCTTAAATCTAATGGCTTATCACTTCATCACCAAACACTGGGTTGTTTGACCTTGGCTTGAGAAAGGAGCCAGACAGCCTTTCAGTGTATGCTCAGATATTACACTCCCACCATACCCTGTAGCATTCTTAGTTGTATCCCTTATCTCTTCCCATTATACTAACAAACCCATCTGGCCAGGCAGAAGCAATACACACAGTCTCTTTTTCTCACATATTAGTGTAAGATATAAGAGAATCAAGAAGTCAAACCCAAAATTCTATCTCAGGCTGACAAGCAAACCTACATAGCAATATCTAAGTTACTGAGTTCCCTGTCCCTGACCATCCCCTGACCTCTTTCATTGTCACCCGTCAGCCCCCAGCCCCACACATCCTGTCACCTCGGCCTTTCTGTAACTTGTAGACTACCAGAAGATACTGCAGCTTTCTGATGCAAAGTGGCTTAGTCCCTATGAGAACAGGGTTCTTGATCAATTTGACAAACTGAAGCTACAATTTCAGATAGTCAAAGAGATAAGAAAGAAACTCTACAATGATGAACTTCTTTATCATGACCATAGCTCTACACACTGGTAGAGTCTGTTCCCTAGTGTTTTGTTCATAGCTCTGATGCCACAGAGCCTTTACCCTGTGTCCCCCTTCCCAGGTCTGACGCTGCAGAGCCTTGCCTGTGTCCCCATTCCCCATTCCCAGAGACAGATGAGCAGCAGTGAGCCAGAAGAGCCAGAGCATGGCCAGAGGCAGAGCAGCAGAGTTGAGGCACAGCTAGGGAGCTGGAGCAGACCAGAGCCTGGAGCTGGGACAGCACCAACCAGCTGCACCAACAGGGAGCCAGGGATGAGCTACAGCAGGGACCTGTTGAGCAAGAACCAAGATAGTGGATGCCGGATGTGCCGCTAGTAACGCGGCAGCCGAGCGTGAAGAGCAGCTGGGGACAGCAAAGTGGGGCCATGGAAGAAGGCCCAGTGAAAGAAGATGTTGCCTGACAGGAGGGCCGTGAAGGTCAGACTCCTTTTTGCTGTCAGGAAGGTTCCTCAAGGCTCCAAGTTTTCTCCCTTTGAACTGCTGTCTGGGAAGCAGCCTTGAGGCTTTTCAGACCTGATCGGAGAAACGAAAGAGCAAAGACCCCAGGCAATGAACATAGTCCAATACATTCTTCAAATAAGAAATCTCTCCCGGATTCTGTGGGCATTTGCTAGAAGAATTTTGCTAACTGCACAACAGGTACAGAGAAGGCCTATAATCAAGGGGTCCAGCTGCAAGTGTTTGGACGGTGTGATTGAGTGTTCTTGTTACTACCGAGTTTACTGTTAAAATTACTGGTTCAATCGTAGGGACCATTTGAGGTAGTGGGGTATGAGGACCCCATCAGCTATGACATCCGGTAAGCAGAGAAGAAAATGGAGACTCGCATAAGAATATAAGAAAGGTCACATTGGGTGAGACCAATTGTTCATTTACTTCAGTACCCTGTCTTCTGACAGGAGCCAATGCCAAGTGCTTCAGAAGGAAAAAACAGAACAGAGCTATTATTGAAGGATCCATCTCCTGTCGTTCAGTTGCATCATCTTGCAGTCAGAGGCTAGGGACAGCCTGAACATGGGTCACATCCCTGAATATCTTGACTAACAGCCATTGATGAACCTATCCTCCATGAACTTATCTAGTTCTTTTTTGAACTGGTTACATTTTTGGCCTTAGAATCATAGAATATCAGGGTTGGAAGGGACCTCAGGAGGTCATCTAGACCAAACCCCTGCTCAGAACAGGACCAACCCCAACTAAATCATCCCAGCCAGGGCTTTCTCAAGCCAGGCCTTAAAAACCTCTAACGATGGAGATTCCGCCATCTCCTTAGGTAACTCACCCTATTCCACCACCATCCTAGTGAAATCATTTTTCCTAATATCCAACCTAGCCCTTCCCCACTGCAACTTGAGACCATTGCTTCTTGTTCTGTCATCTGCCACCGCTGAGGACAGCCGAGCTCCAACCTGTTTGGAACCCCCCTCAGGTAGTTCAAGGCTGCTATCAAATCTCCTCTCACTCTTCTCTTCTGCAGACCAAATAAGCCCAGTTCCCTCAGCCTCTCCTCATAAGTCATGTGCCCCAGCCCCCTAATCATTTTATTGCCACTGGACTCTCTCCAATTTGTCCACATCCTTTCTGAAGTGGGGGTCCCAAAACTGGACACAATACTCGATATGTGGGCTCACCGGTGCAACATTCCCTGGCAATGAGTTCCACAGGTTGACTGTGTTGTGTGTAGTACTTCCTTTTCTTTGTTTTTAACCTGCTGCCTAGTAATTTCCTTGGGTGACCCCTGGTTCTCTTGTTATATGAAGGAGTAAATAAACCTTCCATACTCACTTTCTCCACACTGGTCACAATTTTATAGATCTCTATATTATCCCCTCTTAGTTGTCTCTTTTCCAAGTGGAAAAGTCAGTCTTTTTAATCTCTCCTCACATGGAAGCTGTTTCATACCCATAATTATTTTGATTGCCCTCCTCTGCACCCTTTCCATTTCTAATAGATCTTTTTTGAGATAAGGTGACCAGAACTGCATGCAGTATTCATGGTGTGATACTTATATAGTGGCATTATTACATTTTATGTCTTCTTATCAGTCCTTTTCCTAATGGTTCCTAACATTCTGTTAGCTTTTCTGACTGTTGTGGCACAGTGAGCAGATGTTTTCAGAGAACTCTCTACGGTGACTGCAAGGTCTCTTTCTTGATCGGTAACAGCTAGGCGAGGATCCTCCTCATGACCTCATTGTGACACTGTGCCCCATATTCTTCATAACTGTATGATTATGATATAATTATGATACATTTTGTGCAAGATATGTCTTGTAAGGTGTCATTGGAAGAGTTATGATTTGCTGAAAAGGATTATGCTATTTGTGTGCATGTACTATTTTTGTATGTGAAGTTATGAATATTGACTATTGGCCAGGGCTTTATAAAGCTATGCACAAGCAACCAGGGAGCTTTGTGAACAGGGGCCGCTAACAAGGAGTTTCGCAAGGGAGTTTGGAAGGGGAGTGGGAAATGAGTGGGGGTCTCCTGTCGGTTCTATCTGTGCCCCTTTATTCCCCTTAAAACCTATAAACCAACTGACATTCAAAACTTCTTGCTTTAAACAACCTTTCCATTAACTAGGAGACAATGCAGGCAGAAGCCCAGCTGCAAGATGGGGCCTATCCAGTTTATTGCACTGAGTGTAGCATGTATGATTACCTGCCCTGTGGGCAAGTGGCGTATGTATGCAGTCGGTGACCCTCAGAGACCACATACGGACTTTGGAGGCCAGGGCGGCAAAACTGGAGGAGCTAAGAGAGGCAGAAAGGTACGTTGATGAGGCTTTCCAGGACACTGCAGAATTGTCCCACCTCTGCTCAGACAGCCTCTGTGCTGTTGAGGAGGATGAAGGTTGCGGATCTCTCGAGGCATCTGGACAGACTTATGTGTAGTGCTGAGGAGGAACCGGTGGTCATGGTACATGTAGGTACCAATATCATAACCTAGTCCCAGATTTGGACCTTAGCGTCCAAAATATGGGGGTTAGCATGAAAACCTCCAAGCTTAGTTACCAGCTTGGACTTGGTAAAGCTGCCACCACCCAAAAAATTAGAGTGTTTTGGGGCACTCTGGTCCCCCCCAAAACCTTCCCTGGGGACCCCAAGACCCAAATCCCTTGAGTCTCACAACAAAGGGAAATAAACCTTTTCCCTTCCCCCCTCCAGGTGTTTCTGGAGAGTCACACAGAAGCAAGCTTCGTGAATCTAAACAGAGGGATTCCACTCTCCCCGTTTCCAGCCTTGGAAAACAGAAGTACCGAGAGCTAATCTCTCTTCCCTCCTCACCCAGAGGGAATGCAAAGTCAGGCTAGTAAATCTAACACACACAGATTTCCCCCTGACTTCTTCCTCTCACCAATTCCCTGGTGAGCACAGACACAATTCCCTGGAGTTCCCCACTAAAGAAAAACTCCAACAGGTCTTAAAAGAAAGCTTTATATAAAAAGAAAGAACAAATACATAAAAATGGTCTCTCTGTATTAAGGTGACAAATACAGGGTCAATTGCTTAAAAGGAATATGAATAAACAGCCTTATTCAAAAAGAATACAATTCAAAGCACTCCAGCAACTATAGACATGTAAATACAAAAAAAAAACATATAAATCACTATCTGATCTTTTGTACTTACAACTGGGAAACAGAAGATTAGAAAGGCAGGAGACAGAAAAAATCACTTCTCATAGCAGAGAGAGTACAGGCAGAAGACCAAAGAACAAAGGACTCACACACAAACTTCCCTCCACCCAGATTTGAAAAAGTCTGGTTTCCTGATTGGTCCTCTGGTCAGGTGTTTCAGAGTACTTCTTTCCAGGTGAAAGAGATGTTAATCCTTAGCTATCTGTTTATGACAGTAGTGCTGGGGAGGAACCGGTGGTCATGGTACATGTAGGTATCAATGACATAGGGAAGGTAGGAGAGACGTCCTGGAAGCCAAATTTAAGCTGCTAGGGAAGAGACTGAAATCCAGGACCTCTATGGTGGCATTCTCAGAAATGCTCCCAGTTCCACGCGCAGGGCCAGGTAGGCAGGCAGAGCTTCAGAGTCTCAATGCTTGGATGAGACGATGGTGTAGAGAGGAGGGGTTTACATTCATTAGGAACTGGGGAAACTTTTGGGATGGGGGGAATCTATACAGGAGAGATGGGCTCCACCTAAACCAAAGTGGAACCAGACTGCTGGCACTAAACATTAAAAAGGTTGTAGAGCAGTTTTTAAACTAGGAGATGGGGGAAAGCCGACTGCTGCAGAGGAGCATGTGGATCAGACATAGACTTCTCTTAGGGGAGAGTCCAATGATAGAGAATTTCCAGGTTATAGTCAGGAGCAGAGGATGGAAGAGGATAATGTAAGGGCCAGATCAGATGATAAACAGTCACATAAAAAAGAATCTGATACATCAGAAAAGGGCAAACAAATAAACAGGGATAAGTTTTTAAAGTGCTTGTACACAAATGCTAGAAGTCTAAATAATAAGATGGGTGAACTAGAGTGCCTTGTGATAACGAAGGATATTGATATAAAAGTTATCACAGAAACCTGGTGGACTGAGAGCAATCAATGGGACACAATCATTCCAGGGTATAAAATATATCGGAAGTACAGAACAGGTCGTGCTGGGGGAGGAGTGGCACTATATGTGAAAGAAAATGTAGAGTCAAGTGAAGTAAAAATCTTAAGTTAATTCTCATGTTCCATAGAATCTCTATGGATAGAAATGTCATGCACTAATAAAAATATAACATTAGGGATCTATTATGGACCACCTGACCAGGACAGTAATAGTGATGATGAAATGCTAAAGGAAATTAGAGAAGCTATCAAAATTAAGAACCCAATAATAGCGAGAGATTTCAATTATCCCTATATTGACTGGGAACATGTCACCTCAGGATGACATGCAGAGATAAAATTTCTTGATACTTTAAATGACTGCTTCATGAAGCAGCTGGTATGGGAACCCACAAGGGGAGAGGCAACTCTAGATTTAATCCTGAGTGGCGCGCAGGAGCTGGTCCAAGAGGTAACTATAGCAGAACTGCTTGGAAGCAGTGACCATAATACAATAGCATTCAACATCCCCGTGGGGGGAAGAACATCTCAACAGCCAAACACTGTGGCATTTAATTTCAAAAGGGGGAACTATGCAAAAATGGGGAGGTTAGTTAAACAGAAGTTAAAATGTACAGTGACTAAAATGAAATCCCTGCAAGCTGCATGGGCTCTTTTTAAAGACATCATAATAGAGGCTCAACTTCAATGTATACCCCAAATTAAGAAACACAGTAAAACAACTAAAAAAGAGCTTAACAACCATGTAAAAGAAGCAGTGAGAGATAAAAAGACTTCCTTTAAAAAGTGGAAGTCAAATCCTAGTGAGGCAAATAGAAAGGAGCATAAATACTGCCAAATTAGGTGCAAGAGTATAATAAGAAAAGCCAAAGAGGAGTTTGAAGAACGGCTAACCAAAAACTTCAAAGGTAATAACAAAATGTTTTTAAGTACATCAGAAGCAGAAAGCCTGTTAAACAACCAATGGGGCCCCTTGATGATCGAGATATGAAAGGAGAGCTTAAAGATGCTTAAAGTCATTGCGGAGAAACTAAATGGATTCTTTGCTTCAGTCTTCACAGCTGAGGATGTTAGCGAGATTCCCAAACCAGAGCCAGCTTTTGTAGGTGACAAATCTGAGACACTGTCACAGATTGAAGTGTCACTAGAGGAAGTTTTGGAATTAATTTATAAACTCAACATTAACAAGTCACCGGGACCAGATGGCATTCACCCAAGAGTTCTGAAAGAATTCAAATGTGAAGTTGCGGAATTATAAACTAAGATTTGTAACCTGTCTTTTAAATTGACTTTGGTATCCAGTGACTGGAAGTTAGCTAATGTAAGGCCAATATTTAAAAAGGGCTCTAGAGGTGATCTGGGCAATTACAGACCGGGAAGTCTAACGTAGGTAACGGGCAAATCAGTTGAAACAATAGTTAAGAATAAAATTGTCAGAAACATTGAAAAACATAGACTGTTGAGAAATAGTCAACATGGTTTCTGTAAAGGGAAATTGTGTCTTACTAATTTATTAGAGTTCTTTGAAGGGATCAACAAACATGTGGACAAGGGGGATCCAGTGGATATAGTGTACTTAGATTTCCAGAAAGCCTTTGACAAGGTCCCTCACCAAAGGCTCTTATGTAAACTAAGCTGTCATAGGATAAAAGGGAAGGTCCTTTCATGGAATGAGAACTGGTTAAAAGACAGGGAACAAAGGAATTAATGGTAAATTCTCAGAATGGAGAGGGGTAAGTAGTGGTATTCCCCAAGAGTCAGTCCTAGGACCAATCCTATTCAATTTATTGATAAATGATCTGGAGAAAGGGTTAAACAGTGAGGTGGCAAAGTTTGCAGATGATACTAAACTGCTCAAGATAGTTAAGACCAAAGCAGATTGTGATGAACTTTAAAAAGATCTCACAAAACTAAGTGATTGGGCAACAAAATGGCAAATGAAATGTAATGTGGATAAATGTAAAGTAATGCACATTGGAAAAAATAACCCCAACTATACATACAATATGATGGGGGCTAATTTAGCTACAACAAGTCAGGAAAAAGATCTTGGCGTGATCGTGGACAGTTCTCTGAAGATGTCCACGCAGTGTGCAGAGGCGGTCAAAAAAGCAAACAGGATGTTAGGAATCATTAAAAAGGGGATAGAGAATAAAACTGAGAATATCTTATTGCCCTTATATAAATCCATGGTACGCCTACATCTTGAATACTGTGTACAGATGTGGTCTCCTCACCTCAAAAAAGATATACTGGCACTAGAAAAGGTTCAGAAAAGGGCAACTAAAATGATTAGGAGGTTGGAGAGGATCCCATATGAGGAGAGATTAAAGAGGCTAGGACTTTTCAGCTTGGAAAAGTGGAGACTAAAGGGGGATATGATAGAGGTATATAAAATAAAGAGTGATGTAGAGAAAGTGGATAAGGAAAAGTTATTTAATTATTCCCATAATACAAGAACTAGGGGTCACCAAATGAAATTAATAGGCAGCAGGTGTAAAACAAATAAAAGGAAGTTCTTCTTCACACAGTTCACAGTCAACTTGTGGAACTCCTTACCTGAGGAGGTTGTGAAGGCTAGGACTATAACAGTTTTTAAAAGAGAACTGGATAAATTCATGGTAGTGAAGTCCATAAATGGCTATTAGCCAGGATGGGTAAGGAATGGTGTCCCTAGCCTCTGTTTGACAGAGGATGGAGATGGATGGCAGGAGAGAGATCACTTGATTATTGCCTGTTAGGTTCACTCCCTCTGGTGCACCTGGCATTGGCCACTGTCGGTAGACAGATACTGGGCTAGATGGACCTTTGGTCTGACCCAGTACGGCCGTTCTTATGTTCTTATGTTATATTCTTATGACTATGTAGCTGTATTTCAAATGTAGTTACACCTAAATGACACCCACAAGGCAAAATGCTTCCAGTCTAGACAACTAAGGCCTATTCAGGGCAATGGGCCAGTAGGGGAAACAATAGGCCTTTGGAGAAGCTTATTCCCCTGCTGGGAAGCCTTCCTGAAATCGCTCCAGACAGCCTATGGATAATGGCTGCTGTGACTCAGCATGGCATGCAAAGGAATGTGAACAGACCACATGACACTGAACTCCATTTTGGGTACCTGTTGTGGACTGGGAACTGTTTTTGGAACAAAATATTCCCACTATATGTTAATTCTATGTAAGGTAGGGTGAGACATCATCTAGTGGCTTCCTTCCCCACATAAGGTAACTCCTGGAAACATCTGCAAGCATGGGAGAGGAATGGTAGCCTGACTATAAGATCCAGATGTAGCAGTTGTTAATGTACTGCCATCTGCCCTATGTGTGGGAATGCTGCCATAAGATACGGGACCAAAAACGATTTTCAATTGATTGTGGCAGCATAGCACCACATACCGTCCATGCAGTAGTAATATTTAGTCGATTAGCCTCTGAGAAGTCACTCCCACCCTGTGGAGGCCAAATAATGTGACTTTAAATTAATACAGGCCAAAGGGCACAGAAAAGGATTTCTTCTCCCAGGACACTGCCATCAACAGTATTTGCCAGTATCCCTGTGTGAGTTCTAAAGTCTGGAAACTCCCAAATGTTCTAGTAGTTCATCTACTCTCTACATCGGGTAAACATCAAAGTTCAATACTGTTTTGGTCTCTCAGAAATTGATGCAGAAACAGGTTGTGGTATCCTATGTCAGAACTACTAATACCACGGGGACTTCTCCACTCACTGTGTGATTCCTTCACCACTCCCAGGGCCAAAATCACCTGGAGTTCATCTCACATGGTATCCCACATTTTATAAGAGAACAGCGATGGAATTTTCCATATCTGTTGCACACACAGAAAAGAAGGCCATCATCAGTTGCTACGCTGTGTAGTAGGAAGAGGGCTTTAAACATAATCCCTGGTAGCAGAGGCCTGGTGTAAGGCCTGAAGCCTGGGCTAAAGGAGTCAAAACTTTGCAGCTATAAAGCAGTTAAACTGTGAGCAAGGGGCAGGCCTGGTTTACTGAATCTGGCAGGAACAAGACTAATATTGCAGAAACACACATTTCTAAGTAGTGCTAGGCACTAGAATATGTATGCAAACAAATTCCAGAAAGGTGATACCAGAACACTTTCATGCCAAACTCATTCCCCAAAGATAACAGGCAGATGCTGACCTATCTTAAGGATAAGGTCAGGATAACAGCACAATGGATAGAGATGTTTGATGAAACTAACATGTACAAGGTAATGGACAGCCCCTGGATACGTCAATGGGTGCCATCTCAATACATTAGAGGATGTCACTCTAATACATCAGGAGTAATACGTCACTTGTTTGCATCTGTGTATAAAGATGTATCTCAGAGGCAATGTCTTTCTCTGAATGAGGAGAGAATAGAAAGTCCCACCATTTCCTGAGCTGGTCCATTCTTTTAGCATACATGTGTTAGTGTACCTGTAACCACTGATCTGGGCATTAGCACTATGCCTCATTGGCAATAAACATGACCAAGTCCCTTCACTGAAAACTGAGTTAGTAGATTTATTGGGCAGTTCAACTGGAGCCTGCTGTATGGGCTATCTGGCCAGAGTCAGTGCAGCATGCAGAAAGAACACACACACACACAGCCAAACATCTCTCAACAGGCTGAACAGTTTGGAAGATTCTGTTTGCCCTGACAATCTGAGCCCCTGGGATCAGCGAATCATTGCTTCACTCTCAGGGGACATTCTCAATCTGAAGTTCTCCAGGGTCTATTTTCTGCTCCTCCGGCTGCTCATGGTACTGAGGGAATTATCTGGGAGTCCTGGCCAACCTGAGAGTCTGCAGGGACTGTTCAAGATAATCATAAAGGTTGCTGTCCAGAACGGTGAGTGTCAGACATGTGAGATTCATACACTGATTCTCAGGGCCCTGGTTTCCTGTCGTCGTAAGGAGATTTCCTCACTGATGAGTGGCATTTCAGTGAGTTACCTCTTTCTGCATTAAAGTTAGTGCTGAGGGTTCAGGAATGTTTCCAGGTTTCATGTCAAGAACTATCTGGGCAGGAATTCAGCAGCAAAGCAATTTAAAATATTCAGTATTGTCAGAAACACCAAGGGATTTACCTGGTAAAATTACAAATGTATTAGAAATAGTTAAAAATTCTCAGTGATGAAGAATCTGCCAAGATCCTTGGAAAATTGTTCCAATGGTGAATTACTCTCACCATTTAAAAAATGTATGCCTTATCACCAGTAAGAGTTTCTCTAAGTTCAACTTCCAGCCATTGGATCCTGTTACACCTTTGTATGCTTGGCTGAAAAGCCTATTATTTAATACTAGTTCCCTGTGTAGGTACTTACAGGCTGTTGTCAAGTCATGCCTTAACCATCCTTATTAAGATTATCAGATTAAGATCTTTGAGTCTATCGCCTAGATGGAGCTACTACAAGGTGGGTGCACAACTGGTTGGAAAATCATTCCCAAAGAGTAGTTATCAGTGGTTCACAGTCATGCTGGAAGGGCATAACGAGTGGGGTCCCACAGGGATCAGTTCTGGGTCTTGTTCTGTTCAATATCTTCATCAATGATTTAGATAATGGCCTACGGAGTACATTTATAAAGTTTGCAGATGATACCACACTGAGAGGGGTTGCAAGTGCTTTGGAAGATAGGATTAAAATTCAAAATGATCTGGACAAACTGGAGAAATGGTCTGGAGTAAATAGGATGAACTTCAATAAGGACAAATGCAAAGTACCTCACTTAGGAAAGAACAATCCATTGCACACATATAAAATGGGAAATGACTGCCTAGGAAGGAGTGCTGCAGAAAGGTATCTGGGGGTCATAGTGGATCAACAGTGTAACGCGGTTGCAAAAAACCCCCAATCATTCTCGGATCTATTAACAGGAGTATTGGAAGCAAGACACAAGAAGTAATTCTTCTCTAGTACTCCATGCTGATTAGATCTCAGTCAGAGTATTGTGTCCAGTTCTGCTTGCTACATTTCAGGAAAGATGTGGGCAAAATGGAAAAAGTCCAGAGAAGAGCAACAAAAATGATTAAAAGTCTAGAAAACATGATCTATGAAGGAAGATTGAAAAAATTGGGTATGTTTAGTCTGGAGAAGAGAAGACTGAGAGGGGACATGATAACAGTTTTCAACTATATAAATTGTTACAAGGAGGAGGGAGAAAAATTGTCCTTCTTAACCTCTGAGGATAGGACAAGAAGCAATGGGTTTAAATTGCAGCAAGGGAGGTTTAGGCTGGAAATTAGGAAAATCTTCCTAACTGTCAGAGTTGTTAGGCACTGGAATAAATTGCCCAGGGAGGTGGTAGAATCTTCATCATTGGGGATTTTTAAGAGCATATTAGACAAACACTTGCCAGGGATGGTCCAGGTAATACCTAGTCTTGCCTTCAGTGCAGGGGACTGGAGTAGACGACCTGTCGAGGTCCCTTCCAGTTCTATGATTCTATGACCACTATAAGGCAGGTTTTCTAATCTTTTGCTAATTCTTGTAACTCTTCTCTGAACCTTCTTCAGTGTATCAATATTCACCTTTAATCATGGACACGAGAACTCGACAGGATTCCAGCAGCAGTTGCACCAGTGCCAAATACAGAGGTAAAATAACTTCTATACCTCTCCTTGAGATTCCCCTGTTTATCATCCCAGGATCACATTGACTCTTTCGGACATCTGGTCACACTGAGAGCTCATGTTTAGATAATTATCCCTTCACACCGCCAAATTTGGTCACAGTCATTGTGCTTCCCATGATATTCCCCCATCAAGTAAGCATGACCTAAATTCTTTGTCCCTAGATGCAGATATCTACATATCTATGTTAGAACACATATTGTTTACTTCAACTCACTTTATTGATCAATCCAGATTGCTCTGAATCATTGACTTGCCCTCTTCATTATTTACGATCCCCCAATTTTTGTGTTATCTGAAAACTTCATCAATATTCAGCCATGAGAAGGGTTAGCAGACTAGTTGCTGACACATGTCTCTGCTTACACTTGTCAGTTAACACCTGTAAATTATGTCTCAGACAAAGCTGGGTGCCTGTAAGAAAGTGTCTCACCAAGAGAAACAAGGGAAGTAACAGAGATGCAGGCCTGTAGCCCTAAATACAAGACCCTTGTGCCATTTGTGCCCATTCTATTAAGCATAAAGTCATAGCCCAGCATGATAAAGTCTGTTTCCATGGCTGAAACCTGGCTCCTTTCGAATATAGGAATTGCATTGTGCATCAGACCTATGGTCCATCTACTCCAGTGTCCTCTCTCTGATTTTAAAAGCCCAGGTGCTGCAGAAAAAAGTGCAAGAAACCCAGCAATAGATGGATGTGGGGGATGACCTGACCATCAGGAGGGTGTCACCATAATGCATAACAGCTAGACATTGGCTTGTGCCTTAAAGCACGTAGGTGTAAAGGCGTTCCAAAATATATATTTAGCTTTAACTGTTGTAACTGGATAGTCTCACTCTCCATATAAATGTCCAAAAATTTCTTGATTCTTACTTAACACATGGCCTCAGCTACCTCTTGTGGCAACAAGTTCCTCAGTCTAATTAAGCATTAAGTGAAGAAAGCATTCTTTTGTTTTCAGTTTTGAATTGCCATGTTTCAGTTTAATTGAATGTCCTCTTGATATCGTTTTATGAGACAGGGAGAATCATAGAATCATAGAATATGAGGGTTGGAAGGGACCTCATGTGGTCATCTAGTCCAACCCCCTGCTCAAAGCAGGACAAATCTTAAATTACGCACATTCTCAATCTACTCAAGTCAGTATTTTATAGACTTTTCTCATGTCCCCTCTTATTCATCTCCTTTGTAAGGTAACAATCCCAGTCCTTTCAACCTCTCTCTGTATGAAAGATTTCCTGGACATTTGATCATTCCCATTGCCCTTGCCTGAGCCCCTCTCATTCTGCAATATCTCATGTGAGAAGGGTGCCCAGTACTACAGAGAGGGGGGTGATACATTTACCCCCATCCCACTCCTTCTGGATCCCAATGTTTTGCTTATTTTCCATCAAAATTTGCACTTTGAGCAAGGCTTCACAGAGCTGTGTATGATGATGCACAGATCCATGTCCTGAGTTCATACAGTGAAATTAGAACATTGTTTGGTGTTTGATGAGTTCAAGTTTTTTCCTCCAATGGGCATGCATGTTACAGTTATTGACATCCAAGTTCATCTGCCATCATGCCACCCATTCACCTGGCTGGGTTAGCTCCCTCTGAGGACTTCTCTAGATTGAGTATGACCTAAATAACGTGGTGCCATCTCTAAATTTTGCCACCTCACTTCTCACCCCCCTTTCTAGATTGTTAATAACAATAAAATATTTACATTATTATTTATTATTAAGTGTGTAACCTCCCTCATTCTGCTTCCATCCATTCACAGGCACCTTGAGCATTTATGAGCCTGATTGATGCATTAACCAAGTCATGGCAGTTTTCAACCTCACCCCCTCTGACCCTTCATCATTTATCCTAACGGGCATCCCTGGCCTGGAAGCTGCCCACATCTGGATTTCGATCCCTTTCTCTACGTCCTACATTATCAGCCTGTTGGGAAATTT
Organism: Gopherus evgoodei; assembly: GCF_007399415.2. NCBI lineage: Eukaryota > Metazoa > Chordata > Testudines > Testudinidae > Gopherus > Gopherus evgoodei. Next base: position 2,083,248 of record NW_022060038.1, read on the forward strand.
CATGGTTCTGTTTGTTGTTGGCAAAGAGCAGACCCTGCACAACCCGATGTACTTGCTGTTCTGCATGCTGGCGGTCACAGACATCAGCACATCTACCTCCATTGTGCTGAAGGCACTGTGTATATTTTGGTTCAAATTGGAAGTTATTAGTGTGGGTGGCTGCCTCACCCAGATATTCTTCTTTCACGCGGGCACTGTGATGCACTCAGCCGTCCTCGTCACAATGGCCTTTGATCGCTATGTTGCCATATGTAACCCTCTGAGATATGCCACCATCCTCACCAATGCACAAATAGCTAAGCTTGGGCTTGTGGGTTTGATAAGAGCTGTTCTCTTTGCTCTGCCCCTGCCCCTTCTCCTGAGCAGGCAGCCATTCTGTGCCAACCGCATTATCCCCCACACATACTGCGACCACATGGCTGTGGCAAAGATGTCATGTGGGGACATCACAGTCAACAGGATGTACGGCTTGGTGATACCATTTGTAGTCAATGGGTCAGACCTGACACTCATTGCCCTCTCCTATGGTCTGATCATCAAGGCTGTCCTCAGAATCTCCTCCAAGAAAGTCCACCAGAAAACCCTCAGCACCTGCACAGCCCACATCTGTGTGATGCTGATTTCTTATCCTCCCTTCTTTTTCTCCACTGTGACACACCGGTTCGGTCAGGATATCGCTCCCCACATTCACATCATCTTGGCAAACCTCTATTTCCTCCTCCCCACCATGCTCAACCCTATCATTTATGGGGCCAAAACCAAAGAGCTTCGGGAGAAAGTGGGCAAATACACTTGCAGAATGTGGTCACTTGGGGGCCACCGACTTTAAACCTGTGTGAAGAGAGGGGGAAAGGATACTTCCTCATCGATCAAGGGTACTCTGTCCCTGTTTGTCTGTTTGTCGTCATTGTGGAAGTTCAGAGTCTGAGAAGCACCTCACACCTAACATCTTACCATTCCATCACCAAGCACTGCTCTCTCCATTGCTGCGTTCCCTCTCTCTGACCATCACTTGATGTCTTTCAGCATCACCCATCTGACCCAACTTCCACACATCCTATCACTTGGCCTTTCAGTGACTTCCAGACCACTAGACGATACTGCATTTTTCTGAAGCAAGATGGCTTTCCATTAGATTCTATGTGAACAGACTTAATCAGTTTGACAAACTTAATCTATGCTTTCTGATAGACAAAGACAAAGAAACCTACTATAATACTGAACTTCTTTATCATATATACAATGATCCAGTGAGCAAAATTTGCCTTTTTTTCCTATGTCCAATTCTTCAGGAAGCCTGGAGGATAAACCAAATGTTTCCATTGGAAAGTTCTAATACAGGAAAGATGCTGAAGGAACTAGGACATTCTACTAGAGTTTATTGGTGAGAGTTGTGAAACTGTTTTTGAGAACTGCACTGTATGACCTTGGATTTCAGGGGTGTGTACCCCAGAATATGATCAGGCCAATTGCAACCATAAGATGTGCACTCAGACACGATGAATTAATGAAATAAATACTTTAGGGTTAATTTTAAAGCAGGTTTTAGATGCAAGGTCAAAATCTTGCTATCAGTTTCTGCTAATCAGAATGGGAGGAATGGACATATGAGACAAATAAATAAGTGAGGAATGAAGTTTATTGAAAGCTAGGAAAAGTGATGATCGAGTAGGGGTCACTATGTTTTGTAGAAGTTATAAAAAATAGCTAATACAGTGTACTTTGTTGTTTTAAGAAATAGATTGAGCTACTTTTGTGTTAGTTTTTAAGTGACTTTGGACTCCTAATTCAGTTTAAATGTGGGAACCTTTCAAGCTGGACTGGAACCAGAGAAGCAGCACTGAGCTAAAAGGCAGACCTGAGCCGGAGGTAGAGCAGCAGTGCTCAGGCAGAACGGGGAAGCTGGCACAGATCAGAGCCGGGAGCTGGGTTGGCACAGACCAGCTGCTCCAACTAATCCCAGGGCTGAGCTACGGTGTGGAGCTATGGGGCCAGAGCCAGGATAGTGGATGCCGGCCATGCCACAAGTAACACAGCAGCCGAGCACAATGAGCAGCTGGGGAGAGCAAGGTGGGGCCATCTGCAAACAGCCCAGCACACGGAGACATCACTAGAGAAGAGGGCCTTGAAGGCTGGACTCAGAAGGAGGGATGTGAATCTGCTGGGAGGACAGATGCTGGGGAGAAAGGTCCGGCCACCTAGAGCCTGAGGGAATGAAACTACCACCAGACCAGGTTCCTTACCTGCAGTATCACCACAGAGCAGCCAGGGTCTGGGCAGGAGGCCAGAGATGTGTGAGGAACAAATTGGGAACATTTCTTACATCCCAGAGATGGCTGTTTGTAGTGTTTCCCATGCCCACAGAACAGGGTTCCTTGTTTCCTGGAACATTTCCCATCTTTTCTTTTTTTTTTTACAGCTGCTGTTTAATAAATTATATTTGGTTTGAACTTAATGTAGTGGTCAGTGGGTTAGGGAAGTGTCCGGTGTGGTGTGAAGAGAGTACCCTGGAGTGGGGACACCCTAGCCCCTGTCCTAAGTGACCATGATGAGATTGGGGGTTCAGCTTCCCAGGAATCCTGGGCCCAGCTGTGTCACCATTACGCCTACTCTGCCACACTGCAGAGTGGAAGGGGAGTCCTTGAGATGAGGCAGGCCTCTGGGTAAAGGGAGTGGGAGTGGGGATTCTGCTGTTGGGAGATAACAGGGCCTGGAGAGGCTGAATCACCAGCAAAGCAGGGTGAACAAGGGTCAGCCCAGCTGGGTGGTTAGATGAGTGCAGCAGTTCCATCAGCTCCCAGAATGAACCCCACGGGTGAAACCCATCACACTCATACCCTCAAGAGCCCAAATTAGGGCAACAGGCACTCATCACAGAAGCACGGGGGAGGGACTGTAGCCTAAAGAAAAGATCCAGATGTAGCAGTTGATTGATTCCTTTACCACGATGTTCTCATCCCAGCAGGCACATCTACCTAAAGTACCACCATAGTGAAATGGTCCCAAGGCAACAGATTAAGGAAACTCCAAAGGTATTCACTCATAAAATGTGGGATACTATGTGAGATGAACTCCAGGTGATTTTGGCCCAGGGAGTGGTGAAGGAATCATAGAGTGGGTGGAGAAATCTCATGATACTAGTTTTGACACACAATAGCAGAATCCATTTCCGCATTGATTTCTGAAAGATCAACACAGTATTGAAATGTGATGCTTACCCGATGCAGAGAATAGCTGACCTATTAGAACAGTTTGAGCTGCGAGATATGTATTTACTTTAGACCTCACAAAGGGATATTGGCAAATACTTTTGATGCCAGAATCCTGGGAGAAGAAAACCTTGTCCATCCACTTCAGCTTGCATCAATTCAGGATCAGGTGATTTTTCCTCCACAGGGTGGCAGTGACTTTTCAGAGACAATGGATTGGCTACTAGAACTGCATGGGTGCTATGCAGCAATATGTTGCTACGATCAATTGAAAATTGTTTTTGGTCTTGTATCTTGTGGCAGCATTCCCACGTGTAGTGCAGATGGCAGTACACTGAACACAGAAAAGAAAGCCATCATCAGCTGCTAAGCTGAACAATCTGCAAGACACAGTTTGCCCTGACAATGTGAGCTCTTGTTATCAGTAAATATTTTCTTCGATCCCTGTGGAGACTTTCAAACTGAAGTTCTCCAGGGTCTATTTTCTGCTGTTCCCACTACTGGGAAGAGGCAGCCAACTTGAGAGTCTGCAGGGACTGTACAGGGGAATCATAAAAATCGCTGCCCAGCATGGCGAGTGTCAGACATGTGAGATTCATATGCTGATTCTCAGGGCTCTGCCGTTCTGTCACTGTAAGGAGATTTCCTCTCTGAGCTGAGCGAGATTGGGGTGAGTTGCCAGTTTCTGCATTAAAATTAGTGCTAAGACTCAGGAAGGGTCCCAGGGTTCAAGTCAAGAACTATCTGGGCAGGAATTCAAGAACACGGTGACTTGAACTGTTTAGTATTGCCAGAAACACCCAATAGATTTACATGGTAAAATTGGAATTACAAAGGTATTGGAAATAGTTTAGACACATATTTGTTTTTAAGATCAGTTTCTTGTCCCATACTGTGTCCTTCTGTCTGTCTCAGTGGGTTCATTTTTGGGGGCTGTGTGGTTTTTCCTCTGGTTTGTGCAAGTTTTTCAAATTTCACTGCCCTGTTAAGAAGTGCAGCCAAAGCCTCTGCAGTGGGTATCTGTGTTACCAGAGGGTTCTCAACAAGAATGGACCTCACACTAGCCAGATTCTGCTCTCATATTCTGCCTTCACTGGGTCACTCCAGACTGTACTGGCTTCCCTGAGAGGAAAATCAGAGCTTCTGTGTTTTTGAATCTCTATCTTTCATGCCTGGTCTCAGAATGCCTCATAAACTGAGGGTTTCCTTCAGACTCTTTCAGCAGCCTAATAAAGTAGCACTCTCTGCAGCAAGACTAGAAGCCATGATTTTCAAAGCTGGTAGCCAAAAATTAAACACTAAGGGTGAAATCTTGGTCTTATTGAGATCAATGGCAAACTTCCAACATGGCCAGGATTTCACCTTAAATCTACATGTAGGGACTTAAATAAATGGCCTGATTTACACTGACCATGATCCTCCAGTGACTTCAACTGGAGTCGTCATGTGGCTTCTAAGGATGGGTGAGCTTGTTTGGACCAAAGAAGAACTGACAGGAGTTGCTGACATCTCACACTCATAAGCTTAGAGGTTCAGAACAATGAGGATAAGCATTTTTTTTGTGCGGGGAGAGGGGTCTGCTCTCTCTGAGCCCCTGCATCTCTGGTTCTGGAGAGGATGAGAAGCACAAAAAGACAGTAAAAATAAAAGCATATTTCTGACTTAAAGGAAACCAGGTGGTGGTGTACATTTCACCGGGGGAGATCCCAGAAAGTACAGTGTGTGTGTGGAAGGGAGCTAGGGGAGGGGTTGTGGGGGCAAGGACATGCAGTATCCAAATCACAGTGGCTCAGAGGCCTGAAATCGGTCAAATAGGGAATGGACGTCCTGCCTAATGCACAGACCAAAGAGGCATAATGAGGCCTTCTGGGGCAGGGGTGTGTGTTAGACTGTAGTGGAATGTGGACCACGCTGTAGCAGATTGTCTCTGATACCATCCCACAACTAGAACATCCATCCTTTAATGAGCCACCACACTACTCATGCTGGCTCCTTTTAGTTTCCATGTCCTCTCTCCCTCCTGCCAGGCCTGTCGCTGTCTCCTTCCCTGCACAGGCTGAGCTGCTGCCGGCCTTCCCTTCATCCCTGCAGAGGCAGTTCAGGCTGATCTCCCCCTTTTCCTGGATGCAGGCAGACACTGAGTTTAACCTTTTCTGAGGATATATTTCTATGAGCTGTCGCTGTGGGGTCTGGAGTCTGGTTTTAGTCCTGGGTGAGGGGTATCACTGTGTGGTAGTAGTGTGGGTTCTGGGAATGGGGGACATACACAGAAAGGATGGACAACATTAGGCATTGTGGGGCCGGAAGGGGTTAAATGGACAGGCAGACAGCACTGGTGCCTGTGGGAGAGGAGAGTGGGGTATACATGGACGGGCAGACAGGTGAGCAAATGCTGGGTGTTGTGGAGATGGGGAGCAGTGTGCTCATGAAGAGGCTGGTAGCACTGTTGAAATTGAATTTTTCTTTGTGATTGTTAGTTCAAGGCCAGCGCTAGGACCTTTCCTGGCCTTGAATGCATGTGGGTGGGTCTCGGGGTCTCTTTGCCCTGGCAAGCCACAGAGCTACAGCCTGAGTGTCACAAACTTTACCCATTTTTTTCCAGTTGTTGTTGTTGTTCTTACATAACTTCAGGCATTACACTAGTGAAAAGAACCAAGAATCTTTGCTCCTCAGGTGGTTCAATCTCCCATCACATTCTGACCCTCTGTCTATTCTCTCCTTCCCCATCCCAGGCTGCTCTCTTACAACAGCACGCTGGTCGCCAGTGTCTTCTCCATGCTCCCCAGTCATCCCTGGTTCCCACAACTCTTCCTCTTCAGGGGGTGAGGTGCCTTCAGTCACGTCTGCTCCCTTGGCTGAGGGGAGATCAGTGACTATGTCTCACCTGTGAGAAATCTCATACACGAATGGCAAATGCCAGGGCACCTGTGTAGCTTTCCTTATTCCACCCATAGACGTCATAGGTGGTCTCAAGGGCTGCTACACAGGAACAACTCACAAGCCAAGAAGTTTGCACATTATATAATGAGAGATGGAAACTCTGGAACATGTGGAGGCCTAGATAAATACAGCTGCCATGTGCAGTAGCCACTGGCAGCTGCCTGAAACAGGGGGCCATTGGGACACAGACATTAAACCCAGGATGCTCTGGGACCATTTTCTAGCCAGCTCTGTTAGACATTCACGGTGATCCTTGCACATTCATTCCTCAGTGTGGCAATTTTATGGGGCAAGTCATGATTTTTCTCACCTAAAGTATTCATCCATGCAGTGCGTCATGGGATCCCTCAGCCTCGTGAAATACTCACCTAGTGTACCATTTCCAAGGCACCGCAGTCACACTCAAATTTCTCCCCATAGAGTTAAATTCAGCACTGTCACAAATAGAAAAAATGCCTTCAGTAAGCTCAGGTATGAACTTGCAGGCAAAATGCCTCCAACTGATTCCTGGGGACATGTTCATAGATTCCAAAACCTGAAGGGACCATTGTGATCTTCTAGTCTGACCTCCTGCATAGCACAGGCCAGAGAACTGCCCTGAATTAATTCACGTTTCAGTTAGAGCAGATCTTTTAGAGCAGTGGTTCTCAACAAGGGCACATGTATCCCTAGGGGTGCAGAGAGTCCTTCCAAGCAGTTGGTCAGCTCCTCTAGATATTTGCCTAATTTTGCAACAGGCTACATGAAAAGCACTAGCGAAGTTAGTACTAACTAATATTTCATACAGACTAGTTTATAGTGCTCTATAGGCTATACACTGAAATGTAAGTAAAACATTTTTGTATTAGTTTATTTACTTTATAATTACACGGTAAAATTGGAAAGTAAGCAATTTTTCAGTAATAGCGTGCTGTGTCATTTGGGTATTTTTATATCTGATTTTGTAAGCAAGTAGTTTTTAGGCAAGGTGAAACTTGGGGTATGCAAAACAAATCAGATTCCTGAAAGGGATCCAGTAGTCTGGAAATGCTGAGACCCACTGTTGGAGAGAAACATCCAATCTTGGTTTAAAAATATTTCCCATGGTTAATTACTCTTACTGTTTAAGTGTATGCCTTATTTCCAGTCAGAATGTGTCTAACTTCAGCTTCCAGCCATTGGATTGTGTTAGACCTTCCTTTGCTAGACTGAAGAGCTCACATTGAATATTTGTTGCCCATGTCGGCACTTACAGACTGTGAGCAAGTCTCCCCTTAACCTCTTTGTCAGGATCAATAGACAGAGCATTGTGAGTTGATCACTATAAGGCAGGTCTTTTAAAATTCTTTAATCATTCTTGTGGCTCATCTCCGAACCCTCCTTCTTGAATTGTGGACACGGAGACTGGACACAGGATTTCAGCAGCAGGCACACCAGGGCCAAATACAATGGTAAAACAATCATTCCACTCCTACTTGAGATTCTCTTGTTTATCATCCCAGGATATCATTAGCTATTTTGGTCAAATAGTAACACTCAGAATGTTATGGTTAGCTAATTATCCCTTCACACCTCCACATCTTGTTCAGAGTCATTATGCATCCCACGATACAGACCCCCATCGTTATGTCTCAGACAATGTTGGGTGCCTGCAAGAAAGTGTCTCACCAAAAGAAACAGTGGAAATAACAGAGCTGCAGACCTGTAGCCCTAAATACCAACCCCCTTGTGCCGTTCATGCCTATTTTCTTGAGCACAGTCATAACCCAGCAGGATAATGCCTGTTTCCATGGGGGAAACTTGGCTCCTTTCCAACATAGGAACTGCGCTGTGGATCAGATCAATGGTCCATCTAATCCAGTGTCTTTTCTATGACAGTGACAGTCCCAAAGTCTGTGGAGGAAGGTTTGAGAAACCCAGCAATGGGTAGATGGGGGGATGACCTGACTATCATGAGGGTGTCACCCTAATGCCTAACGACTTGAGATTGGCTTGTGCCCTGAAACACATGGGCGTATCGGCTTTCCGAAATATTTATTTAGCTGTAATATTGTAACTGGATAATCTCACTATACATGTAAATATCCAAACCCTTCCTGATCCTTGATTAGCTCATGACCTCAACTATGTCTTGTGGCAACGAGTTCCTCAATCTAATTAGGCACTGAGTGAAGAAAATATTCTTTTTTCATCAGTTTTGAATTTTCCACATTTCAGTTTAATTGAATGTCCTCTTGATCTTGTGTTATGAGACAAGGAGAACACTTTCTTGATCTACTCTCTACCAGTTAGTAATTTATAGAATTTTCTCATATCCCCTCTTATTCATCTCCTTTGTAAGTAACAATCCCAGTCTTTTCAACCTCTCTCCATATAACAGTTTTCCTGGACCCTTAATCATTCTTGTTTCCCTTCTCTGAACACCTCTAGTTCTGCAATATCCTATGTGAGAAGGGTATTGAGTACAACAGAGAGAAGTCCAGAGGAGGGTGAAACATTGACAGACTGATCTCATGGCATTGTATTTTCTGTATGGTTCCCCATTCCACTCCTCATGGATCCGAATGTTTTGCTTAGCTTCTATCCATGCTTGCACTGTGAGTAGGAGCTCATAAAGCTGTGTACCATGTCCTGTCCTGAATTCATTCAGTTCAATTAAAACCTCCTAAGGTGTTTGCAGAGTTTTTCCATCCAATGGCATACATGTTGCAGTTATTGACATCCAAGTTCATCTATCATTGTGCCACCATTCACCTGCCTTAGTTAGCTCCCTCTGAAGACTTCTCTGGACTTGACTATCACCTAAATAAACTTGGTGCCATCTGTAAATGTTGACACCTCATTGCTCACCCTCTCCCCCTTTTCTAAATTGGTAATAACTATAAAATATTTACTGTACTATTTGTTATAAAGTGTGTAACCTCCTCGCTGTGCTTCTCTCCCTTCACAGGCATCTTGAGCATTCCCCTGATCGACGCATCGACCACCTCATGGCAGCTTTCAATCTCACCCCCTCTGACCTTTCAACATTCATCCTCATGGGCATCCCTGGCTTAGAAGCTGCCCATGTCTGGATTTCCATCCCTTTCTATATGTTCTACATTATTGGCCTGTTGGAAAATTTCATGGTTCTGTTTGTTGTAGGCAAAGAGCAGACCCTGCACAAGCCAATGTACCTGCTGCTCTGCATGCTGGCACTCACTGACATCAGCATGTCTACCTCTGTCATACCGAAGGCACTGTGTATATTTTGCTTCAATTTGAAAGGAATTACTGTGGGTGGATGCCTCACCCAGATGTTCTTCCTTCATACGATTATTGCAGTACAGTCAGCCATCCTTGTGGCAATGGCCTTCGATCGCTATGTTGCCATATGTAATCCTCTGAGATATGCCACCGTCCTCACTAACACACGAATAGCTAACCTAGGGCTCTTGAGTTTGATAAGAGCTGTTCTCCTCATTCTGCCTATGCCCCTGCTCCTGAGTAGGCTGCCATTCTGTGCCAACCGCATTATCCCCCACATGTATTGTGAGCACATAGCTGTGGCAAAGATGTCATGTGGGGACACCACAGTCACAAGGATGTATGGCTTGGTGACAGCATTGGTTGTCATCATCTTAGACCTGATGTTCATTGCCCTGTCCTATGGTCTGATCATCAGGGACCTCCTCAGAATTTCCTCCAAGGAAGTCCACCAGAAAGCCCTCAACACCTGCACATCTCACATCTGTGTGATGCTGATGTCTTATACTCCCTGCCTCTTCTCCTACCTGAGTCAGAGGTTCGGTCAAGGTATCGCTCCCCATCTTCACGTCATCTTGGCCAGCCTCTACTTCCTTGTCCCCCCGATGCTCAATCCTATCATTTATGGGGTAAAAACCAAAGAGCTTTGTGACAAAGTGGGCAAACATATGTGCAGAAGGTGATTGTCCATGGGCCACTGACGTTAAATCCTGTGTGACAAGAGGGGGAAAGGACATCTCCTCATTAATCAAGAATGCTCTGTCCCAGTTAGGCTGAGCTCAGCATTTCGGACATTCACAATCTGAGAAGGTCCTCATATCTAATGTTTCATCACACCATGACCAAGCACAGCTCTCTCAGTTGCTGAGTTCCATCTCTCTGACCACCCCCTGACCTTTTTCAGTGTCACCCATCAGACTCCAACCCCACACATCTTGTCTCTCAGCCTTTCCTTGACTTCCAGACTACCAGAAGATACTGACATTTTCTGACAGAAGGTGTGTTTCCATTAGTCCCTGTCTGAAGAGGATTCTTGGATCAGTTTGACAAAATGAAGCTACACTTTAGATAGCCAAAGACAAAGCAAACTACAGTGCTGAATATTTTTAATTATATATATTCAGTGATCTGGTATATAAAATTTACCTGATTTTTCTACTTCCAATTCTACAGTAAGTCTGGAGGATAAAACAAATATTTCAGCTGGAAAGTGCTAATACAGGAAAATTTCTGTAGGAATTGAGAACATTCTGCTAGAGCTCCTTGGTGAGAGTTGTGAAACAGTGTGAGAACTGAACAGCTGTGTTAAACTATGGTATTGCCTTTGAGTCACATTACTTACTGCTTTGCACAGCCAATTCTGGAGTTGCTTTCAGCTAGACCTTTAAAACACACACACTAACCATTCCCGCTGTCAAAGATATCAAGAGTAGGTGTTGTAGTAAGTAAAGGCCCTGATAAAGGCCTGGTATGAGGCCTGAGGCCTGAGCTAAAGTAATGGTCAAGACTTTGCTATCATAAAGCAAAGTTAAGCTCTGAGCTAGAGGCAGGCCCCGCTCACAGAAGCTGGCAAGGAAAGGGCTGATGTTGCATATACATATATCTACCTAGTGTGGTGAAGTATAAACACGGTACCAGAACACCTCATACTGGAACATTCCACAGATAATAAGGAACAGGCTGACCCATCCCAATGACAAGGCCAAAAGGGTAATATGATGGATAGAGTTGTTTTGATTGAACCAACATGTACAAGGTGAGAGGCGGCACCTTACTGAGTAGAGGGGTTGTACTGGCAACCTAGAGGGGTTGCACCTCAATATGTCAAGAGTGATGTGTAACTTTTTTGTACCTGTGTATAAGAATGCATCCCTGGGGTGGTGTCTTTGTCCAGCTGAGGGGGCAGTGGAAAGTCCCGCCACTGACTGAGCTGAGTCCCTTGACCGGGGGCACATATTCGTAGTATGCCCTGAGTTAAACAAAGAAATCTACAGGGAACTATCATTGTGTCCATACGGCAATAAACCTGGCCGACGTGCCTTCGTACCTTACTAGACTCTGTGGTCATTGGGGGTTCTATTCGGGTCTGCTGTGTCAGCTACCTGCGCAGAGCTGGGGCAGCACACAGAGGAACACGCACCCAGCCCAGTGATATCAACATTGCAAAGAGCAGAGCACCACACCGGTAGCGTCTGACAACAGATGTCAAAATTTCATGCTGGAGTTTGTGAAACAGAGATTATCACCAGATAGCCAAGTGGTTGAATCATTTGCACTACTAAGTCCTCCTACTACACTCAGTCCAGCATGATCTAGATTGGCTGATATCTCATTTTCGCCATCGCTTTGTGAACACTTTGGACAGTTGGAGCAGCGGTGGAGAGTTTTGCCTACGGTTCACTGGCCGCATACTCAGAACAACCAAGTTGAGCAGTTTTGGGTTGAAGTTATAAAACACATGGATGCTGCTGGGGACAAAGACTTTATTGAACTTGGCTTGTTTGCTCTTTCGTTGCTGTCCCTACCTTTTAGCAATGCTGCAGTTGAAACTGTTTTCTCAGATGAGCTTGATAAAACCGAACCTGCATTAGAAGATTCAAGAGGAACTTTTAGAAAACATTCTTCGTGTTAGGTGTATACGTAACAACATAAATTCTCTTGTGAACAGTTTGCACCAATGAAATAAATGATTGCACTGGTCTCTGCTGATATATGGCTAATTTACGGTCTGCTGACTTGGCTGCTTTTAGTAATAAACAATAGTAGTTTCAGGCAGTTTACTGCTTTGCCAAAATCTCCCCGTATAATAGGGGGTCTGTTTCCGTTCCTTAGCTGTCTTACACAGCTGGGCAGCATTCCTCTGGGCAGCCTCACTAACTCCTTGGACTCCTTTTTTGGTGCAGCTGGCATGATCCAGGAGTGTCTTCATCCTGCTCCTGAGCTTAAACCTTTCACACAGACATTTGTTCCCATTTCCCTCTTTTTTGTCCCAAAAAGCAGAATCACAGTCCTAGGGCATTACCACCCACAGCGCCCTGCCCACCTTTATGGGATTTTAAATGGCCCAAAGGATCCCCTGAGGAGAAGTTTCTGGCTGCAGAGATTCCCATATTGACACTGTCCAGCTTGATATAAAAAGCCTCTGAAGATGTGAAACCATTGAGCGCGTGTGACGAGGACTGGAAATGTTGCTACTAACAGTCCTCACATTGAAAGACTTCAGGGATCTGTGTCTGAGAGAGAGCAATCTGCACACTGCGTTCCACTGTCAGTCAGACAACACAGGCACAAACTGAATCACCAAGGGCTACGAAGTGGGACCATGGCCACCAGGGTGGGGTAGCCTGCAGTGTTTGCCCATGTACTTCCCATGACAGCCACTGTGTGCCCCAGGGAGAGTGGGCTGCCCGGGCCTCTGCCTTGCTCATGTATCTCAAGCAGCTCCTGCAGCAGGCTAGTCCCACAAAGGGCAGTCTGATGACACTGGGCCTCCTGCCCCATGGGTCTCCCCAATCACTTCCAGTGCCTCAACCCTCTAAGTTTGTAGAATATGGTGACCAGATGTCCAATTGGTTGAAAAGGGATCCTGGTGGATCCAGCCGTTGACTCTTCGGTCGACGGCACTGCGCAGAAGTGCTGGCAGGCTCCCTGCTAGTCTCCATGCTGGGCAGATCCCGAAAACAGTGGCATGTTCCTTCTCCGGCTTCTATGTGTAAGGGCAGCAGGGATGCTCCGCATGCTACCCACACCCCAAGCAAACCGTGGCCAATGGGAGCTGCGGAGGCTGTGTCTGTGGATGGGGCAGCACACACAGCTGCCTGGTTGCACCTCTGTGTAGGAGCCAGCAGAGGGACATGCTGCTGGTTCCTGTAGCCACCTGAGGTAAGCGCCTCCCAGAGCCTGCACCCCTCACCCCTGAACCCCTCAGTCCCAGCCTGGAGTATGTTCCTACACCCCAAACCCCACCCCCACCCCAGAGCCTGCCCCCCTAACCAAAGCCCTCACTCTGCATGCCTCAACCCCCTGCCACAACCCTAATCCCCCTCCTGCTCTCAGAACTCCTTTGTCCTAGACCAGAGCACCCTCCTACACCCCAAACTCCTCATTCCCAGCCTCACCCCAGAGTCTGCATCCACAGTCAGAGCCCCCCCACCCCAACCACCTGTCCCAGCCTGGACCACCCACCCGCATAGTGAACTCTTCATTTCTGGCTGCACTTCCCTACACATCACTTCCTATACAGTTCCTACAAGAAACATCTTTATTCTTTGCCCCTGCTCCAAGCCCCTTCCAAATTTTTCTATGTCGCTTCTTACCAGCAGTTTCCCCACTGCCTTCCCTCCCTGGCAACTTGGGCAGCTTCTCTCATGGATCTCCCTGCTTCTGATAGGCAGCGTCTATGGGTACACTAACCTGACCTGCTCCTTGTGGTTCACTCCAGCCTGCCTTCGCCCAGCCCTTCCCAAAGTGAAGGAGTTCCTCTTCTTCTCACTACTGGGTTGGCTGCCTGAGCTCGTCTGTCTCCCTGTGTAGTCCTCTCAGACAGCTCACAGCTGAGATCACTAATTATAATTAAAGTGAAGATTTTGTCATGGTTATTTTTAGTAAAAGTCACGAATAGATCATGGGCAACAACAAAAAATTTATGGAAGTTAATTTCCTGTCCCTGATTTTTACTGAAAGTGACTGTCACAAAATGGTGCTCCCAAGCCCTGCTGCAGGAGAGGAGCAATGGGGGTCCAGCACCTGTTTCCCCCAGCAGCCAGCACACACACTGTCTCTGTGTCACACACACACACACTCAATTCTCTGGGATGATCGCTTCACCCCTCCCCCCACCGAGTGGCTAACAACGGGTAATAAACAGGTAATAATTGGAGATATGCCAATCTCCTAGAACTGGAAGGTACTTGAAAAGTCATCAAGTCCAGCCCTCTGCCTTCACCAGCAGGACCAATTTTTGCCCCAGATCCCTAAGCGGCTCCCTCAAGGATTGAGCTCACCACCCTGGGTTTAGCAGGCCAATACTCAAACCGATGATTTCTGTTCAGCCACAGGCAAACAGCCTAGCAGGAACGGCCTCCTCTGAATGTCCCCTTAATAAAATTCCCCCATTTCAACCAGGTGACCATGAATGGTATCACTCTTCTGAGGATAACACAGAGAGATAAAGAAGGGATGTTGCTTGAATGCCATCAAACACTGGACCATACACTGCCAGGCTTTGTGCTGCAATGATTCCAGACTACATGCTACTGGCCTGGCTTGGTAAAGTGTCATACCACGAAGGACAGAATAAGGCAGACCTCCATAGAAACCTTTTGCAAAAGCTTTGGGAGTACCTCCAGGAGAACTTCATTGAGATGTCCCTGGAGGATTTCCGCTCCATCTCCATATACGTTAACAGACTTTTCAAGTAACTGTACTGGCCACCAATGCATCCCAAGTCTTCAGGGCAAATTAATCATGAGACACACTTGCTTTTAAACCATGTATTATATTTACAAAGGTATGCTGACCAGAGGTCCGGGAGCCAGCCTTGGGTGATTGGGAGGATACTGGCTCCAGGGTGATAACAGTTCCTGGCTGTTGGGGAAAACAGTTTCTCTGCTTGCTTCCTGTGTGCTGTCTTCAACCTCCTCATCCTCATCAACTTTCTCGTCCCCAAAATCCACATCCCTGTTGTGTGAGAATCCACTGACAGGGTCCATGCACAGGGGTGGGGTAGTGGTGAGGGGACTCCCTAGAATGGCATGCAGCTCATCATAGAAGTGGCATGTCTGGGGCTCTGACCTGGAGCGGCCATTTGCCTCTCTGGTTTTTTGGTAGACTTGCCTGAGCTTCTTAAGTTTCACATGGCACTGATGCAGGTCTCTGTTATACCCTCTGTCCTTCATGCCCTTGGAGATTTTTTTCAAATATTCGGGCATTTCATCTTTTGGAACGGTGTTCTGATAGCACAGATTCTTCGGTCCTCATACTGCGATCAGATCCTGTAACTCCCATTCGGTCCATCCTGGGGCTCTTCTGCGATTCTGGGACTCCATGGTCATCTGTGCTGCTGAGCTCTGCACAGTCACCTGTGCTGATCAGCTCGCCACGCTGGCCGAACAGGAAATTAGATTCAAAAGTTCACAGGGCTTTTCCTGTCTACCTGGCCAGTTCATCTGAGTGGAGAGTGCTGTCCAGAGCTGTCAATACCGGAGGCTAATACCGCCAAATTGCATCCACACTACTCGAAATTCAACCCTGCACAGTCAATTTTAGCTCTAATCCCCTCATCTGGGAGGAGTACAGAAATCAATTTTAAGAGCCCTTTAAGTGAACAAAAATGGCTCTGTCCTGTGAATGGGTGCAGGGTTAAATCGATCTATCGCTGCTGAATTCGACCTAAACTCATAGTGTAGACCAGGGCTAATGGTCTGTCCACACTGCAGTTAGTTACTCCTGGCTGGCCCATGTCATCTGACTGGCTTGCAGGTCTTAGCCTAGGGAGCCATTCAGTTGTGGTATAGACATTCAGGCTTGGGCTGGAGCCTGGGATCTAGGACCCTGCAGAGTCCCAGAGATCATCTATACCAGGGTGAAATGAAGGGGCCGATGGCCTGTGAAGGACAGGGCAAATGGCAGGCCCCATTGTCCTCTCAGGCTGGGTGATATGGAGGGGCTGATGGAGTGCAAGGGGCAGGGTGGGGGGAAGGCCCCCTTCTGCCCTCAGTGGAGGTGATATGGGGGATTGGGCTGATGAGAAGTTATGGGGAGCTAGTCATGGGGATCTGGGGGAAAGATACAGTGGTGGGAGGAGTTGGAGTCAGGACAGGGAGGAGATGGAAGAGGCCAGATGTAGAATAACTGGTGACCGGAATGGAACCATGTGAGAAGGTGACAACACAGAGACAAAGGAAGATGGGGGGCTGCAGGGCAGAACCTAAGGGCTAGCAGGGCAGGATGAAGTCGTTGGGGTCTGGAGTGGGGAAAAGGGTGACAAGGTGAGGAGGGGATCCTGTGGAGAGGAATAGCATTGATGAGGAGAGAGGATTACTGGGCTGGAGAAGGGGCTGCATAATGAGTTCATGGCTGGAGGGGAGCTTGATGGAGTATGGAGGAGAATGGATGGTTGTGCGAGAACGGGTGGGTTCCTAGGAGGGTGGTTGGAGATTCCCTGGAACTATGGGGTAATCTGGCTGCTTTATTTAAGTTGCACAATAAAATACATTGTTTCAAATCCAGTTAATGGAAAGATTAGAATTTCACTTGCCCATATGCCATACAGTACAGACTTGGTGGCGTTGATTCCCAGTAGCATGTGTGGAATTTTGGCTTGTTAAAGCACAGACACCTCCAGGTCTGTCAGTCTGGCACCTTTCACAATAACTAAATTCTCTTTGAGGAAAAAAAAATCAGGGTCAAACCCTGACCGAAAGCAAATCAGTGCCAGTCCCCTGACACATGCAGTTACACCATTTACACCAGCTCTGGGATGGACGATTGCTGAATATTGCAAAACACCTTGTGAATTAGGTTATTCCTTAATCCTGGAAGCTGCACTAGTGTAAACTGAGTTAGTGCAGAATTACTTCAAATCATTTACCTTTTAGGTATTTTCCATTCGTGCTGGTAGATCTAAAATGTATAACAATGCGATCAGTGGTGATTCCCAATTGATTCACTCATCCTCAAGAGCTTTTACCTGCTGAGCTATAAATGTCTCCGCACTGCGTGCCTGACGGAACGAGGGAATGTTTCTGCACAGAGTGTTCACGCTCTGCTTCCTCAGCAGCAGTTGATGAACCCTCTCCAGCTCCTATTTTAGTGGCTTGGTAAGTGTGCTGTTCATGTCGCATCAATTTCACTTATATTAATAGACAGCCTCAACTGCTTGAAATGTTTAAATCTGTAAACAATGAGAATTGCCTTTTTTATTATCAGCATCATTAGTTATTTTATATAGGACCCAACCCCCTAGGAAGACAGGTCCCTGCCTTGTGGTGCCTGCATTATGAGGGCCCAGTGGTGCAAAAATGACCCAAGTAAAGTGGAATTTTCCATGAGTGAAGAACACAAATCCCAGTGGAAGCCACCTTGTGTTTTTGACTCCTGGTGGCACTTTTTTGTAAGTACCATTGACTTGCCTGGGTCTGTGTATGGTAACAGGGAACCTAGGAATCGCCATACCACATCCAAACTGAGGTCTATCTAGACCCATAACTTGACTGACAGTCACTAGCACCAGACACTTAAGAGCAAGGGCTGGCATGGCCCTGGTGTGGCAAATACTGACTAACCTGCCTGGAGTTTCTAGCTAATGGGAGTGTGTGCTATAACCTCTGAAAGGGTGACCTGCAGTTCGTGCAGCTTCTGGAGGCATTGTGCTTGCTTGGAATATAACACTCCCTGGAGTGTCTGCTTGGATACCATAAGTGGGAAAATTGAGCTGTTTGTCTTTGTTCCAAGAAAACTTAACTTCAGTGAGGGTTTTGCTGGGTAAGGGCCAGTTGAGCCAGTTGCTGTCCCCAGGAGTCATTCACATACCTGAAGATAGGATTTTTCATAGGAAACTTTCACAGTATTTGGTCCTGCCATGAGGGCAGGGGACTGGACTTGATGACCTCTCGAGGTCCCTTCCAGTCCTAGAGTCTATGAATTTATAAACTTTGCAAATGGTAAAATTACAGTTTGAGGAATGCTTGCTTTCTGCACAGGGGTGGATCTCATCCAGTGTGAGGAAAGGAGGCATAGAATCATAGAATATTCGGGTTGAAAGAGACCTCAGGAGGTCATCTAGTCCAATCCCCTGCTCAAAGCAGGACCCACGCTATCTAAATCATCCCAGCCCAGGCTTTGTCAAGCAGAGCCTTAAAAACCTCTAAGGATGGAGATTCCACCACCTCCTTAGGTAACCCATTCCAGTGCTTCACCACCTTCCTAGTGAAATACTATTTTCCATAATCCAACCTAGACCCCCCCACTGCAACTTGAGACCATTGCTCCTTGTTCTGTCATCTGCCACCACTGAGAACAGCCGAGCTCCATCCTCTTTGGGACCCCCATTCAGGTAGATGAAGGCTGCTATCAAATCTCCCCTCACTCTTCTCTTCTGTAGACTAAATAACCCCAGTTCTCTCAGCCTCTCCTCGTAAGTCATGTGCCTCTGTTGCATCTAGAATGAAAATCTTACACAGCTATCACAGTCTTCAGAGACTCCTTTTCTTTTGGTCCCCTCTCCTCCAATAATAACATCATGTAAAACAGAGGGGGCACACTGACGCTTATAGCTAAAACACAGCAAAGCTGGATTTTGTTCCCTGTTCTGCCTTAGCCTCCTTGTGTGTCTTTGGACACTCATTGTCTGTCATCACTGAATAGTTTGTGCGAACACTTCTCAGCACATGGGCCAGTCACAAGACATAATTTTTCTTCTCTCAAGTAGGAAAACCATTTAATTTTTTATGGTGGACCCAAGCTAAACTGTTGAGATCTGGATCCAGACTGAAACCTTGTTCTGGAATGCACGGGTGTTCTGATCCAAGGTTTGGGTTCAGATCCACTCTGCTTTTCTGATGTCCCCTTTAATAATGAGATCATGCAAGTCTTCATATGCCAAGCTCCATCTAGGGGAGAGGGTGTGGTCCAGTCTAGTGAAGGGGCACTCAGCTGAGAGCAGGGAGACCTGAGTTCTGCTACTGATCTCCTGCGTGGCCTTGCACAAGTTCCTTACCTGTTCTGTGCTTTAGTTTCCCCCTGAGTTAAGTAAGGATCTACATCCTCCTTTGTATGAGTGTCAATGGGCTTTGAATCAGACCCATTGATATTTGTGCTGTTTTGTAAAGCGTTTTGAGATTTATGAATGCAAAGCTCTATGCAAGCGCAGGATATTATTAGTAACGGAATTTTATAACTGATCTGGTGATCGGTGAGTACCACGAGGGTTTTTAATCAAGGTACTGACTCTAACCTATCTGAAAAGCAGGGCAGGAAGAGCCAGATTTTCTGTCATGGTGTCACATATTTTTAATAATGTTGCTTTTAATTGTAGGGAATGTGGTTTAATAAACTAACCAGAACCTCCCAAGTGCATCATGCCAACCTGCAACGAAAGCAACATGACCCCTGCAACATTCCTCCTGGCAGGCATCCCAGGGCTGGAAGCTGATGGCCCCTGGATCTCCATCCCTTTCTGTTCCCTGTACCTCATTGCAATTTTAGGAAATGGTCTGATTCTGTTTGTGATCAAGACACAGCAGAATCTCCATCAGCCCATGTACTTGTTCCTGTCTATGTTGTCTGTCACCGACCTTGGTTTATCTGCTTCCACCTTGCCAACAATGCTCAGCATCTTCCTGTTTAACACCAGAGAAATTGGCATTGATGTCTGTCTGACCCAACTTTTCTTTATTCACACTTTCCTCCTCATGGCATCTTCTGTACTACTAGCCATGGCATTTGACCGCTTTGTTGCAATATGCCACCCGCTGAGATATGCTTCGACTTTAACCAGTGCTAGGATAGGAAACATAGGACTGGCGATAATAATCAGGGGTGCAGGGCTGCATATCCCATCTGTCATTTTTCTCAAGAGGTTGCCCTACAGCAGGATCCAATCTCTCTCTTATTCGTATTGTTTGCATCCAGATGTGATGAAAATGGCCTGTGCAGACACTACGCCCAGCAGTTTCTATGGTTTGTTTATTGTCCTTTCATCTCTGGGATTAGACTCAGTGCTCATTGCCTTGTCTTACATCATGATCCTTCAGACAGTACTGAGTATCACATCCTGGAAAGAGCGTCTCAAGGCGCTGAACACCTGTGTCTCCCACATCTGTGTCACCCTGCTTTTCTACACTGCGCTGATCAGTTTGTCTATGATTCACAGGTTCAAGAAAAATTCTCTTCCTCAGAGCCAGATTCTTCTCTCTTATCTCCACATCCTCTTTCCCCCAGTGCTCAATCCCATTGTGTACAGCATAAAAACCAAAGAGATTCGTAAACGGATCATGAAGATCTTTCAAAACTATTCCACTAACAGACTCCAGTGGGGGCACTGATTTGGTCTGTCTAATCTGTATATCTAGGAACAATATGGTCCATGGTGTGCAAGTGCCTCTGTCACTCTGAACCAGCGAGGATTAAGCAACCAGCAGGCCAGTTGAACTAAAAGCAACCTTTAAGGACATATTAGAAAAGTATTGAAATGGTAAACAGGGCCATTCCTTGTAGATAGCTAGAAAAGCCATGGTAAATAGATTAGAGTTCTAGAAATAAAGGCCTCTGTTGTTAGAGAATCAGAAGTAGATACTAATAGTCGTTGTCTGAGTTTACCTATATCTTATTAGAAGTTCAACAATGTGACCAAAGTAGCTTGTAGATGCTACATTTCAGTTCCTGTAAGTAATGTTTCATTACCTACTCTCTTGATTCAGAGGTCTAAAGGGGATATAAACGTTTAGATGAAACTTATAGTGTAATAATATCATTGTCTTTATTTCTCTTTGAAGTTTGTAATAAACTACCTGTGAGTCTCTTCAATGGTTAATTGCTTTATGCTAGTCAATGTTAATAGTTATCAGTGTATACGTAGGAAATAGAGATATATATCAAAGCAAAAATGTATATTGCCTATTCTTCGTCCAAGGAAGGCCTGCTGTGATCATCTGCAGACGAGGCTAATCAGCTGAACTTCAGCTATAAAGGGACTTTGGGGCCTGATCCTTACTATCTCAGATCTGCTTAAACATTGTCAGGGGAAATTCAAGTGACATGATGGAGGACTTCTGGATTAGCTCTGCAATTCTTATGGAAGAATTCGAAAA
The DNA here is from genome assembly GCF_007399415.2 of Gopherus evgoodei. Lineage (NCBI taxonomy): Eukaryota > Metazoa > Chordata > Testudines > Testudinidae > Gopherus > Gopherus evgoodei. Next base: position 2,104,432 of record NW_022060038.1, read on the forward strand.
AACTCTGCATATGGCCTGCCTATTGGGCTATGACTTTTCCCATTAATTCCAGAAGGATTTCTACAAATAGACAGCCTCACCATCTCTGCTTTGAAACTGACCTATAAACTGGATTCATATATGTATGTATAATGATCTTTTAACACAATAACTCTCTTCCTTTTCCCTCTAAATAAATCTTAGATTAGTTAATAAGAATTGACTGTAAGTGTGTATTTGAGCTGGTGTGTAATGTGTCCGATCTCTTGAGAATGGTAGAATTTTACAGATGGTGAATACGATTTTAAATAACCCTCACTAGATGGACTTGGCTGTCTCGGTGGGAATGAAAGGCTAGATTGATTGAAGAGAACTGTATTTTGACTTCTTGGTATCCAGTAAGGTATTACAGAAACTGTTTGGTTACTGTTTTAGTGAATCATTTATAAGAACAAGCCATCGGTTTTGGGAATTGTCTGCCCTATTCCTTGCAGTTTGCCCTGATTGAGCATTCTCAGTATAGCCCCTCCAGTGACCATGGTCACAGCCTCCCAAAAGGAAAAATTGTATTGTTTGCCTCTGAAAAGCCCAGTTAGCATAACTGCAGTCCTGTACCCTTAAAGCTTCTCTTTCATGAATAAAGTGTATTCTGTTTTGTACAGGGAATTAGATGGTTCAGTGGAATACATATAAGGAAGAAGGAGTTTTAAAGGAGGAAGACTATGTGCATTCATTCCTAAATTACTTAGCATTGACTTGTAAATTCTCTGAAAACTCATTCTGCACTCAGAGAGTAAGTGTTACAGTGTTGGCTGAGGCTACACCATATTTTGCATAGATATAGAAGTTGAATCCTTGCTCTAAGTGCAAGACTTGACTCAGCTTTAACTATGGCTTCACGATTGATGTCACCATAATAAAATATAATTTTCCTGCATTTTTACCTTTGCTCTTAATTGTAAATAATTGTTATTAATATTTACTTATTTGTTGAAATCCTTCCTTAATATGCGCTTCATTAATGAAATCTGCGTACCATGAAGCCTTCTGTTAATCTGTTCTGCACAGTCTGCCATCCTCATCTTCACTGATTAAAATGCTAGAAGCGACGTAATGATCTAATCTAACTTCCTATATAATAGACCACTGAATTTCACCCAGCAATTCCTGCCTCAAGCCCAATAACTTCTGGCTGAAATATAACAGATTTGTTAGAAAGACCCACTCAAGTCACCACTGTCATAGGTCCATTGTTGTGATCATTTCCAGCCCTCCCTCCCTGGTTACCCAAAGAACAGCATGTATTGTTTTGTCTTTCTACTCAGAACCTATCCTTGCCAGGCGAAGTGAGTACTTAGTTCCAAACACTTTTCAGGCAGAGTGAACTCTTTTGTTTGTTTGGAAACCAATCTACACGTGCATTTGTTTGCCAAAAGGATTTGATGAGCAATTGGTCATATAAGCCCACATGGCATAGCTTCTAATCATTGATTGGCTGACTAATAAAATGACTAATAATTCCCTCTCTTGCTCTCGCTCTCTCTCTCCTGAGAGTTCTGATTAATGACCATGTATTTTGCAGTTTGGGTGCCTGGCTAGGAACGAGACCTATCTCCAAGGTCTGGAGGTAGTGGACCAGGTACCCAGCCTTGTTCCAGATCCTTTGCAAGAGAGGGGGCATTTAGATTCCAAAGTCGAGTTGAAAACCTTTCAACTTTAATACAGAGGGGGCTTCAACTCAAACACTCCTTCTGATCACAAGGAGAGTATCACCTAGGGAGAGAGAGAAAGACAGATGATCTCATAGCTACCAGGTCCTAAAAGGGAACTGGATAAATTCATGGTGGTTAAGTCCATAAATGGCTATTAGCCAGGATGGGTAAGGAATGGTGACCCTAGCCTCTGCTTTTCAGAGGATGGAGATGGATGACAGGAGAGAGATCACTTGATCATTGCCTGTTAGGTTCACTCCCTCTGGGGCACCTGGCATTGACTGCTGTCAGTAGACAGGATACTGGGCTAGATGGACCTTTGGTCTGACCCAGTACGGTCATTCTTACGTTCTTATGTTCTACGTAGGTCAATACCAATACCTTAAATTCCACCCAGAAGGAGATGGGCAGCTAGATCAGATCTCAGATCACTGCTGTTGGTTGCTCAACACCAAATATGCTGCTTAGCAAACAGGTCACTGCATTGTTCTGATGGTGTAACATTGCACCCCATAATGCTTTATAGAAATATGGTTATGAGTGTAAATATGACATAACTGGAATATGTTTTAGGCTAGATATGCCATATAACATATTTTTGCAAAGGTTACTATCTACTGAATAGATTCATCCTATTTGTATGCATTTAGCATTTTTATATCTGAAGTTAATAGTGTTGGCTCTATGCTAGTATTTAAAGTGTTTGCTGTAGGAAGCACATAAGACAGATTTGGTCAACATAGTGTGAAGGGATTATTCAAGTAACTAGCAATGGACTTTGGGAGACACCAATCCACATCTGAGCTGTCCTGGGAACATTCAAACTAACACATAAACAATGGCGTTGGCCTGCAAAAAGCTGAATCTTTCATAGACATGTGACTTGCGCAGGTGGCTAGAGACCCCATCTTGTGGTTGTGATGTTGCACAAGAAGGAGAATATAAAAGGCCCTGAAAAAACCCTCCATTTGTCTTCAGCAGGCTCAAAAGATACCCTCTCAACTCCAAAGAGATGCCTGAAAGAAACTGGAAAAATGGACAGTAACAATGGGGGTGTGAGTGATTGCAGGATCCAGACAAGGAGGAAGTCTAGTCTATAAAAGAAGCTTTATTGGAAGATCTCTGAGGGTGATATTTACCTGCATTTAGTTTCCTACTATATTAGGCTTAGACTTGCATGTTTTATTTGATTTTGCTTGGTAACTTACTTCATTCTGTCTATTACTTGGAACCACTTAAATCCTACTTTTTATATTTAATAAAATCACTTTTTACTTATTAATTAACCCAAAGCAAGTAATTAATTCCTGGGTAGCAAACAGCTGTGCATATCTCTCTATCTGTGTTATAGAGGGTGAACAGCTTATGTGTTTACTCTGTATATGCTTTATACAGAGTAAAATGGATTTATTTGGGGTTTGGAACCCACTGGGAGCTGGCTATCTGGGTGTTGGAGACAGGAACACTTCTTAACCTGTTTTCAGTTAAGCCTGCAGCTTTGGGGGACGTGGGTCAGACCTGGGGCTGTGTTTGCAGCAGGCAAGCAGTCTGGCTCAAGCAAGGCAGGCTACTGAAGTCCCAAGCTGCCAGGGAAAACGGGCTCAGAGGTAGTCCTAGCACATCAGTTACTCCAGCTGGGCGGGAGAGGAGTTCAGTTTCTCCACCCAGTGCCCCAAATCACCCTTATGAGACACACAAAGCTGAAATCTCTCTAAGGCACTTAACTCTGGCCCCAGTTATTGCAGCGTCCGAGTGCCTCACAGTCTGTGACATGTTTATCAGTACAACACCCCATGCATTAGGTGAGTGCTATTAACCCCACTGGGCAGATCCCAAGGCCAGAAGGCACCTCTGTGATCACCTAGTCTGACCCCCTGCACAGCACAGGGCAGAGACTTGCCCCACAATAACTCCTAGAGCAGAGTTAGAACAACATCCTGCCTTGATTTAACAATTGTCAGTGCTGGAAAATCTACCTTGGTAAATTGTTCCAGTGGTTAATTACCCTTGTTGTCCAAAAAAATTCCATCTTACTACCACTCTGAATTTGTCTAGATTCAGCTTCCAGCCATTGGATCCTGTTATAATTTTCTCTGCTAGACAGAAGGGCCCATTGTTAAACTTTTGTTCCCTATTCAGGTACTTAAAACTGTGACGAAGTCAGCCCTTAACCTTCTCTTCGTTAAGCTAAATAGATTGAGATCTGTAAGCCTATCACTATGAGGCAGGTTTTCTAAGCATTTCATCATTCTCTGGGCTCTTCTCTGACCTCTCTACAATTTATCATCATCCTTTTTGACCTGTAGCCACCAGAACTGGACACAGAATCCCAGCAATGGTCACACCTGGGCCAAACACAGAGGTAAAATATCCTCTCTGCTCCTGTTTGAGATTTTCCTGGTTGTACATCCTGGCTTGCTCTAAATTTTTTATCAGAAGTGCCACACTGGAAGCACATGTTCATCTGATTATGGCCCCCAGGTCTTTTTCAGAGTCATTGCTTCCCAGGATTGAGTCCTCATCCAGTAAGGATGGCCTGCGTCCCTTGTTCCCAGATGTAAACCTCTACACTGAACCATATTAAAACACATGTTGCTAAGGCATCGAGGGACTAAGTGAGTTGACCAAGGTCACAGAAGACATCTGTGGAAACGCCTGGAACTGAAGCCAGTTCTTCTGAGTCCCAGGTTAGCAATTTAACAACTGAACCATCCTTCTTCTCTGGGGCTAGTGGCTAAGGAGGGGGCAGCTGGCAGCTCAGCACACTGAGATTAGCAGAAACTCAGGGAATTAAACTCCTGTGACATCACTAAACAGGAACTCAAGAACACTTCCTTTCCCAGATGATAACGCTGAGTCATGCTTTCTCCTAAATCTATTGAGGGACAAATCCATTGGCCTGGGCACGGAGCAGGGTCATAGCAGACAAACAACTCCACATGAGCTCCCAGTGTGATGGAAAATGGGTGACTGTTACCCATAGGGACACTGGAAGGGACCTCCTGTGTCCCTGAGCCCAGTCCCCTGCTATCACAGGTGATCCTGTTTTATCATCAGGTGCATAAACCTGTCAAGCTCCTGTGACACAGTGTGCTCGGGGCAGCCCTCACTGGAAATGCCAAGGTCAGGCCAGGCTGCAAAAGGGAGAGCAGATACTCCCAAGACTGGCGGGTAACGCTGAAGTTAAACCCCACAACCAGTCACAGAGCCTCCTTTATTGCATTCCACTTCTCTGGCTCCCAATCAGCTCCTCCATCTAATACAGTCAGAAGTTATGTAAACAACTCTGCTCACTTATACAAAATGTTCTTCTGACCCCGAAGGGTCAGTCATGTTACCAGGTCAGTGTACGTTTGGCTCTTACCCAAAATACCATGTTGCCAGCCAGTCCCTTAGTGTCTAAAACTAAATGTTTATTATAAAGAAAAAAGAAAGGACAAGACAAGAGATGCTAAAATGGTCTAATACATACAAAGACTTCAAGGGCCATATATCAGGTTCCTGCAGTATCGGTGTGTTTGCTGGCTTGAAAGTCCCTCTGGATCACATCCACCATTTGGAGAAGATGCAGCTAGATGCCTTTTATAGTCTTTTGCCATGTGGCCTGTGCTTCCTTTGTTCCAGACACAAGCTGCCCAGCACATGGCTTGGAAGCCTATTCTGTCCACAGGCCTGCCCTTGCCTGCGCCGCTGAGTCACATGGTGTATCTGCCTTCTCTCAATGGGTCAGTTGTATAGCTGATGGTCCTTTAATGGGCCATCAAGCAGGCTACACAGGGGTGATGCCAGACTGTCTGAGGATGTCACCAAAAAGCAGAGCACAAGTTTGAAATACAGACTTACTTACATATCTATAACTCATAATACAAAGGTGATACAATCATATACACAAGATTATCATATCTGGCAAATTATAACATTTTTGCAGGTATCTTACATGGCATATCTGGCATCACTCATTGCAATTATACAATACTGGTATTCGTAATATCCTAAAGTGTTCCCCAGATTCCATACAGAGTCATAGCTCCTTTTTAAAACAAGCTCATTTGTTTCCCCTGCAATCCCCACTGCTCCTGTTGAGAGGCTGTTCCAGAACCTCTCTGCTAGGATGGTCAGAAACCTCCTTCTTCTTTCCAGCCTCACTTTGCTCCTGACCAGTTAATCCCTGTTTGTTCTTCTGCCAACACTGTCCTGTACCTTCAGGAGCTCATCTCTCTCCCTGGCTTTTACTCCCCACCACTGGCATATTTATAGAGCAATCAGATCCCAGGTCAGCCTGCACTGATTTATTTAGGCTAAGCCAACCGCATTCTTTAGTCTTCTCATAAACCTCCATAGGAGCCCTTCTCTGCAGCGGTTCCAGTCTGAATTCTTCTTTCTTGACCAGAATTTTACACAGTTTGCCAGAGGAGGTCTCACCAGTGCCTTGTATAAGGATATTAATAGTTCCCTATCTCACCTGACACATTGAAGGATCTCATCTGCCTTGCTCACAGCCGCATCACATCGGTGGCTCACAGTCATCCTGAGACTGAATAATATACCTGGGTCTTTCTCCTCCTCTGTTGTTTCCAACTTACCGCTGGCTGAACAAACAGGGGTGCAGTGAGTAGACATACTGAAGATTGAGAGCTGACTTGATGACAGTGTACAAGCACTTTCACAGAGATGAAATACCAGCTACTCATGGGCTCTTTAATCTAAGAGAGAAAGGCATAACAAGAACCAATGGCAGGAAACTGAAGCCAGACAAATTTAAATTTGGAAATAAGGCACATATATTTAACAGCAAGGCTGCTTGATCAGTGGAATAAACTCCCAAGGGAGGTGTGGGCTTCTCCTAATACCTCCAAACCAGGACTGGATGTCTTCCTGGAAGATACGCTTTAGAGGAATAAAAGTTTTGTGTTAGTCAAACACAAGTCATTGGGCTCAGTGCAGGAGTAACTGGGTACAATTCTGCAGCCTGTGCTATACAGGAGTTCAGATTACATCAGTGGGTTCCTCAAACTTATTTGATGACACCATGGCACCTTCTTCGTGTATGTAGGAGTTTATGCCCCCCTCACCTGCCAGACAAATACATATATTGATATATGTGTGTACAGATATGGTCTCCTCATCTCAAAAAAGATATATTGGCAGTAGAAAAGGTTCAGAGAAAGGCAACTATAATGATTAGGGGTTTGAAACAGGTTGCATATGAGGAGAGATTAAAGAGGCTAGGACTTTTCAGTTTGGAAAAGAGGAGACTAAGGGGCGATATGATGGAAGTGTATAAAATCATGAGTGATGTTGAAAAAGTGGATAAGGAAAAGTTATTTACTTATTTCCATAATACAAGAACTAGGGGCCACCAAATGAAATTAATAGACAGCAGGTTTAAAACAAATAAAAGGAAGTTCTTCTTCACACAGCACCCAGTCAACCTGTGGAACTCCTTGCCTGAGGAGGTTGTGAAGGCTGGGACTATAACAGGGTCTAAAAGAGAACTGGATAAATTCATGGAGGTTAAGTCCATAAATGGCTATTAGCCAGGATGGGTAAGGAATGGTTTCTTTGACCTCTGTTTGTCAGAGGGTGGAGATGGATGGCAGGAGAGAGATCACTTGATCATTGCCTGTTAGGTTCACTCTCTATGGGGCACCTGGCATTGGCCACTGTCTGTAGACAGATACTGGGCTAGATGGACCTTTGGTCTGACCTAGTATGGACGTTATTATGTAAGGACTGATCAGGTTCAGCATTTTTGTTTTGTTTTTCACTTGAGTTTTAGTTTTTTTTGTTGCATGAATGAACCAACGATGCATTGGAATCAGAGAAAAAGCAAAACTGTGACTGGTCCCTGCTTATAATGAAATGTGCACACTGTGTCGTAGCAAACAGATCCACGTACAGATGGTGATGTCATTGCAAATGCTCTGCAAGCTTAACAGAAATCCATCAAAATGCACAGCACCGTCTAGAGTCAAACACACAATGCAATCTGAGGACCAGATCTGTCTGGAGAAATCAGCTTGGCTACTTATTCATTGCAGTGAGTTGTGCCCCTCCCCTGTATACATTCCCCCTCCCCCGGGAGGTCTCTCCCCCAGTTTGGACCTCTGGACTAGAGGCTCTAATGGCTCCTTCTGGCCTTAAATTCTATGATTCCGTGAATCAATGTCTTGAGTGGATCGTTATCTTGGATGCAACTTGAACTAGTTGCTCCTCTGAATGCTGATAGACACTCAACAAGGACAGACACTGGCCAGGAAGAACTGGGATTGTCACAATAAAACCGGGATAGATGGTCTCTTTATGCTTTAAACCAGGCCTTTCCTGTCTTGGGGGGAATCTCACAATTGTCGCACTCTTCCAGCTGGGAACAATGCCCCATCCATACTCAATGCTTATCACCAAGCAGGTCTGACTGGACACCTCTGTCCCTTCCCTTCAAGTGCTTGTGACCAGAGTTATAGAGTCACCCCAGCCTCCTTAAATCTAATAGTTTTTTAGCAAACAGCATAAAGCATTAGAGAAAATGGTTTTATAACACCAGGCAGCTGTCACACGTCTACACTCGTCTATTTCACATATCACTACAGGATAAGTTAGACAGGCTTCCAAGAGCACAGCGCATTCTAGCCAAGTCACTGCCAATGGAGACTGCCCCAGAGTGCCCCCTTCTGTCCTGAGGTAGCCCTGAAGCCACCCTGCCCTTCCCTCTAAGGTCCTTGCAATGACTTACTCTCAGTCTGGGGTACTTAAAGCAAGAGCCCCCTTTGTGGGGTCACATATATTCAGCCTTTTCTATAATACAGGCTCTGCCACCCTTGGTCTCCTTCCCCTAGTTCACAGTCCTCCCTCACCAGCCCCTCTCCCACTGCTCCAGGCCTTAGAGTCCATCAGAACCTTTCTCCACATAGTGGAGATCAGTAGCTCATGTCGTCTCGGATGGAAGGGTCCCAAATGTAATAGCTGGATTATGTTTTTCATCGCCCATGTCACCAGCGCTGGATCCGGGTGACGAGCTGACCCTTCTTTTGACAAACACTCTGATTATCCTCTCACAAAGGTGTTTGCTTTTCACACTGTACATGATAGGTTTCATCATGGGTGAGATCACCAGGTAGATGTAGCCAATGAGAATCAGAAGCAAGGGAGAAGAGCTCTTCCAAAATCTGTGTATGACAGACAAGCCAACCATTGGAGTGTAGAAGAGTAGGAAAGTGCAGCTGTGGGAGATACAGGTGCTCAGAGCCCTGAGGCACTCTGTCTGAGATGCAATGCTCAGCACTGTTTTGAGGATCATCATGTAAGAGAGGAGGATGAGCAGCGAGTTCAACCCCACTATGGAGATTGTAACAAAAAAGTCATAGATGTAGTTGACTCTGATATCCGAACAGGCCATCTTTATGACCTTCTGGTTTATGCAGTAAGAATCGGAGAGGACACTGGCTTGACAGTATTGGTAGTGTTTCAGGAGAAAAGGGAGTGGAAATATTACGGCCACTCCTCTTAGCACAAACACCTCTCCCATCTTAGCTATTCTCGGTGGGGTTAAGATGGAAGCATATCTCATTGGGTTACAGATCGCAACAAAGAGGTCAAAGGCCATCAACAACAGCACAGAGGATTCGGTGAATGAAAACAAGTGGATGAAGAACAGCTGGGCAAAACAGGCACCAAGGCTGATCTCTCTAGAGTTAAATAAGAACATACCCAGTATCGTCGGCATGGTGGACATAGATAAGCCAAAGTCAGTGACGGCCAACATGGAAAGGAAAATGTATATGGGCTCATGGAGGCTTGGATCTGTTTTTATAATGAACAGAATGACTGAATTTCCTACTATGGAAATAACATACATTAAGCAGAAGTGGACAGAGATCCAGAGATGGATGTTTTACTGCCCAGATATCCCGGTGAGCAGGAACACTGCAGGTTTGAAGTTGGTATCATTGACAGCTGACATAATGTACTGAGCAGGTCCAAGGAGTTTTGAACTTTCCTTCCTAAAACAAAAAAGAACAGGAGAGTAGATGATATTTAATAAGTAGGGCTGTCAAGCAATTAAAAAAAATCACAATTAATAGTGTGATTAATCGCACTGTTAAAAACTAATAGAATACCTTTTATTTAAATAATTTTGATGTTTTCTACATTTTCAAATGTATTGATTTCAATTACAACACAGAACACAAAGTCTAAAGTGCTCACTTTATTTTTGATTACAAATATTTATGCTGTAAGAAACAAAAGAAATAGTATTTTTCAATTCACCTCATACAAGTATTGTAATGCAATCTCTTTATCATGAAAATGGACCTTACACATGTAGAATAACGTACAAAAATAACCACATTCAAAAATAAAACACAGTAAAACTTTAGAGCCTACAAGTCCACTCAGTCCTACCTCTTGTTCAGACAATCGCTCAGACAGAAAATTTTGTTGACATTTGCAGGAGATATTGCTGATCACTTCTTGTTTACAATGTCACTTGAAAGTGAGAACAAGAGTTCACATGGTACTCTTGTAGCTAGTGTTGCAAGATATTTTCATGCCAGGTTTGCTAAAGATTCATATATCCCTTCATGCTTCAACCCCCATTCCAGAGGAGATGCATCCATGCTGATGATGGATTCTGCTCGATAATGATCCAAAGCAGTGCAGACTGACACATGTTCATTTTCATCTTCTGAATTAGATGCCACCAGCAGAAGTTTGATTTTCTTTTTTTGGTGGTTTGAGTTTTGTAGTTTCTGCATCTGAGTTTTGCTCTTTTAAGATTTTTGAAAGCATGCACCACATCTTGTCCCTCTCAGATTTGGAAGACACTTCTTCCAAAAGAAGATTCTTAAACCTTGGGTTGAGTTCTGAAGCTATCCTTAGAAACCTCACGTTGGTACCTTCTTTGCGTTTTGTCAAATCTGCAGTGAAATTGCTATAACATGAAATATATGGCAGAATGTGAGAAACACAGAGCAGGAGACATACTCTTCTCCCCCAAGCCGTTAAGTCAAAAATGTAATTAACACATTTTTTTAATGAACGTCAGCATGGACGCATGTCCTCTGTAATTGTGGCCAAAGGATGAAGGGATATACAAATGTTTAGCATATCTGGTATGTAAATATCTTACAATGCCAGCTACAAAGTGCCATGCGAACACCTTTTCTGACTCTCAGGTGACATTGTAAATGAGAAGCAGGCAGCAATATCTCCCGTAAATGTAAACAAAATTGTTTGTCTGAGCGATTGATGGAAGAAGGATGGAGTGGACTTGTAGCCTCTAAAGTTTTACATTTTTTTTTTTGAGTGCAGTTATGGAGCAAAAAATAATCTACATTTGTAAGTTGCACTTTCTCGATAAAGTCATTACATTACAGTACTCGTACGCAGTGAATTGAAAAATACTATTTCTTTTTTTATGATTTTTACAGTGCAAATATTTACAGTACAAAGAAAAATAATATAAAGTGAAGACTGTATACATTGTATTCTGAGTTGTAATTGAAATCAACGTATTTGAAAATGTAGAAAAACACCCACAAATATTGAATATATTTCAGTTGGTATTCTATTGTTTAACAGTGTGATTAAAACTCCTATTAATAACGCTTATTTTTTTGTTAGTTAATCACATGAGTTAACTGTGATTAATCAACAGCACTATTCACAGGACATCTTTCTGCTCCCAGTGCAAGTCTAGAGACTCCCATGATCTTAAGGAAGATCAGGAAAAACATTATCTTGGATTTACACCAGCAGTAGGAAGATGGGCACTGCCAGAGTGGATCAGATCTAAAGTCCATCTAGCCCAGTATCCAATGGCCAGGTCCAACTGCTTCAGAGGAAGGTGAAAGAACCCCTGCAATGGGCAGCTATGAGATAACCTGCCCCAGGGAATGTTTCCCCCTGACAACCACTAGTTAGATATATTTTGTGTGTCAATTAGGAAGGTTTAGAGCTCTTCTAAGAGTTAAAAAAAATCTTTTTGATGGTGCACCCCATAAGGCTTTATGGAAATATGGATATGAATGTATATATGACATAAATGGAATATATATATGTAATGGTTATTAACTACTGAATGAAAAATGGAATATGTAAAGGTTATGATCTACTGAATATATTCATCCTATTTGTATGTATTTGTCATTGTTGTATTCTAAGTTATGAATATTGGATGTAAGTGGTACACTTCTGGTCAGTTACCAGGAGACAGTATCATGCAAGGAGTGTACAACTGTTCACTGAACAGAGAGTTAACAACACACACCCATTGCAAAAACAGTATGTGGAGCACTTCTGAAATACTTTCTAAAGCAAAAATCATAACATTTACACCTCTATTCTTTAGTACACACGTCAACCCATTCTTTCCCCTCTGACCGTCTTTCAGAGGTGATTTCTCAGCACTACTCACAGGCTACGTCTACACTACAGGATAAATTCGAATTAGCTTAAACCGATTTTATAAAACAGATACTATAAAGTCGATTGTGCGCGTCCACACTAGGCACATTAATTCGATGGTGTAAGTCCATGGTCTGAGGCTAGCCTCGATTTCTGGAGCGGTGCACTGTGGGTAGCTACTGTAAAATAATGAGGCCAATAACATCAATTTGGGTTCACACTAACCCTAATCCGATATAGTAATATAGATTTTAGCGTTACTCCTCTCGTTTTATAGGAGTACAGAAATCGATTTAAAGAGCACTTTAAATCAATATAAAGAGCAGTGTAGTGTGGACGTGTGCAGCGTTAAATTGATTTAAAGCTGTTAAAATGGTTTAACAGCTTAGTGTAGATCAGGCCACAGGCTCCCAAAGGGAAGAACCACAGGTGCCAAACACACTCGGACCTGCTGGGCAAGCAAACTCCACCATAGTGTGTTATAACCCAGGGGCCAGTCTGAGGGTTGGAGAATGGTGAGATTCCATCCCCTGAAAGGCCTGACATGTGGCACTTGGAGACCAGACAGGGGGCAGCAATGCCACCTGCCCCATAACTCTGATGGGTCTCTACAGGGCAGAAAGGCTGGAGCTGTCAGCCAGTCAGAAAACAGAAATAAAGCTTATTGGACCTGTTACCACAGAGCAATGCAGCTTGGAATTCCTACATTCATAGAATATCAGGGTTAGAAGGGACCTCAGGAAGTATCTAGTCCAACTCCCTGCTCAAAGCAGGACCAATCCCCAGGCAGATTTTTGCCCCAGATCCCTAAAGGGCTGCCTTAAGGATTGAGCTCACAACCCTGGGTTTAGCAGGCCAATGCTCAAACCATTGAGCTATCCCTCCCCCCTGCCAAAGAAGCTAGAAAATAAAACCTTTGAAAATGTGTTTATTGATAAAATTTCCAGGAGCTAATAAACCTGAGGTGATTTGGGAAATAGTCACTGATATTCTGTCGGGTCTCCTCTGGCTCAATCCCTGACAAGATCGGGCCCAGGGCACATGACACCTCTAGAAATGAGACCCATTCAGAAATCCTGACATGTGGCATCGAGGTTTTAACACTCCAAGCTTGATTCCAGTGTTACATTTCTGTGTAGCTTGAACAGCTCACTGTGGAGCATGGGCAGATGTAGTGGAGGGGTTCCCAAGCTACCTCTGACAGCACAGCTGAGTCCTCTGCCATAGCACAGAGCATCTGCAAATGGAAACAGCTTGCAGCCTTTCCCCTTTCACTTTGTATTTTAAAGATAGTGAAACCTGCCAATGTACCCAATTCCTGCTAGAAGGGGAGCCGCTGACACTAGGGGTCTTCATCCTAAATGACAAAGAGTCATTTGAGAGATTGCATGGGCAGCATCTGTTCAGATAAAGGAGGCAACTGTCTTTATGAAGCATGTTTTCACATTTCCTTGGGGGCCACTTGGCCATCAGGGAACCTTCGCTGCTTGGTATAGTATGTACCAGCTCTAACCTAGTAGGGGAAAAACTTCCTAACTGTCAGGTCAGTTAAGCAATGGAATAAATTGAATAGGGAGGTTGTGGAATCTCCATCATTGGAGATTTTTAAGAGCAGGTTAGAGAAACACCTGCCAGGGATGGTCTAAATATTTAGTCCTGCCGTGAGCGCAGGAGACTGGACTAGATATTCTCTCAAGGTCCCTTGCAGTCCTACAATTCTCCCTGAGGAACACACAAAAGGCCACAAGATCCAGGGATTCCCAAAGTTATGCACAGATCTCAATAATCCATTGGTATGTAGCCTCATCCACATGCAATCTCTGGGCCTCCACAACTGCTCTAGGACACTCTCCAGCTCCCTGCTAGCACAGGCTCATCAGAAATGTGCTACCAGGGCCTATCACAGTAGCCACTGACCGCAAGATCTGCTGAAGGGGCTTTGTACAGGGTGGAGGGGGCTGCACAGAGATGGGAGGGCTGGTTAGAGTAGCTGATGGGCAGAATACCCCAGCCATAGACTGGTCTGGAGGTTTTGACCTTTCCATTCCCCGAGTGCAGCCATAGACTCCGTCAGTGCAACCTTCATTTATATCACAAGGAAGAGGCAGATAAAAATCTTCCAGTTTCTCTTAGGGATCCAGGCAGCTGCAGCTGGCCAGCATCATTGCAACTGATATTTCAGAGAAAAATGATCCATTTTCTATGAAAGCTCACCCCCTACAAATGGACCAAAAGTAAACATTTTAGTTTGTGTCAAAATGTTTCAGAGGCTGGGAGGGGGGACCTCCTGTTTTTCAGCCAAGCTCTAGTTCAATGATCCTCTGTCCGTGCTACAGGATCACACCCCTAGGTGGCAGCATCAGCCTCCCATACTGAGCAGCTCCTGGATGTCTGCTGGGGTAATTATACCAGCTCTATAGCAGAGCGATCCCCTGGAGAAGGCTTGTCTGCAGCAGCCCATCCATCAGTGGAGCAATTGAAGAACAAAAGAACGGTCATATTAGGTCAGACCAATAGTCCATCTAGCCTAGTGTCCTGTCTTCTGACAGTGGACAATGCAGATGCTTCAGAGGGAATGAACAGAAAAGGGCAATTATCGAATGATCCACCCCGTGTCATCTGCTCCCAGCTTCTGGCAGAGTTTTAGAGACACCCAGAGCATGGGGCTTCATCCCTGACCATCTTGGCTACTAGCCACTGATGGATCTATCCTCCATGAACTTATCTGATTCTTTTTTGGATCAGTTATACTTTTGGCTGTCACAACACCACCTGGCAGTGAGTTCCACAGGCTGGCTGCACACTGTGTGAAGAAATACTTCCTTTTATTTCTTTTAAAAGCTGCTGCCTATTAACTTCATTGGGTGGCCCCTGGTTCTTGTGAAGGAGTAAATAACACTTCCTGATTCACTTTCTCCACACCACACATGATTTTATAGACCTCTACCGTATCCCTCCTTTCCAAGCTGAACAGTCCCAGTCTTTTAAATCTCCCCTCATATGGAACCTGTTCCATACCCATCATCATTTTTGTTTCTCTTCTCTGTACCTTTTCCAATCCCAATTTTTTTTTGAGTTGTGGCAACCAGAACTGCACACAGTATTCAAGATGTGGCCATACAATGGATTAATATAGAGGCAATATGATATTTTCTGTCTTATTATCTATCCCTTTCCTTAGGGTTCCTAACATTCTGTTAGTTTTTTGTTTTTTGTGTGTTTGGTTTTTGGCTGCAGCACACTGAGAGGATGTTTTCAAAGAACTATTGGTAGTGACCCCAAAATCTCTTTCTTGATTGGTAAAAGCTAATTTATACCCCATCATTTTGTATGTATAGCTGGAATTATGTTTTCCAATATTCATTTCTTTTAATTTGTCATCACTGACTTTCATCTGCCATTTTATTGCCCACTCACCCAGTTTTGTGAGATCCCTTTGTAACCTGCTTGGGACTTAACTATCTGGAGTAATTTTGTCCTGACTGGAAATTTTGCAACCTCATTTATTACCTCTTTTTCCAGATTATTTATGGCTATGTTGAACAGCCCTGGTCCCAGTACAGACCCCTGGGATACCCTGCTATTTACCTCTCTCCATCCTGAAAACTGACCATTTATACCTACCTTTTGTTTCTTATCTTTTAACCAGTGACCAATCCATGAGAAGACCTTCCCTCTTATCCCATGACAGTTTACTTTGCTTAAGAGCCTTTGGTGAGGCACCTTGTCAAAGGGTCTCTGAAAGTCCATGTACACCATATTCACTGGATCACCCTTGCCTACATGTACCAGAATCACCTCTGAAGCCTTTTTTAAAATTAGCATCACATTATCTCTCTGCCAGTCATCTGGTACAGAGGCTGATTTAAGTGATAGGTTACACACCATGGTTAGTAGTTCTGCAATTTGATATTTGAGTTCCTTTAGAACTCCTGGGTAAATTCCATCTGTCTCTGGTGGCTTATTACTGTTTAATTTCTCAATTTGCTCCAAAGTCTCGGTGACATTGCAACCCGTAATGCTTTATAGAAATATGCATAAATATGCATAAATAAGACGTAACTGGAATATGTTTTTTGCTAGATATACCATGCAACATATTTTTGCAAAGGTTATGTCCTACTGCATATATTCATCCTATTTGTATGCATGTATCATTTTTATATCTGAAGTTATGAGCATTGGCTCTATGCTTGTATTTAAAGTATTTGCTGCAGAAAGCACCTAAGGCAGATTTGGTCAACATAGTGTGAAGGGGTTATTCAAGTAAATGGATGTACTTGGCCAACAATGGGCCTTGATAGATGCGAATTCACATCTGATCTTTTCTGGGAACATTCCTGTAGAGAACGGAGTCATGCATGGACATGTGTCTTGCCCATCTGACTCCAAAACTTCATCTTGTAGCTGAGATTCTACACAGGGGGTGTCATAAACATAGCTAAGGGTTAATGTCTCTTTCACCTGAAACACCTGACCAGAGAACCAATCAGGAAACCGGATTTTTTCAACCTTGGGTGGAGGGAAGTGTGTCTCTGAGTCTTTTGTCTGTCTGCCTGTTTCCTCTGAGCTGTGGAGAAGTAGTTCTATTTTCTAGTCTTCTGTTTCTAAGTGTAAGGACAAAGAGATCAGATAGTAAGTTCTATGGTTTCTTTTCTTTGGTATTTGCATGAATATAAGTGCTGGAAATGCTTTGATTTGTATTCTTTTTGAATAAGGCTGTTTATTCAATATTCTTTTAAGCAATTGACCCTGTGTTGTATCATCTTAATACAGAGAGAACATTTGTATTTTTTCTTTCTTTTTTATATAAAGTTTTCTTTTAAGACCTGTTGGAGTTTTTCTTTACTTCAGGGAAATTAAGTCTGTACTCACCAGGGAATTGGTGGGAGGAAGAAATCAGGGGAAAGCTGTGTGTTGGATTGCTAGCCTGGTTTTGCATTTCCTCTGGGTGAAGAGGAAAGTGCTTTTGTTCCAGGATTGGGAACGGAGAGGGGGACTCACTCTGCGTAGTTTCACAGAGCTTGTGTCTGTGTATCTCTCCAGGAGCACCTGGAGGGGGGAAGGGAATCAGGATTATTTCCCTTTGTTGTGAGACTCAAGGGATTTGGGTCTTGTGGTCCCCAGGGAAGGTTTTTCAGGGGGACCAGAGTGCCCCAAAACACTCTAATTTTTTGGGTGGTGGCAGCAGTACCAGGTCCAAGCTGGTAACTAAGCTTGGAGGTTTTCATGCTAACCCCCAAATTTTGGACGCTAAGGTCCAGAATCTGGGAATAAGGTTATGTCAGGGGGAGAGAGGGGTTTCCACCCACAAGAGAGAGACTATATAAAGCCCTGGCAAACCTCTCCATTTTGTCTTCAACTGGCACAAAAGTTACCTTCTTCATCCAAAAGAGTTGCCTGAACAAAACTGGAACAAAGGACAGTAAATACAGGGGTATGAGTGATTGCTGGACCCAGCCTAGGAGGAAATCTAGTCTGTAAAAGAGGCTTGGAACATCTCTGAGGGTGAGATTTACCTGCATTTATTTTCTTATTGTACTAGGCTTAGGATTGTGTGTTTTATTTTATTTTGCTTGGTAATTCACTTTGTTCCGTCTGTTATTACTTGGAACCACTGAAGTCCTACTTTTTATACTTAATAAAATCACTTTTGTTTATTAATTAATCCCGAGTAAGTGATTAATACCTGGGGAGAGCAAACAGCTGTGCATATCTCTCTACCAGTGTTATAGTGGCTGAACAATTTATGAATTAACACTGTATAAGCTTTATATAGAGTAAAACAGATTTGTTTGGATCCCATTGGGAGCTGGGTGTCTGCTGCTGGAGATAGGTGACCTGCTGAGCAGTGTTTGGTTAAAATGTGCAGCTTTGGGGGCAAGGACCAGACCTGTGTTGCAGGAGGTTAGTGTGTCTGGCTAAAAAAGGCAGGGTTCTGGAAGTCCCAAGGTGGCAGGGAAAATGGGCTCAGAGGTAATTCCAGCATGTCAGGTGACAGTCCCAAGGGTGTCTCTACAACCAAACCCCTCACAGCTGCTTCCTGGAGCAGCTAGCATTTTCAGAGGGTACAGAATGGCATAACATTTCTTTTTTGTGATTGACCAGTGGCTTCCCTCTTAGACAGTGTTTTGCTGAGAAACACGACAGGATGGAATTCTTGGTCCTGTCCTTCCTGCATTAAGACTGCTTGTGCACCACACTCAGATGCATCTGTGGTTACTAGGAAAGGTTTGTCAAAGTCTGGGGCCACCAGTTACCAACCAGTAACCACTCTGTCTGTTCTCCAGACACCACACTTAAAACTCACTTTAAATCACTACTAGTTTCTCAAAGCAATCAGCTGGGCACATATCCTGTCAACTACCCCACTGTGATGGGTTCCCTCAAGGGGACCCCCTTGGGACTGACACTTGATATGCTGAGATACAACTGAGCCTAACCTCTCTGCCAGCCTGGGCAGCCTTTGCCTCTGTCTTGCTGAGCCAGACCTTCCAGGTCTCCTCTAGCACAGACACAGAGATAGGGGGGAAGGCTCAGTTAAAAGGGACTTGCATCAGTACCCTACTACGCAGCCCCAAGGGAATCTGAAGCCCAGATAAATTCATCTTACACTGTATAAAGTTTTATACAGTATAAGTTCATATTGTTCGCCCTCTTTCTCGAAGTAGAGAGAAATATACACAGACTGTTTGCCCCCCTATGTAACAATTACTTGCCCTGGGTTTATTAATAAACAAAGAGATTTTATTAAGTATAAAAGATAGGATTTAAGTAATCATAAGTGGTAACAGACAGAACAAAGTAAGTTACTAAGCAAAATAAACAAACATGCAAAGCTAAGCTTAATACACTAAAACTGGTAAGCAGTGGTATTCTCATTGACTCCCTCTTTGTCCTGCTTCACACCCTTATAAGGACTTGCCCCAAAGGTGGGAATCTTTATCTCTTTGTTTAAACTTTCCCCCCAGCTTGTGAAAAAATATAAAATCCAAGATGGATTCCAGCATCAGGTGACACAGACACATGCCTGCACAGGGATCACCAATGTCTCTCCTCCTCACGGGGATCCCACAGACTTACAGGAAAATAAATCCTTACATAGCCAATTGTTTCTTGCATACGAATCATCAAGTTCCTTAATGGCCCTCACTTAGCATAATTACAATAGGACCTTAGATTTATACTTCATATTTCTAACTTCAATATAAGAATGATTAATGCATACAAATAGGAAGAACACATTCAGCAGATAACTTTTTCAATGATACCTTAGATGAGGTATTCTGCCTAAAATATATTCCAGTTATGTCATATTCATATTCATAAGCATATTTCAATAAAGAATATGGAGTGCAACACAACAGGCACACCAACCTAACATACCACCACACTGAAATAACCCCAGGGCATCAGATCCGGGAAACTCCCTGGCTGTTCCCTTGTAAAATGTGGGATATCATGTGAGATGAACTCCAGGTCATTTTGGCCCTGGGACGGGTAAAGGAATCACACAGTGAGTGGAGAAATCCGACTATGTTAGTTCTAACCCAGGATAGCACAACCAGTTTCTGCATCAATTTCTGAAAAGTCAACACAGTATTGAAATTTGATGCCTTATCTGTTGCAGAGAATAGATGAAATATTAGAATAGTTGTGAGCTTCCATACAGATATCCACTTTAGATTTCACAAAGGGATACCAGCAAATAGCTTTGATACCAGAAGCCTGGAAGAAGAAAACTTTTCCACACCCTTCGGTTTGCATCAGTTAAGGACCACTTCACTGGGCCTTTGCAGAGTGGCACTGACTTTTCAGAGGCTAATGCATTGTGTATTACAACTGCCTGGGCAGTATGCAAATTGAAAATGGTTTTTGGCCCTGTATATGGTGGCAGCATTCCCACACATAGTGCAGATGGCAGTACACTACACACAAAACAGAAACCTATTGTCAATTGTTAGGTTGAACAGTCTGCAGGACTCAGTTTGCCCTGACACTCTGAGCTCCTGTTATCAGTGAATATTTTCTTCTGTCCCGCGGGAGGCTCTCAAGCTGTAGTTCTTCAGGGTCTATTTTCTGCTATTCCCGCTGCTCGTGGAGCTGAGGGAATTGTCTGGGAGTCCTGCCAACCTGAGAGTCTGCAGGGACTGTACAGGGAAATCATAAAGGTTCCAGTCCAGCACACTGGGTGTGATTCATACACTGATTCTCAGGGCTCCGCATTCCTGCCATAGTAAGGAGATTTCTTCTCTCTGCTGAGTGGATTTTGATGAGGTGCCTGTTTCTGCATTAAAGTTAGTGCCAAGGGCTCAGGAAGGGGTCCAAAATTTAAGTTAAGAACCATCTAGGCAGGAATTCATCAAAGTGGTGACTTGAACTCTTTAGTGTTCAGTAGTAAAAAGCTAAACAGTTCAAGAGATTTACAATGGGAAATAGAAACTTATTGGAGATAGTTTAGACAAATATTTGTTTTTCAGATCAGTTCCTTGTCTCTTACTGAGTCCTTCTATCTCTAAGTAGCTTCCTTTTTTGGGCTGTGTGGTTTTTCCTCTGGTTCATTCATGTTTTCCAATTCAGGAACTTCACTGCCTTTTAGAAAGTTCACCCAAAACCTCCTCATTGGGTACCAGGGGGTTCACAAGAAGAATGAGTCACACACTGGCCAGATCCTATTGTCACATTCTGCCTTCAGTGGGTCACTCCAAATTGACACTGACCTCCCTGACAGCAAAATTAGGGCCCATGTGTTTTGGAATTCCCATCTTTCATGATTTTCACAGCTGGTAGCCAAAAGATAACCATTAAGGGTGAAATCTTGGTCCTTATTCAGATCAACAGTAAACTCCCAACATGACCAGGAGTTCACCCTAAATCCACTTGTAGGGACTTAAATAAATGTCCTGATTTATACCGACCATGAGCCTCCAGTGATTTTACCTAGAGTCATTCCATGGCCTCTAAGGCCGGGTGAGCTCATTTGGACCAATGATGAACTGACAGGAGAGTTGCTGAAATCTCACACTCACAGGCTTAGAGGTTCAGAACAATCAGGATAACATGTTTTTTTCTGAGGGGACAGAAGGATCAGCTCTCTCTGTGCCCCTGCATCTCTGGAAAGGACGAGAATCACCAAAAGGCAGTAAAAATAACCAGGTGGAGTTGGAAATTCCACTAGGGAGATAACAGCATGCACAATGTGTCTGCTTGCGTATGTGGAAATCTAGCCTTATGTACAGACTAAAGAGGCATATTGAGGCCTCCTGGAGTGGGGTAAGTGTGTTAGACTATTATGTAATTTCTACCATACTGTAGCAGAATGTATCTCACACCTTCTCCCGTCTGGATCATCCCTTCTCCTGTGAGCAACCCCTCAACAGCCTCGAGGTAATGTCAGCAATTGCCAACCAGAAGCATCCTCAGGAAGGGGTGTCTGGGTTTCTAGTGGGCTGCAATATGTTAAAGCTTCATGTCATTTTGAGAAAGAGTTACTCACACTGGCTACTTTTAGTCTCCATGTCCTTTGTCCTTCCCGCCGGGTCTGTCCCTCTCTCCTTCACCGCACAGCCTGAATTTTTGCTGATCTCCCCCTTTTCCCTGGCACAGATAGACTCTGAGTTTAACCTAGTCTGTGGAGATTATGTCATGAGCTGTCACTGTAGGGTCTGACACCTGCTTTTGGTCCTGGGTGAGGGGTATCACTGTGTGGTAGTAGTGTGGGTTCTGGGGTTGGGGGAAAGATAGACAGCGTTCGATATTGTGGGGCAAGCGGAGGGGTATACAGAGAGGTGGGAAGCGTTGGGGGTTAGGGGACAGGCAGGGAGGTATATGGACAGGTGGACAGCACCTGTTCGTGTGGGGACTGGGAACAGTGAGTACATAAACAGGAGAACAAACGCTAGGTGCTGTGAGAGCAGGGAGCGGCATGTACATGGTGATGCAGGCAGAGCTGTTGAAATTGAATTTTCCTTTGTGATTGTTGGTTCAAGGTCAGTGCTGGGACCTTTTCTGGCCTTGAATGCGTGTTGGTGGGTATCAGGGTCTCTCTTCCCTTGCAAGCCACAGAGCTACAGCTTAGGCGTCACAACCTTTACTCTGTTTTGTTTCCAATTGTTGTTGTTGTTACGTAACTTCAGGCATTTCACTGGTGAAAAGAACCATTGATCTTTGCTTCTCTGATGGTTCAATCTCCCATTATACTCTGATCCCCTGTCCATACTCTCCTTCCCCATCCCAGGGTGCCCTGATTCCAACAGTACGCTGGACGCTAGTGTCTGCTTCATGCTCCCCAGTCATTCCTGGCTCCCACACTCTCCAAGCCACCCCACACAGCTCTTCCTCTGCAGGGTGTGAGGTGCCTCTCATCACATCTGCTCCCTTAGCTGGGGAGTAATCAGTGACTGTGTCTCACCAGTGAGAATCTCAAACACTGCCTGAGGGTTCGGGGACTGCTACACAAGAACAACTTACAAGCAGAGAAATTTATGCATTATATATATATATATATATGATCTTGGTTTAAAAATTCTTCCCATGGTTAATTACTATCAGAATTAGAAAAGTGTATTCCTCATTTCCAGTCAGAATGTGTCTAACTTCAACTTCCAGCCATTGTATTGTGTGAGAACTTTCTCTGTTAGACTGAAGAGCTCACATTAAATATTTGTTCCCCATGTAGGTACTTAGAGATTGTGACCAAGTCTCCTATTAACACTAGAAGGTTGGTTTTAATTCTTCACTTATTCTGGTGGCTTGTCTCTCAACCCTCTGTCTCGAATTGTGGATTCCAAGAATGGATATAGAATGTCAGCAGCAGATTCACTAGCTCCAAATACAGAGGTAAAATAACATCTCTGTTCCTACTTGAGATTCCCCCAGTAATCATCCCTGGATCGCATTAGCTATTTTGGCCACATAATAATACTGGGAGTCTCATGTTTAGCTAATTATCCCTTCGTACTCCCAAATCATGTTCAGAGTCATTACGATTCCACAATAGAGATCAGCATCATCTGTCAGACAAAGCTGGGTGCCTGCAAGAAAGTGTCACACCAAAAGAAAAAGGGGAAGTAACAGAGGTGCATGTCTGTAGCCCTAAATACAAAGACCTTTGTGCTCTTCATATCCATTCTCTTGAGTATAAAGTCATAGCCCAGCAGGATATTGTCAGTGTCCATTGGGAAAATTGACTCCTTTTGAATATATGAACTGTACTGTAGATCAGACCTGTGGCCCATCCAGTCCAGTGTCCTCTGTCTGAGAATGACAGCCCCAGGTGCTGCAGTAGGAGGCATAAGAAACCCAGCAGTATGTTGATGGGGAGATGCCTTAACCATTCTGAGTGTGTCATCCTAATGCCTAACAGCTAAAGATTGGCTGGTTCCCTGAAATACATTGGCATATAGGCTTTCCAAAATATTTATTTCTCTGAAAGTACTGTAAATGGATAGTCTTGTGTTGTCAGTCAGGGAGAACACATTCTTTATCTCCTCTCTACCAGTCATCCCCCTGAAAACTCTCTACCAGTCATCCCCCTGAAAACTCTCTACCAGTCAGTAATTTACAGACTTTTCTCATATCCCTCTAATAGATCTCCTTTGTAAGGTAACAGTCCCAGTCTTTTCGACCTCTCTCCTTGATCATTCTCATTGCCCTTCCCTGAACCCCTCCAGCTCTGCAATATCCTGTGTGAGAAGGGTGCACCGTACCACCCAGAGGAGTCTAGAGGAGGGTGAAACATAAACTGACTGATCTCATGGCGTACTTTCTGTATGATTCCCCATCACACTCTTCTTGGACCCAATGTTTTTCTTAGTTCCTGCTTGCACTGTGAGTACGGTTTCACAAAGCTGTGTACTATGTCTTATACTGAATTTATACAATTAAATTAGAATCTTGAAAAGTGTTCAAGGACCTCAAGATTTTCCCTCTAAAAAGCATACATGCTGCAGTTATTTACACTGAAGTTCATCTGCCATCATGCCACCCATTCATCTGGCTTGGATACCTCCCTCTGATGACTTCTCTTTTCTTGAATAGGATCTAAATAATCTGGTGGCATCTGCAAATGTCCCCACCTCACTGCTCACCCCCATTCTAGATTATTAACTATAAAATATTTACCATACTATTTTTATCATGTATGTAACCCCCCCTCCCTCTGCTTCTCTCCCTTCAGGAGGCACTTTGAGTATTTCTGAGCCCGATCAACGCCCCAACCACCTCATGGCAGCTTTCAACCTCACCCCCTCTGATCCTTCACCATTTATCCTAATGGGCAACCCTGGACTGGAAGCTGCTCACATCTGGATTTCCATCCCTTTCTCTATGATCTACATTATCAGTCTGCTTGGAAATATCATGGTTCTGTTTGTTGTAGGCAAAGAGCAGACTCTGCACAAGCCGATGTACCTGCTGCTCTGCATGCTGGCACTCACAGATATCGGCATGTCTACCTCCGTCATTCCAAAGGCACTGTGTATATTTTGGTTTAATTTGAAAGGCATTACTGTGGGTGGCTGCCTCACCCAGATGTTCTTCATTCACATGGTTACTGTAATGCAGTCAGCCATTCTTGTTACAATGGCCTTTGATCGCTATGTTGCCATATGTAATCCTCTGAGATACTCCACCATCCTCACCAATGCACGAATAGCTAAGCTAGGGCTCTTGAGTTTGATAAGAGCTGTTCTCTTCATTCTGCCCCTGCCCCTGCTCCTGAGAAGGCAGTCATTCTATGCCAACCACATTATCCCCCATACGAACTGTGAGAACATGCCTGTGACAAAGATGTTGCATGGGGACTTCACAGTCAACAGGACATATGGCTTGGTGATAGCGCTTGCAGTCATCTGGTTAGACCTGATGCTTATTGCCCTGTCATATGGCCTGATCATCAGGGATGTTCTCAGAATCTCCTCCAAGGAAGCCCACCAGAAAGCCCTCAGCACCTGCACAGCCCACATCTGTGTGATGCTGATGTCTTACATGACCTGCATCTCCTCCTACCTGACACAGAGGTTTGGTCAAGGAATTGCTTCCCATGTACATGTCACCTTCGCTAACTTCTATCTCCTTGTCCCTCCCTTGCTCAACCCTATCATTTATGGGGCCAAAACCAAAGAGTTTCGTGACAAAATGGGCAAATACATCTGCAGAAGTTTATTGCCAGGGGCCACTGACTTTACAGCTGTGTGATAAGAGGGGGAAGGATATCTCCTCATTAATCAAGGATGCTCTGTCCCAGTTTGGCTGAGCTCAACATTGTGGAAGTTCAGAGTCTGAGAAGCTCCTCACACCTAACATCTTATCTGTCCATCACTATGCACTGTTCTCTCTGTTGCTGAGTTCTCTCTCTCTGGCCATCACCTGACCACTTTCATTTTCACCCGCCAGCCCCATTTTCATACACTCAGCCCATCAATCAGCCTTTCTGTGACTACCAGGCGATATTCACTTTTCTGATGTAGGGTGTGCTTGCGTTAGTCCCTCTCTGAACAGAGTTCTTGATCAGTTCAACAAACTGAAGCTACACTGATGAACCAGACTGTTAGAAACACAAAGACAAAGAAAGAAGCTACAATGCTGAATTTTTTAATCATACATAAAGCTATCCAGTGAGCAAAATTTAGCATGAGAATTGAGGACATTCTTCTAGAACTTGTTGGTGAGAGGTGTGAAACTGTGTTTTTGAACTGGACTGATGTGTTAAACTTGATAATGTTTTTGAGTCAAATTACCTACCACTTTGTGCAGCCAATTTTTGATTAGCTTTCAGCTGGACCTTTCAAAATACACACTAGCCATTCCCATTTTCAAAGACATGAAGAGTAGATGTCAAAATTTCATGTTGGAGCTTGTGAAAAAGGTGAAACATGGATTATCACCAAACATCTAGGTGACTGAATTGCTTACGGAACTAAGTCCTTCTGCTGCACTCAGCCCTGCATAAGTTAGAATGGCTAATATTTCACTTTTGCTATTGGTTTGTGAACACCTCGCGTATTTGGAGCAGCAGTGGAGAGTTTTGCCTACAATTCGCTGGCCTCATACTCAGGACAACCAAGTTGAGCAGTTTGGGGCTGAAGTTGTCAAACACATGTTTTTGTCAAGTTCATCTGAGAAAACAGTCTTTCAACTGCAGCGTTACTAAAAGGTAGGGACAGCAATGAAAGAGCAAACAAGCCAAGTTCAATAAAGTCTTTGTCCCCAGTGGCATCCATGTGTTTGACAACTTCAGCCTAAAACTGCTTAACCTGGTTGTTCTGAATATGAGGCCAGGCAAATGCAGAGCTATCATTTCTTTTCAAGACAAACTATGGACATTGACTACGCACACTGAATGCTGTTAGAAATAAATACCATAATCATTTTATTGTTGTTTTTGTACTACATACATTGTGGGCTCCTTTTGGGCTAATGTAATGTTTGAAACATTTATCAGTCCTCAACCAGGGTACAAGTACCAGTAGGGGGCTTTTGACTTTGATTATCGTCTCATAGCATTGTGGCTAGTGTGGACAAACTCCTGCTATGCCTTGTAGGTGTTTTTTTTTAAATAAATATTAAATCTGTACTAGGAATCTAATGAAAGTTTTCATTTGTTACTTATGTGTACACCAATCTATTAATAAAAAACCCAAACCCTTTCTTGAAAGAAGTGGATTGGGCTATTATCAGGTTAGTTTTTAAGTGATATTGGGCTAAGAATGCAGGAGAAATCTGGCAACCCCAGACCAGAGAGTCCAGAAAAACAGCCCAGAAGGCACAGTTGCACCGGAGGCAGAGCAGCAGCACTGAAGAAGAAGGCAGAGGTGGGGAGTGGTAGCAGACGAGAGTCAGGAGTTGGGTCAGCATGGGAGTCAGAGTAAAACTAGAGCAGGGAGTTGTGGGGCCAGAGCCAGGACAGTGGATGCCAGCCATGGCACAAGTAACACGGCAGCCAGTTGTGATGAGCAAGGTGAGGAAGCCACATGCAGAGGCCCCAGCAGTGGGAGATGATGCTCTGCAGGAAGGTTTTGAACACTGGACTCAGAAGCGGGGACATGAATCTGATGGGAGGGCAGATGCTGGGGAGAAGGGTCCTGCCACCTAGAGCCTGAGGGCCCGTACCACTGCCAGAGCAGGTGTCTTAAGAACATAAGAACATAAGAACGGCTGTACTAGGTCAGACCAAAGGTCCATCTAGCCCAGTATCTGTCTACCAACAATGGCCAATGCCAGGTGCCCCAGAGGGAGTGAATCTAACAGGCAATGATCAAGTGATCTCTCTCCAGCCATCCATCTCCATCCTCTGATGAACAGAGGCTAGGGACACCATTCTTTACCCTTCCTGGCTAATAGCCATTTATGGACTTAGCCACCATGAATTTATCCAGTTCCCTTTGAAACATTGTTATAGTCCCAGCCTTCACAACCTCCTCAGGTAAGGAGTAAGACCCCACTGAGATCTATGGCACTCTCCCAACACAGCCACTCTCAGTCCACATGGGAACCTAAATAAATTGCCTGACTTACTCCAGCCACAAGCCGCCAGTGATTTCAACTGGAGTCCTCCTGTGGCCTTTAAGGATGGGTGAGTTCATTTGGACCAAAAATAACAACTAACAAGAGTCTTGCTGAAATCTCACACTCACAGACTTATAGGTTCAGAACAATCAGGGTAATGATTTTGTGTGTAGGGAGAGGGGTCTTCTCTTTATGTGCCCTAGCATCTTCGTTTCTGAATAGGATGAGAATCATGAAAATAAAAGCAAGTTTCTGGCTTAAGGAAACCAGGTGAAGGTCCCAGAACGCACAGTGTGTGGTCGTGGTGGGGAGGATGTGCGGGGGGACATGCTGTATCTAGATCTCTGTGGCATGGGGTCCTGAAAATAGTCGAAATAGGGAACCAACATCCTGCCTAATGCACAGAGCAGCAAGGTGTGTTAAGGCCTCCTGGGGCAGAGGGGTGTCTCGGACAATAATGTAATGTGGACCATACTGTAGCAGATTGTCTCTGACACTGTCCCCCATATGGACCATCCCTGCTGCTGTGAGCACCCCCTCTACAGCCTCCTGGTAATGTCAGCAATTGCCAAGATGGAAAAACAGCCTCAGGAATGAGTGTCTGTGTTTCGAACAGGCTGCAATACAATAAAGCTTTGGGTCTTTTGAGGAAGAGTTATAAGTGCTGGTTCTTTTTAATCTCCATGTCCTCTCTCCCTCTCACCGGGTCAGTCTCTCTCTCTTTCCCTTCACAGGCTGAGCCCCTGCTGTTGGGGTTCCCTTCACCCCTGAGCAGGCAGTTCAGACAGATCTTCCACTTTTGCCCGTGCAGGCAGATGGTGAGTTTAACCGAGCCTGATGAGGTGTTTCTGTGAGCTGTCGCTGTGGGGTCTAGCACCTGGTGTTTGTCCTGGGTTAGTGGTATCACTGTGTGGCAGTAGTGTGAGTTGTGGGGATGGGGGACATAAATGGACAGGCAGGGAGCGTTCAGTGTTGTGGGATAGGTGGGGGGGTGTACAAGGGCAGGTGGGGAGCACTGGGGGTTGTGGGGCAGGCAGGGGCTGTACACAGATAGGCAAGCAAAAGGGGGATGGAAGCAGGGTGTACACAGACAGGCAGGAAGTAATTGGGGTTGTGGGGTAGTCAGAGGGCGTTCCTGTATAGGTGAGCAAATGCTGGGGGTTGTGGGAGTGGGGTGGGCTGTGGGGCAGGCAGAGGTTACATGGCCAGGCGGACAGTACTGCTTCATGTGGGGAAGGGGAGTGTATGTCCATGGGGAGGCAGAAAGCTCTGGTTCGTGTGGGCACTGGGAGCAGGGAGTACATGGACAGGTGAGCAAACGCTGAGTGTTGTGGGGGTGAGGAGCTACATTTTCATGGTCAGGCAGCCAGCACTGTTGAAACTGAATTTTCCTTTGTGATTGCTGGTCCAAGGCCAGCACCGAGACCTTTCTTGGCCTTGAATGCATGTGGGTGGGTCTCAGGGTCTCTCTTCCCTCACAAGCCACAAAGCTACAGCCTGGGTGTCACAACCTTTACACAGTTTTGTTTCCATTGTTGTTGCTACATAACTTCAGGCATCTCACTGGTGAAAAGAACCATCATCTTTTCTTCTCTGATGGTTCAATCTCCTATTATACTCTGACCTCCTGTCCCTACTCTCCTTCCCAATCCCAGGGTGCCCTGATTCCAACAGCATGCTGGGCGCTGGTCTCTGCTTCATGGTCCCCATCATCCCTGACTCCCACAACCTCCGAGCTGCTCTAGGCCCACCACAACTCTTCCTCTGCAGGGGGTGAGGTGCCTCCCATCACACCTGCTTCCTTGGCTGGGGAGTAATCAGTGACTGTGTCTCACCAGTGAGATGCTCACAAACGAGTGGCAAATACCACGCACCTGTGCTGCTTTTCTTATTGCACTCATAGATGTGGCATGAAGCTCGAGGGACTGCTACACAGGAACAACTAGCAAGCCGAGAAGTTTTCACATTATATCCTGAGAGATGGAAACTCTGGGACATGTGAGGGCCGAGATAAATACAGCTGCCATGTGCAGGAGCCACTGGCAGATGCCTGAAACAGTGGGCCACTGGGACCTAGATGCTAAACCCAGGATGCTCTGGGACCATTTCTAAGCAAGCTCCGTTAGCCATTTACAGCGATGCTTGTACATTCATTCCTCAGTACAGAGATTTTATGGACTAAGGTTATACTTTCCAAGGCGCCTCAATCACATGAGAATTTCTCCACATAGGGCAAAATTTACCATGGTCATGAATAGAAAAAAAGCCTTCAGTAAGCTCAGACTTGAGCATGCAGGCAAAATGCCTCCAGCTGCGTCCTGAGAACATGTTTGTAGATTCCAAAACCTGAAGGGACCATTGTGATCATGTAATCTGAGTTCCCACATAGCACAGGCCAGGGACTTGCCTGGAAATAATTTGGGTTTGAACTAGAGAAGGTCTTTTAGAGCAGCGGTTCTCTCCCAGGGTACAGGTACCCCTAGGAGTGCAGAGAGGCTTTCCAGGGGGTATGTCAACCCCTCTAGATAGTTGCATAATTTTACAACAGGCTGAAAAGTAGTAGAGAAGTCAGTACAAATAAAAATTTCATACAGACTTGTTTATACTGCTTTATATACTATACACCAAAATGTAAGTAAAATATTTATATTCCAATTTATTTACTTTAAAAGTACATGGTAAAAATTAGAATAATTTTTCAGTAATAGTGTGCTGTGTCTCTGGGGTATTTTTATGTCTGATTTTGTAAGTGAGTTGTTTTTAAGTGACGTGAAACTTGAGGTGTGCAAAACAAATGAGATTCCTAGAAGGGATCCAGTAGTCTGGAAATGCTGAGACCCATTATTGGAGAGAGACATCCAATCTTGGTTTTAAAATGTTACCTTTGGTTAATTACTCTCAGCATTTGATAAGTGTTACCTCATTTCCAGTCAGAATGTGGCTAACTTCAGCTTCCAGCCATTGGATTTTGTTAGACCTTCCTTTGCTAGACTGAAGAGCTCACATTGAATATTTGTTCCCCATGTAGGTACTGAGAGACTGTGACCAAGTCTCCCCTTCATACTATAAGGCAGGTTTTAATTCTTTACTTATTCTGGTGGCTCGTCTCTCCACCCTTCTTGAATTGTGGATAGCAAAAATGGATACAGGATTCCAGTAGCAGGTGCACTAGCACCAAATACAGAGGTAAAATAACCTCTCTGCTCCTACTTAAGATTCCCCCAGTTAGCATCCCAGGATTGCATAAGCTATATTGGCCAAATGGTAAAAGTGGGAGTCTCATTGGTTAGTTAATTATCGCTTCACACCTCCAAATCTTGTTCAGAGTCATGGCACTTCCTATGATTGAGGGCAGTATCGTTATCTCTCAGGCAAAGCTGGATGCCTGCAAGAAAGTGTCTCATCAAAAGAAAAAGAGGAAGTGACAGAGGTCCAGGCCTGTAGCCTTAAATAGCAAAACCCTTGTGCTCTTCATGCCCCTTCTGATGAGCACAAAGTCATAGCCCAGCAGGATTATGTCTGTTTCCATGAGGGAAACTTGGCTCCTTTCCAATATAGGAATTGCATCATGATACATGGTACATGAGGGGATGAGCTGACCATAATGAGAGTATCCCCATAATGCCCAACAGCTAGAGACTGGCTTGTGCCCTGAAACAAATTGGCGTATGACAGTGTTTCCCAAACTTGGGACACCTCTTTGTAGGGAAAGCCCCTGGTAGGCCAGGCTGGTTTGTTCACCTGCTCCGTCCACAGGTCTGGCTGATCGCGGCTCCCACTGGCTGCAGTTCGCTGCTCCAGGCCAATGGGAGCTTCAGGAAGCAGAGGCCAGTACATCCCTTGGCCCGTGCTGCTTGCAGCAGTGCCCATTGGCCTGGAGAAAGGAACTGCGGCCGCTGGGAGCCATGATTGCCCGGACCTGCGGACGCGGCAGATAAACAAACCAGCCCGGCCCACCAGGGTCTCTTCCTGCACAAGCAGCATCCCAAGTTTGGGAAATACTGTCCTATGGGCTTTCCAAAATATTTTTTTGCTGTAACTATGGTAACTACTTAGTCTCACTATCCATATAAATATCCAAACATTTCCTGATTCTTGTTTAGCTCATGGTCTCAGCTACCTTTTGTGGCAATGGGTTTTGCAGTTTAATTAGGCATCAAGTGAGGAAAGAATTCTTTTTTTAACTGTTTTGAATTTGCCACTCTTCAGTTTAATTGAATGTCCTCTTGATCTTGTGTTATCAGACAGGCAGAACACATTCTTGATCTACGCTTTAGCAGTCAACCCTCTGAAACCTCTCTATCAGTCAGTAATTTAAAAAATTTTCTCATGTCCCCTCTTATTCATCTCCTTTGTAAGGTAACAATCACAGTCTCACCAATCTCTCTCTCTATGAGAGTTTCCCCAGGCAACTGATCATTCTCGTTGGCCTTCCATGAACCCCTCTCATTCTGCAGTACCCTGTGTGAGAAGGGTGCCCGGTACTGCACAGAGGAGTCCAGATGAGGGTGAAACATTGACTTACTGATCTCATTGTATTTTCTGTATGATTCCTCATCCCACTCCTCCTGGATCCCAATATTTCCTTTGTGTCCTCTGTGTTTGCACTGTGTGTAGGACTTCCCAAAGCTGTGTACCCTGATGCTCAGATACCTATACTGAATTCATATAGTTAAATTAGAACCTCCTAAGATGTTTGAGGAATACACATTTTCTCCTCCAATTCACTCCAGTTATTAACATCCAAGTTTATCTGTCATTATGCCACCCATTCACCTGGCTTGGTTAGCTTCTTCTGAGGGCTTCTCTGGATTTGAGTATGATCTAAATAATCTGGTGGCATCTGTAAATGTTCCCACCTCACTGCTCACCCCCCTTTCTAGATTGTTAGTAGCTCTAAAATTGCTATTTCTGATAATCTGTGTAAACCCCTTTGCTTTGCTTCTTTCCCTTCACGGGCACCTTGAACATTTCTGAGCTCGATCGAAGCATCAACTACCTCATGGAAACTTTCAACTTCACCACCTATGACCCTTCAACATTTATCCTAATGGGAATCCCTGGCCTAGAAGAGGCACATCTCTGGATTTCCATCCCTTTCTCTATGTTCTACATTATTGGCCCGTTGGGAAATTTCATGGTTCTGTTTGTTGCAGGCAAAGAGCAGACCCTGCACAAGCCAATGTATCTGCTGCTCTGCATGCTGGCACTCTCATACATCGACATATCTACCTCCGTCATGCCAAAGGCACTGTGTATATTTTGGTTCAATTTGAAAGGCATTACTGTGAGTGGTTGCCTCACCCAGATGTTCTTCCTTCATGCGGTTTCAGGTATGTACTCAGGTGTCCTCGTGATAAAAGCTTTTGATCGCTACGTTGGCATATATAACCCTCAGAGATACGCCACAATTCTCACCAACGTATGAATAGCTAAGTTAGGGCTTGTGGGTTTGATACGAACTGTTCTCTTTATTCTGCCAATGCTCCTACTTGTGTACAGGCTGCCATTCTGTGCCAACCGCATTATCCTTCACACATATTGAGAGCATATGGCTGTGGCAAAGATGTCATGTGGGGACTTCACAGTCAACAGGATGTATGGGTTGGTGGTAGCATTTGTGGTCATTGGGTTAGACCTGACACTCATTGCCCTGTCCTACAGTCTGATCATCAGGGCTGCCCTCAGAATATCCTCCAAGAAAGTCCATCAGAAAGCCCTGAACACCTGCACATCCCACATCTGTGCGATGCTGTTGTCTTCTATAGCCTGCCTCTTCGCCTACCTTACACAGAGATTTGGTCAGGGAATTGCTTCCCATGTGCATATCACCTTCACTAACTTCTTTCTTCTTGTCCCCCCCATGCTCAACCCTATCATTTATGGAGTCAAAACCAAAGAGCTTCGTGATAAAGTGGGCAAATACGTCTGCAGACGGTGATAGCCATGGAGCACGACTTAAGGCTGTGTGAAAAGAGGGGGAAAGAAATTCTCCTCAGTAATGAAGAGGGCTCTGTCCCATTTTCACTGAGCTCAGCATTGTGGAAGTTCAGATTTTGAGAAGCTTCTCACACCTAATGTCTTATCACTCCATCATGAAGCACTGCTCTCTCCTGCAGAGTTCCCTCTCTCTGACCATCACCTGATCTCTTTCAGTGTCACCCATCACCCCTGTGTTAGGATACAGATATTCAGGCCTGTCTGCAAAGGCCTACACTTTAACAATTCAGGTGTATTCTTATCACTTAACTAGTTACAGAGGTATAAAAAGAAGAATCAAAGATCACTGTCTGTGGAATGGCCTTCTCTTACTGTGACAGGCTAAGGCCTTCAGCTAAGATGTAGTTAGGCAGCCATAAGCTGGGAAGTGTATGGTCACATCCTCACATTCCAAACTAGTCACATTGAAATAAGGTGCTATTGGGCTGTTAGGAATACAATCCTGTCCTGATATTCCATCACCTCCAGAGAAAGGGAAAAGCCTAGAAGATGTAAAAGGAAACTTAGTTTGATAGCATCCTGTCTGGCAAGAACTCACTTATCAATAGACACAGCTGGAGAACCTTTATATCTGTATAGATGTAGTTGTGAAATCCTCACTTCTGTATTGTTTTGTATATTTATTTGCATAGTCTCTGTCTGGTTCTGTAATTTTCTGTCTACTGTATAATTAATTTTGTTGAGTGTAAACCAGTTAAGGTGGTGGGATATAATTGGTTAAATAACCATGTTACAATATGTTAGGATTGGTAAGTTAAATTTCAGTAAAATGATTGATTAAGGAATAGCTAAGCAAAACTCAGGTTTTGCTATATAATTTGAAATCATTCAGGAAGTGAGGGAGGGAATGGGAACAGGGACTGGGGATGGGGGAATTGGGATCATGTTTTGCTAAAGGAGGAAATGGGAACAGGGGATGGGAACAGGAACAGGGACAAAGGCAAGGCTCTGCGGTGTCAGAGCTGGAAAGGGGGACACTAAGGAAGGAAACTGAAATTATGCTTGATTGCACTTTTGGACTTTGGGTATTGCTGCTCTCTGTTCATGCGAGAAGGACCAGGGAAGTAAGAGGGTGAACGAATAAGCCCTCTAATACCCTGAATCCCAAACATCCTATCACTCGGCCTTTTTGTGACTACTAGACCACCAGAAAATACTGCACTTTTCTGACAGAAGGTGGGTTTCCATTAGTTCCTGTGTGAACAGGGTTCTTAGTCAGTTTGACAAACTGAAGCTACACTTTTGCATAGTTAAAGATGAAGAAAGAAACTACAGTGCTGAACAGCGATCCAATGAACAAAATTTACCTGATTTTTCCACTTTTCATTCTTCTGTAATCCTGGAGAATAAACCAAATGCTTCAGTAGGAAAGTGCAAAGATAGTAAAGTTGCTGCAGGAATTGAGGCTAGAGGTTGTTGGTTAGAGATGTGAAACTGTGTGTTTTTAAGAACTGGACTGATGTGTTAAACTATGATCTCAACTTTGATTCACGTTACTTACCACTTTGCAAGGCCAATTTTAGACTTTCTTTCAGCCGGACCTTTCAAAACACACCCTAACCATTCCCATTGTTGAAGCTATCAAGAGTAGGTGTCAAAATTTCATGTTGGAGTTTGTGAAACGGGTGAAACAGAGATTATCACCAAACATCCAGGTGGCTGAATCACTTCCATCACCAAGTTCTTCCGCTGCACACAGCCCGGCACGAGCTAGATTGGTTAATATCTCATATTTGCCATTGGATTGTGAACATCTTGGACAATTGGAGCTGAAGTGGAGAGTTTTGCCGATGATTCACTGGCCTCATACTCAGGACAACCAAGTTGAGCAGTTTTGGGTTAAAGTTGTCAGACACATGGATGTCGCTGGGGACAAAGATTTTAGTGAACTTGGCTTGTTCGCTCTTTCGTCGCTGTCCCTACGTTTTTGCAACACTGCAGTTCAAAGACTATTTCTCAGATGAACTTAATAAAAACAAAACTGCACAATAAGATGCAAGAGGAACTTTTAGAAAACGTTCTTCATGTTAGGGTGTATATGCAACGACACAAGTTCTCTTGTGAGCAGTTTGCACCAAGAAAAGAAACGATTGCACTGGTCTCTGCTGATGTAGGACCAGCACCAGAAGCATTCTACTTCCAACAAAGACAGTGAGGATGAAATGTTGCATTTCAGTAACATGGCAATTCCACACAACATATGGAGATTGACTACCATTATTGAATGCCATTAGAATAACTACCATATTAATTTTACTATTGTTTTTGTACTACATCCATTTTGGTTTTCTTTTGGGTTATTTTATCACTGTCACTCTGTGTTTCTGTTTGAAACATTTACCATTCCTCAATCAGGCTACTAAAACCAGTAGGGGGGATTGAATTTGATTTTCCTCTCATAGCTTTGTTCCTAAGGTGGACAAACTCTTGTTATGCCTTGTAGCTTTTTTTTTTAATAATAAAATTCTAATTTGTACTAGGTATCTAATGAAAATTTTCATTTGCTACTCCATGTATACACCAATGTATTGTTAAAAAAAAAGCTTTGTTACGCCCTGTCATAACCTATTCCCAGATTTGGACCTTAGCGTCCAAAATATGGGGGTTAGCATGAAAACCTACAAGCTTAGTTACCGCTTGGACCTGGTAAAGCTGCCACCACCCAAAAAATTAGAGTGTTTTGGGGCACTCTGGTCCCCCCAAAAACCTTCCCTGGGGACCCCAAGACCCAAATTCCTTGAGTCTCACAACAAAGGGGAATAAACCATTTCCCTTCCCTTCTCCCCTCCAGGTGTTCCCTCCCTGGGTTCCTGGAGAGATACACAGAAGCAAGCTCCGTGAATCTAAACAGAGGGATTCCACCCTCTCTATTTCCAGTCCTGGAAAACACAAGCACTTCCCTCTTCACCCAGAGGGTATGCAAAGTCAGGCTAGTAAATCTAACACACAGAGATTTTCCCCCCTGACTCCTTCCTCCCACCAATTCCCTGGTGAGTACAGACTCAATTCCCTGGAGTTCCCCCCCAAAGAAAAACTCCAACAGGTCTTAAAAAGAAAGCTTTATATAAAAAGAAATAAAAAGTACATAAAAATGGTCTCTCTGTATTAAGGTGACAAATACAGGGTCAATTGCTTAAAAGAAATATGAATAAACAGCCTTATCCACAAAGAATACAATTTAACACATTCCAGCAACTACACACATGTAAATACAAAAAAACAAACCTATGAATCACTATCTTATTTTTTGTACTTACAACTGGGAAACAGAAGATTAGAAAACAGGAGATAGAAATCCTCTCATAGCCGAGAGAGAGACAGGCAGAACACAAGAACAAAGGACTCACACACAAACTTCCCTCCACCCAGATTTGAAAAAGTCTTGTTTCCTGATTGATCCTCTGGTCAGGTGTTTCAGGTTACTCCTTTCCAGGTAAAAGAACATTAACCCTTAGCTATCTGTTTATGACATGCCCCCTCAGTCACATCAGCACCCAGCCAGAATGGGGTGGAAAGTCAGGGTTGGCGGTGGCCAATGGCATCCCATCCCCTCTGCATCAGGCACCCACATCAATGTGGCCATGGCCAGATACCACAAGGCCCCCTGGGACTAAGTGTCTGCTGAGCCAGCAGGCCTCAGTTAGTTGGGTCACATCCAGCCCTGAGCAACAGCCTCATTGTGATGTCCACATGCACGCCCTACTCAGGAACTGTGAAAGAGTGTGAACACTTTGAGGAGACATAAGAGATCCTAATGGATCATCAAAGGCCTGCTGACCCCTGTGCTGGGCAATGACCCAGGGCAGGTCAGTTTCTGAGGGGACACATTCCCCACCTCAGTGAGACTGAGGAACTCCCTTGGTGGATACCCAGACAAACTCCCTATTTTAATGTATATTCAAACTTTATTGTATATTCCTATTTTAATAGCAGCAAAGAGTCCTGTGGTACCTTACAGACTAACAGACGTATAGGAGCATGAGCTTTCATGGGTGAATACCCACTTCGTCGGATGCATGTAGTGGAAATTTCCAGGGGCAGGCATATATATGCAAGCAAGAATTAGGCTAGAGATAACGAGGTTAGTTCAACCAGGGAGGATGAGGCCCTGTTCTAGCAGTTGAGGGGTAAAAACCAAGGGAGGAGAAACTGCTTTTGTAGTTGGCTAGCCATTCACAGTCTTTGTTTAATCC
Organism: Gopherus evgoodei; assembly: GCF_007399415.2. NCBI lineage: Eukaryota > Metazoa > Chordata > Testudines > Testudinidae > Gopherus > Gopherus evgoodei. The sequence goes on from NW_022060038.1 coordinate 2,142,230, forward strand.
TGAGCTAATGGTGTCATCCAATGAAGGGAGTATTCACTCACAAAAGCTCATGCTTCAATACATCTGTTGGTCTATAAGGTGCCACAGGACTCCTTGCTGCTTTTACAGATCCAGACTAACCCGGCTACCCCTCTGATCCTATTTTAATGTATCTTCCAAATTTATTACTAACTCTTGAATACAACAATTGAAACAATTGTAGAAAAATCTAGGTTGCTTTCTGCCACTTTTTTTGCTGTTCACCAAGCTTGGAGTAAATCATCTAACTTTTGGAGACATCCTGCTAGGGCAAAGCCCCGTGAATTTATACTGTTACCCCACTACAACTAGCAAACTAGAAACTGACTTTAACCAGAAGTGAAATTGACACTTTCCCATCACTTTCATGGTATTGCCAAACCAGAGATTTAAAAATCAGGAATCAGGCTCACCAAAGTTCATGAGATTATGTAAAAATAATAGATTTGGTGATCTTTTTATTCGCCATCTGCTTTTTAAGCTTTGAGAGTGCTCTGCGGTCATATTTTGAAGCTTCCTCCACAGCAATGAGGGCTAGAAACTTCATTTTCTTTAAGACTTCCAAAACTTCTGGCCAGTGACAAATGTCCTGTATAAAATGGGGAGTTGACAGGAGTCCGCCCTCCCCACCTCCAAATGTCGCCTCTGGTCTAGACATCAGAGAAGTCACATGGAAGAGTCCCAGAGGACTGTGAGAAGTAACTGTGGGTCCTGCATTTGGAGGTGAAGGGACCTAGGTGAGCTGTGTTTTGTCTGGTTGTGTCACTGAGGGGCGTGTGGCAGGATCTCAAGAAAAGAGCTACGATTTCGGTAACCCATACAGAGCACGTTTTTACTGTTGTGTATGTATGCTTAAGTATCACTCAGTAAATGGTGTGTGTTTTCTGGATAGGGTCTCCTAGTCTCTAAATCAAAGCCCCTTGATGCAGAACCCCACTCTTACCAGCAGGGTAACACCATGAAGTCACAAGACCTCATCAGACTCTCCCTAGCACTGGCCAAAACAGCCATTAATCAACCCAGGAGGATGACATTCCACAGGAAGTTTCCCTGAAAAAAGGGAGGGGGAGTGTGTCTGTTTCTGTTCCTTAGCTGTCTTATACACCTGGGCAGTGTTCCTCTGGCCAGTTTCACTGACTCCTTGAACACTTTTTTAGTATAGACGGATTGATCTAGCAGTCATAAATATACAGCTTAGGGTAGCATAAAATCCCTCCTGAGCAGCTGTACTGAATCCTTACCTATAAGGGATTAAGAAGCTCAAATAACCTAGTTGGCACCAACAAGGAAAGAAGATATTTTTAAATCTCTCTCTGTGTGTGTGCGCGCGCGCTCTCTCTTTGTTGTTCCCTCTCTGGATGGAGAGAGAGGGACCAGGCAGGAAAAAACCATCTCCTGAAAACATACCTAAAATGAGCATCTAAGCTTACAAATATTGTAAGTAAGGGCAAGGAAATGTGTTAGATTATCTTTTGTTTTAGCTAGTGAGTTTTCCCTAGGCCAAGAGGGAATTTTATTCCTGTTTTTTGTAACTTTGAAGCTGAGCCTAGAGGGAAATCCTCTGTGTTTTAAATCTTTTTATTACCCTGTAAAATTACCTTCCATCCTGATTTTGCGGATGTGATTCTTTTTCTTGTTCTTTATGAACCTGATTGATTTTCAGAGTCCTACAGACAAAGAGTCTGGTTGGTACTCACATTATTTTCAAGCCTCCCCAGGAAAGGTGGTGAAGGGACCTGGGGCAATATTTTGGGGAACTATGGACTCCAAGTGACCCTTTTTCTCAATTTTTGTGTAAATCACTTGGTGGTGGCAGCAATACTGTCCAAGGACAAGGAAAGGAACCCTGACAGTCCCCATCCTGCTCCCGAGCTTAAACCTTTCACTCACATGCTACTTTCTGTTTCCCCGTTTTGTCCCTATCAAGGCTGTTTCCTCACTTGGACACTTTGAGTACAGAAGGTGGGGGTCTGCAAAAGACCTTAAAAGCACTTGCCACCTCTGACTTGCATTAAAACTCCCCAAGGTTACAGATTCCCTGGCCTTGGACTGTTATTGCTGCCACCACCCAAAATGCAAAAAACCTCCTTGAGAACCCAGGAAGTCACATTTGGGAATTCCTTCCTGTGAGATCTTGAAAAAAAAAGTGCTCTTGAGACCTACTGAGAAATATGGAACTTTATTTCCTCTCAGTCATTTGGTTTAGCAATATTAGACACGTGCACACAGAACCTCCACCTCAGATCATGTTCTTAAAGGAGTGATTTTTATTAAACAAAGAGAAAACAGATCTGGTAAAACATTGCTTGGTTGCTAGGTGTTATAGCACAATTACAAAAAAAAATTGAAGTACAGAGAGTTGCTTCCTTGGGATTCAGCTCGAAAATTTACAGTACAAGGGGGAAGTTACATGTGCTCAGCACAGAAAATCCAACAAACTCAAAATAAAGAAATAACCTGATAGCAATCCAAATGTAGCAGTTGTTTGATTCCTTTACCACTGTGTTCTCCCCCGAGCAGGGTATAACAAAGTAATACACCACAGTGAGTGGAGAAGTCCCATTGTACTAATTCTGACACAGGATAGCACAACCCCTTTTCTGCATCAATTTTTGAAAGATCAACACAATGTTGAAATTTGATGATTACTGGATGCAGAGAGGAGATGAAATATCAGAACAATTTAAGCCTCCAGATATATAGTGTGAAAAAGTTCCTCCTCTACCTTAGTGGGTCCTGCGCTTATTGGCGGATTTGTTCACCTCAGTGATCTTCCCTTCTTGTGGAACCCACAATGTGGGTCAACTCCTCCTGTGTCTGATCAGGAGTTGGGAGGTTTGGGGGGAACCCGGGCCCGCCCTCTACTCTGGGTTCCAGCCAAGGCCCCGTGGATTGCAGCTGTCTATAGTGCCTCCTGTACCAGCTGCATGACAGCTACAACTCCCTGGGCTACTTCCTCATGGCCTCCTCCAAACACCTTCTTTATCCTCATCACAGGACCTTTCTCCTGGTGTCTGATAATACTTGTCCTCTTCAATCCTCCAGCAGTACACTCTCTCACTCTCAGCTCCTTGTGCCTCTTGCTCCCAGCTCCTCACATGCACTTCCTCTCCTATAGCTCCTCCCTGCCTGACTGGAGTGAGCTCCTTTTTAAACCCAGGTGCCCTGATTAGCCTGCCTTGATTGGATACAGGTGTTCTAATTAAAGTAGCTATCTCTACTGCCCTCTAGAAAGCTCTTAACTGGTCCCAGGTGCCTTGATTAACCTGGAGCAACTGCCATTTGTTTACCAGGGTCCTAGGGATTTGTTTAGCCTGGGGCTAACATACCTGTTTCTCAGTACTTTACTGTAGCCATCTAACCTTGCCCCATCACAATAGCCATTTGAAACCTTACAAAGGTATATTGGCAAATCCCTTGATGTCAGGATCCTGGGAGAAGAAAGCCTTTGCCACACCCTATGGCTTTGATTAATTAAGCATCACTTAATTTGTCCTTCACAGAGTGGCATTGACTTTGCAGAGGCTAATGCAGTATATATTACAACTGCATGGGCAGTACGCAGTAGTACGCTGCTACGATCAATTGAAAATGGTTTTTGGTTCGGTATCTTGTGACAGTATAGCCACATATAATGTGGATGGCAGTACATTAAACACTGGGAAAAAAACAACAAAAAAAATTGTCAATTGCTAGGCTGAACAACAGCATGCAAGTCTCAGTTTGCCCTGACAATCTGAGCCCCTGGTATCAGCAAATCATTTCTCCAGTCCCGGGGGAGTTTCTCAAACAGAAGTTCTCCTGAGTCTATTTACTGCTCATCCCACAGCTCACAGAGCTAAGGGAGTTTTCCAGGAGTCCTGGCCAACCTGAGAGTCTGCAGTGAATGTACAGGGGAATCATAAAGATCGCTGCCCAACAGGTCGAATAGATTTCTTCCCTCTGCTGAGTGGGATTACGGTGAGTTTCCTGTTTCTGCACTAATGTTAGTGCTAAGGGCTGAGGGAGGGTTCCAAGATGCAAGTCGAGAACCATCTGGGCAGGAATTCACCAGCACAGTGATGTGAACTGTTTAGTATTGTTAGAGACATCAAAGGATTTACCTGAGAACATTGAAACTACAAATATATTGGGAATAGTTTAGACAAATATTTGTTTTTAAGAACATCCATTGTCTCTTACTGTGTCCCTCTATCTGTCTCAGTAGTTTCTTTTTTTGGGTCGTCTGATTTTTCTCTGATTCACTCATTTTCTCCAATTCAGCAACTTCACTGACCTATTAGGAAATGCAGCCAAGACCTCTGCAGTGGGTATCTGTGCTACCAGAGGGTTCACAACCAGAATGGGCAGCACATTGGCCAGATTCTGGTCTCTCATTTGACCATCGCTGGGTCACTCCAGATTGACACTGGCCTCTCTGAGAGCCAAATCAGGGCCCGTGTGTTTTGGAATCCCCACCTTTCATGCCTGGTCTCAGAACACCTCATAAACTGGAGTTTCCTTCATGGCAATGTCAGCAATTGCCAGCATGGAAAAGCAGCCTCAGGAAGAGGAATCTGGGTTTCTAAGAGGCTGCAATACGTTAAAGCTTTGTGTCGCTTCGAGGAGGAGTTACTCACTCTGGCTCCTTTTGTCTTCACGTCCTCTGTCCGTAATGTTGAGTCTGTCTTTCTCTCCTTCCCTGCACAGGCTGAGCTGCTGCTGGGTTCCCTTCACCCCCGGAAAGGCAGTTCAGGCTGATCTCCCCCTTTTCCCTAGTGCAGGCAGACACTAAGTTTAACCTCTTCTGAGGAGATATTTCTGTGAGCTGTTACTGTGGGGTCTGGCACCTGAGTGAGGGGTATCGCTGTATGGCAAGGATGGAAGTTGCAGGGACCTGCCCTGGCAAGCCACAGAACTGCAACCAGGGTGTCACAACCTGGACATTCTATAACAGATTTAAAAGTAGCCATACTTGAACAAAAAAACTTCAGAAACAGACTTCAAAGAGAAACTGCATTTCTTTCATTTGCAAATTTAACACCATTAATTCGGGCTTGATAAGGGACTGGGAGTGGCTGGCTCATTACAGAAGCAACATTACAGAAGCAGCTTTTCCTCTCCTGGAACTGACACCTCCTCATCAATTACTGGGAGTGAACTACATCCACCCTGATCGAATTGGCCCAGTCAATACTGGTTCTCCCTTCTCTTCATGTGCCTGCATCTGTAACTTTTACTCCACGCATCTGAAGAAGTGCGATTTTTACTCATGAAAGCTTATGCCCAAATTAATCTGTTAGTCTTTAAAGTGCCACCAGATTCCTTGCTGTTTTTGTGGATACAGATTAACATGGCTACCCCCTGATTTTTATCAAATATAACTATTTGTTATTACTGTTATAAAGTGTGTAACCCCCTTGCTGTGCTTCTCTCTCTTCACAGGATCCTGATCCACTCATCGACCATCTCATGGTAGATTTCAGCCTCACCCCTTCTGATCCTTCAACATTAATCCTAAATGGCATTCCTGGGCTAGAAGCTTCCCACATCTGGATTTCCATCCCTTTCTCTATGTTCTTTGCAATTGGCCTGTTGGGAAATTTCATGCTTCTGTTTGTTGTAAGCAAAGAGCAGACCCTGCACAAGCCGATGTACCTGCTACTCTGGATGATGGCCCTCACAGACATTGCCACATCTACCGCTGTCGTGCCAAAGGAACTGTGTGTATTTTGGTTCAATTTGAAAGGCATTACTGTGGGTGGCTGCCTCACCCAGATGGTCTTCCTTCATGCAGTTTCTATTATGCAGTCAGTCATCCTCGTGGCAATGGCCTTTGATCGCTATGTTGCCATATGTAACCCTCTGAGATATACCACCATCCTCACCAATGCACGAATAGCTAAGCTAGGGCTCTTGAGTTTGATAAGAGCTGTTCTCTTCATTCTTCCCCTGCCCCTGCTCCTGAGAAGGCAGCCATTCTGTGCCAACCTCATTATCCCCCATACGTACTGTGAGCACATGGCTGTGGTGAAGATATCATGTGGGAAAGTCACAGTCAACAGGATGTACAGCTTGTTGATAACATTTGTAGTTTTAGGGTTAGACCTGATGCTCATTGCCCTGTCCTATGGTTTGATCCTCAGGGCTGTCCTCAGAATCTCCTCCAAGAAAGCCCATGAGAAAGCCTTCAACACCTGCACAGCCCTCATCTGTGTGATGATGATGTCTTATCCTCCCTTCTTCTTTTCCACTCTGACACATACGTTTGGTCAGGGCATCGCTCCCCACATTCATATTATCTTGGCCAACCTCTATTTCCTCCTCCCCAAGATGCTCAACCGTATTATTTATGGGGTCAAAAACAAAAAACTTCATGAGAAGGTGGTTAAATGCACTTCCAGAATGTGATCTCTGGGGCCACTGACTTTAAACCTTCCTGACTAGGGGAGGGAAGATATCTCCTTGTTAATCATGGGTGCTCTCTCCTACTTTGGCTGAACTCAGCATTCTGGAAGTTCAGAGTCTGAGAAATTCCTCACACCTAATGTCTTATCACTCCATCACCAAGCTCTGCTCTCTCCTTAGCTGAGTTCCCTCTCTCTGGCCATCACCTGACCTCTTTCAGCATCACCCATCAGCCCCCAACTCCCAGACACCCTACTGATATGCCTTTCCATGACTTCCAGACTATCAAAAGATACTGCAGCTTTCTGGCACAAGGTTGCTTTGTATTAATCCCTGTGTGAACAGAGTTCTTGATCAGTTTGACAAACTAAAGTTGCGCTTTTACATAGCCAAAGACTGAGAAAGAATCAACACTGCTGAACTTCTTTTTCATAGGTGCAGCGATCCGGTGAGTAAAATTTACCTGATTTTGCTAGGTTCAGTAATTCAGGTATCTTGGAGGATAAACCAAGTGTTATGGTTGGAAAATAATAATACAGGAAATCTGCTGCAGATATTAAGGACATTCTTCTAGAGCTTACTGGTGAGAGTTGTGAAACCATGTATTTTTGAGAACGGGACTGTTATATTATACTGTAATCAAAACCATTGAGTCGTTTTCCAGTTGGAACTCTCAAAACAGACACTAACAGTTCACATTGATGAAGATGTCAAAATAGATGTAGAGATTTTATGTTGGAGTTTTTGAAACAGATGAAACAGAGATTGCCACCAAATGTCAAGGTGATCGGATGGCTTGCAGTACTAAATCCTTCTACTGCACTCAGCTCGACATGACCTAGATTGGCTGATATTTCATTTTTGCCATTGGTTTGTGGAGACTTTGGACAGTTGGAGCAGCAGTGTAGATTTTTGCCTTTGATTCACTGGCCTCATGCTCAGGGAAACCAAGTTGAGCAATTTGAAGTTCTTGAACACACAGATTCTGCTGAGAACAAAATCTTTAGTGAATGTGTCTTGTTTGCTCTTTCATTACCATTGCTACCTTTTGGCAATGCTCTAGTTGAATGATTTTCTCAGATGAACTTGATAAAAAACAAAATTGTGTAAGAACATGCAAGAGGAACTTTTAACAGACATTCTTCTTATGACACAAAATCTGTTGTGAACAGTTTGCACCAAAGAAAGAAATGAGGGCAGTGGTCACTGCTGACGTATAAGCAGCAGGAGGAGCATTCTGCTCCCAATGAAGATAGTGAGGATGAAATGTTGCCTTTTAGAAATTAACAGCAAGAAACTAATTCAACTGAAAATATGGGCATTGACTACCATCAGTGAATGCCAGTAGAAAAAAAATAACATAATACTGTGATTGTTGTTTTTACACTACATATGTTTTGGTCTTCTTTTGAGTTATTTTTAATACTGCAATTCTGTGTTGTTGTTGTTTTTTAAACACCTGGCAACCCTCAATTGGGATACAAGTACCGGTACTGGGATTTTGATGTTGAATTTGATTATCATCTCATAGGCTTGTTACTAATGTGCACTAGCTCCTCCTGGGGCTTGCAGCTTTTAAAAAAAATAAAATAAAATCTGTACTAGATATCTAATGAAATCTTCCATTTCTTTCTTGATATATAGGCCAACGAGTTGATTAAAAACCAAAACCAAAGCCATTTTATTCAAGAAATAGATTGAGTTATTTTTGGATTAGTTTTTAAATTTCGGCTAATAGTGCAGTAGAAATCTGGCAATTTTTCGAGCAGAGCTGGAGGCAGAGCAGCAGCAGCCAGAAACAGAAGGGGAAGAGAAGCATCCCAGAAGGCAGAAGGGTTTATGTATACCTGATGCAACAACAGATGCTGGGGAGAAAACTACTGCAACCTGGAGCTGGAGGGAGTGTAACCACCACCAGAACAGGTGCCTTACTTGGGGTATCTGACAGAGCAGCCACAGCCTGGGTTGGAGGCCTGGGAAATGTGAAGAACAAACTGAGAACTTTTCTTACATCCCAGAATCAGTTGTTCGTGGTGTTCCCCTTGCCCACAGAGTGGGGTTCCTTGTTTCTTGAACATTTCTCATGTTTTCATTTTTTTTAACAATTACCGTTCAGTAAATTATATTTGTCTTGAACTTAATGTAGTGATCAATGGGCCACAGAAGCATTTGGTGTGAAGAGTGGGGTCACCCTAGCACCTGTCCTAACTGACCACGATGAGACTGGGGGTTCATCCTGCCAGGAATCCTGGGCCCTGCCTTGTCGCCATTATGAGGACTCTGCCACACAGCAGAGTGGAAGGGGAGTCCTTGAGGTCAGGCAGATCTCTGGGTAAAGGGAGTGGAAGTGGGGACTCAAACCCTTTCACTAGCCAATTCTCCTGGGTGCTGCAGAAGCCACAACAGCAGGACCATTGCCCTGCATACAGTAGGGAAGGGGACAAACTGGATTTTGGGCTGGATTTTAGTGACTTGTGAAATATCATAAAAATGAAAAAAATCTGAAATGTGTAACTTTGGGGAGTGCACTTTCTGAGTAAGGTGACTGTAACATCATTGCACAAGATAACTTCCCAGAGGGTGGTATCGGGTAAAAGTTTTTTCCTTTACTATTTTATTATGGGTTAGAGCAGTAAACCAGATATTGTTTATTTGGCCTCTTGAACATATTTCATAACAAATCAAAGCTTGGTTAAGCAATTAACTAGACAATTGATCAACAACCAGTATGAATCACTCCTTCCTCTCAGATTCAATATTTAGACACAATGAAGGCACCCACAGAAATAATTCTCCTGAGCAAAAGAGCCAATGAAATTTACGAGCCTTCAATATTAAAGAAATTAATTAGAAATGTTAGTTCTGTTTTTCTCATTGTGCACCAAAGAAAGATTCTGGAAACGGTAAATGCTGTTCCAAAATGGCTACAATCCAAAGACACAGACATATACAGTGCAGCAGCATTACTTCCAAAAGTCATTGAACTTGTAACTGCTTTTGAAAATGAGGTTAAAGAAATCAAAGTTTCAGCAAATAAATTATCAGGAAAAAGGGGCAGCTCCTTTTATGGCAGACCAGGGAAGAGAGCAGACCTGCTACTGGCATCTCCAGGGGAGTTGAGCTGAGACCCCTGAACAACTATTTCACTAAGATGGTGGTGAAGCACTGGAATGGATTATCTAGGGAGATGGTGGAATCTCCATCCTTAGAGATTTTTAAGGCCCACCTTGACTAAGCCCTGGCTGGGATGATTTGGTTGGGGTTGGTCCTGCTTTGAACAGGAGGTTGGACTAGATGGCCTCATGAGGTCTCTTCCATTCCTAATCTTCTGTAACTGCCCAATGGTCCCTCCTTCAGGGAATCATAGAATCATAGAATATCATGGGAAGGGAAGGCCTATTGTAGGGACAAGTTGAGAGGGAAGTATTCATCTCTCATATGAATGCTAGGCTTGACTGATCCCCTTTATTTGCTGTTTGGACTATTCTAGCAGGGGAGAGCCCTTGAACTGAGCTGTCCCTGCAAGACGAGGCAGTTGCTGCCTGAGAAGAAAGACCTTGCTACATGCAGCCACCGGAAAGTGCTTTGGGTGAGCAGACTCCATTCATCCTGCCTAACCCTGGATGGAGATCTTGGAACAAGAACAGGGAAGTGGTAGAAAGTGAACCAGGGAGGACCACCTGTTACCCACCCTGACACCTCAATATTCACCACTGTCATGTAATTATTATATGTTTTGTTTAAAGTATGTCTTCTGAGGTGTCATTCTAAAAGTCTTGATCTGCTAGACAGTAATATCACCTTGGATTTTATGTGCTATTATCATATGTGAAGTTATGAAATTTGTCTATGTTTATCTCACTGAAATATGTCCTGAGGTTGAAAACACCCACAAGCAGACTTTTGGGTATAACAGTAAAAAGGCCAAACAATGTTAATGGCTTATTGAGGAAAAACGCAAAAGCACAAAGATTGCCCGACAGGTAGTGCAGATGGCTATACATTATACACAGAAAAAAATCTCATCATCAATTGCTAGGCTAAACAACAGTCAGCAAGACAGTTTACCCTGACAATTCTGAGCTCCTGGTATCAGGAAATTGTTTCTTCACTCCCAGGGGAGGCTCTCAGGCTGAAGTTCTCCAGGGTCTATTTTCTGCTCCTCCTGTTGTTCACGGAGCCAAGAGAATTGTCCAGGAGTCTTGGCCAATCTGAGAGTCTGCAGGGACTGTATAGGGGAATTATAAAAATCGCTGCCCAGTATGGCAAGTCTCAGACACATGAGAGTCATACCTTGATTTTTAGGGCTCTGCCTTCCTGTCACCATAAAGAGATTTCTTCTCTCTGCTGAGCAGGATTTTGGTGAGTTCTCTGTTCCTGCACTAAAGTTAGTGCTGAGGGCTCAGGAAGGGTTCCAGGGTACAAGTCAAGAACTATCTGGGCAGGAATTCACCAACACGGTGACTTGAACTGTTTGTTTAGTATTGTTAGAAACACCAAGGGATTAACCTGGTAAAATTAAAAGTAGATATACACTGGAGATAGTTTAGACAAATATTTGTTTTTAAGATTAGTTCCTTGTCTCTTATTGTGTTCTTCTGTCTGTCTCAATAGCTTCCTTTTTTGGGCGGTGTGGTTTTTCCTCTGGTTCATTCAATTCTTCCAATTCAGTGACTTCACTGCCTTGTTAGGAAGTTCAGCCAAAGCCTGTGTAGTATGTATTTGTTTTACCAAAGGGTTCACAACAAGAATAGGTCTCACATTCGACCTTCACTGGGTCACTCCAGACTGATGCTGGCCTCTCTGAGAGCCAAATCATGTCCCACATGTTTTGGAAACCCCATCTTTCATGCCTGGTCTCAGAACGCCACATAAACTGGGGGTTTCCTTCATACACTTTCAGCATCCTTACAGAAGAAAGCTTTCTGTAGCACGACCCAAACCCGTGATTTATACAGCTTGTAGCCAAAGTAAAAAAACTCAGGGTGAATCATATCCCATTGAGATCAGTGCCAAAGCTCTGAAAACAGCCAGGCTCTCACCCTAAATCCACAGGTAGGGACTTAAATTAATGGCCTGATTTACACCAGCTATGAGCCTACTGTGACTTCAACCGGAGTCACCCTGTGGCCTGTAACAGGTGAGCTCATTTGAATCAAAATGAACTGACAGGAGAGTTACTGGAATCTCAAACTTATTTCCAGACAGAATTTCTGTACCTTCAACTTCTAGCCATTGGATCCTGTTACACCTCTGTATGCTAGCCTGAAAAACCAATTTATAAATATTGGTTCCCTGTGTAGGTACTTACAGACTGTTGTCAAGTCTCTCCCTAACCACCTTTGTTAAACTATACTGATTGAGATCTTTGAGTCTACCACTATAAGGCAGGTTTTCTGCTCTTTTACTAATTATTGTGTTTCTCCTCTTAACCTTCTTCACTGTTTCAACATCCATCTTTAATTATGGACACCAGAACTGGACAGAGGATTCCAGCAGCAGTTGCACTAGTGCCAAATATAAAGGTAAAATATCTTCTCTACCTCTCCTTCAGATTTCCCCGGTAATCATCTCAGGCTCTTTTGGCCACATGGTCACACTGGGAGTTCCTGTTTAGCTAATTACCCCTTCATGCCCCCAAATCTAGGTCAGGATCATTGCACTTCCCATGATATCCTCCCGTTGTGTGAGCATTACCCACATTCTTTGTTCCTAGATGTAGATATTTACATGGCCATATTATAACACATGTTGGTTGCTCCGAGCAAGTTTTCCAGTCAGTCCAGATTGCTCTGAATCAGTGAATTGTTCTCTTCATTATTTACCACCCCCCAAATGTTGCATGATCTGCAAACTTCTTTGATATTCAGGCATGAGAAGGGTTGGGAGCTGAACTGCTGACCTATGTCTCTGCTTACTCTTGTCAGTTAACAGCTGTAACTTATGCCTCAGACAAAGCTGAGTGCCTGCAAGAAAATGTCTCACTAAAAGAAACAAGGGAAGTGATAGAGGTGCCAGCCTGTAGCCCGAAATACCACAACACTTGTGCCCCTAGTGACCATTCTCTTGAGTACAAAGTCATATGCTAGCATGAGAATGTATTTTTCCATGAGGGAAATTTGGTTCCATTCCAATATAGGAACTGCATCGTGGATCAGACCTTTAGCCCATTGTCCTTTCTCTGACTGTGAGAGCCACTGATTCTGCAGTACAAAGTACAAAGTTGATGCAAGAGGATGACCTGACTATCATCAGGGTGTCACCTGAATTCCCAACAGTTACAGATTGGCTTGTGTCCTGAAATACGTGGCCATATAGGCTTTCCAAAATATTTGTTAAGCTGTAACTATTGTAACTGGATAGTGACACTATCCATGTATATGTCCAAACCCTTCCTGATTCTTGCTTAGCACCTGACCTCAACTTCCTTTTGTGGCAACAAGTTCCTCAGTTTAATTAGACATCAAGTGAATATAGCATTCTTTTTTATCTGTTTTGAATTTGCCATGTTTCGGTATAATTGAATGCCCTCTTGATCTTGTGTTATGAAAGAGGGAGAACATATTCTCACTCTACTTTCTACCAGTCAGTATTTTACAGACTTTTTTCATATCCTCTCATATCTATGTCCTTTGTAAGGTAACAATCCCAGTCCTTTCAAGCTTGGGGAGGAGGGATAGCTCAGTGATTTGAGCATTGGCCTGCTAAAACTAGCATTGTGAGTTCAATCCTTGAGGGAGCCATTTGGGGAAACTGGGGTAAAAATCTAGGGATTGGTCCTGCTTTGTGCAAGAGGTTGGACTAGATGACCTCCTGAGGTCTGTTCTAACCTGTCTCATTGATCATTCTAATTGCACTTCCCTGAACCCTTCTAGCTCTGCATCATCCTGTGCAAGAAGGGTGCCCAGTACTGCATAGTCAAGGGTGAAACATTGTCAGAGTGATCTCATGGCATTGCATTTTCTGTATGATTTCTCATCCCACTCCTCCTGGATTTCAACATTTTGCGTAGTTTCTGTCACTCATTACCATGTGAGCAGGGTTTCATAGCTCTGTGCACCCTGACACCCAAGTCCATGTCTTGAGCTCATTTAGTTAAATTATAACATTGTTATGTGTTTGAGGAGTTCAAGCTTTTTCTTCCAATGGTCATACATGTTGCAGTTGTTGACATTGAAGGTCATGTGTCATTCACATGGCTGGGTGAGGACTCTGAGGACTTCTCAGGACTTGACTATGACTATGGTGCCATCTGCAAATGTTGCCACCTCATTGGTCATACCACCCATTGTAGATTGTTAATAATGATCAAATATTTGTTATAAAGTGTGTAACCCCCTACTTGTGCTTTTCTCCCTTCACAGGTACACTGAGCATTTCTGAGCCCGATCGATGCATTGACCATTTCATGGCAGCTTTCAACCTCACCACATCTGACCCTTCAACATTTATCCTATTAGGCATCCCTGGCCTAGAAGCTGCTCACATCTGGATTTCCATCCCATTCTCTATGTTTTACATTATTGGTCTGTTTGGAAATTTCATGCTTTTGTTTGTTGTAGGCAAAGAGAAGACCCTGCACAAGCCAATGTACCTGCTGCTCTGCATGCTGGCACTCACAGACATTGGCACCTCTACATCCGTTGTGCCAAAGGCACTGTTTATATTTTGGTTTAATTTCAAGGGCATTACTGTGGCTGGCTGCCTCACCCAGATGTTCTTCCTTCATGCAGTTTCTATTATGCAGTCAGCAGTCCTCGTGACAATGGCCTTTGATCGCTATGTTGCCATATGTAACCCGCTGAGATACGCCACCATCCTCACCAATGCACGAATAGCAAAGCTAGGGCTTTTGGGTTTGATAAGAGCTGTTTTCTTCATTCTGCCCCTGCCCCTGCTTCTGAGCAGGCAGCCATTCTGTGCCAACTACATTATCCCCCACACATACTGCGAGCATATAGCTGTGGCAAAGATGTCATGTGAGGACACCACTGTCAACAGGACATTCAGCTTAGTGATGGCATTTCTAGTAATTGGGTCAGATCTGACACTGGTTGCCCTGTCCTATGGTCTGATCATCAGAGCTGTCCTCAAAATCTCCTCCAAGAAAGCTTACCTGAAAGCTCTCAACACCTGCACAGCCCACATCTGTGTGATGATGACATCTTTTACTCTCTTCTTTTTCTCCACTCTGACACACCGGTATGGTCAGCGTATCACTCCCCACGTTCACATCATCTTGGCCAACTTCTTCTTCCTCATCCCCCCCATGCTCAACCCGATCATTTATGGTGTCAAAACCAAAGAGCTTCGTGACAAAGTGATCAAATACATCTGCAGAAGGTGACCACCTGGGACCACTGACGTTAATCCTCTGTGACGAGCGGAGGAAAGGATATCTCCTCGTTAATCAAGGGTACTCCGTCCCAGTTTGGCTGAACTCAACATTGTACAAGTTCTCAGTCTGAAAAGTTCTTCACTCCTAGTGTCTTATTACTACATTACCAAGCACTGCTCTTTCTGTTGCATAGTTCCCTTTCTCTAACCATCACCTGATCTCTTTAATCATCACCCATCAGTCCCCAACCCCATACATCCTGTCACTAGGCCTTTCCATGACTTCCAGACTTCCAGAAGATAATGCAGCTTTCTGAAGCAAGGTGGCTTTGCATGAACAGGGTTCTTGGCCAGTTTTACGAACTAAAGCTATGCTTTCAGATAGCCAAAGACAAAGAAAGATGCTACAATACTGAACTTCTTTTTCATTTATGCAGTGATCCAGGGAGAAAAATTTACCTGATTTTGCTATGTCCAATAATTCAGGAAACCTGGAGGATAAACCAAATGTTTTAGTTGGAAAGTGATAATACAGGTAAGCTGCTGCAGGAATTGAGAACGTTCTTTAGAGCTTATTGGTGAGAGTTCTGAAACTAAATATTTTTGAGAATAGGACTATGACAATCACTGTTGAGTCAAATTACTGACCACTTTGCCCAGTCACTTTTCAGCTAGAACTTTCAAAACCGACACTAACCATTCACGTTGTCAAAGATGTCAAAAGTAGATGCCGACATTTCATATTGGTGTTATTGCGACAGATGAAACAGCGATTGCCTCCAAATGTCGAGGTGATTGAATCGCTTGCAGTATTAAGTCCTTTTACTGTGCTCAGTTTGGGATGACTTAGTTCGGCTGATATCTCCTTTTTGCCATTGATTAGTGCAGACCTTGGAAAGCTGGAGCAACAATGGAGAGTTTTGCCTATGGTTCATTGGCCTCATGCTCAAGAAAACCAAATTGAACAGTTTAGGGTTGAAGTTCTCGAGCACATGGATTTGGCTGAGGACAAAGACTTTAGTGAACTTGCCTTGTTTGCTGTTTCATTACTGTTGCAACGCTACAGTTTAATGATTATTTTTTTCAGATAAAAACAAACCTGGGCAACAAGATACTAGAGGAACTTTTAGAAAATATTTTTATTAAGGCGTGTATGCTATGATGAAAATCTGTTGTGAAGAATTTGTGGTAATCAAAGGAATGATTGTTCTGGTCATTGCTGATATATATGAACAGCAGCAGAAGCATTCTTCTCCCAACAAAGACAGCAAGGATGAAATGTTGCCTTTTAGTATCTAGCATTAACAAACTAATTCAACTCAAAATATGGACCTTGACTTCCATCACTGAATGCCATTAGAAATAAATAACATAATAATGTCATTGTTGTTTTTAGATTACACATGTTTGTGGCTACTTTTGGGATATATTTAATACTGTCATTCTCTGCTTTTTGTCTGAAACATCAGCCAAACCTCACTGGGGATACAAGTGCCAGGACTGGGCTTTTGATTTTGAATTTGATTGTCATCTCACAGTTTTGTTGCTAATATGCACCAACTCCTAGAGGAGCTAATCGTTTCTTCTTTTTTTTAAATCAAATATATTCTAGAGATCTAATCAAATCTTCCATTTCTTTCCTGATTATAGGCTAATGTGTTAATTAAAAAAAACCCTTTGTTTCAAGAAATAGATTGAGCTACTCCTAGTTTTGTTTTTAAGTCGCTTTGGGCTAATAGTGCAGTAGAAATCTGGCAATCACTCAAGCTGAGCTGGAGGCAGAGCAACAGTAGCCAGAAAGAGAAGGGCCAGAGAAGCAGACCAGAAGGCAGAACAGGGCTGGATTCAGAGCCAGGGCTGGTGCTTCCATTTAGGCGACCTAGACGGTCGCTTAGGGCACCAGAATTTGGGAGGGCGACATTTTGCCACTCTCAGCAGCAATTCAGTGGCAGGGGGGTCCTTCCGTGCTCCGGGTCTTTGGCGGTAATTCTGCGGCGGGTCCTTCACTAGCTCCAGGACCCACCGCTGATGTGCCCCAAAGACTGGGAGCGTGGAAGGACCCCTGCCTAAGGCGCCAAAAATCCTGGCGCCGCTCCTGATCAGAACAGTGGTGCTGAGGCAGAGCTGGGGATTTGCAACTGGAGCAGACCAAGCCTGGAAGCTGGGTCAGCACAGACCAGCTGTCCTAACGGGGAACCAGGGCTGAGCTACAACTGGGACAGGACAGTGGATGCCAGCCATGCCACTACTAACACAGCAGCTAAGCGCAGTGAGAAGGTCAGGAAAGCAAGGTGGAGCCATGGCCAGAGGGCCCAGGAGAGGGTTACATTACCAGGTGGGACAGGATAGCTCAGTGGTTTGAGTATTGGCCTCCTGAACCCAGCATTGTGAGCTCAATCCTTGAAGGGACCATTTAGGGAACCAGGTTAAAAATCTGTCTGAGGATTAGTCCTGCCTTCACCAGGGGGTTGGCCTAAATGACCTGCTGACCCTGTTATTCTACCATGGATGAAGAAAGGGGTATGTGAGTCTGAACAGAGAGCAGATGTTGGGGAGGATGATCCTATAGCCTGAGGGTACGTGGCCACTGACAGAGCAGATGTCTTACCTGTGGTATCATTGCAGCTTACAGCCAAGGCCTGGGGTGTATGAAGAACAAACTGGAAAAGTTTCTTACATCCCGGAGATGGCTGTTTGTTTTGTTCCACATGCCCGTAGAGCGAGGTTCCTTGGTTCCTTGAACATTTCTCAGTTTTTCATTTTTTAAAAAAATTGCTGTTAAATAAATTACATTTGGGTTGAATTTAGTGAAATGATCGGTGAGTCAGGGAAGCATCCAGTGTGAAGCGAGTACCCCGGAGTGAGGACACTCTAGTCCCTGTCCTAAGTGACTATAACGAGAATGGATCTTCAGCCTGCCAGGAATCCTGGGCCCAGCTGTGTCACCTTTTTCACACAGGATGAGGAAGGGGAGTCCTTGAGGTGAGGCAGGTCTCTGGAGAAAGGGAGTGGGAGTGGGACCCAGACCCTTTCTCTAGCCATTTCCCCTGGGGTAATGCAGAAGCCAGGAAAGTTCCCCACAATGGTTCCCAACTTATGATAGGGACTTGGGGCAAACTGCTGGGTTGGATTTTAGTGACGTGTAACAAGATGTGTAGTTTGTGACTTCTTCATATAAATGATAAAAGCTGAAATGTATGACTTTGGGAAGCACACTTTCTGCGTAAGGTGAAAGTAAAATGACTGCATGAGATGGCTTCCCAGAGACTGATATCATACAAAACCTTTTTCCTGTATTATTTTATTAATGGGTTAGAGTAGTAAACCTGACATTTGGCCTCTTGAACATATTTCATAACAAATCAAACTTGGTCAAGGAATTGACTACACAACTGATCAATAACCAGTATGAATCTCTCCTTCCTCTCAGTTTCAGTATTTAGACACAATAAAGGTACCCACAGAAATAATTCTCCTGAGTAAAAGGGCCGATGACATTTACGAGTCTTCAGCATTAAAGCAGGGGTTGGACTGGATCACCTCCTGACATCTCTTCCAATCCCAGTTCTGTACCCAAAGGTATCTTTCTGATGGAAAAGAGGGTCTTCTTCAGGGACAGCTTGAGAGTGAAACATCCATCTCCAATATGAGGTCTAGGCTTGATTGATCCTATATATTTGCTGTTTAGACTACCCCAGCAGGGGAGATCCCTTGGACTGAACTGGCCCCGCAAGAGGACGCAGTTGCCCCCATGAAGAGAGGAGAACAAGCTTGCTACATAAAGCCAGCAGAAGGTGCCTTGGGGTGAGCAGATACCCTTCATACTACTTTACCCCAGACGGAGACCTTGGGACATTTTCAGGGAGGTGGTAAGAAGTGACCCAAGGAAGATCGCCTGTTACACCTTGAGACACCAATATTCACCACTGCCATGTAATTAGGGTATGTTCTGCTTAAAGTCTGCCTTGTGAGGTCTCATTCTAAAAGTCTTGATCTCTTATATGGTAATATCTCATATGTGCCATCATTATGTGTGAAATTTTGAAGTGTGGCTATGAATGTGCTGCTGAAACAGGTCCTGATGTCGAAAACACCCACCAGCAGCCTTTCAGGTATGACAGTAAAGAAGTCAAACAATGTTAATTGCTTACTGAGGAAATACGCACAAGCACAAGGAAATGTGTAAGATAGAAACCTGTCAGAGATCACACGACCCAATGGGAAACACCTGAGGAAAAAAGACCGAAGTATAGGAAGTGATAGTCCCTGCCAATAAGGATTTTCAGCCTGCAAATGAAAACCTAGGAAAGCCAAGGCAACTTGTGCCTTAGGAATCTGCCAGGCTGTTAATCACTCAACATGAGAATTTGCTAATTTATGTCTCACCTATCCAATGTGTTAAGTTCAGCTTGCTTTTTTTTTATTTACTAAGGTAATCTGCTTTGATCTGTTTGCTATCCCTCATAATCACTTAAAACTTACCTTTTGTATTTAATAAACTTATTCCTTGCTTATAACATAACCCAGTGTGTGAAATTCGTATCTGAGAGGTGCCCGAAGCTGTGGATATCTCTCTCCACACTGAGGGAGAGGGTGATATTTATGAGCTTGGGCTGTGCAGAACATTCTATACAGTTGAAAACAGTATTATTGTGGGAGTATCCCCCAAAAGGGGTGGGCACATGAGTGCTGGATGAGTCCTCTCACACAGACCTGACTTCAGTCTGTGTCTACAGCTAAGGTTTTCCCTACCTGTGTGAGTGTGTGCGCAGCAAGAGGCCAGAGAGCCTAATTCAGCAAAACAGGGAGAAGGAATCCAGGCTGGTGCAGCAGGAATGGTTTTGTGAAACCCCGTAAATCAGGTGACATATAGGATGGGGGGGGTCCAGCTCTTCACACTACCTTTGCTGTCAGAGGATAGATAATCTCCAAAGGGCCCTGAGTCAAACCCCAATGGAGTGGGAGGGCCCAGGCTCCCCTATCAACAATCCCCTGTACATCACAGGCCTGAGCCCTGACTACTAGGCATCACTCCCGTGCCAACCAGCCCTGAGAAATGGCTGTCACAAGGAGAAAGACTTGCCAACTCAGAAAATTATTTCAAAGTGAACGTGTTTTACAGGTGTCTCAATATAATAAATGCACAGCTTTCCAACCACTTTCAAAGCTTACAGGGGATCGATTCTGTGTCATTCAGCCAAATACCCGTAGTTCTGCAAGTGACAATGATCTGTATGAAGGAGCAATCATTCTAACGGACATTTCTCATGCTTTTGTGTGGATAGTTGTTTTCATTCAGATCTGTTTAGAGCAGCAGCTAAACTATGGGAGACGTGGAAATGTGTAAAGGGAGTTGCAAAGTGTGCGGCTCTTTTTTTAAGAGCTCCAGCTCTCTGCCCTCAGAGGGTGTAAAGGGACGAAGGGGACAGCTGGAGCCCAAGGCAAGGCAGGGAGACAGCAGGAAACCTGGGTGACAGTGGAAGCCACAGCCATATGGAGCTCTGGAAGGCTTTACACTAGTCCTGGGAAGGGCTCTCTTAGCAACTGTGACACATCAGACATCAGTTGTGTTGTTTTTCCTCCAGGTATTTAAATAGAAACTTAAACCCATTATCAGCAGCCCACTTACAGCGAGAAACAGCTTTCATGAGAATTGGATCGTTTTGTGACAAAGGGAGAGAAGTGTACAATACAAGCCCAATTGAGGGCAGCAGCGATGTTTCCAGCAAAATATAGAAGCTGAAAATATTCCAAGTGCCCTGAGTCGATCTCACACTGGAAACTGAAGCCCCACAAGGTGGTAGCAAATGGGCTGCTGACATGACTTCTCCTGGGACACGCAGTGACCAAGAAACCCTGCCATGGGATCATGACCTTCTGTGCACTATGGGCCTGGATACAATGTAGAAGAAGTGGTGTTGGGCACCAGAGGAGGTGAGAGGTGTAAAGACCAGAGCTGTGTGGCCGCGGGGGATGGCATCTCACCAAAATGATCCCATCACAGTGGAGCTCCATTCCCACCACAGCCAACCTGATGGCCACTGTGGTGGGGAGAACTTGTGGTGGAGAATTGGCTTATCTCAGTACTCAGGGCCATTGGTAACAGCTCACTCCAGCGGCTCTACAGCCATGGTAAGCCATGACTGCGTAGCCATATTTTCCAGGCCAGAGACCAAGGTTTGCAGCAGGTGCTGGTGCTCAAACACACAGCCAATCAGTGTCCCACAGATCCATGAGGCACCAGATGGAGGTGAGAGATGGCTCTGGGCCAGAGAATGCAGCAGGGTGTCCTGAGGGGTTGTCTAAGTAGCCAATCTGGGAGTTTCTCAGTGTCACTGAGGTGAGGAAGGTGTCCCCTCAGAACTGACCTGCCCTGGGTCATTGTCCAATGCAGGAGTTAGGTGGGTTTTTGATGATCCAATAAGATCTCTTGTGTCTTCTCAGTGACACATCCACAATTCCTGAGTAGGAAGCACATGTGGTCATAACACAGGGGCTGTTTCCCAGCGCTGGATGTGACCCAGCCACTGAGGCCAGCTGACTCAGCAGACTCCAGTCCCAGGGGCCACGTAGCATCAGGCCATGGCCACATCGATGTGAGTGCTGGATGTGGAGGGGATGGGATGTCATTGGCCATTGCCGCCCGTGGGCCTTTTCACCTCATCCTAGCTGGGACGCTGCTCCCATTTCTGAATAGTCTGTGCCATGGCTGACACTTACTGTAGCTGCTTCACTACCCTGGGCTGTGGGGCTTTCAGCCTTCCTGACATCCACATAGTCCTTCCCCACCTGCCACAGTGGCAGCACAGCCAGGACTCATCCCTCTACCACAGGTCTCCCCTGTCGGATGATGCACAGTTGGGCTGTCTACCCTTAGATGCTTCCACCCCAGTGCTGGGAGTGATAGCTCAGTGATTTGTGCATTGGCCTGCTAAACCCAGTGTTGTGAGTTCAATCCTTAAAATGGCCACTTAGGGAGCTGGGGCAAAATCAGTACTTGGTTCTGCTAGTGAAGGCAGGGGGCTGGACTTGATGATGTTTCAAGGTCCCTTCCAGTTTTAGGAGATAGGTATGTCTCCTGTTACTATTTTTATTATTGCCATCTCTGTTTCCCTGGCACTCTTCCTATGCAGCACTTCCCCTGAATTCCCTTCATAGAGCAACCTCTCCCCAAGGTCTGTTCTGCTTGCACAGACTGGGTCCCTGCTCAGCTGTTTTCCCAATATCTGAGCAGAGAGCTTGGCCTAGTCTCTGCAGACTGCTACTGGGCAGCTCACTCCGCTTTTTGGTGTCTCTTCTTCGATACTGACTGAGCCACAGTCATATATACTATAGCCCTGGGCTGTCCGTTCCATCACCTCCTTTAGATGTCAGGTCTGGCTTGACAGAGTGCAGATCACACCAGGCTGTGATCAGAAAGCACCCGAGGTGGGTCCAGGGTAGCTGCGACTGACATTGCTCTGACACACGCTTTCCCAAGCCAGCTGCTATCCGCGTGGGTCTGATGTCATTTCATTGTTGGATGATGTATGAGAAACAGCTCCTATTCAGTAACAAAAGAAGCGAGGTCTGCAGCTGCGGGAACTTGCGACTGAGCCTGTCTCCTATCAGGTTTTGTGCCCCATCGATAGTGGGATGTTGTGAGAAATGTCCCAGATTAATAATTTTAGTGCTTCTGTGCAGAGGGAGGGTAACCTGGCTCTTTCCTGTTGAATTATGTAACACATACATAATGTGTTGTCTGCTAAGACTCTCTTGTGAGTTCCCTTGAGCAGTGGGTGGAAAAGGGAGCAGTTATTCCTGGCTGCCCTGAGTTACCATAGCCATGACTCAGAGGCAGTTCTCAGCATCCTCAGGAAGGCTTTCCAGGCAGGCTTCTCAGTGGGAGATTAGCATTTTCTAAGACATATTGTTCCCCTTAATAGGTAACCAGCTCTCTAGCCTGAGTGCATTCTGTCTAGTGGGCTTTCTCAAGGTGTAAATATATTTGTAACATTTACACACACAATGTCTCTAACTTCAGAGATAGAAATGATACATTCATACAAATAGGATAATCATATTCACTAAATCATAACCTTTCTAATGATACATCACGACCTATCTTGTCTAAAATGCATTAGAGTTATGCCATAATCATATATCATAACAAAATCTCTGTGAAGAATATGAGAGTGTAGTGCAACAGTCAGCCCCTATGAATGCTAAAGTCTGTACAGCGGTTCATTTTTGGATGTTGGTCTGCAGAACCAGTTCCATGAGCACGTCTATCAGCGTAACCCAGCAGGGCATATTGAAGGAGTGGACGCTGAGGATACAATTATCCAAGAACACGTAGATTGTTATTCTCTGGGAGCATAGGTGAGCACCCACTACTTAGCTTCCTCTGGAAAAAAACTCTCCAGGTTTATCTGCTAAGGTAGGATGTCTTGCTTTGGCTTGCAGGGCTGTGTACTTTTGTTTACCAGTACATTGCTAGATACAACACAATGAATCTTCAGTTTATCTCTGGATCCTTTCCCTCTAAAGCCCAGTTTGAAATAAGTTTCATTATATTCCCTCCCATCACTTGCCCTGTTTGTTGACCCCTTCAAAGAATTCTACTAGATTAGTAAGACACGATTTCCTTTTACAGAAACCATGTTGACTTTTGCCCAACAATTTATTTTATTCTATGTGTCTGACAATTGTATTCTTTACAATTGTTTCAGCTAATTTGCCCGTTAATGGCATTAGAGTTACCTGTCTGTAATTGCCGGGATCACCTCTAGAGCCCTTTTTTAATATTGGTGTTACATTAGCTATGTTACAGTCATTGGGTACAGAAGCTGATTTAAAGGACAGGTTACAGACCATAGTTAATAGTTCCGCAGTTTCACATTTGAGTTCTTTTAGAACTCTTGGGTGAATGCCAACTGGTCCCAGTGACTTGTTACTGTTAAGTTTATCAATTAATTTCAAAACCTGCTCTAGTGACACTTCAATTTGTGACAGTTCCTCAGATCTGTCACCTACAAAAGCCGGCTCAGGTTT
Organism: Gopherus evgoodei; assembly: GCF_007399415.2. Taxonomy (NCBI): domain Eukaryota; kingdom Metazoa; phylum Chordata; order Testudines; family Testudinidae; genus Gopherus; species Gopherus evgoodei. Next base: position 2,166,005 of record NW_022060038.1, read on the forward strand.
GGGAATCTCTCTAAAATCCTCAGCCGTGAGGACTAAAGCGAAGAATTCATTTAGTTTCTCCACAATGACTTTATCATCTTTAAGTGCTCCTTTTGTATCTTGACTGTCCAGGGGCCCTGCTGGTGGTTTAGCAGCTTTCCTGCTTCTGATGTACTTAAAAAACATTTTGTTATTACCTTTGGAGTTTTTGGCTAGCCGTTCTTCAAACTCCTTTTTGACTTTTCTTATTACATTTTTCATTTAATTTGGCAGAGTTTATGCTCCTTTCTTTTTATCTCTGTTTAGATTTTTTTCCCCCAGACTTTGATCTCCTGGGACAGAATGAAAAAAAAAATCATGGCAGTATTGGGCCCTTTTTAGGCTGAGTTGCAGGTAAATCATTGTCATATTAGTAAAGTTGTCCTACAATTCCAAAATAGGAATGCTACCAAGAGGAGCTCGGCCCACAGTCACCCCCACCAATTGTCTCTGGCAGAAGTCTCTCAATAACCATTTCTGTGCAGGAAGGGCAAAATCCCAAATGCTCAAAAGGGACATGCAAACATTAGTAGACTCTATCCCACATGGAGTTTGATCTTCTTCTTTCATATTGCTTCGGTAGGTAGCAATGACTACAAATTTATATCCAAATTTGAAAGCCAACTTACTGCCCCATCCCCATCTCCCTACCCTGCTGGCAGAGGGCCCCTCACCAGAGGTCAGTCCCAGCTGGTGTCAGTCTGAGACCTTCTGGACAATGGGTACCAGGACTGGAGAACACAACAGTGCTTCTCCCATATCCGTGGCCCCATTGTAGAGTAAGGTAACTGTACCCTTGGACCATGGGCAGAGATCATAGCTAGCGATACAGCGCAGCCCTGCCATGCACAGAGTTCAAAATTACCGAAACTGAGTGTGGCTCTCGAGTGGCAAAGCAACAGGCTTCCATTGGCCAAACTTCTGTCTACCAGTGGGGACCCCAAGATGCGTCCAGATTATGAGTTCCTGAAGAGACCATTATGAAGGGTCCAACTCATTCAAACTTTTCAAGCAGTTTGTATACATGCCCTTTCTGTGGCACCCAAAAACCCCTCCCCTTCTGCCTTGGTTAAGCTATATCTGTGTATGGCTAATTTAATGGCCTGCTGACTTGGCTGCTTTAACAATAAACAATAGTGGTTTATGGCAGTTTACTAGTTTGCCAAAATCTCCCCATACAATAGGGGGTCTGTTTCCATTCCTTAGCTATCTTACACACCTGGGCAGCATTTCTCTGGGCAGGCTCACTGACTCCTTGGACTCCTTTTTTGGTGCAACTGGCATGATCCAGGAGTGTCCCCATCCTACTCCTGAGCTTAAACCTTTCAAACACAAGCCCATTCCTCTTTGTACCTCTTTTGTCGTAAATAGTAGATTCCCAGCCCTGGGCATTTAGCACCTAGATGGCTCTACCCATCTCTTGGCTTTGAAATTGCCCAGACGATCACCTCACGAGAAGTTTTTGGATTCAGAGGTTTCCATATTGAAACGCCCAACTTGATACAAAAAGCCCCAAAGATGGGAGGCCAAAGCAAACTGACATGTGACAAGGCCTGGAAATGTTGCTAGTAACAGTCTTCACAGCAAGTACATTTAAAGACTTCAGGGATATGTTTCTGAGAAAGCAATCCACCTGCAGGGTTGTTAGGGGGCTTATTCTTTCACTCACTTACTTCCTTGGTCTTTCTCACTTGAACAGAGAACAATAATACCCAAAGTCCGAAGGTGCAAACGATTTGATTTTTATTGGGGTGAACTTCCAGCAAGCAATGATTCCAGTTTCCTTCCTCAGTGTCCCCCTTCCCAGCTCTGATGCCACAGAGCCTTGCCTGTGTCCCTGTTCCCATTTCCCCCCCAAGTGAAACATGATTCCAATTCCCCCACCCCCATTCCCTGTTCCCTTCCCCCACTTACTTGCTGATTGACTGCAGACTATATAGTAACTTAGTAACTAGCTAAGTGATAAGAATACACCTACATTCTTAAAGTATAGGCCTTTGCAGACAGAGCTATCCCCTCCACACCTCAGTTTGAGTGTGTGGAGGGATAGCTCTGTGGTTTGAGCATTCATGGACTAATCCTTGTAGTAAGAGGAGGCCCTAAGATATAAACCTTGGTATCAGAGACCCAGTATGAGGCCTGAGGCCTGAACTAAAGTCATGGTTAAGACTTTGCTAACATAAAGCAAGGTGAAGCTGTGAGCCAGAGGCAGGCCCTGCTCACAGAAGCTGGCAAGGAAAGGGCTGATGCTGCAAGAAGATACGTACCTAAAAGGTACTGAACACTAGAGATCAGAACATTCACATTCTTGCACATTCCACACGGATAACAAGGAACAGGCTGACCCATCCCAATGACAGGGGCAAAAGGGTAATATGATGGATAGCATTGTTTTGTTCAAAGCAACATGTACAAGGTGAGAGGCGGCACCTTACTACATAGAGGGGTTGTACCTTGCTACGTAGAAGGTTTGCACCTCATAAGTCAGGAGTGATGTGCAACTTGTTTGGACCTGTGTATAAGAATGCATCCCTGGGGCTGTGTCTTTGTCCGGCCGAGGGGGCAGTGGAAAGTCCCGCTACTGACTGAGCCGAGTCCATTGACCAGGGGCACATATTAGTTATATGCCCTATAGAGTAACAATCTAGGGGGAACTATAGTTGTGTCCAATACGGCAATAAACCTGGCCGATGTGCCTCCATACCTTACTTGAGTCTGTGGTCATTGGGGGTTCTCTTTGGGCCTGCTGTGTCAGCTATCTGCGCAGAGCTGGGGCAGCACTCAGAGGGAACACATGCACGCAGCCGAGTGATATCAACATTGAAGAGAGCAGAGCACCACACCGGTAGAGTCTGACAACAATCTCAAGTTTGTGAATTCAATCCTTGTGGGGGGCCACCTAAGTGTCCAGTTTAAAATCAGTACTTGGTCCTCCAGCTCTGTGAGATAGGTGTATATATTATTATATCTGCTGTCATGTTGAGTGATAACAGGGCCATGAGAGGCTGAATCACCAGCAAAGCAGTGTGGGAAAGGGCCAGCCCCGCAGAGTTTAGAGGAGCACTGCAGTTTCCATGGCTCCCAGACTCAACTCTGAAGCTGATAACCCATCACACTCATACCTTCGGGATCCAAAAAGAGGCCTGCAGGAACTTGTGATGTAAGCATGCGGCAAGGAATGTATCCAGTACAAAACACCCAGATGTAGAAGCTGTTTGATTCCTTTACCACTGTGTTCTCACCCCAGCAGGGCAGAACATGGTACTAGTTCTCACACAGCATAGCATAACCCCTTTTCTGCATCAGTTTCTGAAAGATCAACACAATATTGAAATGTGATGATTACCTGATGCTGAGAGGAGATGGAATTTTAGAACATTTTGTGCTTCCAGATATATAGCCATTTTCGACCTCACAAAGGAATACTGGCAAATATTTTTGATGCCAGAATCCTGCGAGAAGAAAGCCTTTTTCACCACTTATATAAATTAATGGTCATTTAATTTGGCCATCATAGAGTGGAATTGACTCTTTCACTTTGCAGGATGCAGCAGTACACTGCTACGATCAATTGAAAATGGTTTTGATCCCGTATCTTGTGCCAGTATCCTCACACGTAGAGCAGCTGGCAGCACTTTACACACAGAAAAGAAAAGACATTGTCAATTGCTAGGCTGAACAAGAGGGTGCAAGACTCAGTTTGCCCTGACAATCTGGAGCCTCTGGTATCAGCAAATAATTTCTTCACTCCCAGGGGAGGCTCTCAAGCTGGAGTTCTCCAGGCTCTATTTTCTGCTCATCCCACTGCTCACAGAGCCAAGGGAATTGTCTGGAAGTCCTGGCCAATCTGAGAGTCTGCAGGGACTGTACTGGGGATTCATAAAGGTCACTGCCCAGTGTGGAGAGTATCAGACATGTGAGATTCATACCTTGACTCTTAGGGCTCTGCCTTTCTGTCACCGTGAGGAGAATTCATCGCTCTGCTGAGCAGGATTTTGGTGAGTTGACTGTTTGTGCACTGTAGTTAGTGGCAAGGGCTCAAGAAGGATTCCAGGGTAAAATTCAAGCACCATCTGGGGAGAAATTCCACAGCACAGTGACTTGAACTGTTTGGTATTGTCAGAACATGAAGGGATTTCCTGGTAAAACTGAAACTACAAATGTACTGGAAATAGTTTAGCCAAATATTTGTTTTTAAGATCAGTTCTTTGTCTCTTACTGTGTCTCTCTACCTGTCTCAATAGCTTCCTTTTTGGCGTGGTGTGGTATTTTTTCTGAGTCTCTCAATTTTTCCAATTCAGTGACTTCACTGTCCTATTAGGAAGTGCATCCGAAACCTCTGCAGTGAGTATGTGCGTTACCAGAGGGTTCACAACAAGAATGAGTCACACACTGGCCAGATTCTACTCGCACATTCTGCCTTCAGTGGGTCACTCTGGATCGAAACTGGCCTCCTTGAGAGGAAAATCAGCGCCCACATGTTTTGGAATCCCCATCTTTCATACCCTCAGAATACCATATAAACTGTGGGTTTACTTCAGACTCTTTCAGCATCCTAACAGAAACACGTTCTCTGTAGCAGGACCCGAATCTGTGATTTTTGCAGCTTGTAGCCGAAAGTTAAAAACGTCAGGTGAATCTGGTCCCATTGAGATCGATGGCAAGGCTCTGAAATCAGCCTGGAGTTCACCCTAAATCCACATATAGAGACTGAAATAAATAGCCTGATTTACACTGGCCATGAGCCTCCAGTGTCTTCAAGTGCAGTTGTCCTGTGACTGTAAGAACGGGTGAGCTTGTTTGAACCAAAATGAACTTCCAGGAGAGTTGGTGAAATCTTAAACTCACAGGCTTAGTTATTCAGAACTCTTAGGATAATGATTTTTTCTAGAAGGGAGGGAAGTCTGCTCTTTCTCTCCCCCAGTATCTCAGGTTCTGGAGTGGTTGAGAAGCACTAAAAGGCAGTAAAAATTAAAGCATGTTTCTGGAATAGAGGAAACCACTTGGGGTTGGAAATCTGAGTGGGGGAGGTCCAGGAACACACAGTGCATGTATGTTGGGATGGGGCGGAGGGGGAATGTTGTATCCAGATCACAGTGGTGCGGAGCTGAAACTGAGCAAAATATGGTCCTGCCTAATGCACAGCCTGAACTGCTGCTGGGGTTCCCTTCACCCCCAGAAAGACAGTTCAGGCCGATCTCCGCCTTTTCCCTGGTGCAGGCAGACACTGAGTTTAACCTCATCTGAGGAGGTATTTCTGTGAGCTGTCGCTGTGGCGTCTGGCACCTGAGTGAGGGGTATCACTGTGTGGCAGGGATGGAAGTTGTGCAGGGTGGGCACCTGCCCTGGCAAGCCACAGAACTGCAGCATGGGTGTCACAACCCTTACTCAGTTTTCAATCCGACTGTTGTTATGTAACTTGAGGCATTTTGCCGGTGAAAAGAACCACTGATCTTTGTGTGACACTGCACCCCATACTCTTCATTGTGATATTATGATATGATCTTGGGTTCTGTGGGGGTTTACTTTTGGCTGAGAAAGCTGTTTGGGAAAGGCCTAGTCAAGGCAATGAGCCATAAGGGGAAACGGGTTCTTCACTCCCCACGTAAGAGGAGTCCTGGGAACAACTGAGGAAAAAAGAGTGAACTGGAAGACATGCTAGACCCAGACTAAAAGTATTTCTAGCCTCTGTATGGAAACCTGAGAAACCCAGGCTGTAAAGCAGATGCAGCTTGTGCCTTGAGATTCTTCCACACTGCTTGTATCATCAATCAGGATGAGAAAACTGCTAAAGCATAGTCAATCGAACTAGTGTACTAAGCTTAGTTTGTGTTTTTGTTTATTTGCTAGTTCATCTGCTTTGATCTGGTTGTTATACCTTGTAATCACTTTAAATCTATTTGTTGTAGTTAATAAATTAGTTTTTATATTTTAACCTAAACCCAGTAAGCCTTGAAATGAAGTGTCAGGGGGTGGGCGAGGGGGGAGAATCTCAGCTTGCTTACTGCAAGTGTGCATTGTCCTCCCCATCTTCAGGGAGGGACGAAGAGGGTAACTAATTCATACTGGTCAGAGTTTGGACCAGGGCAGGATGGTCTAGCTCTGGGGTCCTCGACTGTGTATCAATCGTGAGAAATTTTACGCAAGAGTGGCAAATTTCTAAGCATGCTCTAAGTGAGGCTACTCTTGCTACACCCATACACACCACATGATGCTTCAATGACAGCTATACAGAAACAACTCATAATCTGAGAAGTATGCACGCTACATAATGAGAGCGGGGAACTCTGGGACATGCCTAAAACAATGGGCCACTGGGTCACGGATGTTAAACCCAGGATGCTCTGGGACCATTAGATAGCAGCTCTGTTAGTCAATGACAAGAGTTGACCATTTCCCAGTACAGAGATTTTATGGGTAAAGTCATTATTTTTTTCACCTAAAACGTTCATCCGTGCAGTGCCTGATGGGACCCATCAGAGTTTTGAAATACATGCCCAGTTTAATATTTCCAAGGTGTCACAGTCAAATAAGAATTTCTCCACATATGACTAAATTCAACATCATCATGAATTGAAAAAATACCTTCAGTAAGCTCAGGCACGAGCTTGCAGGGAAAATGCCTCAACCTGACTCTGGACTGGACCAGTACATTCCAAGGCAAGATGGGATCATAGTGATCATCTAGTCTGTATAACACAGGCTTTTATAACACAGGCCTCAGAATTTTCTTAAAATAATTCCTGGACCAACTTCTTTCAGAGAAACATCCATTCTTTCAGAGAAACATCCAATCTTGGTTTAAAAATTCTTAATGATGAAGAATCTGCCAAGATGATTGGTAAATTATTCCAATGCTTAATTATTCTTACCATTTCAAACCTTATGCCTTATTTCCAGACAGTATTTCAATAACTTCAATTTCTAGTCATTGAATCCTGTTATACCTCTGTATGCTAGCCTGAAAAGCCAATTATTAAATATTGGTTCCTTTTGTATGTACTTACAAACTGTTATCAAGTGACCCCTTAACCATCTTTGCTAAACAACACAGTGTAAGGAAAGTTTTCTAATCTTGTGATAATTCTCTGAACCCTCTTCAGTGTATCAACATTCATCTTTAATCATGGACACCAGAACTGGACACAGGATTCCAGCAGCGGTCACACCAGAGCCAAATATACAGGTAAAATAACATCTCTACGTCTCCTTCAGATTTCCCTGGTAATCATCGCAGGCTCTTGGCCACAAGGTCACACTGGGAGCTCATGCTTAGCTAATTACTCCTTCATGCCCCCAAATCTAGTTCACAGTCAGTGTGCTTCCCATGATAACCCCCACCCCATCGTACGAGCATTGCCTACATTTTTGTTTCCAGATGTAGATATTTAAATGGCTATATTAGAACATATGTTGGTTGCTTCGACCCAGTTTGCCAGTCAATCCAGATTGCCCTGAATCAGTGACCTGTCCTCTTCATTATTTACGATCCCCCAATTTTTGTGTCATCTATAAACTTCATCAATATTCAGTCAAGAGATGGGTTAGCATGTGTGCTTCTGACACATCTCTCCTTACACCTGTCAGATAGCACCTGTTACTTATGTTTCAGACAACGCTGGGTTCCAGCAAGAAAGTGTCTCACCAAAAGAAACAAGGGAAGTAACTGGGGTGCCGTCTGTAGCCCAAAATACCACAACATTTGTGCTGCCAGTGCGCATTCTCTTGAGTACAAAGTCATAGATCTGTATGAGAATGTCTTTTTCATAAGGGAAACTTGGCTCTTTTACAACATAGGAACTGCATCGTGGATCAGACGTATGGTCCAGAGTCCTCTCTCCAATAGTGACAGCCCCAGATGCTGCAGTACAAGGTGTAAGAAATCCTGCAGTAGATTGATTCTGTGGGGTGGTGTGACCATCATGAGAGTGTCACCCTAATGTCTATCACCTAGAGGTTGGCTTGTGCCCTGAAACACGTGGGCATATAAAATTTCCAAAATATTTATTTAGCTGTACTATTGTAACTGGATAGTCTCACAATCCATGAAAATGTCCAAACTCTTCCTGATTCTTGCTTAGCTCATGGCCTCAGCTACCTTTCGTGGCAAGGAGTTCCGCAGTTTAATTAGGCATCAAGTGAAGAAAGCATTCTTTTTTAATCCGCTTTGAATTTGCAATATTTCGGTTTTATTGAATGTCCTCTTGGTCTTGTTTTAGAGAGTAGATCGAGCATGTGTTCCCTCTGTCTTCTGCAATTCACCTGGCTTGGCTAGCTCCCTCTGAGAACTTCTCTAGACTTGATTATCACTTAAATAATTTGGTGACATCTGCAAATGTTGCCACCTCATTGCTCAACCTCTTTCTAAATTGTTAATAGCTACAAAATATTTACCGTACTATTTGCTATAAAGTGTGTAATCCCCTTCACTGTGCTTCTCCCCCTTCACAGGGACCTTGAGCATTGATCAACATGTTAACCACCTCATGGCAGATTTCAACCTCACTAACTTTGACCCATCAACATTCATCCTAATGGGCATCCCTGGCCTAGAAGCTGCTCACATTTGGATTTCCATCCCTTTCTCTATGCTGTACATAATCGGCCTGTTGGGAAATTTCATGGTTCTGTTTGTTGTAGGGAAAGAGCAGACCCTGCACAAGCCGATGTACCTGCTACTCTGCATGCTGGCGCTCACAGACATTTGCTCGTCTACCTCCGTCATGCTGATGGCACTATGTATATTTTGGTTCAATTTGAAAGGCATTACTGTGGGTGGCTGCTTCACCCAGATGTTCTTCATTCACATGTTTCCTGTTATGCAGTCAGCCGTCTTCGTGGCAATGGCCTTTGATCGCTATGTTGCCATATGTAACCCTCTGAGATACGCCACCGTCCTCACCAAAGCACGAATAGCAAAGCTGGGGCTTGTAGGTTTGATAAGAGCTGTTCTCATCGTACTGCCCATGCCCCTTCTCCTGAGCAGGCAGCCATTCTGTGCCAACCACATTATCCCCCACACGTACTGTGAGCATATAACTGTGGTGAAGATGGCATGTGTGGACGCCACTGTCAACAGGACATATGGCTTGGTGATGGCATTTGTAGTCTCTGGGTTAGATCTGACACTGGTTGTCCTGTCCTACAGTCTGATCATCAGGGCCATCCTCAGAATCTCCTCCAAGAAAGCTTATGAGAAAGCCCTGAACACCTGCACAGCCCACCTCTGTGTGATGCTGACATCTTTTACTCTCTTCTTTTTCTCTGCTCTGACACACCGGTTTGGTCAGCATATCAGTCTCCATGTTCGCATCATCTTGGCCAATCTCTTCTTCCTCCTCCCCCCCATATTCAACTCATTTATTTATGGGGTCAAAATCCAAGAGCTTCGTGACAAAGTGGTCAAATACACCTGCAGAAAGGGCCTCAGACTTTAATCCTCTGTAACAAGGAGGGGAAAGAATATTTCCTCATTAATCAAGAGTACTTTGTCCCAGTTTGTCTGAGCGCAATGTTGTACAAATTCACAGTCTCAGAACTTCCTCACACCAAATGTCTTATCATCCCATCACCAAGCACTGCTCTCTCCATAGCTGAGTTCCCTCTCTCCGATCATTACCTGACCTCTTTCAGCATCACTCATCCCCACACACCCTGTCACTTGGCCTTTCCATGAATTCCAGACTACCAGAAGATTCTGCAGCTTTCTGAAGCAAGGGGCTTTGCATTAACCCTTTGTGAACAGGGTTCTTGATCAGTTTGAGAAACTCAAGCTCCGCTTTCAGAAAGCCAAAGACAAGGAGAAAAGCTACAATGCTGAACTTCTTTTTCATATATGCAATGATCCAGGAGTAAAATTTATTTGATTTTGCTATGTCCAGTAATTCAGGAAGCCTGGAGGATAAACCAAATGTTTTATTTGGAAAGTGATAATATAGGAAAGCTGCTGCAGGAATTGAGAGCATTCTTGCTGGTGAGAGTTGTGAAACTATGTATTTTTGAGACCGTGACTGCTGTATTAAAGTATGACCACAACCATTGAGTCAAATTACTCAGCAGATTGCATAGATGCTTTCCACCTGGAGCTGTCAAAACAGACACTGACTGTTCATATTGTTGAAGAAGTCAAAAAAGGTGTCGGGATTTCATGTTGGAGTTTTTGAAACAGATGAAACAGAGACAGCCACCAAATGTCGGGATGATTGAATTGCTTGCAGTACTATGTCCTTCTACTGCTCTCAGCTTGGCATGACTTAGATTGTCTGATATTTCATTTTTGCCATTGATTTGTGGATGCTTTGGACAGTTGAAGCAGCAGCAGAAGCAGCAGAGTTTTGCCTTTGATTCACTGGCCTTATGTTCAGGAAAACCAAGTTGAGCACTTTGAGGTTTAAGCTCTCGAACACACGGATTCTGCTGAGGACAAAGACTTTAGTGAACTTGGCTTGTTTGTTCTTTCATTACTCTCACTACTTTTTAGCAACACTGCAGTTGAATGATTGTTTTCTCAAATCAACTTAATAAAAACAAAATTGCGCAAGAAAATACTAGAGGAACTTATAGAAAATACTCTTATTAAGGAGTTTATGTAACAACAACAAAATCTGTTGTGAACTGTTTGCACCAAAGAAAGGAATGATTGCACTGGTCACTGATGATATGCAGGACCAGCAGCAGTAGTATTCTACTCCCAACAAAGACAGTGAGGATGAAATGTTGACTTTTAGAGACTAACAGTAACAAACAAATTCAACTCAAAATATGAACATTTTCTACTAGCTTCCAACCCTCAATAGGGATACAAGTACCATTACTGGGGTTTTGATTCTGAATTTCACTATCATCTCACAGCTTTGTGGTTAAAGTGGACCAACTCCTGCTGGTGATTATAGATTTTTTTTTTAAATCTTATCTGTACAAGGTATGTAATGAAATCTTCCATTTCTTTCTTGATGTATAGACCAATGTGTTAATTAAAAAAACCTTCTTCATTTCAAGAAATAGATGGGGTTACTTTTAGGTTAGTTTTTAAGTCACTTTGGACTATTATTGCAGTAGAAATCTGGCAACCCCAAAACCAGAGGGGCCCAGGAAGCAGCCCAGAAGGCAGAGCTGGGCTGATGCCAGAGAAGTGGCACTGAGCCAGACGATGCAGGGCTGGGCTGGAGGCAAAGCAGCATTGAGGCAGAGCTGGGGAGCTCCAGCTGGAGCAGACCAGAGCTGGGAGCTGGGTTGACACAGACCAGCTGAGCTACAGGGGAGAGCAGTGAGGCCAAAGCCAGGATAGTGGACGCCGGCCATGCCACAAGTAACACGGCAGCCAAAAAGAATGAACAGCTGGGGAGAGCAAGGTGGGGCCTTGGCAGAGGGCCCAGAACAAGGAGAAGTCACCAGACAAGCAGGCCTCAAAGGATGGATTCAGAAGGGAGGATGTGAATCTGCTGGAAGGACAGATGTTAGGGAGGAGGGTCCTGCCACCTGCAGCCCAAGAGTGTGTGGCCATTGCCAGAGCAAGTGTTGGACTCGCAGTATCACCGCAGCATAACCAGCACCTGGGCAGGAGGCCTGGGAGGTGTGAGGAACAAACTGGAAACATTTTTCACATCCCAGAGACAGTTGTTTGTGGGGTTTCCCATGCTCATGGAGTGTGGTTCCATGTTTCCTTGAACTTTTCTCATTTTTTTTTTTACAATTGCTGTTTAATAATTTATATTTGGATTGAATTTAGTGTAGTGATCAGTGGGTCAGGGAAGCGTCCAGTGTGAAGAGAGGACCCAGGAGTGGGGACACCCTAGCCCTTATCCTAAGTGACCATGATGAGACTGGGTCTTCAGCCTGCCAGGAATCCTCAGCTGTGTCTCCATTTTGATACAGGAAAGTGGAAGGGGAATCCTTGAGATGAGGTAAGCTTCTGGGTATAGGGAGTGGGAGGGGGGACTCAGACCCTTTCACTAGCCAATTCCCCTGGGGTTATGCAGAAGCCAGAAAAGTTCCCCACGGTAAAGTAGGGAACTGGGACAAACTGAGGGTTGGGTATTAGTAGTGGCTCTGGAATGATTTTTAGAGTGGGGGTGTGATGTTGCACTCTATATGATTTTATGACAATATGCTGATGATTGTGAATATAATATAACTAAAATATGCTTCATGCAAAATGTCTCTTGTAAGGTATCATTACAAAGTTTATAATCTACTGAGTGTAGTCATCCTATTTGTATAAATGTATCATTCTTATATCTGAAACTGGAAATATGAAACATAACTTTAATGTCCTATTGTAATTATGCAACGTGTGGGCCATTAATGGTGGTTTGGAATCTTGATGGCTCCCATCAACTAGGACCATTGACTGTGGATGGCTCTGTTTGCCTGCAGGCCTTCCTGTGAGTCAGGCTGGGAGGAATGAAGGCTTGGGGTCTCACAGGACATGTGACCATGTCACCTGGTACTGAAATCCATATGAAACCTGGTACTTTTCCCTGTAGAAGAAGGGGTGGGGACCCAGAGAGACAAAAGATTCCTGCCTTGTGCCAAAGCTATATAAGGAGGTGAAACAGAACAAAGGAGCTGCAGTCATGAGAAATCCCCTAGTTACCATCTGAGCTGGAACAAGGGCCCAGGGGAAAGAATTGTGCCCAGACTAGGAAGGCGTCCAGTCTGTGATAGAAGCTTGTTAAAACATCTCTGAGGGAGAGATTTATCTGTATTCAGTTTCTTATTGTATTAGGCATAGACTTGTGTGTTTTACTTTATTTTGCTTGGTAATTCACTTTGTTCTGTTTGTTACTACTTGGAACCACTTAAATCCTACTTGTTGTATTTAATAAAATAACTTTTTACTTATTAATTAATCCAGAATTTGTATTAATACCTGGGGGGAGGGGCAAACAGCTTTGCCTATCTCTCTATCAGTGTTATAGTGGGTGAACAATTTATGAATTTATCTTGTATAAGCTTCATACAGGGTAAAACGGATTTCTTTGAGGTTTGAATCCCATTGGGAGCTGGGCATCTGAGTGGTAGAGACAGGAACACTTCTTAAGATGTTTTCAGTTAAGTCTGCAGCTGTTGGGGGATGTGGTTCAGACCTGGGTCTGAGTTAGCAGCAGACTAGAGTGTCTGGCTCAAACCAGGGAGGTCACTGAAGTCCCAAGGTGCCAGGGGAAACAGGCTTGGGGTAGTCTCAGCACATCAGGTGGCAGTCCCAAGGGGTTTTCTGTGATCCAACCTATCACAGGGGGTGATGAGCTGCACCTCCCATTACCCATGTTCACGCAGTGCCCCTCATTGCTCCAGGCTGCAGCCAGAGCTCGGGGCAGCTGTGAAGACCTGGGCCATCGTGGGACCCTGGGCAGAAGAGCCCACAGGTTCAGCAGGTGGCAGGACACCAGGAGCAGTGGGTCTCTGGGGCTCGGAAGAGCCTATGAGGGTGGTGGGACACTGGGAGCAGCAGAACATGCTGGGTACATCAACTGGACTGGCACTGGCAGAGTCGGCGGGGACCTGGGGCCAGCACTGGGCACGGGAACACCAGGTGCAAAACCTGGGGAAGTTGCAGTATCCCCCACACTCCTACTTCCCATGCCTAAGGATATTAGTCATGGGTGAAAAGATGTGTAACTTGTGAAATCTTCATATAAATGATAAAAGTTGAAATGTATAACTTTGGGAAGTGACCAAAGCCCACAGGTAAGTCAAAAACATGGAGACCTGATAGAAGGATAAGAATTTTGGGAAAGCATGTGGACATGGAGACATTTTTTTTTAATCCAGAAGGTGGAGAAAGCTACTAGGGGAGAGGCTATTTTTGATTTGATTTTCGAAAATGTAGAGGAACTGGTTGAAAATTTGAAAGTGGAAGGAAGCTTGGGTGAAACTGATCATGAAATGGTAAAATTCATGACTCTAAGGAATGGTAGGAGGAAAAACAGCAAAATAAAGACAATGGATTTCAAGAAGGCAGACTTCATCAAATTCTGGGAGTTGGTAGGCAAGATCCCATGGGAAGCAAGGCTAAGGGGAAGAACAACTGAAGACATTTGGCAGTTTTCCAGAGACATTACTATGGGCACAAGAGCAAACTATCCCACTCCACAGAAAAGAAATAGGAAGTATGGCAAGAGACCATCCTGGAGATATTCAATGAACTATACATAAAAAAAAAAGTCCTACAAAAAGTGGAAACTAGGTCAAATTACAAAGGATGAATATAAACAAATAACACAAATATATTAGAAGCAAGAGGAAGACCAAGGACATGGTAGACCTGTTACTCAATGAGGAAGGAAAACAATAACAAAAAATGTGGACATTGCAGAAATGCTTACTGACTTGTTTTGGTTTTCACCAAGAATGTTGGTGGTGATTGGATGTTTAACATAGTGAATTCCAGTGGAAAATGATGTAGGATCAGAGGCTAAAATAGGGAAAGAACAAATTTAAAATTACTTAGACAAATTAGTTGTCTTCAAGTCACCATGGCCTAATGAAATGCATTCTAGAATATTCAAGCAACTGATTGAGGAGATATCTGGACATTAGTGTTGGGGAAAAGACCACCACCTTGTCAATTGATCAGACAGCCTGAGGCTCCTTTTATTGATATATCATCAATACATGTGTGCATACACGGAGAGACAACATATTCCCTAGCAAGGGTTAAGCCGCTCTCCCGAACTGATTTTCGCCAGTGCTTATAAAGCTTAAAACCGCAAATTATCATATCTCGCTTACACATAAATCACAACCTTATTTGGCAATCATATGGCATACATTGCAGAAGCACAATTAATATTATCCTTATATGGTATAACATATGTAAAATTGCAAGCCTTATCTTTTCACTTCCTCATGGATGTTTACGTGATTGTCAGAAGACCCTAACAGTACAGTTACCCTACTTGCGGTCAGGCTGACCAGCCTTGCAAGGCCCCTTGGTATTCAGTGTCTGGTGTCCAGTTCCCAATTCTGGCCAGCTGTTTCTATGCTGATACTTGGATTATTTATGCTAACGCAAGCTTTTTAATATGTTACTTTAGGGCAGTGATGAGCTGGTTATTAGGGGACTTTTTTTTTTTTTTTTGAGTTTTCCCCTTATGCTAGCAGCATGATCATGGTTTGTGTATAATGAAACTGCCTTCTGGGAGTGCAGTTCCACAGTGGTTAATATAGCAACTTATTCCTTGTGTGTTAGTAATCTTAAGGCCTAGGGCCTATACTTATGATTTATTATAAGCAATGTATCTTAGATTTATGTTTGAGGGGGGGCTGATGTTCCCTATCATTAGCAATTATCTTTGAAAAGTCATGGAAGACAGGAGAGATTCAGGAAGACTGGAAAGAGGCAAATATAAATTTAAAAAGTGAAATAAGGGCAACTCAGGGAATTACACACCAGTCAGCTTAATTTCTGTACCGTGAAAGATAATGAAGCAAATAATTGAGGAATCCATTTGCAAACATCTGGAAGATAATAAGACAATAAGTAATAGTGTGGATTTGTCAAGAACAAACTATGTCAAATCAAATCTATGTCAATAGCTTCCTCTGACAGGTGAACAAGCCTTGTGGATGGGGGGAAGTAGACACGGTATATCTTGACTTAAGTAAAGCTTTTGACACTGTCTCGCATGACCTTCTCATAAACAAATTAGGGAAATAAAACCTGGATGGTGCTACTATAATATGGTTGCACAACTGTTGGAAATCAGTTTCCAGAGAGTAGTTATCAATGGTTCACAGTGATGCTGGAAGGGCCCTACAGAGATCACTTCTGGGTACAGTTCTGTTCAATATCTTTATCAGTGATTTAGATAATGGCATAGAGCAGGGGTCCTCAACGCTGTGCCGACAGGTGTCATGGTGCCCACCGGGGCGTCTAAGTGTGCCAGTGTACTGTCCAGCAGATGAGCATCTGCTGAAATGCCGCTGACAAGCTGTGTCATCCAGAGGCATCACCAACAAAATGCCGCCGATTTTCGGCGGCATTTCGGTGATGACACTGCTTGTTGGCAGAATTTCAGCGGCAACACCTATTGACATTGTCCATTATCGGTGGAATTTCGGTGGATGCTTGTCTGCCACCACGGTCCTCCATGGCTCGTTATCTGGCGCCTGCCAGATGAAAAAGGTTGGGGACAACTGGTACAGAGAGTATGCTTATGAAGTTTGTGGACAATACCAATCTGTGAGGGGTTGCAAATGCTTTGCAGGATAGGATTAAAATTCAAAATGATCTGGACAACCTGGAGAAATGGTCTGAAGTAAATAGGATGAAATTCAATAAGGACAAATGCAAAGTACTCCACTTAGGAAGGAACAATCAGTTCCACACATTAAAATGGAAAATGACTATCTTGGAGAAAGGGATCTGGGGGATATAATGGACCACAATCTAAATATGAGTCAACAATGTAACATTGCTGTAAAAAAAAAGTGAACATCCTTCCGGAATGCATTAGCAAGAGTGTTGTAAGCAAGACATGAGAAGTAATTCTTCCACTCTATTCCCTATTGATTAGACCTCAACTAGAGTATTGTGCTCAGTTGTGGGTGCCACATTTCAGGAAAGATGTGGACAAAGGTCTAGAAAACATGACCTATGAGGGAAGATTGAAAGAACTGGATTTATGTAATCTGGAAAAGCGAAGACTGAGAGGGGATATGATAACAGTTTTCAAGTACCTCAAAGGTTGTTACAAGGAGGAAGGAGAAGAATTATTCTCCTTACCCTCTGATGGTAGGACAAGAAGCAATGGGCTTAAATTGCAGCAAAGGAGGTTTAGGTTAGACATTAGGAAAAACTTGAGAATCCAGTGGGAGCCGCGATTGGCCAAACCTCTGAACGGGGCGGGTAAACAAACCAGCCAGGCCCACCAGGGGCTTTACCTGAACAAGTGGCAGCCCTAATTTGAGAACCACTCTTCTAGATAGTGCTGGTCCTGCCATGAGAGCAAGGGACTGGACTTAATGGCTTCTCAAGGTCACTTCTAGTCCTACCATTCTATGATTCTAAGGAATCCTGCAGGACTGTGAAGTTTCAGGACTACTAACTGCCATCTATAACATATCATTTAAATCAGCTTCTGTACCAAATGACTGGAGGATAGCTCAGGTCACATCAATTTTTAAAAAGGAATCCAGAGGTGAGCTCAGCAATTACAGTCCAGTAAGCTTGACTTCAGTCATGGACAAACTTGTTGAAACTAAAGTAAAGCAAAAAATTTCAGACACATAGATGAATATAATTTGTAGGGGAAGAGTCAACATGTTTTTTGTAAAGGGAAATCATGCCTCATCAATCTACTAGAATTCTTTGATGGGGTCAAAAAGCATGTAGACAAGGGGAATCCAGAGGATTTTGCATACTTAGATTTTCAGAAAACCTTTGACAAGGTCCCTCACCAAAGGCTCTTAAGCAAAGTGAGCAATCATGGGATAAGAGGAAAGGTCCTCTCATGGATTGGTAACTGGCTTAAAGGTAGGAAACAAATGGTAGGAATAAATGGTCAGTTTTCAGAATGGAAAGAGGTAAATTGTGGTGTCCACCAGGGGTCTTTACAGGGCCCAGTCCTATTCAACATGTACATAAACAATCTGGAAAAAGGAGTAAACAGTGAGGTGGCAAAATTTGCAGAAGACACAAAACTATTCAAGCTAGGTTAGCCCCAGGCAGCCTGAAAACAGCTACAAAAGGATCTCTCAAAAGTGAGTGACTAGGCAGCAAAATGGCAGATGGAATTCAATGTCGATAAATGCAAAGTAATGCACATTGGAAAATATAATTCAAATTATACATACACAATGATGGGATCTAAATTAGCTGTTACTACCCAGGAAAGAGATCTTGGGGTCATTGTGGATAGTTATCTGAAAAATATCCGCTCAATGTGCAGCGGCAGTTAAAGAAGTGAGCAAAACAGGAATCATTTGAAAGGGACAGATAATAAGACAGAAAATATCATATTACCTCTGTATAAATCTCTGGTGCTCCCACATCTTGAATACTGCATGCAGATGTGGTCTTCCCATCTCAAAAAAATATATATTGGAATTTGAAAAGGTTCAGAAAAAGGCAAGAAAAAATATTAGGGGCATGCAGCAGATTCTGTATGAGAAGACATTAATAAGACTGGGACTTTTCAGCTTGGAAAAGAGATAACTTAGGGGGGATATAATAGAGGTCTATAAAACCAAGACTGGTGTGGAGAAAGTAAATAAGAAGTGTTATTTACTCCTTCTTATAACACAAGAACTAGGGGCCAACAAATTAATAGGCAATAGGTTAAAAACAAATAAAAGAAAGTATTATTTTCACACAACACACTGTCAACCTGTGGAATTCCTTGCCAGAGGATGTTGTGAAGGCCAAGACTATAACACGGTTTAAAAAGAACTAGATAAATTCATGGAGGACAGGTCCATCAGTGGCTATTAGCCAGGCTGGGCAGGGATGCTGTCCCTAGACTCTGTTTGCCAGAATCTGGGAATGGGTGACATGGGATGGATCATTTGATCGTTACCTGTTATGTTCATTTCCTCTGGGGCACCTGGTATTGGCCACTGTCAGAAAACAGGATACTGGACTACATGGACCTTTGGTTTGACCTAGTATGGCCATTTTTATGTTCTTAATACTGAGAGGGGACAAGATAACTGTTTTCAAGTAAATAAAAGGCTGTTACAAGGAGCAGGTAGAAAAATTGTTCTCCTTAACCTCTGACAATAGAACAAGAGGCAATGGGCTTAAATTGCAGCAAGGGAGGTTTAGACTGGACATCAGGAAAAAACCACCCAACTGTCAGGGTAGTTAAGCACTGGAATAAATTTCCTAGGGAGGTTGTAGATTCTCTATGATTGGAGATTTTTCAGAGCAGGTTAGATAACTACCTGTCAGGAATGGTCTAGATAATACATAGTTCTGCCATGAGTGCAGGGAACTGGCCTAGATGACTTCTCAAGGTCCCTTCTAGTTTTGTGATTCCATACTAGTATGCATGACATATGGCCTCATAAAGCACAGACATCTCCAGGTCTGTCAGTTTGGCACCTTTCACAAGAACTAACTTCTCTCTGAGAAAAAAAATGCCCACTCAAATCCTGATCAAGAACAGGTCAGTGACATTCCTCTTACTCAAACAGTTACACCACTTAAATCAGCTCTGAGATGGATGATTGCTAAATATTCCAAACTATTTTGTGAATTGGGTTAGCCCTTCTTCCTGGAAGCTGCACCAGTGAAAAACTGAGTCAGTGCAGAAATACTTCAAATCATTTACCTTTTAGGTATTTTCCGTTTGTGCTGGTTGAGCTAAAATGTGTAACAATGTGATCAATGGTGATTCCCAATTGATTCACTCATCCTCAAGAGCTTTTACCTGCCGCGCTATAAATGTCTCCGCACTGCATGCCTGACGGAACGAGGGAAGGTTTCTGCACAGTGCGTTCACGCTTTACTTCCCCAGCAGTAGATGATGAACCCTCTCCAGCTTCTATTTTAGTGGCTTGGTAAGTGTGCTGTTCATATTGCATCAATTTCAGTTATATTTATAGCAATCTCAACTGGTCTCAACTGCTTGAAACGTTTAACCAAGGAGAGCTGCACATTTTTATTATCAGCATCATTATTTGTTATTTTATTCAGGACTCAACCCCCTAGGAAGACAGGTCCCTGCTTCTGGCACCTGCAATCTAAGGCGCAAACATTACCTTTGTGGGGTGGAATTGTCAGGAGTGAGGAACCCAAACCCCACTGAAAGTGAGCTTGTGCTTTTAATTCTCTGCGGCACTTTTTCGTGAGTGCCATTGGCTTGCCTGCAGCTGTGTATGGTGACAAGGCATGTAGGAATGGCCATACCACATCCAAACAGTGGTCCATCTAAACTCATAACCTGACTGACAGTGGCTAGCACCAGACCCTTAACAGGAAGGCATGCAAGTAGCCCAAGACTGGCAAATACTGAATAATCTGACCATAGTTTCTAGCCTATGGGAGGCTGTGCTGTGACCTCTGAAAGAGAGATATACACTCCCTTTGCTTCCTACAGCTTCCAGAGGCATGGCACTTGCTTGGCATATACCTCTCAGAGTGTCTACTGGGAAATCCTATGTGGGATAATCAAGCTCTTTATATTTGTTCCATCAGAACTTAATCTCAGTGAGGGTTTTGCCTGGGTGAGGGATAGTTTGGCCAGTTGATGACCCTAGGAGTATGCACACACCTGAGGACAGGGGTTTTTTTCACAGTAAACGGGGGCACATGGCAAAATTCCAGGTTGAGGAATGTAAGTGGTGCATAGGTCACATGTCGACTCTCTGCACAGGGGTCGATTTCACCCAACGTGAGCAAAGGGGGCATCTTGAATGAAGATAGCATATGGGCAACAGTCACAGTTTTCAGTGGCTCCCTTCCCCTCCAACAATAACATCGTGTAGAACAGGCTGGTGTTTATAGCTAAAACACAGCAGAGCTGGGTTTTGGACCCTGTTCTGCCACAGCCTCCCTTGGGTCACTCTCAGTCATAACTGAGTAGTTTGTACAAATGCTTCTCAACCCATGCACCATTCACAATGCACATAATTGTTTTCCTCTCAGAAGATTTTAAAATAGCTAAACCATTTACTCTTTTAAGATGGATCCAAGCTAAAGGGTTGAGATTTGGATCCAGACTGAAACCTTGTTCCAGAGTGCAGGGGTATTTTGACCCAGTGTTTTGGTTCAGGTCAGCTCTGCTTTTCTTATGTTCCATTTAACAACTTGAGTTCATACAACTATTCATATTCTCTTCATATTCTTCAACTCTTCCAGTTTAGTGAGGGGGCACTCAGCTGAGAGCTGGGAGACCTGAGTTCTGTCACTGATCTCCTGCGTGGCCTTGCACAAGTTCCTTACCTGTTCTGTGCTTTAGTCTCCCCCTCAGTTAAATGAGGATCTACATCCTCCTTCCCATGAGCGTCAATGGGCTTTGAATCAGACCCATGGACACTTGTGCTCTTTTGTAAAGAACTTTGAGATTTATGAATGCAAAACTCTATGTAAGCATGGGATATTATTAGTAATGGAGTTTTATAACTGATCTGGGAAACGGTGAGTACCGTGAGGGTTTTTAATCAAGGTACTGACTCCAACCTGTCTGTAGAGCAGTGGCAGGAAGAGCCAGATTTTCTGTCAGGGTCTCACATATTTTTTAAAATGTTGTTTTTAATTGTAGGGAATGTGGTATAGTAAACTGACCAGAACTGCCCTTCACCCCCGCACATCATGCCAACCTGCAACAAAACCGACATCAGTCCTGCAATGTTCCTCCTGACAGGAATTCCAGGGCTGGAAGCTGATGGCCCCTGGATCTCCACCCCTTTCTGTTCTCTGTACCTCATTGCAATTTTAGGAAATAGTCTGATTCTGTTTGTGATCAAGACACAGCATAATCTCCATCAGCCCATGTAATTGTTCCTGTCTATGTTGTCTGTCACCGACCTTAGTTTATCTGTTTCCACCTTGCCAACAATGCTCAGCGTCTTCGTGTTTAACACCAGAGAAATTGGCATTGAAGTCTGTCTGACCCAGCTTTTCTTTATTCACACTTTTCTCCTCATGGCATCTTCTGTACTACTAGCCATGGCATTTGACCGCTTTGTTACAGTACACCACCCGCTGAGATACATTTCAACTTTAACCAGTGCTAGGATAGGAAAGATAGGGCTGGCGATAATAATCAGGGGTAGTGGTCTGCATATCCCAGCTGTCATTCTTCTCAAGAGGTTGCCCTACAGAAGGCTCCAACCTCTCTCTTATTCATATTGTTTGCATCCAGATGTTATGAAGATGGCCTGTGCAGATACTACGTCCATCAGTTTCTATGGTTTGTTTATTGTCCTTTCATCTCTGGGATTAGACTCAGTGCTCATTGCCTTGTCTTACATCATGATCCTTCAGATAGTACTGAGCATCCTGGCAAGAGCGTCTCAAGGCGCTGAACACCTGTGTCTCCCACATCTGTGCCACCCTGCTATTCTACACTGCGCTGATCAATTTGTCTATGATTCACAGGTTCAAGAAAAAGACTAAACCTCAGAGTCAAATTGTTCTGTCTTATCTCCATCTCCTCCTCCCCCCGGTGCTCAATCCCATTGTGTACAGCATAAAAACCAAGGAGCTTCATAAACGGATCATGAAGATCTTTCAAAACTATTCCACTAACAGGTTCTAATGAGGGCACTGAGTTGGTTCTGTCACACTGAGCCAGAGACGGCTAAGCAACCAGCAGGCTGATTGAACTAAAAGCAACTTTTAAGGATATCTTAGAAAAGTATTGAAATGGTAAACAGGGCTATTCCTTGTAGATATTTAGCAAAGCCATGGTAAATAGACTAGAATTCTTGAAATGTAGTCCTGTATTGTGAGAGAATCAGAAGTAGATACTAATCTTATTCATCTTGATTAACTATATCTTAGTAGAAGTTCAGTGATATGATTTAATTAGCTTGCAGATGCTAAATTTCAGTACCTGTCTTTAATGTTTCATTACTATATTCTATTGATTCAGAGATGAAAAGGGGACATTAACATTTAAATGAAACTTGTAGTGTGTAACATAGTCTTTATTTCTTTTTGAAATTTGTAGTAAATTGCCTCAGAAACGTTTAAATCGTTAATTGCCTTATGCTAATCAATGCAACTAGTTATCGGTGTATGCCTAGGAAATAGAGATTTGCTTCAAAGCAACCATGGACGTTACCTATTTTTCATCCAAGGAACAGATCTGCTTAAACTTTGTCAGGGGAAGTTCAAGTCACAAGACTGAGGAATTCTGGATTAGCTGTAAAATTCTTATGGAAGAACTTGAACTAATGCTGCACATGGACTGCCTACTGGACTATGACTTTTTCTATAAATTCCAGAAGGATTTCTACAAATCAGCCGCCCCACCATGTCTGCTATGAAACTGACCATAGAACTTGATTCATATCTCATGTATAATGATTTTATGCCACAATAACTCTCTTTCATTTCCTTTTAAATAAATACATTAGTTAATAAGAATTGGCTGTAAGTGTGTATTTGGGTAAGATCTGAAATATTCATTTATCTGGTGTGTAATGTATCCAATCTCCTGGTAGCAGTAGAACTTCTCTTGGGAGTGATAGAACTTCATAGATGATGAATAAGATTTTAAATAACCCTCAATATATAGACTTGGTTGTCTGGGTGGGAGCCAAAGGCTGGATTGCTTAAAGAGAACTGTATTTTGGCTTCTTGGTAACCAGTAAGGTATTATAGAAGCTGTTGTTTTTTTTACTGGTTCAGTGAATCTAATTATAAGAATAAGCCACCAGTTTTGGAGATTGTCTACCCTATTCTTTACAGTTTTCCCTGATTGAGTATTCTCAGTATAGCCCCTCCAACAACTCTGGTTACAGAGTCCCTGTCTGGGTTCCCTCCCCACTCTGAACTGTGGGGTATAGATGTGGGGAACCGCATGAAAGCCCTCCTAAGTTTGTATTCCACTAGCTTAGGTTGAAACTTCCCCAAGGTACAATTACTTTCCTTGTCCTTGGATGGTATTGCTGCCACCACCAAGTGATTTAGACAAAATTTCAGGAAAAGGGCCACTTGGAGTCTCTGTTCCCCAAAAATATTCCCTCAGGCCCCATCACCCTCTTTCCTGGGGGGGACTGAGAATAATGTGAGTATCAACCAGACCTTTGTCTCTAGGACACTGAAAATTAATCAAGTTCTTAAAAGAAGAACTTTACTTAAAGAAAAAAGAATCACACCTGCAAAAATCAGGATGGAAGGTAGCTTTACAGGGTAATAAAAAGATTTAAAACACAAGGATTCCCCTCTAGGCTCAGCTTCAAAGTTATAAAAAAAAAAAAAAGGAATAAAAATCCCTCTTTGAGAAAGGAAAATTCACAAGCTAAAACAAAAGATAATCTAACACATTTCCTTGCCCTACTTACAATTTTTGTAATCTTAGATGTTCATTTCAGATATGTTTTCAGGAGATGTTTTTACTTCCCGGTCTCTCTCTCCACCCAGAGAGGGAAGAACAAAGAGAGCACAAACAAAACCTTCCGGTCAAGATTTGAAAGTATCTTATTTTTTTACTGGTCCTTTGGTCAGGTGCTAACCAGGTTATTTGAGCTTCTTAACCCCTTACAGTACAGCTGCTCAGGAAGGATTTTATGCTACCCTTAGCTCTTTGTTTATGACACTCTCAAAAGGAAAGATCGTAGTGTTCACCCCGCAGAATTCCAGTCAGCAACACTTATGCCCTTAGAGCTTCTCCTTCATGAATAAGGTATCCTGTTTCATACAGGGACTTGGGGGTGTTCAGTGTAATACATATGAGGAGTTTTAAGGGTGAAAGATTACATGCATTCATTCCTAAACTAATTAGCAGGTTGACTTGTAAATTCTCTGGAAACTCATTCAGCACTCAGAGAATAAGTGTTGGCTGAGGCTACACTGTGTTTTTCATACATACGAAAGTTGTATCCCTGTTCTAAGGACAAAACTTGACTAATCTTTAACTATGGCTTTGCTACTGATGCCTCCATAATACAATGGAATTTTTCAGCATTGTTACCTTGCTCTTTATTGTAAATAATTATTAATATTTACTTATTTGTTGAAATCCTTCCTTAATATGCCATTCTTTAATAACATTTGCATACCATGAAGCCTTCTGTTAAACTGTTCCCCACCATCTACCATATGCATCTTTATAAATTATAAATCTAGAAGGGACATAATGATCTAATCTAACTTCCTGTATAATAGATCATTGAATTACACCTAGCAATTCCTGCCTCAAGCCCAATAACGTGTGGTTGAAATATAAGAGATTTGTTGGAAAGACCCACTCAGTTCACCACTGTTGTGTATGTCCATTGCAATGGTTTTTTCTAGCCTTTCCCGGTCACCCAAAGAATGTTAGATCTGTATTTCGTCTTTCCACTGACAGCCCATTCCTGCCAGGTGAAGTGAGTTCCTAGTTCCAAACACTTCTCAGGCAGAGTGAACCCTTTTGTTTGTTTGGAAACCAACCTACAGATGCATTTGTTAGCCAAAAAGATTTGGTGAACGATTGGTCATATAAGCCCACGTGGCATAGCTTCTAATCATTGATTGGTTGACTATCAAAATGACCTATAATGCCCCCTGCTCTCTCCTGAGTGCAGATTAGGCCCATGTATTTTACAGTTTGGGTGCCCGTCTAGGAACGAGACCAATCTCCAAGGTTTGGAGGCAGTGGGCCAGGTACCCACCCAAAAGATGATGGGCAGCTAGAGCAGATCTCAGATCACTGATGTTAGTTGCTCAACACCATATATGCTTCTTAGCAAACAGGTCGCTTGCACTGTTGTGATGGGTTCCCTGGGGTGCAAACTCAGGCTGGGGTACTGTTGAGCCCTCTGTTTTACCAATCCCTCTCACACTGTGATGCTGTGACAAGCTTTAAACCTCTCCAGGTCCTGCACTCACACAGCCATCCACAGGCAGGGACACACCCAGCTGAGTTACATGAATGCTTTTGTCAGCAGCTCATGAGCCAACATTACAGAGACTCCAGCCAATTCCCCCAGTTCCCCAGCCTAGGACATGAGAGCTGTACATCTTGCCATGGTCAGAAGCCTGACCATTGTAAATTTATTATCTAATCTGCCTGTCTCTCAATATGGAGAGGACATGCATCAGCTCTTGTTCCTGAGCAGGTTTCCCCAAGCTCTTCATGCAAAATTCATTGTCTTAGATAAAATATAAAACAGATTTATTAACTACAAAAAGATAGATTTTAAGTGATTATAAGTAGTAACTGTACAGATCACAGCTGATTACCTAAGAAAGAAAGTAAAAACATAATCTGAGTTCTATAAACTAGACAGGATTCGAATTAAGCAGTATCTAACCCTGATAAATAATACAAGCAGATCACGGATTTTCCATGCTCAGGCTGAGACCAATTCCCCATTTCAATCTTTTTTCTTGGGACATGTTTCCAAGTGTTGAATTGTGAGGGGAGTGAGGGACAAGGGATGATTCACTATCCACATTGATGGACCTATCCTCCATGACTTTATCTAGCTTCTTTTTTGAACCCTGTTACAGTCTTGGCCTTCACAATATCCTCTGGCAAGGAGTTCCACAGGCTGACTGTGTGTTGTGTGAAAAAATACTTCCTTTTATTTGTTTTAAACCTGCTGCCTATTAGTTTCAGTTGGTTAGCCCTAGTTCAAGTGTTAGAAGAAGGAGTAAATAACACTTCCTTATTTACTTTCTCCACACTAGTCATGATTTTATATACCTCAATCATATCCCCCCTTAGCTATCTCTTTTCCAAGCTGAAAACTCCCAGATATGATAACAGTTTTCAAGTACATAAATGGCTGTTACAAGAAGGACGGTGATTTTTTTTCTCTCTCTTTAACCTCTGAGGATAGGACAAGAAGCAATGGGCTTAAATTGCAGCAAGGGTGGTTTAAGTTGGACATTAGGAAAAACTTCCTAACTGTCAGGGTGGTTAAACAGTAGAACAAATAGTTAGGGAGATGCTGGAATCTCTATTACTAGAGAGTTTTAAGAACAGATTAGATCACAAAAGGTCTAGTTATTGCTTAGTCCTGCCTTGAGTGCAGGAGGCTGGACTAGATGACCTGCTGAGGTCCCTTCCAGTCCCACACTTTGATGATTCTATAAATAGGAGTTAGAAAGCAATAGTCAAACATAAATGATTCCCATTAGAATATAAGACAGGCAGGCAAGCAACTGCATATTGGCAAAATGTACAAATGCTTATATACAAGAGCTAAAAGTCTAAATGCTAAGATGGGTAAACTAAAGTGCCTAGTATTAAACAAGGATATTGATATAATAGGCAACACAGAAACTTGGCAGGACAATAATAATCAATGGGACACAGTAAGACTAGAGTACAAGATATATAGGAATGACAGAATAGATTGTGCTGCTGTGGAAGTGGTACTATACGTGAAGGAATGTGTAGGATCAAATAAAGTAAAACTCTAAACTGTACCATAGAATCTGTATGGATAGAAATTCCATGCTAGACAAATCAGAGTATAGGTAGGTTTTCCATTCCTCTGATCATTCTCATAGCCCTTCTCTGCACCTGTTCCAGTTTGAATTCATCTTTCTTATACATGATGTATCCGAACTGCACACAGTATTCCAGCTGAGGTCTCACCAATGCCTTCTACAACGGCAATAACACTTCCCTATCTCTGTTGGAAATACCTCGCCTGATGCATCCCGGGATTGCAATAGCCTTTTCCAGAGCTGCAGCACTTTGGCGGCTCATAGTCATCCTGTAATTGACGAACATACCCTGGAACTTCTTCTTTCTGTTTGTACAAGGGTGAAGGGGATGAGTTCTGCAGCAACCTTAATGGACTATAAACATCGTTTTTGTCTGACAACAAAAAATTCTCTTACTGGAAGATAGCAGTGTATCCCTGCTTTGTTTCTTAGAATTCTGTCCTCACACAGAAGAACCCCAAAGCAGAGAGATACAAAACAGCCTGCTCCCTAAGGCAGACATGCCCAACTTACCTCACCTTACACTAGTCACTCAGATCTCTCACTTCTCTACAGAGCTCCTTTAGGACAAGCAGGACCAGTAAACCCCTTTGAAATTAAAGTGACAGTCCCCAATTCCAAGACAGTTTTCAAGCATATCACAGATTTATACCTGAGCTGGATCCTGGGCAGGTGAGCAGAGGACAGGCCATGGAGGAAGCTTTCATTTGGTTCTCAGAGGCTGCTGCAACCCCATGGCTGGGCCAGGTGGTGCAGCCTCCTTCTGGGGCAAGATGAGCTGATTTATAGCCTTTAATCCCTTGGCCTAACCCTTCCCCCAGCCCACCCATGCCTCACCTGCACACAGCCTCCGTGTGTAGGAACAGCCATGGATTGGAGTTCATCAGTGAAGTTATCTCTCATTATTGTCAACCCAAAGCATTCAAAATCCATGGGACAGATACCCCCGCCCTGCACAGGCACAAAGAGATCATGAGATTGACAGAAAAACCATGTGATTCTAGCAGTAATTATTAATTTTTTATTATTATTACTGTTGCGGGACTTTTCAACTGCCTTTTGTTTTGTGTGTGCAGTGTCCTTGTAGCTGTATGGACTGTAGGATATTAGAGAGACAAGGTAATATTCTGTTTTTTTAACATTTAGAGGGCAATTGCCATACCCAATTCATATGTGAACATGTCAGGTTTCAATACCAACCTTAAAAGCACCAACAGACATGCTGGTCTTCCTGTGTCTGCTTGGCAGGGATACCCTATTGCCTTATGTCATGTTTGCCATCTGAGAAGTTCCACAAGCCTCCACAGGTTTCTCTCCATTCGAACTACTATATGGGCGCCACCCCCGAGGCATATTGGGTATAGCCAGAGAAGCCTGGGAAGAGGACCCAAATCCTGGAAAGAACATAGTCGAGCATGTACTACAGAGGAGGGATCGGATAACCCGAGTTACACTCATTGTACGGGAACACTTGGAGAAAGCACAGGAGACCCAACGGACCCATTATAACCACCAAGCAAAGCTTCGACGGTTCCAATCAGGGAATCTAGTAATGGTCCTGGTGCCCACAGCAGAAAGTAAGCTGTTGGCCCAGTGGCAGGGACCCTATGAAGTGATTGAAGCCGTGGGAGAGGTAAGCTATAAGGTGCGGCAGCCAGGCCGCAGGAAACCAGAGCAAATTTACCACATCAATCTTCTGAAACCTTGGCATGATCGAGAGGCATGCTTAGTCACCCAGGAGACCATTCCCCAGGAGGATAACTTACATGAGCAAGTGAAGAGGTGGATAAGGAACTGGTGAAAGGGGAGACTACAACGGGTCGTACTGAAGGGTGAACTGTCAGGCTGGAAGGAGGTTAAGAGTGGAGTTCCTCAGGGATCAGTTTTGGGACCAATCTTATTTAACCTTTTTATTACTGACAGTGGCACAAAAAGCGGGAATGTGCTAATAAAGTTTGCGGATAACACAAAGCTGGGGGGTATTGCTAATACAGAGAAGGACAGGGATATCATACAGGAAGATCTGGATGACCTTGTAAACTGGAGTAATACTAATAGGACGAAATTTAATAGTGAAAAGTGCAAGGTCATGCATTTAGGGATTAATAATAAGAATTTTAATTATAAATTGGGGACATATCAGTTGGAAGCAACAGAGGAGGAGAAGGACCTTGGAGCATTGGTTGATCCCAGGATGACTCTGAGCCACCAATGTGATATGGCCATTAAAAAAGCG
This sequence comes from Gopherus evgoodei, assembly GCF_007399415.2. NCBI lineage: Eukaryota > Metazoa > Chordata > Testudines > Testudinidae > Gopherus > Gopherus evgoodei. Next base: position 2,195,320 of record NW_022060038.1, read on the forward strand.
AATGCAGTTTTAGGATGCATCAGGCGAGGTATTTCCAACAAAGATAAGGAGGTGTTAGTACCGTTATATAAGGCACTGGTGAGATCTCATCTGGAATGCTGTGTGCAGTTCTGGTCTCCCATGTTTAAGAAGGATGAATTCAAACTGGAAGTTTATTTCAGCAAGATCACAGCTGTTATGGCATCATCATTACCACTCGGTCACCCTTGAGGTAGCCCTGTGAATAACAGGGATGATAAGCCCCAATTCCAGCAAGACAGCCTGCAGCAGGGCTGGTTCTGCAGTCTCATTGGGTAGCATTAGCACACATTCCCTATCATTTCGCCTCTTGCACTTTGCCTTTCGTTCTCACGGGGTTTATACCTGCTGCACAGGAAGCCAAGCAGCTAAGTGTCTCTGATGGTCAAGTGACCCCTAAGGGATATTGCGAACATGCTTCATAAAGACAGGTGCCTCTCTGTCTGAACAGATGCTGCCTGCTGCCCTGTAACCTCTCCAATGACTCCTTGTCCTTTAGGGTGAAGACCTCTGGTGTCAGCGGCTCCCCTTCTAGCAGGAATTGGGTACGTTGGCAGGTTTCACTCTCTTTAAAATGCAAAGTGATGTGTAAAGGCTGCAAGCTGTTTCCATTTGCAGATGTTCAGTGCAGCGGCAGAGGGCTCAGCTGGGCTGTTGGGGTGACTCAGTGATGGGGCTGGAGGGCAGGTAGCAGTAGGTAGCTTGGGAACCCCTCCACTACATCTGCCCATGCTCCACGGGGAGTAATTTCATCTACACAGAAATCTGACATTCAGAGCGAGCTTGCAGTGCTAAAACCCTGATGCCCTGAGCAATGATTTCTCAAGGAGTCCCATTTTTAGAGGGGCTGTGTGCTCTGGGCCCCATCCTGCCAGGGGCTGAGGAAGAAGAGACCCCACGGAATATCAGTGACTACTTCCCAAATTGCATCAGGTCTATTTGCTGCTGGAAATTTAATCAGCAAATGCATTTTCAATAATTTTACTCTTTGACTGGATTGTAGATGCAGGAATTCAGAGCTGAGTTGCTCTGAGGGCACACAAGCAAGTCTCATTTTATGTGAGGGTTCCGTTCCACGGTTAGCGCTGTGATGGGGCAAGGCCAGATGGCTACAGGAAAGTACTGAGAAACAGGTATGTTAGCCCCAGGCTAAACAAATCCCTGGGACCCTGGTAACCAAATGGCAGTTGCTCCAGGTTAATCAAGGCACCTGGGGCCATTAAGATCTTTCAAGAAGGCAGTGGAGATAACTACATTGATTAGAACACCTGCAGCCAATCAAGGCAGGCTAATCAGGGCACCTGGGTTTAAAAAGGAGCTCACTCCAGTCAGGCAGAGAGGAGCCAGAGGAGAGGAAGTGCGTGTGAGGAGCTGGGAGCAAGAGGCACAAGGAGCTGAGAGTGAGAGGCTGTGCTGCTGGAGGACTAAGGAGTACAAGCGTTATCAGACATCAGGAGGAAGATCCTGTGGTGAGGATTGTGGAAGTACAGAAAGAACTGACATGGATTTGTAGGGGATCTTAATGCATGACAGTCTCTGTTAGCCAGAGTTAGGCTAGCTGTAGCCCTAATAATGCGAGATTTGTAAAAGCAAGGATTGTGTGAGGCGAGTGGAAAAGAACTGTGTGAGAAGTTGTTTTTCGACCTTGTGTAGATAATACAATATGTAGACTGGCGTCTCTTAAGTGAGGAAAACAAGATATCAGGATGACCCATCTATAAACAAAATGCAGCTGTTGCTTATTATTGTCTATAACAAAAGTATAAATGCTTGCTGTAGTTGTTTGCCTGTTGAGAGACCTGTCTAGGAAGCGGAGACCCTATGTCCTAGTGCACTCTCTCCCTGTTGTAGCTGCTATACAGAATAAAGTATCTGACTCTGCTGCACCCAAACAAAAAGCGAGAACTGAGTTTTTCTCCTACAGGATAAAGAAGGTATTTGGAGGAGGCCATGAGGAAGTAGCCCAGGGAGCTGTAGCTGTCATGCAGCTGTTACAGGAGGCACTATAGACAGCTGCAATATACAGGGCCCTGGCCTGGAACCCAGAGTAAAGGGTGGACCCGGGTTCCCCCCAAACCTCCCAACTCCTGATCAGACACAGGAGGAGCTGACCCAGACTGTGGAGAAGATCACTGAGGTGAGCAAATCTGCCAATAAGCACAGAACCCACTAAGGTAGAGGAGGAACTTTGTCACAGTGCGTAAAGCGAAAACCACGTATGGTGAAACACTCATTCAGTTGAATGGCGGGCAGAATCGCCCGCACTACAGATGCAGTTTTTATATTGTAATTTTTCTTTTTTTCCCTTCTTTTTACTGACTGCACGAAGATGAATTTGCACATGTTAAATGGGCCTAAGATGCGACTTGCCTGTATTTCTGTTTCCTGACTGGCTGAAGGCTCCAGCATGTCTGTCCTGAAGATACCCCTCAGAGTTACAGGGCTATGTTCAACTCTTTCCCTTCTCTGGTTTCTGAGGGCCAAATATCAGGATTCGTAGCCTCCTTTCTCATGGGGTGAAATCTCACCATTCTCCCACCCTCAGACTGGGCCCTGGGCTACTGAAGGAGCAGTGGTAACTGTTTGCAATAGGTTTGTGCTATTAACTCTCTGTTCAGTGAACAGCTGTATGGAACTCATCCCTGCTAACTAAGCAGAAGCCATTTGTAATACTTACATTCAGGGTCATGCACACAATAACTCTGCAATAGCCGTGAAAGACTTTCCAAAAAGTCCTGAGAAAACAGAACCGCTGGTCTGTGTTTCAGCAAAGAGTAGAGCTCAGGTGCAGGAAAGAGCAGTGTGATAGTTTTTTATGTAATTTATCTCCATCACCTGTTAAAAAAGCATGGCTGAAGTAACTAGCACACTCAACTGGATATTAGTGCAAACCTAGTGTTTGCACTATTCACCCATTTGCTATGCCAACCCCTCCCTCATCCAGCTGAAGTAACTGTCCATGTTAAGTTGTAGCTTACCAGATAACTACAATCCCTTGCATGGGGAGTGGATGCGGATCCTTTGAGGATGAAGGGGAACCTGTAGGATGATCAGACTCTCTGGATTCAGTCAACATAGGCTGGGCAAAGCAGTTTAGCTTCTCTTGGAGGGATTCTTGGGGTCAGAGTGTATCACTGGGAGCATTTGGTAAGGGAAAGTTAATAGATCCCAGTTCCGATCAAATTTACACACGTAAATCTGGAGTGATGCCGTTATTGAATTCAGAACCAGACCCTGAAAATTTATCCCATGTGCTGAAACAGGCAGTGATATAATTTGAACTCACATGAGCAGAGAAAATAAAAAAATAAGGTACATAATGAGGTAATGAAACACGTTTATGAATAACTTAAATGCAGGACAGATAAACACAATGACCATTTTCACCATGCATTTGCTATATGTGTACACACGTCATGATACAATGGGCCACACTTTGATGTTGAGGGCTAGAAAGGGTGTCTGTGTGAATGTCATTATTGCAAACTCACGCAGTGCTCAAATAGGCTGTGGAACTCTGATCCACTAGATATAAATGGGGCCAAGGGATTAGCCGGATTCAAAGAGGGACTGGATTTACAGCACAAAATATGTCTAACTAGTGGGTGCCTGGGGGAAACTTTCCCTTGGAGCAGTTAATCTCCTAGCTCCAGATTGCAGGGATTCTTCCATCTTCCCCTGACACATGTGTAACTGTTTACTGAGCTAGAAGGACTACAGGTCTCATCCAGTCTGGCAGTGCCTATCTTCCTATTGGCGTATCCTACTGGGGTGTAAATCCAAATCTATGTTTTTTCTGATCTTCCTTGAGATTCTTGGAATCCTAGATTTGCACTTAGAGCAGAAAGATATCTCGTTAAATATCATCTACTTTCCTGTACTTTTTCCTTTCGGGAAGGAAAGTTCAAAACTTCTCAGACCTGCCCAGTACAGTATGTCAGCTGTCAATGACACCAAATTCACACCTGCAGTCTTCCTTCTCACTGGGATACCTGGGCAGGAAGACATCCATCTCTGGGTCTCTGTCCTCTTCTGCTTCATGTATGCTATTTCAGTAGTAGGAAATTCAGTCATTCTGTTCATTTTAAAAACAGAACCAATCCTCCATGAGACCATGTACATTTTCCTTTCTATGTTGGCCGTCACAGACCTTGGCTTATTGATAGCCACCATACTGATGATACTGGGCCTATTCTTGTTTAAACTCTAGAGAGATCAGCCTTGATGCTTGTTTTCCCCAGATGTTCTTCATCCACTCTCTGCAATTCATTGAATCTTCTGTGCTCTTGTTGATGGTATTTGACCGCTTCATCGCAATCTGTAATCCACTGAGATATGACGCCATTTTAACCCTGCCGAGAATAGCCAAGATGGGACTGGTGTTTGTGCTAAGAGCAGTGGCAGTAATATTTCCACTCCCCTTTCTCCGGAAACGGTTCCGATTCTTTTGAGCCAATGTCCTTTCCTATTCCTACTGCCGGCACCAGGACGTCATGAAGCTGGTTTGTTCGGACATCACAGTCAACAACATCTATGGCTTGTTTATTACAGTCATAATGGTGAGGTTGGACTCGCTGCTCATTTTCCTCTCTTTTGTGATGATCCTCAAAGCAGTGCTGAGCATCATGTCCCCCACAAAATACTTTAGGGCCCTGAACACCTGTGTCTCCCACCTCTGCGCCATCCTGCTCTTCTACATGCCAGAGTTCAGCCTGACTGTTATACACAGATTCTGGAAGAGCTCTTCTCCCTTGCTTCAAATTATCCTGGACTACATCTACCTGCTGGGTCCTCCTTTAATGAATCCAATTGTGTACAGCATGAAAAGCAACCATCTTCGTGCAAGGATAAAAAGGGTGTTTGTCAAGTAAAGAGTCAGTTCATCATCCAGTTCCAGAGCTGGTGACACAGGTCATGACCACCTATTCCACCTTGGACCCTTATATAAGAGGAAACAAGAGCTACTGATCTCCACTCTGTCGAGAGAGGCTCATGCAGGGTCTAAGACCTGAAGCTTAGGAGGGCCATCCCCACCAGCAGTTGATGGAGGACAGCACTCTGGAGAAAGGAGACCAAGCCAGGCAGCAGCATTTACAAAGTCAATCTGTTCGTGGAGAGCCAGGGGAATGGTGGGATGTTGGCCCTTAAAGAGCCATATCTTGGAATCTGGGGTTAAACGTCATACCCCAAGGACAGTCTCTTATCATCAGTCTCTGTGTCCCAGGACAACAAGCCATTGTTCTCAGCCAATTTGGCCCATGCTTACAAGGCCTGCTGGTTGCTAGGGAGATGGTGGAATTAGTGGGCCTCTTCTGTTAATGGGCATGCCGGCAGGGTGGGATTCAGAAGTATGGAAACCGGAAATAGTATAAGAGACTTACCATCAGTCAAACCCTAACCCCTCCCCTTGGCGGCTTAAATCCTGCCCATTGACCCCTTAAGCCCTGACCATCTGTCACGGGAAGTCCCACCCATGGGGAATATTACTTCCAGGGTCAAGGAGGACACACAACCAGAAGCAAAGTGTGTCATGTGACTCCTCTAAGAACTCATCCCATTGCCTTCTACCAATCAAGAGGGGTTTCTCCCCTGTAGGCCCACCCTGAGAAGAGATTTGTCCAATCGGGGGTGTTCCAGGGCATGGTGAGCCTTCCGAAAGTGGTTCGTGTGACCCCTCCCAGAACTCCTCCACTGCCCTCTGCGAATCACAATGGGTTTCAGCCACACAGCACCGCCCTGAGAGCAGATTTGACCAATCGGTGGTGTTCCGGGTTGGGGTGACGTGCCCAGAAGAGGGTCATGTCACCTCTCTAAGAACTCATCTCAGCGCCCTCTGCCAATCAGAGCGCAGCACTATCACCCCATAAGTCCCAGCAATCGGGGCAGAAGAGGCCATCTTTTACCAAGAACACGTGCTTTAGAAATCATGGAAACATGGACTCCTTCACCACCCTGGTGAGAACTTCGGACTTTGTGTGAGCCCCGAGGGCCTTTGGACTTGTGTGGAGAAAGCGCTACATGAGCGACAGTTCCGGCGAGGGCCCTTTGACTCAGCCGTTGATGGATATGCCGGAACCTGAAACCCAAACCCTCGTGAGGCACCTGATGAGCCTGAAGGCCTCTTGTTGTTCGCCCCTCAGAGGTGGAAGACGAACGCAGCTCAGGGAAGTCAGCAGAGGACAAGGTGAACAAAAGAGATGTTGCTCGGGTAAATGAATGATTAAGAAGTGATGGTTGATGATGGGGTGCAATGAAATTAGGAACCAGGAGGTTGTGTAAATCTAGAAACAAGCAGTGGGGTGCTTACGCTGTTTCTGTTCTGAAAATCTCTCAACAGCTCGACGATGCCGTACTAGAGGCCTTTGAGAACTGACATTGGTAGCCTCGTGGGAGCAGTGATGAGCTGCCAAAATATTAACAACAGGTTCCCTCCTCCTCACCCCACGAGGGGGGCATCGTGTCCCCCCAGGGGGTCCTACCTCATCCAAGACCCCATGTTCTTGACGCCTCCTGGTACCCCGCCTCATCCACTCCCCTTCCCTGTCCCCTGCCACGCCATCCAACTCCTCCTCTCATTCCTGATGGCACCCTGGGATCCTTGCCCAATCCAACCACCTCTTCTCTCTGTTTCTGCCCCCCACAACCCCATTAAATCCCTGCTCCTTCATGACTGCTCCCCCCCAAAACCCTTGGCCTCTTTCAATCTCCCTGTTCCTTTCCCTCTGACTGCCCAACCCCTATCCACTCCCCCACAACCCGTCAAACTCCTCTGCCCTTTTCCAACACCCCGTCTGTGCTCCCTGCCCCCTTACTGCACTGCTTGGAGCCACTTGGCCGCGGTCGGGTCCGCTCACCCAGGACCAGAATCGGCGCTGCAGGGGCCCGAGCTGGCCAGAGTTGCTCAGCAGGGACCTTGACTGGAGCCGGTGCCATGAGGTCCAGGCAGGAGCTGCTCAGCCGGGACCAGGACATGTCTGAGACACAGATCTCAAGAGGAAAATCCGGAAAAGGACAAAATGGAAGAATGAACCAGCTCAGACTCCCTTATGGTAGGGGTCATGGTGTCCATTTTTACAGGCGGCTGTAAAAGGTCGTGTTAAACAGGCAATGAATAAAACTTATTTATTTAAATGTGTCAATATGAATGTTTCCCCCTTCATATTTGTGTTAGTAAAAGACGGTACCAGTAACAGTCATTTCTACACAGGCAGCTCTCTTAAAGAAAATATATTACATCCCCGGGGAAGTTGGGAGCTTGGCGGGGTGAACGCTCTTTCTCAAGTGGCCAGAAAGCATAGTAAAACTTTAAATAAAAGACAGGTAACAGTTCGGCTTTCAGAGAGGGACACTTACACTTTACACATTTCCACCTCACCATCAACTTCAACCTGGACCATTCCACACAAGAGATCCACTTCCTAGACACTACAGCACTAATAAACGATGGCCACCTAAACACCACCCTATACCGGAAACCTACTGACCACTAGACTTACCTACATGCCTCCAGCTTTCATCCAGACCACACCACTCAACCCATTGTCTACAGCCAAGCTCTACAAACACATACAAGATCTCTATCAAGCATTCTTACAACTACAATAGCCACCTGCTGAAGTGAAGAAACAGATTGACAGAGCCAGAAGAGTACCCAGAAGTCACCTACTACAGGACAGGCCCAACAAAGAAAGTAACAGAACGCCACTAGCCATCACTTTCAGCCCCTAACCAGCGGAGTATTATCGCCTAGGCCAACAAGGCCTAGGCCTAGGGTGGCAAATTTGCTCACATCCCCTCCCCAACTCTGCCTCGTCTCCAAGTCCCTGGCCCACCTCCTCCCGCAGGTGCACTGCACTTCCTTCCACCTCCCTCCCAGGCTTGCCACTCGAAAGTGCTAGGAGGGAGGGAGAAGCGAGTAGCGGCGCACTCAGAGGAGGCGGAGCAGAGGTGAGCTGTGGCCCGGGGGTGCTGGGAGTAACCCGGGAAGGGGGGGCGGGAATTGCTTCCCACCCCAGCTAATCTTCGCTCCACAGCCGCCATCCCCCAAGCGCACCACAACTCCCCTTCTCCTCCCTCCCTCCCAGGCTTGCCGTGGGGGAGCGGAGGTGAGCTGGCGCGTGGGGGGGTGCACAGCAATTTTTTTTAGGGCCTCGGGGTGGCAAATTTGTTAATCCGCCACAGCCCCCAACTAAAACCTCTCCAGCACTTCATCAAGGATCTACAACCTATCCTGAAGGACAGTCTCTCACTCTCACAGATCTTGGGAGACAGGCTAATCCACTCTTACAGACAGCCCCCAAACCTACAGCAACCACACAACAAAAACACTAACCCAGGAACCTATCTTTGCAACAAAGCCTCTTGCTAACTCTGTTCACATATCTATTGAGGGGATACCATCATAGGACCTAATCACATCAGCCACACTATCAGAGGCTCATTCACCTGCACATCTACCAATGTGATATATGCCACCATGTGCCAGCAATGCCCCTCTGCCATGTACTTTGTCCAAACCGGACAGTCTCTATGTAAAAGAATAAATGGACACAAATCAGATGTCAAGAACTATAACATTAAAAAACCAGTCAGAGAACAATTGAATCTCCCTGGCCACTTGATTACAGACCTAAAAGTCACAATATTACAACAAAAAAACTTCAAAAACAGACTCCAACAAGAGACTGCTGAATTGGAATTAATTTGCAAATTGGATACTATTAAATTAGGCTTGAAAAAAGACTGGGAGTGGATGGGCCATTACACAAAGTAAAACTATTTCCCCACGCTTATTTTTCCCCCCACTACAGTTCCTCACATCTTCTTGTCAATTGCTGGAAATGGGCCATTTTCATTATCACTACAAACATTTCTTTTTCTCTCCTGCTGATAAGAGCTCACCTTAACTCATCACTCTCCTTATAGTGTGTATGGTAACACCTATTGTTTCATGTTCTCTGTATGTATGTATGTGTGTGTGTGTATATATCTATATCTATATCTATATCTATATCTATCAATGTATATATATATATATATATATATATCTTCCTATTGTTAGTCTCTAAAGTGCCACAAGTACTCCTGTTCTTTTTTCCCTTTACACAAACCGGCTCGAACACATTTTAAAAGAAACAAGAACATTGTCTGAGATGTGGATGTGCGATGGAAGGCAAATTTGGTGGATATGCACTGGTTCTCCAAATGCAGCAGCGGTTTTAAGTACATCTTAACAGTGATAGACATTCTATCCAAATATGCCTGGGCCTTAGGCCTAAAAGATAAGACAGATGTAGAGGTATCCAAGGCCTTTCAAGCTATTTTCAGCAAATGTTGCATGCCTCAAAAATTACAAACCGATCAGGGGAAAGAATTTTAAAACATACCTTTAAGCAAATTATTAAAGTGGCATGGAGTTCACCCGTTTGTTACTAATAATGAAATCAAAGAAGGGGTTGTAGAGTGATTTAACAGAACTTTAAAAACTAGAATGTGGAGATATTTTACAGCTCATAACACCTTTTGCTACATCGATGTGTTACCTGACTTTAAAGACTTACAACCAGAATTTCACAGAACTATATGTACCAGACCCGCTGATGTTAACCCTTCAAATTCTTTGAAGGTATGGAAAATGGTTTACGGCGATGGTTTAAAATAACACTGGTTGTTGACCCTAAATAATCCCCCAGAGGGGGATTCCACTCACTCTCCCTTTTCACAAATATCACCAAGACAGTGAAACAGGCTATGAAGATGTTGGTGTTGCCAGAGAGAGAGTACCGGTCTTTTGCATGCTTCCAAAACACACACATGGTTTCATCATCGATAAACTCACAGGATGAAACCTTGTAATTGAGGGAAAACAGGTACTGAAAGAGTGGAGAAATTGGAGAGGGTCCAGAGAAGAGCAACAAGAATGATTAAAGGTCTTGAGAACATGACCTATGAAGGAAGGCTGAAAGAATTGGGTTTGTTTAGTTTGGAAAAGAGAGGCCTGAGAGGGGACATGATAGCAGTTTTCAGGTAGCTAAAAGAGTGTCATAAGGAGGAGGGAGAAAACTTGTTCATCTTAGCCTCTGAGAATACGACAAGAAGCAATGAACTCAAACTGCAGCAAGGGAGGTTTAGATTGGACATTAGGAAAAAGTTCCTAACTGTCAAGGTGGTTAAACACTGGAATAAATTGCCTAGGGAGGTTGTGAAATCTCCATCTCTGGAGATATTTAAGAGTAAGTTAGATAAATGTCTATCAGGGCTTGTCTACACAGTATTTGGTTCTGCCATGAGGGCAGAGGACTAGATACAATGACCTCTCGAGGTCCTTGTCAGTCCTAGAATCTATGAATCTATGAATCTATAAAATCCAAAGTTTATTCATAAAAAGAAAAAGATATAGATGAAAGCAAGAATTGGTTCAATGGAATCAATTACATACAGTAATGAAAGTTCTTGGTTCAGGCTTGTAGCAGTGATAGAATAAAGTGTAGGTTTAAATTAAGTCTCAGGAGTACATCCCCAGCTGGGATGGGTCATCAGTTCTTTGTTCAGAGCTTCAGTTTGTAGCAAAGTCCCTCCAGAGGTAAGAAGCAGGATTGAAGATAAGATGGAGATGAGGCATCAGCCTTTTATAGTCTTTTCCAGGTGTAAGAACACCTCTTTGTCCTTACTGTGGAAATTACAAGCAAAATGGAGTTTGGAGTCATATGGACAAGTCCCGGCATACTTTGCTGACTTACAAGGCGTATCTGCCTTCTCTCAATGGGTCAGTTGTGTAGCTGATGGTCCTTAATGGGCCATGTTATAACCTTAGTCCCAGATTTGGACCTTAGCGTCCAAAATATGGGGGTTAGCATGAAAACCTCCAAGCTTAGTTACCAGCTTGGACCTGGTACTTGCTGCCACCACCCAAAAAATTAGAGTGTTTTGGGGCACTCTGGTCCCCCTGAAAAACCTTCCCTGGGGACCCCAAGACCCAAATCCCTTGAGTCTCACAACAAAGGGAAATAATCCTTTTTCCCTTCCCCCCCTCCAGGTGCTCCTGGAGAGATACACAGACACAAGCTCTGTGAAACTACACAGAGTGACTCCCCCTCTCTGTTCCCAATCCTGGAAACAAAAAGAACTTTCCTATTCCCCAGAGGGAATGCAAAATCAGGCTAGCAAATCCAACGCACACAGATTTCCCCTGATTTCTTCCTCCCACCAATTCCCTGGTGAGTACAGACTCAATTTCCCTGAAGTAAAGAAAAACTCCAACAGGTCTTAAAAGAAAGCTTTATATAAAAAGAAAGAAAAAATACAAATGGTCTCTCTGTATAAAGATGCCGAATACAGGGTCAATTGCTTAAAAGAATATTGAATAAACAGCCTTATTCAAAAAGAATACAAATCAAAGCACTCCAGCACTTATATTCATGCAAATACCAAAGAAAAGAAACCATATAACTTACTATCTGATCTCTTTGTCCTTACACTTAAAAACAGAAGATTAGAAAACAGAACTACTTCTCCAAAGCTCAGAGAAAGCAGGCAGCCAGAAAACAAAGACCTCGGACACAAAATTCCCTCCACCCAAAGTTGAAAAAATCCGGTTTCCTGATTGGTCCTCTGGTCAGGTGCTTCAGGTGAAAGAGACATTAACCCTTAGCTATCTGTTTATGACAGGCCATCAAGCAGGTTAGGCAGAGCTAAAACCAGCTCGCCTAGGATGTCACCCAGAAGCATAGCATAAGTTTGAAATACAAACAGGATAGAGCCAATATTCATAACTTCAACTACAAAATGACAAAGACACATGCATACAACAGCATAATCATAAGCAGCAACCCATAACCTGGTCTTAGACCCCTTATAAGACCCCCTTTACATAAGATTTGGTGCCACTACAGGACCGTTGTAACGATGTTCTATACGGTTCCAGTTAAGTCAATACAGTGACACACACATCTTCCGGTTTGGTCATTTTCTTTAAAACACGGTCAGGGTCTGCACTAAATTGCACAGCATTTATCAAGGTCACCCCTTACGCTAAATGTTCTTGGGTTAGACACAGACATTGCATAGCATCACCTATGGCAAGAACAGTGTTTAATAAGCTTTCCAAATACAGTTCAGCACACAGGCCCCAGAGCTTGCAGTTTATATCTACTGAAGTCCAAGTCACACAGTCATGGTGCCGTTGGGCTGGCACATCTATGACACAGCCCTCACAATCTTCAAAAAGCTTTTCCCTAAGGCTGTGATTAAGGACAGCATAAATAGCAACACGTACAATAGTCTGCATGACTTTTTTATGCTCATGATGTGGCACTAGCTCAGTTAGTTCCATGCCAAGCCTCCTAAAGTCCTCATAGCCGTCATCCTCGGAGTCCTCTTCAACAATTTGTATCGGCATTGAGCAAAAACAAGGAGAACCTGGTTCATCTTCACTGCTTGATGTCACGCTGTTCAGGGCCTCCGGGTCATCTAGAAAGGCATCGTCAAGCTGTCGAGAGATTTTCAGAAAAGAAACAGTGTAAGTTCTCACTGCTTGTTTTTAAATATACACAACCCAACCCCCAACCCCCAGTTTCTAACCCCATTACACCCATCATCAATGGTCACTTCTTAATCATTCATTTACCTGAGCAATGCCTTTTCCATTCAGCTTGTCCTCCGATGACTCCCCCAAGCTGTGTTTGCCTTCCACTGCTAGGGGGGTGGAAAATGAGAGGCCATCACATTCATCAGGGTGCCTCATGAGAGTTTGGGTTTTGGGTTCCAGCGTATCCATCAATGGCTGAGTCAAAGAGCCCTCGTGGGAACTGTCGCTGATGTAGCGCTTTCTCCACACAAGTCCAAAGGCCTTCGGGGCTAAAACAAAATCCAAAGTGCTCACAGAGGTGGTGGAGGAGTCCATGTTTCCAAAATTTCTAAAGCACGTGTCCTTGGTAAAAGATGGCCTCTTCTGTCCCGATTGCTGGGACTTATGGGGTGATAGTGCTGCGCTCTGATTGGCAGAGGGCGCTGGAAGTAGTTCTCAGAGGGGTCACACGACCCTCAACTGGGTGGGTCATCCTGCCCCGGAACACCAGTGATTGGTCAAATCTGGTCTCGGGGTGATCCTATGGGGATGAAACCCACCGCGATTGGTAGAGTGCAGTTGGAGGAGTTCTTAGAGGGGTCACACGAAGCACATCCGGATGAGTCACCCCACCCTGGAACACCCCTGATTGGTCAAAAGACCTCTCAGCGTAGACCTATGGGGGCGAAACCATTCCTGATTGGTACAGGACAGTGGGAGGAGTTCTTAGAGGGGTCACATGACACACTTTGCTTCCGGTCATGTGTCCGCCTTGACCCTGGAAGTAATATCCCCATGGGTGGGACTTCTGGTGATAGGTGAGCGGGGTTTAAGGGTTGAGGGGAAGGGTTTTAGGGGTCAAGGGGCCGATTTGGGTTTGATTGATGGTAGGCCCCTAATAGTACTACTGGACACTCTTTGGGGCCCTTGCCTTCCAAAAGGGTGGCTTTGTCAATGTAGTATCAGCTCTTCTTGAAGGAAGGATTGATTCTTGAACCATATGAGGTAAAGTAACAAATCCAGTGAGCTAGCCACACCCTCTATCTCATCCAAGCCCCTAGGTCCCCCTTCATCTTGGAATCTGGGTTTAGATGTCATACCCCAAAGAGAGTCTCTTATACAACAGTCTCTGTATCCCAGGACAACAAGCCATTCTTCTCAGCCACTTTAGCCCATGCTTATCAGACCTGCTGGATGATAGAGAGATGTTGAAATTTGTGGGCCCTTGCTGTTAGTGGGCATGCTGGCAGGGTGGGATTCAGTAGTGTGGTAACCGGACACCCTTGGAGGCCCTTGCCTTCCAAAAGGGTGGCTTTGTAAATTTAGTGTCAGGTGTTCTGGAACGAGAGTCCTTGGACATTCGGGACTTCACTTTCTTTTGAAGCTTGCTGAAGGTTTGCTTGAGGCACATTAACACCCGTTTGAGAACTGTAACTTTGCTCCTTGAAGGGGATGGTGTCCTAGCTCTGGAGGCCTTTGGTGACTTTGGGGGAGAACAGTCAGGATTCCCAGTTGCTTTCTCCCCAGCTTGCCAAAGCCCTGTTGTACTCGTCGCAATGGACACCATCTTTGGTTGCTTGGTAGGAGCTGTTTTCCCAATTCCATCCTGTGTCTTGCTCTTGCCTGCTGGAAGGAGCCACATCTCTGGCATCTTGTTGTGGTTGGATGATGCTGAGGAGTCTCCTGGAGTCCATCGCTTTGGAATTCCATGGGATCTTGTGGGTAAGTCAGCACCTGCAGAGCCAGCTGGTCTCTTCCATCGAAGCTTACTGCACTTCTTGCAGATTTTGATTGGCGGCTGGTCCCTGGGGAGCTTTGAATTCACAGTTCCATCGAACCCCTGTGAATCCACGATGTCTTGAAGACCGTGCAGCTCAGCAGATGTCTCCTTCTGAGTTTGCTTACCCTTCATCTTTCCAGGATATGCCTTGCGGCACTGCTGGCAAACTGAGACCTGACCCGCCAAGAGGCAGGAGCTGCTCAACATTTCCGTCAGCTGCTTGATCTGCAGGTCGTGTGCAGCCTTCCCAGCAAGGAGAGAGTCAAGGGTGGATCTTGTGAGCTGCTCAGAGCCTGGTGCCGCTGGGGCAACCTGGTGGCATTGGGTCCTGGGAAGATCTGCCCTGCTCTCACCTGCCTGTGCCCCTGGCCCCAGGCAAGAGCCTTCTCCCAAGATCACCTTCCTCTCCATGTGCAGCTCCAGCTTCTCTTCAGTCCCTTTGGTGCTGCTCACACTGGTAAGGGGCTTTCTCAACTCGCTCCTACAAATCTGGAGTGTGGCTTCGAGGGTCTTCTCTGCTATTGTGGTTCCTGGAGGTGGCGATGTCAGACCCACCATTGCTGGCAGAGTGCAGTGATCCGGGTTAATCTGGTTTCCTGACACACCATCATTCCTGCCCGTCTCCATGGTGGTATCTTCCACTGGCATTGGAGGACATGTGGAAGAAGAAGAACTTGTGCTTTGCCTCCCCGTCTGCAGGAAATTGGTCTCCATCTCACTGAACTCCACACTGGCTCCCCTGGCTTGGACGGCGTGAGGCAGCTTTGCCGGGGGCTCTGGGTCCAGGGTGAGCAGCCCCCTCTGCATGATGAGATGCTCATGCCTCATGTGGAGTTTGATGGGATGGGCAGGCTGTTGTCCCATTGTTGGGAATGCCACGGTCCTCTGCTTTCCTGGCTCCCTGGGGGGGCAGAGTGGCCCAGGCAGGGTAGTCTCTCTCAGGAGGGGAGCATCTCTGTGTGACTCTCTCACTATCTTAGGAAATACCATCTTTTGGATCTCTGAGCATTTCTGAGCCACGTGATCCTGCAGTTTGACCCTGGCTGTGGGCACAAGCCTGACCAGGATGGCATCAGGGGATGCCATGATCCTGTGGGCCTTTTGGGGCAGGGGTCCCGAAGGGCAGACACATGGCTCCTGGATCTCCTGTGCATGCTGAGAGCTGGGGTCATATCTCAGGGGCTTTGAGACCTTTTCTGGAAATCCACAATTGGACTGACCTATGTTGAATGCCCATTGCTGCTTGGTGTCCTGCTCACCCAGCAATGGCTCCCCTGGGATAGGGATTTGTGGAGCCCCCAGTTGGCTCTGCAGATGCTTCTGTCGGATGTTAGAGTCTGAGCCATGGGCTGACATCTGGTCCAGACCTATGTTCTGCTCTCGACGGTCTCGTCTGCTGTGGGCAGGAGGACTGGGAAGAGGCTGGGCTTGGATGGGATGAGTGGATCCTTCCCGGCTTGCAACCGTCATGATCTCCCTTGTGTGGCAGAGGGGCTCTGACCAAGTCACGGGGGCTTCTCTCAGGGAAAAGGAGCTGGGACTCCAGAGGGAAGAGGTGGTGGATTCCATAGGGGAATAGGAGAACTGGCTCATGGCAGATGTCAACAGAGTCGGCCTGTGGGAGAGAGCAGATAGGGACAGATGGGACATAGCCCTGCTGAGCAAAGGCAGGGCTTGGGGACAGCCTTCCAACAGTGGTGCAATGGGGCAGTGCCTAGGCATGCGTTGCACACCACAGCCTGACACAAGGACATCAACTGGGTAATGAAGGACTGAGAGGGGGAGCTGGCATTCATTTTATCTAGAACAATACCCCTTTGTCACACGCACATGTGCAGCACCTAGCACAATGGGGCCTTGAGCATGATCGGGGATCTACTGCTATTTTAATAGAAAGATTAGCTAAGAACAATTGGTTTGGGGGAGGAAGATTTGAGCATGTGTGTGCAACCCTTGCCAGAGGACGTTGTGAAGGCCAAGACTATAAACTATAAAAGGAACTAGATAAATTCCTCAATGGCTATGAGCTAAGGTGGGCAGGGATGATGTCCCTAGTCTCTGTTCGTCTGAAGCTGGGAATGGGTGACAGGAGATGGATCATTTGATGATTTCCTGTTCTGGTCATTCCCTCTGCTGCACTGGCATTGGCCAGTTTTGGAAGACAGGATACTGGGCTAGATGAACCTTTGATCTGACCCAGTCTGGCTCTTATGTTTTTACATTCTAAACCACTGGAAAATTGTCCTCTTCTAATGGCTGAAACACTAGAGGCTAACAACCTACTATTGCTCCCAGTTAATGGAGTTTCTCCAGTGGTGGACGTCAGTGTTATGGTCCCAAAAATCCTGGGTTTGAACCCAGCTGATGACTAGTGTTTGGGGTGTATCATGTGGTGTCCCTCTCACTGCTTGTCTGCTGCCTACTCTGGGGATTAGCTCTCGAGGTCAATGCCCCTTCCAATTGTCGTCTGTGGTCACTGTCACTCCCACCAATGACCCAGACAGTTTTCCTGTTTATTACCCCGTCGGTCTATGCCATGCCCTTGGTGGCTGGTAGGGAAACCCGGGCCCACACTTCACATGGGGCTCCAGGCCAGGGACCCTCAACCCAGAAGTTCTGGGCTTTCCTCTCCAAGCCTGGAATGCTTCCTACTACTCCTGGTTCCCCTCCTTGCATGGGTGGCATGTTTGTAGAAATTTTGGTGGTGCCCAGAACCTGCCCTCATCCAAAATGTGCCCCGCCCACACCTGCCCAAGGCTCTGGGTGGGAGTTTGGGTGAGGGAGGATGTCTGGGGTGCAGAATCTAGACTGGGGCAGAGGATTGGGGTGCAGGATGCAGGCTCTGGGAGGGAGTTTGGTGATGGGAGGGGTGCAGAGGGATGGGGTGCAGGGGTGAAGGCTGTGGGGTGTGGCTGCAGATGAGGGGTTTGGAGTGTGGGAGAGGCTCAGGGCAAGAGTAGGGGGTGAGGGCTCGGGGGATGGCAATGAGGGGTTTGGGTGTGAGGGGGCTCAGGACTAGGGTTGAGGGTGTGGTGGGGCGGTCTGGGGTGGGGCAGAGCTGGGGATGAGTTTGGGGTGCAAGCAGGCTGCTCTGGGACAGGGGCCAGAGAGGACTCCCCCCAGCCCTTTCCCTGCCAGCAGCAGCAAGCTCTGGGGGAGGAGCCCCCCTTTCCTGCCCGCCAGCAGCACACTGTCACTGTAGCCTCACTGGGGGTGAGGGATGGAGCTGCCTCCTTGCATGGAGCAGGAGTGGTGACTGCGGGCAGAGAGGGGCTCCCTTGTGCTGCTTGAGGGTCCTGCTGAAAAAGGGAAGGGTTTGAGGGGTCAGAGCAGGCGCAGAGTCAGTCTGTCCTGGCCGTGGAGATGGCGGGGGAATAGGACCCTGCGGCAGCAGTTGCTGGGAGGCAACATGAAGCTGTTCAGGGAAGAGAAAATCCGTGATTCTCTGCTCCTGGGCCCGGGAAAGACAAGCGGGGCAGGGCCCGAGGGCAGCAAGTCGGGGCTGTGGAACACTCGGGGTAGGCGCGGGGGGGGGGAGCACAAGTGGGGAGGAGTACCTGGCTCCACATATTGCTGGAGCTGGGCCCCTGGTTCTGAATATGGCTGGTGCTGGAGCACCGCATGGGTATGGAACTCGTCGCCTATGCCTCCTTGTTCTGGGTGCACCAGCTCCAAACACTCCCCCTTCTTCCCAGGGAGGGGCTGCCCTTTCCCAGCGGCAGCCCCTGTCTGTTGCCAGCTTCCTGGCTTTATAGGCCTTGCCCATTCCTGCCCAGATGACCCTGCTTGGAATCAATTCCTGCTCCCAGACTCTTCCTCCAGGTGCACCCTGTGGAGTTAATGGGCCTGCCTGGCCACCTGAGCCCCTTCCAGTCCTATGTGGGGTGGACACCCCCTCACAGAGTGTCATTTGATTGCTTTTTCTTTCAAACACAGCACGGGCAGGTGCTAGATAGTCGCCTGCTGGCAGATATTGCCATACAGAAGGATTTGATCCTACTCACAACCCCAATTTGTAATCTCTGCATTTAATTTCTGATAATCCCTCACGTCACTTTCATTGGTCTCTCACCTTGGAAGCTAAAGCCTCTTAGTGGCTTTTTCCCTGTTATTTTAGGATCCTGGAGTGTCTGGTTGTCCCTGCTCCCTCCTCTCTACATTCACTATCCTCTCCTACCCAGCCCCCAGTCTGGTGCCCCTGGTCAGATGCCTTACGGTATCAGAACTTCATCCAGGTGTCTGGCCATGTACTGTAGCCTCCTCTCCAAGAGCCTGAGGCTATGAGCCAAGGGGAGCTTCTCCAGGGGCACAGGGCAGCTGTGGAACAGAGAGAGCAGATAGCTGAGTGCAGGCCCTGCCCTCAGGCCCTCTTTTACCCAGAGGTGCGGCACCGAAAGGCTCCCTGTCCCATTCTCCACTGAGGCAGCCTCCTCCCCTGCAATACCTGGACCTTGGATGGTCTGCTTTGGGGTTAGCTGGATTGTTAGGTGAGCCCTGTCTAGTGCTGTGGAGGTGAGAGTGTATCCTGCTGGCAGCGTGTGTGTCATGTCCTGCCCACATAATCTAATCAACATATAGGATAACAGCCTACTATAGCTGCCAACTAATGCAGCTACCTCTTTAGCTCTAAGGGGTACTTTATGCTGCAGAACTGAAGGTCCAGGGTTCAAACGCTACTGGGAACCTATCCTGGGGGACTGGAGGAGGGACCATTACCCAAGTGCTGCCAGATCCCTTTCACCCTACTCACCGTACCAGAAAGGTCAGCCTTCCTCCTGACCTCTCCACCTCACCTCCCTGGGGTGCACGGGGTTCCTCCCAGAAAACATTTTCTCCCCCTCTTGGGAGGGGAGGATGGTCCAGTCCAGTCGACACAATCTACTCCCCACACACTGCCCCAGGTTAAATGAACCGTATGATGCTCGAGGAAGGGAATGACCCACTGTACGAGGTGTGGAGGTGGATTAGAGATGGCAACTTCTGCTGGGTGGGAATGAATTACATGATTCTAAAGGAGAAGAGTTGCTTGCCTGGTACATAGGTCGGGGCAGGGGAGGGATTACTCGGGCTACTGCCCCTGGGTAGGAATGAATTGCATGATGCTATAGGATAGGACTGACCCACTGCAGATTTATGGAGGGTGGCATTGCTTACCATGTATCTAGGGATGCACAAGCCTCCTCCAACTCTTCCTCACAGCATCCAAAAGCTGCTAGAAGTGAGATATAAAGGAGATATTGAGCTGCTTGGGCACCCTCTGCTTCCTAACACTCTAGAGCCCCAGATTTCAGAGACAGACTGTGAACGGAGCCCCAGCCAGTGCCTGTGCATGTCTCTGGGCATGACTGTGCCTTCGCAGGAAAAGGGGAGGCAGGTGGGGGAATAGACCTTATTTCTCTGCTTTGCATGGGGCCTGTCTGCCACTGCAGCTGTGGGGTCAGGGGCTGCTTACTTTTTGATTTCTTCTTTTTCTTTCTGTGACTCCTCTTCCTCGGAGAAGCCTGCCACACACAGAGAAAGCAGCAAGGTTAGAAAAGAACTCGTCAATAAACCTGGGAGAACAATGAGCCAGAGGTGACTGCCATGTGGGGCCAGAGGGAAGTTTTTCCTTGTGGGAGAGTATTGCACTCTGAGGCATCATGGGTAGGCATCGTGCTTTCCTATGATGCAGACAATATAGGGCACACAGCACAACCCATAACAGAGGTCACTGGAACAATCCAGGGGTTGGAGAAAGAGGGATTGCTGGTACCAGGAGACTGCAGAGTTTATAAGCATTGAAGGAGAGAGCCTGCAAAGTTCTCTCTCCTGCAGAGATGATAAAACTCTGCAGGTTTTAGGATTGCAGGGTATGCAACTAATCCCAGATACTATGCACGGAATTCAGCCTTGGGGGAGAAATCTGACCTCTGGACAACAGTGTTTCCTAGATACATATTTAAGGAATGCATGCTATTGGGTTTTATCTGTGTGCATTTGGGATGGCCATGCTACTCCTGAGTGGTGAAACCATGAATGGGTTATGCAAATCCTCCCAAACAACTGCTGATATAACCCCAAAATCATCCTTAAACGGCAGCTCTTTTACACCAAAAAACAACAACAACAGTTTGGTATGAGTTCAGCCCACTTGCCTCGGAGCTGCAAAGTTTCTTGAAGGTAAACTGCACTGCTTGCAGCTTAACTCGCCAGGTATTCCTTTCCCAGGCTAGAACTTTCTCACCTGGGCTCAGCCCCTGCCCTCGTCCCCCACAGTTTAGTTCCTTTATTTCTCCAGGTGTTTTCAGCAGTCTTCCTTTTTTGGGCAGGGAGGTGATGGAGAAGAACCTAGATTAACTCCTTTCGAAGCCTTAAATAGGATTGGGCTATGACAGGAATCCTTTGTCTCCCAGTTTGACCCCTCACTCCCTCCTTTTGGAAAAATACCACCAGTCCAAAATGATGTCCATCTGAGGGAACTGGGATTGTTTAGTCTGCAGAAGAGATGAATGAGGGGGGATCTGATAGCCGCTTTCAACTACCTGAAAGGGGGTTCCAAAGAGGATGGATCTAGACTGTTCTCAGTGGTAGCAGATGACAGAACAAGGACCAACGGTCTCAAGTTGCAGTGGAGGAAGTTTAGGTTGGATATTAGGAAAAACATTTTCACTAGGAGGGTGGTGAAGCTCTGGGAAAGGGTTACCTAGGGAGGGGGTGGAAGCTCCTTCCTTAGAGATTTTAAAGGGCAGGCTTGACAAAGCCCTGGCTGGGATGGTTTGGTTGCGAATTGGTCCTCCTTTGAGCAGGGACTTGGACTAGATACCTCCTGAGGTCCCTTCCAACCCTGAGATTCTATGGATTCTATGATTCTATGAGGTGATATGACCACATGACCCTGCAGTGTCAAAGCTGCATCCCAGGAAACTTCTCAGGAAGGAGGAAGATTAGGATCTTCAAAGTCCTATTGTCCTTCCTAATAGCCCATCCAGGCTGATTGCCTACTGTTTAGGGTATCTCCCTGGTGCAAGCACTTTTGTAATTGATACAGAGCCCATATTTCTAACTTCAGATACAGAAATGATACATACATACAAATAGGATAATCCCATTCAGTAAATCATAACCTTTCCAATGATATGTCACATGACCCATCTTGCATAAAACATACCTTAGTTATGCCATATTCATAGAACAATATTTCTATGAAGAATATGGGGCGTAATGTCACAGGGGTGAAGAAGCATGTGGAGAAGGGAAATCCAGTGGATATAGTGTACCTGAACTTTCAGAAAGCCTTTAACAAGATCCCTCATCCAAGGTTATTAAGCAAAGTAAGTTGTTATGGGATAAGAGGGAAGGTCTTCACATGGACCAGTAACTGGTTTAAAGATAGGAAACAAAAGGTAGGAATAAATGGTGAGTTTATGAAGAGAGATAAATAGCAAGGTCCCACAGGGATCTGTACTGGGACCAGAGTTGTTCAACATATTCATAAATGATCTAGAAAAGGGGGGAAACAGAGTAGTGGCCAGATTTGCAGATGATACAAACTAAAGATCGTTAAATCCAAAGGTGAATATGCCTTGTTCCCAGATGCATAACTCTGTGCTGGGCTGTGTGAAAATACATTTTGTTTGAATGGGCCCCATTTGCCAAACAAACTCTCCAGAACTCTCTGTATGACCGCCCTGTCCTCATCATTGTTTACCATTCTGCTAATCTTCATCTCATCAGCACATTTTGATCAGCAGCAATTTTGTATTTACTTCCAAGTCATTGAAAAGATATTGACTAGCATCAGACCTAGTCCTGATCCCTGAAGAGCCCCATTAGAAACACCCACATTCGATGAGCCCTTTGACAATTACTTTTTGAGATCTGTCAGTTCTCCATTAGCCTGTTCCCAATCCGTTTAACTTGTGCTCCATTGATATTTTGTACAGGGCTAATTTTTAATCCAAATGTCCTGCGGTACTTGGATGCAGAAACAGGGGAATCTCAAGTTGGAGGAGAGAGGTTATTTTGCCTCTTTATTTGGCACGGGTGCAACCACTGCTGGAATCCTGTGTCCAGTTCTGGTGTCTAACATTCAGGAAGGATGTTGATCAATTGCAGAGGGTTCAGAGAAGAGCCATAAGAATGATGAAAGGATTAGAAAACATGCCTTGTAATGATACACTTTAGGAGCTCAGTCAATGTCGCTTACAGAGGTTCAGGGTGGTTTGAGGAAAAGTCTATAAATCCCTACATGGGGAAGAAATAATTACAAATGGGCTCTTCAGTCTAGCAGAGAAAGGTCTAACATGGTCCAATGGCTGGAAGCTGAAACTAGACAAATTCAGACTGGAAATAAGGCGTCCATTTTTAACAGTGAGAGGAACTAACCATTGGAACAATTTATCAAGGTCATGGTAGATTGATTCTCCATCATGGCAGTTTTTAAAATCAAGATTGGACATTTTAATAAAAGGTATGCACTAGGCATTATTGTGTGGAAGTTCTTTGGCATGTGTTAGACTGGAGAGTCAGACTAGAAGATCACAATGGGCTCATCTTGCCTTGGAATCTATGAAAAACGACACCTTACAAAACTCTAAGTTTGTCACATCTATGTTTGACATGGCCCATTTTCCATAAAACGTTGTTAACCTGCTTTAAATATATTCCTCTCCTTTAATACTTTACTGATTGATTCCGATAACAGTTTGTCCATTATTTCAGGCTAACTGGCCTATAAGAAGCCAGGTCAACCTCCCGTACCTTTTTGAATATTGAAAAACATTAGCACACTTCCAGTCTTCTGGAATTCCCTCAGGAATCCAAAACTGGTTACAGAATTAACATCAGTGGGCCAATAACCTCCTGAGCCAGCTCTTTGAAGACTCTTGGGTGGAGATGATCCAAGCCCGCTGATTTTAAAATACTTATATTTGGTTCCTGCATTCAGCTGGCATCAGTCCAGCCTTTCCATCTCTGTAGGAGTTTCACTTACCTCAGATCTGGCGAGCCTTATCACAGCATAAAAGACCAGAAAGAGCAGCATGAATTTCAGGAACTCTAGGCAGGAGGCAGAGTTGAGATAGCGGAGGAGTGAACTCATTTCCCCGGGCTCAAACACTAAGACACTCTCAACACAGACACTCTCAAACCAGCAACAATTACCCAGGCTACACCTGAGGGCAGGTTGCTGCTCTGGCATCAGGCAGGCGCTGATGTCATGTCTAGGTCACAATGAGGCTGCCCTCCTGCAATCTCCCTCTTGTCTGTGAGGTGTCAATGCTGTACTTAGATCAGGAGATGGGATGGGGCAACCATTAAACTGAGCTGAGCTGCTGAGCTCAGAATAAGTCAGGAGAGAGGGCATCAGGTTTCCCAGGAAAACCCTGGGTCTTTTCCGATCTTTGACTCTCAAGCCCTCAGGCAAGGGACATTTTTTCCCTACTTGTGGGAACTCCTAAACCCCCTGTGACTGAATCTCCCAGCCTGAAGTGAGAAGCAGCCCTGATGTGATTATCTAGTGCTACGTGTGCAGAAAGCCCAAGCATTCCAACACCATGAGCTGTACCCCACCAAAATCGTGAGATTGGCTTCAAAATAATGAGATCTTCCAAAAATATTCATCTGGGGAACTTTTCATTTGCCTTCTGGTGGCTGAGCCGCTAAGTTGCACTCAATTCACGTTCTCCAGCTTCTCTCTGCAACTATCAGGGCTTCAAATTGGCTAACAAATAAAATAAAAGAAAGAGCAGAGATTCTCAAATAAATTACTTGACTCCAGCAGTGGGAGCTTTAAGAGAAGCACCCTATATCATAAAATAATAAAGAGCCCTACCTCGTATCTAACATGTTCAATCAGTAGACCTCAAAGCACTTTCAAAAGGAGGTCTGTAGCATTAGCCCCCATTTCGAGAGGGGAAACTGAGGCACAGAGAAGCGCAATGAGTTCCCCAAGGTCACCCAGCACAACAGTAGCAGAGCCAGGACTACCACTTAAGTCTTCTGAGTTCCATCTAGTGCTCTATCCACTAGGCCACAGTGCATCTGAAGGAATGGGTCATAGTCAATACATTCCTGTAGTGGTTCTTTTGGGCTCTTCCAATACCGTTCTTATTGAAGTTACACATTTTGACCTGTAGCCTGTGTTGGCACAGGGGCATCCTTGTTAAAATGAGTTTCTCACAGCAGGTTGCATCTGAGTTCTTGAGTGAGGAAGGGTCCTCTCATGGATCAGTAACTGGCTGAACCATAGGAAACAAAGCGTAGGAATACTGCATGGAGATATGGTCTCCCCATCTCAAATAAGATATCTTGGAATTGGAAAAGGTTCAGAAAAGGGCAACAAAAATGATTAGGGGTGTGGAACAGCTTGCATAGGTGGAGAGATTAATAAGACTGGGACTTTTCATCTTAGAAAAGACAACTACAGGGGATATGATAGAGGTCTATAAAATCATGATTTGTTTGGAAAAAAAAATAAGGAAGTGTTATTTATTCCTTCTCAGAACAAAAGAACTAGGGGTCACCACATGAAATGAATAGGCAGCTGGTCGAAAAGAAATAAAAGGAAGTATTTCTTCACACAATGCACAGTCAAGCCAGGGAACTCCTTGCCAGAGGATGTTGGGAAGGCCAAGACTATGAGAAGGTTCAAAAAAAGAACTAGATAATTTCATGAAACATAGGTCATCAATGGCTATTAGCCAAGATGGGCCAGGCTGCCACACCATGTTCTGAGTGTCCCTAGGTTCTGTTTACCAGAAACTGGAAATGGATGACAGGGAATGGATCATTTGATGATTCCCTGTTCTGGTCATTCCCTCTGAAACACCTGGCATTGGCCACTGTCAGAAGACAGGATACTGGGCTAGATGGACCTTTGGTCTGACCCAGTGTGACCATTCTTATGTTACAGCTGTTCAACCTCCTTGACACCTGTGATGTCATAATCCTGCTCAGTTCTCCAGTCCTCCTTGGAGTCTGGATGGAAAGACAGAGTAGATGTCATCTAGTGAGCTGGGCCTGTAAAAGCAACCCGTGTTCAGGCAGAGAGGGGCTCCTGGGAGAGCAGAGTCAGTGCTCTGTTAAAGAGCCGGAGACAAGGGCCTGGCCTGAGTGTAACCCACCAAACTTCGGTTACACCCGTAACCATAATAATTCCATTGTATTGCAGGGATAGTGAGAAGGTTCAGTCTGTTCTGAGAGCGGAACTCCCCCCTGTGGAGAACAACACAAATATGCAAGCTGGGACAGTTGGGGATGCCAGTACCCTGAGTCGCTCCAAAGTGGAGGAAAGACACCACAGTGTAGTAAAGCTGTTCATACTGAACAAAAAAATCCTTCCACTGATAAGACGACAATCTGTAGGTGAACTAGGATGCCTCATAAATCGAAACATGCTCTTATTATAGCAATACAGCACATACGGTCAAAGATAAATAACAGTATCCAACATACAGATTTCTTCAGTACAGTCTTACTTTAATCTTGAGCTGATGGTGTCAAATTTGCAAATGAACTGAAGCTCAGCAGTTTCTCTTTGGAGTCTGGTCCTGAAGTTTTTTAGCTGCAGGTTGGCTACCTTTAAATCTGCTATTGTGTGGCCAGGGAGGTTGAAGTGTTCTCCTACAGGTTTTTGTATATTGCCATTCCTAATATCTGACTTGTGTCCATTGATCCTTTTACGTAAGAATTGTCCAGTTTGGCCAATGTACATAGCAGAGGGGCATTGCTGGCACATGATGGTGTATATTACATTGGTGGACGTGCAGGTGAATGAACCGGTGATGTTGTGGCTGATCTGGTTAGTTCTTGTGATAGTGTGGCTGGTGTAGAGGAACTGGGTGTTTATATGGGTTACCAGAAAATCTAATTACAGCAGTGAGGATTGTTTTTAATAAAGTATAGGAAGGGCTCTAAACCTTCCTGATTTACACCACAAAATATGTGTAAGTGCTGGGTGTCAGGAGGAAACTTTCCCTGGAAGCTGGTTATCTCATAGCTGCCTATTGAAGGGCTTCTTCCCCCTTTCTCTCCAGCATCGGAAACTGGCTACTGAGCTAGATGGAGTACAGGTCTTATCCAGTCTGGCAGTGTCTATCTTCCCATCAGTGGTGTAAATCCAAGACTATGTTTTTGATGATCTTCCTTGAGATCCTGGGAGTCTCTAGACTTGCATTGAGAGCAGAAAGATGTCTTGTTAAATATAGTCGAGTTTCCTGTTCTTTTTCCTTTCAGGAAGGAAAGTTGAAAACCCCTGGGACCTGCCCAGTACATTGTGTCAGCTGTCAATGACACCAAATCCAAACCTGGGCTGAAAGATGTCCATTTCTGGATCTCTATCTCTTTCTGCTTAATGTATGTTATTTTGATAGTAGGAAATTCAGTCATTCTGTTCATTATAAAAACAGATCCAAGCCTCCATGAGCCCATGTACATTTTTCTTTCCATGTTGGCCGTCACAGACCTTGGCTTATCGGTAACCACCATGCCGACGATACTAGGCATATTCTTGTTTAAATCTAGGGAGATCAGCCTCGATGCCTGTTTTGCTCAGCTGTTTTTCATCCACTCACTTTCATACATTGAATCGTCCATGCTCTTCTTGATGGCCTTTGACCGCTTTGTCGCGGTCTGCAATCCTTTAAGATATGCATCCATCTTAACCGCCCCCAAAATAACCAAGATGGGAAAGTGTGTGTGCTAAGGGCAGTGGCTTTAATATTCCCACTCCCTTTTCTCCTGAAAAAGTTCCAGTATCGTTGAGCTAATGTCCTCTCCCATTCCTTCTGTGTGCACCAAGAAGTCATGAAGTTAGCTTGTTCAGATATCACAGTCAACAGCATCTATGGCTTGTCTATTGCATTGTTAACAGTGGGGTTAGACTCGCTGCTCATCTGCCTCTCTTATGTGATGATCCTCAGAAGAGTGCTGAGCATCACATCCCACATGAAGTCCCTCAGGCCCCTGAACACCTGCGTGGCCCATCTCTGTGCTGTCTTGCTTTTCAACACACCAATGCTTGGCTTGCCTGTGATACACAGATTTGGGAATAGCTCTTCTCACTCACTTCAGATTTTCCTGGGATATGTATACCTGCTGGTCCCGCCTCTGATGAATCCAATCGTGTACAGCATGAAAAGCAAACACTTTCATGAAAGAATAATTAGGGTGTTCTTCCAGTGACAGGTCAGTTCATCACTTGGCTATGGCACTGGTGACTTAGGAGACAAAAAAGATGGACCACAACCACCTATTCCATCCTGGACCGTTCCATCTGAGAACATATGAGCTACTTATCTCCACTTTGTAGAGAGGTTCAGATGAGGTCTAAGCCCTGGCACAATGGGAGATGGATGTCCTGACCCGCTGGTGAGGGAGGGCAGTGCAATGGGGGAAGGAGACCAACGGAGGCAGTGAGATGAACAAAGTTCTTGTGTTTCTGGAGAGACAGGGGACTGGTGGGATGTTGGCCCATAAAAAGCCATATCCTTGGCTGCTCTGACTTCAGAATTCCTGTTGATGCAGTTAATAAAGAGAATGGATGTGGCTATTGTTTCCCATTAGACCTGGCCTGTCACTTTCAAGGCTCTGGTTAAAAATCTACATGCCATGAAAAAAGCTGCAGAGCCATGATCAAAAATGAGTCCAGTCCTCTTTTCTGGCACGCGACCCTGGCATATTGTTCAGTGCATAAGCCTTTGTAAGCAAGGTCTAAATGAGTTCCCCCTGACAGTTAGCTGGGAGTGGAAGAGACTTCAGAAGCAAATGGTATTTACATCAACACACCTAGTCTTCCTAGATACTCAGCAGATTGTGGTGTTGCTCAAAGTGATCTACTTTGGCTGGTGCTGGGTTACAAATCACCATCATACTGAATTCAGGGGTAGGGAAATGTTGTTATCAATGTTATTTTCTTTATTGTAAGAACAAAGGTGAGGAGAACTGTGCTTAACCTCTCCCAAATGAGGGATTCTCACTCAGCTGAAAGGACCTTCAGCTGGGGAAACATTCGCCTTTAACAGGCAAACAACTTGGAATATCCTTTCCCCCTGTTCCAGCACACATGACTGTTTAAGGACAATTGCTTGGAGATTGGGATAGCTCGCTTCATGGGCAAGTCATTACCCCAACAAACACAGGAACATTTCCTTCACTGTTACAGTTCTGCACAGTAATTTTCTACAGAGAAACATTTCCCTGAGCCTTATCTAATGCCAGATTTACTTCTGAGATACCAGCTAGACACTCATTAACTAAACTGAAATTTAGTAAAAAACAGAAGAGAGTATGATTAAAATATTTCTATACATTCAGACATGAGTTCAATTCATTGATGTGCAGATTCATCGCACAGATGGTGAGCTTCGAAGTTTCAAAAAGTTCCTTTAGAATTCAGTTTACAATGTCAAATTACAATGTCAAAATTTCATATTCAGGGCATACCAGTTGTGATGGGGCAAGGCCAGATGGCTACAGTAAAGTACTGAGGAACAGGTATGTTAGCCCCAGGCTAAACAAATCCCTAGGACCGTGGTAACCAAATGGCAGTTGCTCCAGGTTAATCAAGGCACCTGGGGCCAATTAAGATCTTTCTAGAAGACACTGGAGATAGCTACATTGATTATAACACCTGCAGCCAATCAAGGCAGGCTAATCAGGGCACCTGGGTTTAAAAAGGAGCTCACTCCAGTCAGGCGGGGAGGAGCCAGAGGAGAGGAAGTGCGTGTGAGGAGATAGGAGCAAGAGGCACAAGGAGCTGAGACTGAGAGGGTGTGCTACTGGAGGAATAAGGCATTATCAGACAATCAAGCATTATCAGACACCAGGAGGAAGGTCCTGTGGTGAGGATAAAGAAGGTGTTTGGAGGAGGCCATGGGGAAGTAGCCCAGGGAGTTGTAGCGGTCATGCAGCTATTACAGGAGGCACTATAGACAGCTGCAATCCACAGGGCCCTGGGCTGGAACCCGGAGTAGAGGGCGGGCCTGGGTTCTGCCCAAACCTCTCAACTCCTGATCAGACACAGAAGGAGTTGACCCAGACTGTGGGTTCCACTAGAGGGGAAGATCACTGAGGTGAGCAAATCCGCCAATAAGCACAGGACCCACCAAGGTAAAGGAGGAACTTTGTCACAACTGGTGTCACAGGTGGGATTTTTGGTGTCCACAGTGTGGCGGAAGAAGGAGGGTGATTAAAAAAAAAAAGAGAGGGTTAATTTTTTTTTGTCACTACAATGGATGACGTAGTGCGGGCACTGATACAAGCCATGGCAGCCCAGCAGGAGGCTACCCGTGTCCAGGCAGCCACCTAGCAAGAAGCAGTGAGGCTGCAACAAGAGACTAATCGCCTGCTGATGGACCAAGCTGCTCAAGACCGAGCTATGTTGTGGGAACTGGTAAACCAGGTAAAGACCCTCACAGAGTTGAACCGTGGCCATGATGGGACGCGGCTCATACGGGCTAGCCATTGGCTGCAGAAAATGACATGGGAGGATGATGTAGAGGCATACCTTTTGGCCTTTGAGAGGACAGCCCTATGGGAGGCCTGGCCTCGAGATCAGTGGTCTGGCATCCTTGCCCCATTCCTG
Organism: Gopherus evgoodei; assembly: GCF_007399415.2. NCBI lineage: Eukaryota > Metazoa > Chordata > Testudines > Testudinidae > Gopherus > Gopherus evgoodei. Next base: position 2,225,245 of record NW_022060038.1, read on the forward strand.
TAGGGAGGCCCAGAAGGACTACCATGATCTGCCTGAAGAGGCTGCAGCAGACTACTCCCAGCTGAAGGCAGAGATCCTGGCCAGATCTGGAGTAACAATCGCAGTGCGGGCCCAGTATTATCATGACTTGAGGTACCAGGAAGACAAAACCCCGCTGTTACAATTGTATGACCTCATCCATCTCGCACGAAAGTGGTTGCAAACAGAGTCCCGGAGTCCAGAAGAGATCCTAGAGGTTCTGGTTATTGACCAGTACATGAGGGCACTGCCACCAGATCTCCGCAAATGGGTAGGCCAGAACGATCCGTCCACCTTTGACGAGATGATCACGCTGGTAGAAAGAAGCATGACAGCCAGGGAATTGACCGAACTACCAAAGGAAAGCCCCTTTCATAGCAAACACCCAACCCCAGCCCTGGAAGGTGGGACAGCCAAATCCCTGGGGAGTCCTAGGTGGTGGAGGAAGAGGAGGGCTGAAAACCAGCAGAGACTCCAGAAGGAAAGGATTGGCCTGAGTGGGGGGAACCCTGGGACTAAACCCCCTAGCCCACATCATAGGAGAATAATTAGAAACAATTATAGGTGTTATTCATGTGGGGAGTGGGGACACATAGCAGCACAGTGTCCCAGCACCGAGGAGCCTATGCAATGCAACTTGGGGGATTGGGAGGTCCCATGCATCTTTATCCACCTTGCGGGCATCGCGTTAGCCCCACATAACTACACCAGGCTGGTGAAGATAAATGGAGCAGAGACTACAGCACTTGTGGACTGTGGAAGTGCTATCACCCTTATATCGGGTAAGCTGTAAAAAGTAGCCAGCTGCTACAAGCCAAACACATAGCAGTGACATGTGTTCATGGGGCCATGAGCCATTACCCCACCATCCCAGTGGAGATAGAGGTTCAGGGGAACCCCATTAAGGTGACAGTGGGCGTAATTCCTAAACTCCCATATCCTGTAGTTATTGGGAGGGACTATCCAGGGTTTGATAAGTTACTCCTGGAAAGGCTGGAGAGAAGTGGAGACCCTGTTGGCAGTGACTCATCATTGGTGGGTGTCAACCCCCAATGTTTTCTGAGTTTTCTCAGGATCTATTCTCAGCCCCCCAAAAGGCCCGGAAGACAAAAAAAGAAAGGAAGGCCGCGAAGGCTTTGGGAACCCGGATCCTGACCTAGGGCCAGAAGACCGCGCTAGTAGGCAGATAGACACGAGCAGCCATCAGAGAAACTACCAACACAGAAGGTGAGCCGGAGGCTGGCCCCAGCCATGATGGCAATGAGCCATTGGAAGAAGCAGAAGCCGGACCCTGGGAGCTCAAGCAGGTTAGTCCTGGGATAGAGATTTTGGGACGGGACCAGGCAGAGGACCCTAGATATGATAACATCAGGAAAGAGGTGGCTGAGATAGATGGGATACCAGTGGAGGGGAAGGTCTGGGGTCCAGGACTCTACTTTATAGGGAAGAAAGATCTCCTGTACCGTGTGGTGCAAATGCAGGAGCCGGAGATACATCAACTTCTCGTGCCACGAAAACATCAAAAAGCCATATTGAGCCTCGCCCACAGTCACCTGTTTGGAGGACACTTAGGGGTAGAGAAAACCCAGGCCAGGATCCTGCAGAGGTTTTTCTGGCCAGGAGTACATGAAGATGTCAGGCGATACTGCACCTCTTGTCCAGAGTGTCAGCTACATAGCCCTCGCCCACACTTATGGGCCCCTTTGATACCTCTTCCAATAATAGAGGTACCATTTGAATGCAAAGCCATGGATCTGTTGGGCCCCTAGAGAAGACAGCTTGGGGCCACCAACATGTCCCGCTACGCAACACAGCTTCCAAGACAATAGCTAAGGAGCTAGTACAGATCTTTTCCCGGGTTGGGCTACCCAAGGAGATACTGACTGATCAAGGGACACCTTTTGTATCCAAGTTGATGAAAGATCTCTGTTCATTGCTCCATGTACAAGCCCTGTGGACTGTATACCACCCACAAACAGACCGTCTTGTAGAAAGGTTCAATAGGACCCTCAAGGCCATGATCAGGAAAGTGGAGAGCCGGGACGGGAAAGACTGGGTCCAGTGAATTTCTCCTGCTGTTCTGTTCCTCCCTTACTTCCTTATCATCCTTACTGCCCCCACTCAATCGCCTGCCCCTCCTGCATTCTATCTCCCTGCTCCTTCACTCCACCCAGTATTTCTCCTCCCTGTCCACTCACGTTGTTGCTCTCTTCTCCCTCCTCCCCTGTCCCTCTGGCCACTTCTGGTATTAAGCTCTATGAATGTACCAGTGCTGTTGAAAGGTAATTGCTTGGACTAGAAATTTGGGACTACATTTGAAACAGGAGCAAATGTTTTCCTTTGTTTTAGAGAAGGGAGAGGTTGTGTGGGAAGAGAGGATCTAGGGTGTGGGCTGAGCAGCCAGAAGGAAGGATCCATATGAACAAAGCAACCTATAGAGGAGGTTTGAGCTAAACTTCCTGTTTGATTATTGCTAATTTCTGCATTAAGAAAACTAAGCCCCAGGAAGGGGGAGAGCTTGTATAACACATGGGGCACTGTGTGTGACATTTCCCTCTGTTCCTGATCCTGATATAGGTCTGTTACAGCTCTCAGCTAAAGCCTCTGGTCTTTTAGCTCAAGCTCACTGGGTCTTGCTTTTAACTGTGGACGTTTCCAGGCCAAAGGATCTCTGCTCTTCTAGTCCCAATCCTGGTTGAACCATGGCATGTGAGGAGGCAGGTGAAAAATATTAAATGAAACAGAAAAGAACACATAGAGATTAGGGAGCTAACTGCACAGGTCAGAGCTCTCCAGACAGTTCTTTAGAAGTGGACAGATGTTTATGTGGGAGCTTAAATTTTTCAAAACCAGTTTGTCAAATGGAGGAGGTTGCAGGAGTGGTGATTGGGGAAGAACACTGAGAATTAACAACTAAGAACATAGCACATTAAAGGATATAGATGCCCTTATTATGGTTTAATAGTTTCGATCCAGATCCTCAGCTGGTGTAACCGCGTGTAGCACCACTGATGTCAATGGACCAGATACTCAACCGGTGTAAATTGGCCTAGCTCCAGTAATATCAATGGATCAGATCATCAGCTGGTGTAAACTGATCTAGTTCTGTTGAGCTCCAAGGATCAGATCCTTAGCTGGTGTAAACAAGTGTAGCACCACTCATATCAATGAGCCAGATCCTGAATTCATGTAATTCAAGTATCAGAGGGGTAGCCGTGTTAGTCTGGATCTGTAAAAGCAGCAAAGAATCCTGTGGCACCTTATAGACTAACAGATGATTTGGAGGATGAGCTTTCATGGGTGAATACCCACTTCATCAGATGCATGTAGTGGAAATTTCCAGGGGCAGGTACATATATGCAGGCAAGCTAGAGATAATGAGGTTAGTTCAATCAGGGAGGATGAGGCCCTGTTCTAGCAGTTGAGGTGTGAAAACAAAAGGAGGAGAAACTGGTTTTGTAGTTGGCAAGCCATTCACAGTCTTTGTTTAATCCGGAGCTGATGGTGTCAAATTTGCAGGTGAACTGAAGCTCAGCAGTTTCTCTTTGAAGTCTGGTCCTGAAGTTTTTTTGCTGCAGGATGGCCACCTTAAGGTCTGCCATAGTGTGGCTAGGGAGGTTGAAGTGCTCTCCTACAGGTTTTTGTATATTGCCATTCCTAATATCTGATTTGTGTCCATTTATCCTTTTCCGTAGCGACTGTCCATTTTGGCCAATGTACATAGAAGAGGGGCATTGCTGGCATATGATGGCGTATATTACATTGGTGGACGTGCAGGTGAATGAACCAGTGATGGTATGGCTGATCTGGTTAAGTCCTGTGATGGTGTTGCTGGTGTAGATATTTGAGCAGAGTTGGCATCGAGGTTTGTTGCATGGATTGGTTCCTGAGCTAGAGTTACTATGGTGCGGTGTGCAGTTACTGGTGAGAATATGTTTCAGGTTGGCAGATTGCCTGTGGGTGAGGACTGGCCTGCCACCCAAGGCGTGTGAAAGTGTGGGATCGTTGTCCAGGATGGGTTGTAGATCCCTGATGATGTGTTGGAGGGGTTTTAGCTGGGGACTGTATGTGATGGCCAGTGGAGTCCTGTTGGTTTCTTTCTTAGGTTTGTCTTGCAGTAGGAGGCTTCTGGGTACATGTCTGGCTCTGTTGATCTGTTTCCTTATTCCCTCGTGCGGGTATTGTAGTTTTGAGAATGCTTGGTGGAGATTTTGTAGGTGTTGGTCTCTGTCTGAGGGGTTAGAGCAGATGCAATTGTATCTCAGTGCTTGGCTGTAGACAATGGTTTGTGTGATGTGCCCGGGATGGAAGCTGGAGGCATGAAGGCAGGCATAGCGGTTGGTAGGTTTTCGGTATAGGGTGGTGTTAATATGACCATCACTTATTTGCACTGTGGTGTCTAGGAAGTGGACCTCCCATGTAGATTGGTCCAGGCTTAGGTTGATGGTGGGGTGGAAGCTGTTGAAATTGTGGTGGAATTTTTCCAGAGTTTCCTTCCCATGGGTCCAGATGATGAAGATGTCATCAATGTAGCGTAGGTAGAGAAGGGGTGTGAGTGGACGAGAGCCGAGGAAGCGTTGTTCCAGGTCGGCCATAAAAATATTGGCATATTGTGGGGCCATGCGGGTGCCCATAGCGGTGCCACTGGTCTGGAGACATATACTGTCATCAAATTTGAAATTGTGTGTGAGGATAAAGACACAGAGCTCAGCAGCCAGTTGTGCTGTGGCATCATCAGGGATACTGTTCCTGACAGCTTGTATTCCGTCTGTGTGTGGGATGTTCGTGTAGAGAGCCTCTACGTCCATGGTAGCTAGGATGGTGTTTTCTGGAAGGTCACCAATACATTGTAGTTTCCTCAGGAAATCAATGGTGTCACGGAGATAGCTGGGAGTGCTGATGGCATAGGGTCTGAGTAGAGAGTCCACATATCCAGACAGTCCTTCAGTGAGAGTGCCAATGCCCGAGATGATGGGGCGTCCAGGATTTCAGGGTTTGCGGATCTTGGGTAGTAGATAGAATAACCCTGGTCGGGGCTCTAAGGGTATGTTGATTTGTTCCAGTGTTAGTGTAGGGAGTGTCCTGAGTAGATGGTGCAGTTTCTTAGTGTATTCCTCAGTGGGATCTGAGGGAAGTGGCCTATAGAATTTGGTGTTGGAGAGTTGTCTGGAGGCCTCCTTTTGGTAGTCAGACCTGTTCATGATGACAACAGCAGTCTACATCTCTATATCCTGCTGCCCTGGGATGCAACGAGGAGTCCTTGTGGCACTTTAGAGACTAAAAAATTTATTTGAGCATAAGCTTTTGTGGGCTAGAACCCACTTCATCAGATGCATGGAGTGAAAATACAGTAGCAGGTATATTTATATATTATACATAGTACACGAAAAGATGGGAGTTGCCCTACCAGGTCGAGGGGGAGTCAGTCTAATGAGACAATTCAAATAACAGTAGAATACCAAGGGAGAAAAAATGACTTTTGTAGTGGTAATGTGGGTGGCCCATTTCAAATAGTTGACAAGAAGGTGTGATTAACAGTAGGGGGGAATTAGTATCGTAAAATTAGATTTTGTAATGTTAAGATGTCCTTCTTCTGTAGGTTAGTGTATTTATGATTTCACCCCATTATCATGTACATCAATCCATTATCATGGCATCCTTGCGGTCAGATGTTCTGACCGAAACCTGGTGTCAGTTCATGTTCTATGGTTGGCTGATATTGCTCTGGATAAAACCCCCTACAGCCATGGAACTGCACACCTGGTCCTGCTGCCAGCTGCAGTGCTGTGCTCCTGGCCCACAATCGTGGTATTCTGCAGCCGCCCTGCCTCTTCCCTCGAACATCCCTGCCCCAGGTCCTCTCCCTTCATCCTGAGCTTATTTCTGGTGTTTCAGAAACTGTAGGAGGGCGGAGGAGGAGTTATTGAGTGCTGGGACCCTGCAAGTGCTCCAGCCCCAGATGCCGGTTAACTGAGTTTTCTGGATATTAAAGTGCAGGCTAACAAAGCTTGTACTGTATAATGCAAAGCGAATGTAACAGAGGCAAGCTGGCCCACTGGGCTACAGGGGGCTGGTAGTTTCAGTCCAAAGGTTCTGACACTCCATTCCCTTACGTTGGTGCCAGCCAGGATGTTACAGTGTGTGAAAAAAGGCGTAAGCTGATACTGCTGGGAGTGTAGTCCCCAAAAGCCCCCAGGAGGGTCTTGGAACACTGCTGCGGGACCTGTCTATTGGTGCAGCTACTTTGACTTCAGTGGATCGCTCGTAGCATGTGAGAGGAGAACTGAGCCCACCCAGGATGACCCCATCTGCAGCTCTCACTAAAACCAAGAGTTTGCAATAAAGGCCGAACTTGCTGTTTCAGGTTCTCCATGCAAATTCATTTCCTTTGAAAAGAGTGAATGGTGTCGTGGACTGTGAAAGAGTGAGGGGAAGGGGGTGGATATGTGTGTGCTGGAGGTAGTGGGGCAGGGAGGGAAAAAAGCAACTGCTCCTCACAGGCCAACAGTACAAAGAATACCCCCAGGTCCACTCCAGGAAGCCACTGGGAGCTGTGAGTGTGCTGCGCTCCTAGCAATAGGGCTGATTTAACTGGGTGTCTAAATGCAGATTTGGGTGCCTAGCTTCTGGCATCTACCTTTGAACCCACAGTGTATGTTCGGTATCTTCTCAGCACCCATTCACCAATGCTGAACAGTCTTTCAGGGGTAAGGATCAGGCTCATCTGTGTCACTGGGCCAGCTCCAAAACCCTCTCTCGGTGGTCACTGAGTCCTTACTCCCATGGATTGCAGTGGAAGTTTCTCCTGAGCAGGGACCTCCGGAGTCAGCCCCTGGTGAAAAGTATGTGAGCTCTGGAATGAGACAATAGAGATGTATTAACTTGATTGAAGCTGCAGTACATTAGAAGTACACAGCTCTGATCTCTTGTTCCCATGAAGCAGTGATGGAGTCAGTTAACCAATGACAAGGTGGGGTTATGCTGCCTCAGGAGAAATCATAAGTGATGCACAGAATGCACAACTTCATACAAGGTCCTTGCAGCTAGTCAAAGCTAAACAAGATGCCTTTCTAAAAGGGAACAGGTGTTTTTTTTTCCTCTCTCTCCAGTAACAGCGAATCCCAAATTCACTGCTGCAGCAATTGCTTGGGAATCAGTGGAGGTACACCTGGGAAGAGTTTGGCTCAAGGATTTGTACTATGTTGGGAATAGATTCTGTGGCACCCAATCATGGCTTTAATAACAAAATTGCTTCTCGTTCTAGGGAACAGTGTCGCTGACCCGGGCACGGCAGCATGGCAGCTTTCAATCAAACCTCAGCCAGCTCTGCATTATTCCTCCTGATGGGCATCCCAGGGCTGGAACAAGCACACGGCTGGCTCGCCATCCCTTTGTGCTCCTTGTATATTGTGGCAGTCCTAGGGAACTGCATCATCCTGTTCATTATACGGGCGGAGCTGAGCCTCCACCAGCCCATGTACTATTTCCTGAGCATGCTGGCACTCACCGACCTGGGCCTGTCAGCTTCCATGCTGCCCACAATGCTGAGCATCTTCCTGCTTAATTCCAGGAAGGTTAATGCCGATGCTTGCTTCGCCCAGCTGTACTTCATCCACACTTTCTCTGTCATGGAGTCAGCTGTGTTGCTGGCCATGGCCTTTGACTGCTTTGTGGCCATTCACAAGCCCCTGAGGTATGCCTCAATCTTAACCAACGCCATTGTTGCCAGGATAGGGCTGGTTCTCATGGCGAGGAGCGTGGTCATGGTAATGCCAACCCCTATTCTCCTCCGGCGGCTGCGGTATTGTCTTCCCAATGTCCTCTCCCCCTCCTTCTGTCTGCACCAGGATGTCATGAAGCTGGCCTGCTCCAACAGGATGATCAACAGCATCTACGGCTTGTTTGTGGTCATCATCATGATGGGCTTAGATGCGCTGCTCATTGTACTATCCTATGTCATGATCATTACGACTGTGTTGAGCATTGCATCCAAGGAGGAGTGCCTCAAGGCTCTGAACACCTTCGTTTCCCGCATCTGTGCTGTCCTGATCTTTTACATCCCCATGATTGGCATCTCTATGATCCATCGTTTCGAGGAAAGTGCCTCTCCCCTCGTCCCCGTCCTCATAGCCTATGTCTATGTGCTGGTCCCACCCATGATGAACCCCATCGTGTACAGCGTGAAGACCAAGCAGATCTGCAGGAGGATAGTCCAGAGGTTCCAGAGAAAGAGGATCCCAAATAAAGACTGAGGGGGCTTGTTCACACTGGCCCTGCACCCATGCCATCATTCACATCTGTGTAAAAAGCATCTCTGTGAATCTGGTAGCATTTGCACCCACTTTTCACAGGTTTATAAGGTGTCATGAGGTGTGAGGCTATGGCAGAGCCAGGCTCATCGTCCAATGGGATTCTCTGTCAAAGGCAAATGGGGAAAACAATGTAAGGATATCCCAGAGGTTAGCCGCCGGATGGCTACTGGTAGCCCTAGGTAGAGAACAGCTGCTATGCGCCTCATTACATCCAACTCCTCTGACTTCAGTAAAGTTATTCCTGAGATACTTGCTAGAATGCTGGCCTGACAGTTGCTTCACTTCTTTCCTCATAATCATGTGCAAAATTTCTAAGTGTGGTTAAACAGCTGCCAAAAACATCCCACCCAGAGGTGCCTGCATGTAAAGAGGCAGTGTGATCGAGCAGACAGAGCATCAAACAAGACTTGGGTTCTAATCCTGGCTCTGCCCCTGGTCTGTTGGGTGACCTTGGCCAAGTATCTTCATCACCCTGTGCCTCAGTTTCCCCATATGTAAAATGGGAGTGCTAACACTGACTGCCTTTTAAAACACTTTGAGATGTACTGATGACAAGTGCTAGGTATTATTATTAAGCACTGAGTGACTGATCCCTGTATAGCCAGCTCCTATGACCCATCCCACCCCAGGCCCATACAGCTGGGGCACAGCTTCAGCGTGGCCAAATGCACCAGATACCTCCAAAGGCCTATTTTATCCTGTAAGCGCATCATGTCCTGCTTTGTGTCCTTCACATCCCTGGCACGATGGTAAAGACTGAAAAATAATAATAAATCCTGACCTGAACCCAGAACCGTCAAGCGAGCTTGATCTTTTATTATTTCTTTTCAACTAGGCAGAATTACCCCATGGAAATCCCAGCCACCTGCTGCTGTAGTTTTGGAGGATGCCACAAAAGGATGGGATGGTTTTTACATGTGACAGCACAACATGTAGCAGAGTTCTTACCTCTTTAAGTTCCACGTCATATTTTTCTGCTACTGTCCTGTGCCTGGGAAGAGGAAGGATTTCTGTATTTTACGAGGTCTGTGCACCTGGTTTTCAGTTAGCTGGTAGCAAGAGCCGATTTTTTTTCTTTTCCCTTTTCTCAGCTTTTCCCAGAGGAGGAATGAAAGGGCTTGAGGGTACCCCACAGGAAGGAATTCCCAAATGTGCCTTCCTGAGCTCTCCAAGGGGTTTTGCGCTTGGGTGGTGGCAGAACTGCTAACCAAGCCAGGAGGATCTGTATTCATTTTTTAAAGTCCTTTTGGGCCCCCACTTCTGCACTCAGAGTGCCAGAGTAGGGAATCAATCTTGACACTGAAATATATGGTTTCTTTATCCTCTAAACCAGGTCCTATCTTGTCTTGGAGGGAATCTCACAATTGTCCCACTCTTGGATCTGGGAACAACACCCCATCTATGCTAATACTTATCACCAAGTAGGTCTGATGGGATATCTCAGTCGCTTCCCTTTGGGTGTTTGTGACCAGAGCAATCAGCTTCCTTAAAACAAATAGGTTTATTAGTAAACAGCACAAAGTATTACATAAAATAGTTTTAAAATAACAAGCAGCTATCACATATGTACACTCATCCATCTAGCGTCTCACTACAAGCTAAGTTAGACAGGCTTTGCTCTGGAGATAGAGGAACAGAACTGGCCCAGTTTACATTCTTTTGGGAAGCCAAGGAGCTATTGGGACCCAGCCTAGTTTCCCTGTGTCTCTGAGAGCATCTTCCCATCTGTTTGCCCCTTTCTTGAGGAAGCGGCATGTGCTGAAACCTGTGTGAGCCTGGGCCCAGGCACCATTGTGCTCAGCTGTGTCCGTGTTACAGGGTAAGAAACCTCTTATAGACAAATGTCAGAGGTGTTGCTCTTTGGAACCCTGACACAGCCCTGTATGATAGACCTCTCCCTCCTGTGGGATGACACCTGATGTACTGGGGTATCACTGAGCCCGCCTGTTCCACCAGCCTGGGCTCTCTTACACTGTCCTGCTGAGCCAGGCCCTCAAGCCTCCTACAGCACACACACGGGTAGGGACACATCCAGCTGCAGAAAGCCACAGACACTGAGATCAGCTCTGCACAGCAAGACTCAGCTCAGGAATTGCCTGGCGCTGAAATACTCACCCCATCAAGAGTGTAAACCCAAAATTGTATTGTCATGCACTGCACAGAGAACTGTCCAGCAGTCCCTCCCTGAATGTGGAGGAATATACACACAGCTCCTCTGGTCCATTATGAATTCCACAAACTGGGTTTTAGAATAAACAAGTTTGCTAACTACAAAAAGATAGATTTCAGTGATTATAAGTGGCAGCAAACAAAATGAACACTCAAACCAAGCTTAATACACTAAAGGAACTGGCTACAAGTAATAATTTCTATCCTTAACTGTCCTTCTAAGCAGGTTGCAGAGTTTCTTGAAAACAAACTGCTCTTGCTTGCAGTGTAGAACTCCAGGTATTCCTTTCACAGGCTGGACACCTTCTAGCCTGGGTCTAGTTCTTTCTTCCCCAGATCAGTCTTAGGTGTTTTCAGCAGTCATTTTGGGTGAGGATTCTGTGAAGAACCGACCCTGATTAACTCAATTCCATGCCTTAAATAGGATTTACACAGGGCAGGAATGCTTCTTTTCCCAGTTTGAGCCCCACCCTCTATTTTTGGAACAATATCAGCAGGCCAAGATGGGGTCCAATACCATGTGATATGATCACATGAAGCTGCAGTGTCAAAACAGCATCCCAGGAAGCTTCTCAGGAAGGTGGGAGATTAGCATGTTCAAACTCCTATTAAAAAGCGACAAAGAATCCTGTGGTACCTTATAGCCTAACAGACGTATTGGAGCACGAACTTTCGTGGGTGAATGAATACCCACTTCATCATGTTACCTTAAGTGTTAGATATTATGCTAGCCATTTATAAATGTACAGTTAGTTAATCGTTCTCATCGCTGGTCTGAGTAATCAATTCAAGGTTGAGAATGTTTTAGTTTAAGCCTGTTCGGATAAAAGCACACTGATAGGTGATGTTTCTTGCTTTTATCCTCTTTTCAAATATGGTGAGAAATAGTGAAAAAATGATGCTATCTGAAAGCTAGGAAGGTAACTTGACTAGAACAAAGCTACAGCTCAGTCTTTTAACTGGACTGGAGCAGGAGAGCAGGCAAACCTTGGTCTTACCCCTCTGATACGAAACTCTTATTGTTCTCCCTAATGGCCCATCCAGGCTGATTGCATAATACCTGGTGGGTGTTCTCCAGGTGTAAACACACTTGTAATTGTTACCTAGTCAATATTCCCTAACTTCAGAGACAGAAATGGAACGTGCATACAAATAGGATAATCATAGTCAGTATCTTTCCAATGGCACCTTACATGATTCATCTTGCATAAAATACATTCTAGATATGCTATAATCATTTTATAACTATATTTTTATGAAGAATATGGGAAGTAGTCACACCCTGATCTTAGAGTCCCATGTAGCTCCCTAGTGAGAGAATCTGAGCACATTGAATGTATATATCTTCCCATCACTGCTGTGAGACAGGGCAAGGTTATTCCCCACCTGTGCAGAGGCTCAGAGACAGCCAATAGCGCATAGCCACATAGGGGAAAGGAATCAAACCCAGCTCTGTTGAGTCACAGAGCAATGCACAGATCACAGGCAGCATTCCAGCCATGTGAGTGGTGACAGGCCCAGCTGGACTCAGCGAGCGGGGATGGCAAGGAGCCAGTTACAGAAGTTTGATTCACTGGCCTATTCTCCCCTTGCCTCAGCAGAGTTTAGAGCAGCTTGGGTGTTGGGTGGAATTCCACGCAGTGGTAACGGCTTCCAAGAGCGTGGAAAATTCTAGCCCAGTCCATGCACACAGGGGTCACACCAGAGTGACTCCTTGTGATCTGAGGTAGCCCTGCAGGTGCCCTGTCCTTTCCTCTAATATCCTTGCAATAACTGAATCTCAGCCTGGGATACTTAAAACAAGAGCCCCCTTTGTGGGGTCGCATTTATTCAGTCTTCTCCAAAACACAAGGTCTACTAACCTCTAGTCCCACCATTCTCCTTTATTCAAGAGCCACCCACCACCCTTCTGGCTGGGGTCAGCGTTGGTTCAGGCTTGCTGCACCCGCTGCCCAATCTCTTCCCCTGACACCCTGAACCCTGTCCCCATCACTTTCTAGTGGGCCCTTCCCTTGCTCCTCCACTACCCCTGAGGTTCTGCCCTCTGGCCAGGCCAGATCTGGGCTGTGGTGAGAGCTGCCCTGGGAGCCCAGGCCTCAGTGGGGAGCCTCAAATTCTACAATTTCCCTAAGGGGATGCATCCTGGGGGGGGCAGATTTAGAGGCTGGGGGCTGCTCTTGGGGCTGTGTGAATGTCTTCTCCTGGGGTACTGGTGTTAATCATGTCTCTTACATGATTCAGTCATTAGGAGTTGGCTAAGGGGGTAGGGGAAGGGTGGGTGTCCATGCCCCTTGAATAGTGCCTGGTCAAAGTTGGTGCAACACCCATGGATCACGCAGCACCCAGAGCGCTCAGGAAGGGGAAAGACTGTGAGAGCACAACAGCATTGCAGCTTTTTTCATGGCCCCTGGATTTTTAAGCAGAGATGGGCCAAGGATGGGCCAGTTATAGTGCAAAACAACATCCACAGCCCGTCTCCTTATTGACTGTATCAAGACTGCTCCAACCGTCGATACAGCTCTTTATTGGCCAATACCCCACCATTCCCCCAGTCTCTGCAGGAACATAGTAATTTTGTAAATGTTGCTGTCTGCCTTGGTCATCTTCCCCAAGTGCACTGTTCTCCCTCATCAGGAAGCAGGAGCAGCCCCTATCCCATTATTCCAGGCCTTAGATCCTGCCTGAACCTCTCTCTCCAAAGTGGAGATCAATAGCTTATGTCATCTCGAATGTAAGGGTCCAGGATGGAATAGATGTCCCCTGGTTTTCATCTGCCATGTAACCAGCGCTGGACCCGGGTAATGAACTGACCCATCGCTTGACAAACAACCTGATTATCCTCACACGAAGGTGTTTGCTTTTCATGCTGTACACAATTGGATTCATCAGAGGCGGGACAAGCAGGTAGACGTAGCCCAGGAGAATCTGAAGCAATGGAGGAGAGCCCTTCCCGAATCTGTGTAACACAGACAAGCTGATCTTTGGTGTGTAAAAGAGGAGAACAGCACAGAGGTGGGAGACGCTGGTGTTCAGGGCCCTCAGGCATTCTGTGGGGGATGCAACTTTCAGCACTGTTTTGAGGATCCTCACATAAGAGAGGAATATGAACAGCGAATCCAACCCCACCATTAAGAGTGTAATAAACAAACCATACAGGCTGTTGACTGTGATATCTGAACAAGCGATCTTCATGACCTCCTGGTTAAGGCAGTAGGAATGGGAGAGGACATTGGCTCGACAGTATTGGAACCGCTTCAAGAGAAAGGGGAGTGGGAATGTTAGGATAAACCCTCTTAACACAAACATCAGTCCCATCTTGGCTATTCTTGGACGAGTTAAGATGGAAGCGTATCTCAGTGGGTTACAGATGGCAACAAAGCGGTCAAAGGCCATCAACAAGAGAATGGAGGATTCAGTGAATGACAGTGAGTGGATGAAGAACAGCTGGGCAAAACAGGCATCAAGGCTGATCTCCCTAGAGTTAAACAAGTATATGCCCAGTATTGTTGGCATGGTGGTTATCGATAAGCCAAGGTCTGTGACGGCCAACATGGAAAGGAAAATGTACATGGGCTCATGGAGGCTAGGATCTGTTTTTATAATGAACAGGATGACTGAATTTCCTACTATTGAGATAACATACATTAAGCAGAAGGGGATAGAGATCCAGAGATGGACATCTTCCTGCCCAGGTATCCCAGTCAGAAGGAACACTTTAGAGTTGGATTTGGTGTCATTGACAGCTGACATAATGTACTGGGCAGGTCCCAGGCGTTTTGAACTCTCCTTCCTAAAAGGAAAAAGAACAGGAGACTAGATGATATTTAACAAGACATCTTTCTGCTCTCAGTGGAAATCTAGAGACTCCTAGGAGTTGAAGGAAGGTCAGCAAATATATAGTCTTGGATTTGCAGCAACAAAAGGAACATAGGCATGGCCAGACTGGATCAGACCTGCACTGCATCTAGCCCAGTATTCAATGGCCAGCTCCAGATGTTTCCATGGAAGGTGGAAGAAACCCTGCAATAGGCAGCTCTGAGATAAACTGTTCCCAGGGAAAAGTTTTCATTGGCACCCACTAGTAGACATATTTTGTGATGTAAATCAGTAAGGTTTAGAGCCCTTACAAGACTTTTTTTTTCTAAAGTCTCACTGCTGTAACTGGAATTTCTGGTTACCCATATAAAGAGCCCATCATTCTTTGAATTCTGCTAAGCTCTTGGCCCCTGTGATATCTTTTGACTGTGAGTTCCACAGCCTATTTGAGCACTGTGTGATTTTAGAAATGTGATCCTCATACACACACATTTTCTGGCCCTCCACTTCTGACTCTGGCCCTTTGTACCATGGCATGTGGGTAAATGCATGGCAAGTTGTCATAAACAGATAGTTAAGGGTTAATGTCTTTTACCTGTAAACGGTTACAAGCAGTGAACCTGGACCACCTGACCAGAAAACCAATCAGAAGACAAGATACTTTCAAATCTCAGTGGAGGGAAGTCTTTGTTTGTGTGTTTTCTTTGTCTGTTGCTCTCTCTGGATTCTGAGGTTAACCAGTCGTACCTACAGGCTCTCTAATTTTCTATTCAAATAGTGAGGATAAGTACAAAGGTGGTTTAGTCTTTTTGATTGTTTTCTTTATTTGCAAATGTGTATTTTGCTGGAATGATTTTAATGTGTATTTGTGCTGGGGGGAAGGTTCCTCTCTAGTGTCTATAAGTTGAAAAACCCTGTAACATTTACCATCTAAATTACAGAGACAACTTTTACTTTTTTTCTTTCTTTTTATGAGAAGTTTTCTTTCTAAGACTTGATTAATTTTTTTCCCCTTGTTGAGGCTCAAGAGAATTGAGTCTGTACTCACCAGGGAACTGGTGGGAGATAGGGAGAGAGAAGGGAGGGGGGAAGGTAGAATCCCTCTGTTTTAGATTCACGGAGCTTGAATCTGTATTACCTCTTGGGGAGGGGGAAAGAGGAGGGGGCAAGGTGCACTCCTCTCTGTTTTTAGATTCAAGGAGTTTGAATCACAGTGATCTTCCAGGGTAACCCAGGGAGGGAAAGCTTGGGAGAGGCAACGGTGGACGAAAGGGTTTACTTTCTTTGTGCAAGATCCAGGGGGTCTGGGGCTTGGGGTCCTCTGAGAAGGTTTTGGGGGGACCAGAGTTTACCAGGCACTGGAATTCCTGGTTGGTGGCAGCAGTACAAGATCTAAGCTGGTAATTAAGCTTAGGGGGATTCATGCTGGTACCCCACCTTTTGGACGCTAAGGTTCAGCGTGGGGATTTATGCCATGACACACGTGCATGGTGAAAATGGTATTTATGTGTCCTACATTCAAGCTATTTATAAATGTGTTTCATTGCCTCTGTCAAGGTGTCACTCCCACTCTGAACTTTAGGGTAAAGATATGGGGACCTACATGAGATAACCCCATAGCTTATTTATCAGCTTAGATATAGTAGCTGCCACCACCAACTAGTTTAAACAAACATTTTTGAGAGAATAATTTGGAAACTCTATCTTCCCTCCAAATATTTCCCCAGTCTTTATCCCCCTTTTCCTGGCAGGATTGAGACTGATTCACCTCCCACCAATTCCTGGTGAGCCCAGATCCAAAAAACCCTTGGATCTTAAAACAAGGAAAAATCAATCAGGTTCTTTAAAAGAAGACTTTTAATTAAAGGAAAAGGGTGAAAGGAATACCTCTGTGAGATTAGCATGCAAGCTACTTTCATGGACAACAGATTCAAAACACAGAGGATGTTCCTCTGGGCAAAACCTTAGTTACACAAAGAAACCCCATTTGATTCTCCCTCTATGCAAAACGAGTCACAAAAGAAAATACACATAATCTAATACATTACTTCTCTAAACACTTACTACTTTTAAGAAATGTTAGATGGCTGATTCCTGTATCCTTCACACCAGCACAAACTTTTCTGAACAGACCAAAGACTGATTTCCCTCCTCCCTCTTTGAAAACATCTTGTCCCTCCATTGGTTTCTCTGGTCAGGTGTCAGCTAGGCTATGTAACTTATTAACCCTTTACAGGTAAAAGAGGAATAAACCCTTAACTGTCTGTTTATGACAGCCTCATTACATACGCACAAGCATGCGCACCTTCACACAAACACACACACAATTTTGTCCTCTCCTGAGAGTTTAAATGATGCCACTGCCGCTTTGCAGGTTTTTGGGGATAAATTCTTAGGACCAGGTGCTTAATTCAATAACAGTGAGTTCAACAGCATCACTTTAGATTTACATGTGTACATTCAATCAGAACCGAGTTCTATTAACTTTCCCTTACCAAATGCCCCAGATGATACACTGTGACCCCCAAGAATCCCTTCAAGAGAAACTGAAGATTTTTGCCTGCCCAAAGTTGAATGAATCCAGAGAGTTTTATAATCCACAGGCTTCTTTTCATCCTCACAGGACCTAAATCCTCTCCCCATGCAATGGTCTGTAGATATCTGGCAAGTTACAATCTAACACAGACAGTTACTTCAGCTGGGCAGGGGCAGGGGAGGAGTTGGTGTCACAAATGAGTGAATAGTGTAAATGCTAGATTTGCACTAATATCCAACTGAATGTGCAAGTTATTTCAGCCACTCTTGTGTAAGAGGTGATGACAGTAAATTACATACAACCAATATTACACTTTCCTGCACCTCAGCTCTGTTTGCTGAAACACAGACTAGCGGTTCTGGTCTCTCATGACTTTTTTGAATGTCTTGCACAGGTATTGCAGTGGGATTGTGTTATGACTCTGAATGTAAGTGTTAGAAGCAGCTTCTGGGGAGAGTATCATACAGCTGTTCACAGAAGAAAGAGTTAATAGCACAAACCCATAACAAACAGTTTGTGGAGTACTTCTGATATACTTTCTAAAGCATAAGCCATTAAGCAGTAAAGTTACCACGCTCCTTCCTGTAGAGATTCAAATGACTCTGCTGCTGGCTTTCAATATACATGCATCACATGAAAGTTTGGTTTTTAATATTTGCATTACAATGAAAAGTTTTGGCATAACGAATCTTCTTTCAGAGAAGATTTCTCAGGTGGGACTTAAAAAGTAGCATATGTAAATAGGGTCTGAATGAACTCTCCTCTGACAGCTACCTGGAAGAGGGAGAGACTTGAGGAGCAAACTCTATTTATATGAACACACCTACTCTCCCTTGATATCAGTAGATAAAGAGGTGTTTCTCAAAGTGTTCAACTTTTGCTGGTGTACAGCTCCCTTAGTACTAAAAGCGAGGATAGTGAAATACTATTATTAATGTTTTTGTCTTTATTGCATGAATAAAGGAGAGCAAAAGTGTGTTCAACTTGTCCGAAATGAGGTGGCTACCTTCAGCTGAAAGTATCTCATTAAGCCATGGGCTCAAATGCCGGAGCCCTGTGAAGGTAAGAGGGGTGGGGACAGGTATCCCAGGCACGAGATGTGGGCTCTCTTTAAGGGTCCCAGGTATGGTTTAATCTGTTCCTAACATAAGAACATAAGAACGGCTGTACCGGGTCAGACCAAAGGTCCATCTAGCCCAGTACCTGTCTACCGACAGTGGCCAATGCCAGGTGCCCCAGAGGGAGTGAAGCTAACAGGCAATGATCAAGTGATCTCTCTCCTGGCATCCACCTCCATCCTCTGATGAACAGAGGCTAGGAACACCATTTTTTACCCATCCTGGCTAATAGCCATTTATGGACTTAGCCACCATGAATTTATCCAGTTCCCTTTTAAACATTGTTATAGCCCCAGCCTTCACAACCTCCTCAGGTAAGGAGTTCCACAAGTTGACTGTGTGCTGTGTGAAGAACTTCCTTTTATTTGTTTTAAACCTGCTACCTATTAATTTCATTTGGTGACCCCTAGTTCTTGTATTATGGGAATAAGTAAGTAACTTTTCCTTATCCACTTTCTCCACATCACTCATGATTTTATATATCTCTGTCATATCCCCCCTTAGTCTCCTCTTTTCCAAGCTGAAGAGGCCTAGCCTCTTTAATCTTTCCTCGTATGGGACCCTCTCCAACCCCCTAATCATTTTAGTTGCCCTTTTCTGAACCTTTTCTAGTGCTAGAATATCTTTTTTGAGGTGAGGAGACCACATCTGTACACAGTATTCGAGATGTGGGCATATCATGGATTTATATAAGGGCAATAATATATTCTCAGTCTTATTCTCTATCCCTTTTTTAATGATTCCTAACACCCTTTTTGCTTTTTTGACCGCTTCTGCACACTGCGTGGTTATCTTCAGAGAGCTATCCACGATGATGCCAAGATCTTTTTCCTGACTCGTTGTAGCTAAAGTAGCCCCCATCATATTGTATGTATAGTTGGAGTTATTTTTTCAAATGTACATTACTTTACATTTATCCACATTACATTTCATTTGCCATTTTGTTGCCCAGTCACTTAGTTTTTTGAGATCTTTTTGAAGTTCTTCACAATCTGCTTTGGTCTTAACTATATTGAGTAGTTTAGTTTCATCTGCAAACTTTGCCACCTTACTGTTTACCCCTTTCTCCAGATCATTTATGAATAAATTGAATAGGATTGGTCCTAGGACTGACCTTTGGGGAACACCATTAGTTACCCCTCTCCATTCTGAGAATTTACCATCAATTCCTACCCTTTGTTCCCTGTCTTTTAACCAGTTCTCAGTCCATGAAAGGATCTTCCCTTTTATCCCATGACAGCTTAATTTACGTAAGAGCCTTTGCTGAGGGATCTTGTCAAAGGCTTTCTGGAAATCTAAATACACCATGTCCACTGGATCCCCCTTGTCCACATTTGTTGACCCCTTCAAAGAACTCTAATAGATTACTAAGACACAATTTCCCTTTACAGAAACCATGTTGACTATTTCTCAACAGTTTATGTTTTTCTATGGGTCTGACAATTTTATTCTTAACTATTGTTTCGACTAATTTGCCCGGTACCAATGTTAGACTTACCGGTCTGTAATTGCCAGGATCATCTCTAGAGCCCTTTTTAAATATTGGCGTTACATTAGCTAATTTCCAGTCATTGGGTACAGAAGCCGATTTAAAGGACAGGTTACAAACCTTAGTTAATAGTTCCGCAACCTCACATTTGACTTCTTTCAGAACTCTTGGGTGAATGCCATCTGGTCCTGGTGACTTGCTAATGTTGAGTTTATCAATTAATTCCAAAACCTCCTCTAGTGACACTTCAGTCTGTGACAGTTCCTCAGATTTGTCACCTACAAAAGCCGGCTCAGGTTTGGGAATCTCCCTAACATCCTCAGCTGTGAAGACTGAAGCAAAGAATCCATTTTGTTTCTCTGCAATGACTTTATCATCTTTAAGTGCTCCTTTTGTATCTCGATCGTCAAGGGGCCCCACTTGTTTAGCAGGCTTCCTGCTTCTGATGTACTTAAAAAACATTTTGTTATTACCTCTGGAGTTCTTGGCTAGCCGTTCTTCAAACTCCTCTTTGGCTTTTCTTATTACACTCTTGCACTTAAGCTGGCAGTGTTTGTGCTCCTTTCTATTTGCCTCACTAGGATTTGACTTCCACTTTTTAAAGGAAGTCTTTTTATCTCTCACTGCTTCTTTTACATGGTAGTTAAGCCACGGTGGCTCTTTTCTAGTTCTTTTACTATGTTTCTTAATTTGGGGTATACATTGAAGTTGGGCCTCTATTACGGTGTCTTTAAAAAGGGCCCATGCAACTTGCAGGGATTTCACTTTAGTCACTGTTCCTTTTAACTTTTATTTAACTAACCCTCTCATTTTTGCATAGTTCCCACTTTTGAAATTAAATGCCACAGTGTTGGGCTGTTGAGGTGTTCTTCCCCCCATAGGGATGTTGAATGCTATTGTATTATGGTCACTATTTCCAAGAGGTCCTGCTTCCGCCCCATCATTCAAAGATAGAGCTTAATAGACTCCATTGGGAACCTTTTTTATTGTAAGTGTTTAAATGAGAGCTGAAATCACTGGTGGTGGAAAAGCATTGCTGCCCAGCCTTCTACAAGCTGACAGTCATGAAGAATTGTCAGTCACAGAGGTCACAGGGCAGGTGGCAGCAGAATGTAACTGAGAGTCAATCGACCAGAGTGGAGCAAGTGACTAGTGGGGCAGTCACCAGAGAGGACCCATGGCTGGCGGGGGTGGCCAACCACAGCAAGTGATCAGATGGCAAGTGGGAGGTTAAATCACACACATGCACCTCTGAACCCCAGGGCCTCACTGACCAAGGACAACCACCGTGAGTGGGATGGGGGCAGAGTAAAGGAACTTTGGGTTGTAGAACTCAAGAGCATGAGACAGAAGATGTGCCCGGCTCACAATTTTAAGATTATGAATCCTGTTGTGGCATTTTCCCTAATTAATGTCGGGAGACTTCTCGCCTTTTATTAAAAGTTTCTTTTGTACACTTGGACTCTGTGCTTGCGAGAGGGAAGTATTGCCTCTCAGAGGTGCCCAGGAGTGGTGTGTAACTTTCCCTGGTTATTGGGTGACGGCTTGATCCTCTTTGTTGTATTATTGAAAAGAAAACCCTAGATATTGAAACTGGCTCTGGTTGCTGCCGACTACATCTGGCAGAAGGATTACATGTATGTCATCTGTATTTCTCCTGAAACTGAAAAGATCCCAGCGTCTCAGCCCTCATTCAGTTGCTTGTCAGCAACAAAAGTCTAGTAGCTCCTCTGTCTCTGGGTTAATAACTAACTGGTTCTCCTCAGGTTCTGTTCTGTCAGTCTGCAGCCTGTATCCGGAGTGGTAACAGGCACTGGGATCAGTATAGAAAATATTCATTCCCTGGGCTCTCACTCTCTAGTACAGTGGCCCCCAACCTTTTTGTCTGGCGCCGAATTACGGCGGCGACACCTCTCGATGATGCTGTTTGTCGGTAGCAAGCGGCATCATCCAGAGGCGTTGCTGCTGAATTTCGGCAGCATTTTGGTGAGTGCTTGACCACCAGCCAGGACGCGAGCACATTTAGATGCCCCTGCGGGTGCCATGGTGCCCGTGGGCATCACATTGGGGCCCCCTGTTCTAGTACATAGTGACTCCAACAGCTGTTATTCAGGCACAGTGAGGGTTTGCAGGAAGTGCATTTAAAAGTCAAATGCAAGTGGACCATCATTTCCCACATGAAAGTAGTCTATTGCTCTCTAACTGCTTCGGACCTGTATTCATAAAATCCATGGCAAATGGGAATGGTATTGGGGACAGACATGGAGCTGAACTGCCATAATGAATGTGTGTGTCAAACCCGGTTCTTGGGATGTTTCTTATATAGCTCTATTGGGTTCACTATTGGAATTTTTATATTATGGCTGTATTGGGTGAAACCAGTCTGGCTGCTGAAAAACAAGCAGGAAGGGAAGCAACAGCTCAATAAAAGCCATCGCTCAGTAACCACCCCAGGGAGACTGAGAGACAACACCAGAGCTACAAGCTGCAAAGAGCCTATTTCTGGCCTCTAGCCACATCACACAGCTTGTTTTGCCAGCGCTGGGAATCTGTCCAGAGGTGGAGTAGCTGTTGTGAGAATCTCTTCAGACTGACACATACAGACAATGCTGGGGAAGTCATAAGGCCTTCGACCTGCCTGGGTCCCCGTCAGAATGGGAACGCTTGGGCTCAGAGACATGTACAGACTGTTGTTTGAAAACCCCCGTATTCTCCCAGATTACACTTTATTCCTGCTGTTCAGATTAAACAATATTTTGGTTCCAGAAGGCTGGCTGGCCACTCATCTCAGCACTACTCACAGACTCCTAGAGGGAAGAACCACAGGTGCCGAACCCACTTGGACGAGCTCAGCAAGCACAGGTGACCCTCAGTGTGCAGTACCCCAGGCCCAGGCTGAGGGTGGTAGAATAGAGAGATTTCACCCCAGGAGAGGGAAGGCTACAGGGCCTGTCATCGGGCACTTGGACACCAGAGAGGTGGGAGAGATGCCGGTAGCCCTGGAACTCTGAGCGGTCTCTACAGGGCAGAAAGGCTGGAGCCTGCAGCCAGTCAGGAAACAGAAATATGCCTCATCGCACCTATTACCACAGAGCAACACAGTTTTGAACTCCTGCATACACAATTAAGCCAGAGAATAAGACCTTTGAAAATGCATTTGCTGATTAAATTTCCAGAAGAAAATAAACCCGAGGCGATTTGGGAACTAGTCACTGACATTCCGTGGGGTCTCATCTTGCTCAGCCCCAGCAGGATCGGGCCCAGAGCACATGACACCTCTAGAAATGGGAGTCCCTGAGAAATCCTGACATGGTTATTGGGGTTTTAACACTCCGAGCTCGTTTGGAATATCAAGTTTTTGTGTAGCTTGAATGATCCACCATGGAGCATGGGCAGATGCAGGGGAGCTACCTAGCTATTCAGCGCTGTCTGCTCTCCAGCCCCATCACTGAGTGACCCCGACAGCCCAGCTGAGTGCTCTGCCTCTGCACAGAACCATCTTTCCCCTTCACTTTGCATTTTAAGGATCATGAAATCTGCCAACGTACCTAATTCCTGCTAGTCATGGAGTAGCTGACACCAGAGGTCTTCACCATAAAGGACAGGAGTCACTGGAGAGGTAGCACAGGCAGCAGGCAGTATCTGTTCAGACAGAGAGGGAACTGCCTTTATAAAGCACGTTTGCACATTCCCTTGGGGCCATTTGGTGATCAGGAAACCTCACCTGCTTCGCTTAGTGTACACCAGCTTTAACCCTGTCATGGCCAACAGCAAACTGCAGGAGGCCAACTCACAAGGGACGTGTGATGATGCTGCCCAACTCGACTGCAGCACAAAATCTGCTGCAGGCTCAGTTCCTGGAATCTGGGCTTGTCATCACTGTTTGTTTGGTTCTGATTTGTCATATGGCTACCTTGCGAGTGGCTGAGTGGTAACGATGATGCTCTCAGAGCTGTGATCTGGCTGAAATAAAATATACTACTACTACTAATAATAATAATTACATCTCTACCCCAATATAATGCGACCCTATATATCATGAATTTGGATCAAACGCGGTAAAGCAGTGCTCCAGGGGGGTGGGGCTGTGCATTCCGGCGGATCAAAGCAAGTTCGATATAACGCGCTTTCACCTACAATGCAGTAAGATTTTTGGCTCCCAAGGACAGCGTTATATCGGGGTAGGGGTGTAATAATAAATAACTAATAATATAGGACCAGATTTCTCTCCAGCAGCCACTTTTCCTGCATTACAAACTCTGGGTGCAGGCCAGGGATGGGAGATTTCACAAAGCTCCCTACATGGAGATTTCCCTTGGATCTTTATGGTCCAGGAAGGTAGTGGAATCTCCATGATTGGAGATTATATAGCGTGTTAGACAAATCCCTGTCAGAAATGGTCTAGCTAGTACTTAGTTCTGCCACGAGCTCAGAGATCTGGACTAGATGAACTCTTGCAGTCCCTTCCAGTCCTAGAATTCTCCCTGTGGAATGAAAAGGGGAACCCAGGACCTTGGGATCCCCCAAGATAGGCACAGATCTCAGAGATCCACTGGTAGCTAGACCCACCCACCCACAGTCTCTTTTCCTCCACAACTGCTCTAGGACACTCTCCAGCTCCCTGCTAGCACAGGTTCTTCAGAGTTGTGCTGCTAGGGCCTGTCACACTAGCCACTGCCCACAGGACCTGCTGAAGGGGCCTTGTACAGGGTGGAGGGGGCTGCACAGAGATGGGAAGGCTGGTTAGAGTATCAGATGGGCACAATACCCCAGCCATAGACTGGTTGGGAGGTTTAGACATTTGCGTTTCCAGAGTGCAGCCATAGACTCGGTCATTGCAACCTTAATTTACATTATGAGGAATAGGCAGATGAAAAGCCTCCAGTTTCTCTTGGGGATCCAAGCAGCTGCAGCTGGGCAGCATTATGACTGAAAAGGAAACATTTTGTTTGGGTCAAAAAAATTGTTGGGGGAATTTTGTTTTTCAGTCCATCTTTAGCTGGAACCATGGACCTCTGTGACTCCTGCTACAAGACTTCACTCCTAGGGGGCAGCACTCACCCACATCAGCCTCCCACACTCAGCAGGCCTTGGACCTCTGCCATGGTGTCTATGCCAGCTCTATAACAGAGAGATCCCCTGGAGAAGGCATGTCTGCAGCAGTTCATCCATCAGTGGAACAGTTTAAGAACATAAGAATGGCCATATTGTTTCAGATTAATGGCTCATTTAGCCCAGTTTCTGGTCTTTTGACAGTGAACAGTGCAGATGCTTCAGAGGAAAAGAAGAAAACAGGGCATCCATTGAGTGATCCTTCCCCTGTCTTCTGCACCCAGCTTCTGGCAGTCAAAGGTTTAGAGACACTAGGAGCATGGGGCTGCGTCCCTGAACATCCCAGCTAATAGCTATTTATGGACCTAGCCTCTATGCACCTATCTGATTCCTTTTGGATCCAGTTACACTTTTGGCCTTCACAATCTCCCTTGGCAAATTTCTGAAGTCAAATCCTAGTGAGGCAAATAGAAAGGAGCACAAACACTGCCAGCTTAAGTGCAAGAGTGTAATAAGAAAAGCCAAAGAGGAGTTTGAAGAACGGCTAGCCAAGAACTCCAGAGGTAATAACAAAACGTTTTTTAAGTACATCAGAAGCAGGAAGCCTGTTAAACAACCAGTGGGGCCCCTTGATGATTGAGATACAAAAGGAGTGCTTAAAGATGATAAAGTCATTGCAGAGAAACAAAATGGATTCTTTGCTTCAGTCTTCACGGCTGAGGATGTCAGGGAGATTCCCAAATCTGAGCTGGCCTTTGTAGGTGACAAATCTGAGGAACTGTCACAGATTGAAGTGTCACTAGAGGAGGTTTTGGAATTAATTGATAAACTCAGAGTTAACAAGTCCAGATGCCATTCATCCACGAGTTCTGAAAGAACTCAAATGTGAAGTTGCAGAACTATTAACTAAGGTTTGTAACTTGTCCTTTAAATCGGCTTCTGTACCCAATGACTGGAAGTTAGCTAATGTAATACCAATATTTAAAAAGGGCTCTAGAGGTCATCCTGGCAATTACAGACCGGTAAGTGTAACATTGGTACCGGGCAAATTAGTTGAAACAATAGTTAAGAATAAAATTGTCAGACACATAGAAAAACATAAACTACTGAGAAATAGTCAACATGGTTTCTGTAAAGGGAAATTGTGTCTTACTAAAAGCAGCAAAGAATCCTGTGGCACCTTATAGACTAACAGACGTTTTGGAGCATGAGCTTTCGTGGGTGAATACCCACTTCCTCAGATGCATCTGAGGAAGTGGGTATTCACCCACGAAAGTTCATGCTCCAAAACGTCTGTTAGTCTATAAGGTGCCACAGGATTCTTTGCTGCTTTTACAGATCCAGACTAACACGGCTACCCTCTGATACTTGTGTCTTACTAATCTATCAGAGTTCTTTGAAGGGGTCAACAAAAATGTGGACAAGGGGGATCCAGTGGACATAGTGTACTTAGATTTTCAGAAAGTTTTTGCAAGGTCCCTCACCAAAGGCTCTTACGTAAATTAAGTTGTCATGGGATAAAAGGGAAGGTCCTTTCATGGAGTGAGAACGGGTTAAAAGACAGGGAACAAAGAGTAGAAATTAATGGTAAATTCTCAGAATGGAGAGGGATAAATAGTGGTGTTCCCCAAGGGTCAGTCCTAAGACCAATCCTTTTCTATTTATTCATAAATGATCTGGAGAAAGGAGTAAACAGCGAGGTGGCAAAGTTTGCAGATGATACTAAACTGCTCAAGATAGTTAATAGAAAAGTAGACTGTGAAGAACTTCAAAAAGATCTCAAAAAACTAAGTGATTGGGCAACAAAATAGCAAATGAAATGTAATGTGGATAAATATAAAGTAATGCACATAGGAAAAAATAACCCCCACTATACATACACTATGACAGGGGCTAATTTAGCTACAACGAATCAGGAAAAAGATCTTGGCGTCATCGTGGATAGTTCTCTGAAGATGTCCACGCAGTGTGCAGAGGCAGTCAAAAAAGCAAACAGGATGTTAGTAATCATTAAAAAGATCATAGAGAATAAGACTGAGAATATATTATTGCCCTTATATAAATCCATGATATGCCCACATCTTGAATACTGTGTACAGATGTGGTCTCCTCACCTCAAAAAAGATATACTGGCACTAGAAAAGGTTCAGAAAAGGGCAATTAAAATGATTAGCGGTTTGGAGAGTGTCCATATGAGGAAAGATTAAAGAGGCTAGGACTCTTCAGTTTGGAAAAGAGGAGACTAAGGGGGGATATGTTAAAGGTATATAAAATCATGAGTGATGTAGAGAAAGTGGATAAGGAAAAGTTATTTACTTATTCCCATAATACAAGAACTAGGGGTCACCAAAAGTAATTAATAGGCAGCAGGTTTAAAACAAATAAAAGGAAGTTCTTCTTCACGCAGCACATAGTCAACTTTTGGAACTCTTTACCTGAGGAGGTTGTAAAGGCTAGGACTATAACACCGTTTAAAAGGGAATTGGATAAATTCATAGTGGTTAAGTCCATAAATGGCTATTAGCCAGGATGGGTAAGGAATGGCAGGATGGCTGTCCCTAGCCTCTGTTTGTCAGAGGATGGAGATGGATGGCAGGATGGATGGCAGGAGAGAGATCACTTGATCATTGCCTGTTAGGTTCACTCCCTCTGGCACCCCGGGCATTGGCCACTATCGATAGACAGATACTGGGCTAGATGGACCTTTGGTCTGATGGCTGTTCTTATGTTCTTATCTGAGCATCTAGAATGTATTTATCTTCCCGACGCCTATTATAGACCTGTGAAGAGGCTCAGAGACAGCCAATGGATTCCCCATGGTCACACATGGCCAGAGAATCATACCGAGCTTTCTAAAGTCACAGAGCAGTGCCCAGACCACAGGACCAGCCTTCCAGCCATCTGCGCAGTGACAGGCCCAGCTGGGTTCTCTGCTAAGCCAGCCCTTTGCTGTAGAGCATGTGGATGGCAAGGACCCAGTTACAGTGGTTTGATTCGCCGGACTGTTTGCTTCCCGGCTGCAGCAGAGTTTAGAGCAGCCTGGGGGCTGAGCTTCACTCCGACTGGGAAGTAAAAGCTTTCAAGAGCACAGTCCACTCTGCCCAAGTTCCTGCACATGGCTGCCACGCCAGAGTGCCCCCAGGCATCCATGACACTCAGCCAGGCATACTTAAAACAAGCCCCCTTTGTGGTGTTTCATTAATCCAATCTTCTCCAAAACACAAACTCTCCTACCCACCCCCTTCACTCAGGAACCCCCCATCACCGTGCTTGCTGGGATCAGCATTGGTTCAGGCTTGATGCAATCCCTGCTCCTCCCCTTCCCCTGAGTCCTTAACCCCTGCTCCTCCTCTTCCCCCGAGTCTCTGCCCCCTGCTCCTCCTCTTCCCCCGAGTCTCTGCCCCCTGCTTCTCCCATTCTCCCGAGTCCCTGCCCCCTGCTCCTCCCCTTCCCCTGAGTATCTGCCCCCCGCTCCTCCCCTTCTCCTGAGTCCCTGCCCCCCGCTTCTCCCCTTCTCCTGATTCCCTGCCTCCCGCTCCTCCCCATCCAGATTCCTTGCCCCCTGCTCCTCCCCTTCTCCTGAGTCCCTGCCCCCTGCTCCTCCTCTTCCCCCGAGTCCCTCCCTCCTGCTCCTCCCCTTCCCTGAGTCCTGCCTCCTGCTCCTCCCGTGCCCCCGAGTCCGTGCCCTATGCTCCTCTCCTTCCCCTGAGTCCCCACCCCCTGATCCTCCCCTTCCCCGAGTCTTTGCCCCCTTCTCCTCCTCTCCCCCTGAGTCCCCGACCCCTGCTCCTCCGCTTCTCCTGCGTCCCTGCCCCCCGCTCCTCCCCATCCCGAGTCTATGCCCCTCTCTCCTCCCCTTCCCCTGAGTCTCTGCCCCCTGTTCCTCCCCTTCCCTAGAGTCCCTGCCCCTGCTCTTCCTCTCCCCCCCGAGTCCCTGCCCCCTGCTCCTTCTCTTCCCCTGAGTCCCTGCCCCTGCTCCTCCCCTGCCCTTGAGTCCCTGCCCCCAGCTTCTTCCCTTTCCCTGAGTCCTGCCCCCTGCTCTTCCTCTCCCCCTGAGTCCTGCCCCTGCTCTTCCTCCCCGAGTCTCTTCCCCCTGCTCCTTCCCTTCCCTGAGTTCTGCCCCCTCCTCCTCCCCTTCCCCCAAGTATCTGCCCCCTGCTCCTCCCCTTCCCCTGAGTCCCTGCCCCCTGCTCCTCCCCGTCCCCCGAGTCCCTGCCCCTAGCTTCTTCCCTTCCCCTGAATCCT
Organism: Gopherus evgoodei; assembly: GCF_007399415.2. Lineage (NCBI taxonomy): Eukaryota > Metazoa > Chordata > Testudines > Testudinidae > Gopherus > Gopherus evgoodei. The sequence goes on from NW_022060038.1 coordinate 2,254,000, forward strand.
GCCCCCTGCTCTTCCTCTCCCCCTGAGTCCCTGCCTCCTGCTCCTCCCCATCCTCTGAGTCCCTGCCCCCCGCTCCTCCCCGTCCCGAGTCTCTGCCCCCACTCCTCCCCGTCCCCTGAGTTTCTGCCTCCTGTTCCTCCCCTTCCCCCGAGTCCCTGCCCCCAGCTTCTTCCCTTCCCCTGAGTCCTGCCCCAGCTCCTCCCCTGCCCCCGAGTCCCTGCCCCCAGCTTCTTCCCTTCCCCTGAGTCCTGCTCCTGCTCCTCCCCTTCCCCTGAGTATCTGTCCCCCGCTCCTCCTCTTCTCCTGAGTCCCTGCCCCCCGCTCCTCCCCATCCTCTGAGTCCCTGCCCCCTGCTCCTCCCCCTCTCCTGAGTCCTTGCCCCCCCGCTCCTCCCCATCCCCTGAGTCTCTGCCCCCTGCTCCTTCCCTTCCCCCGAGTCCCTGCCCCCTGCTCCTCCCCAGCCCCCGAGTCCCTGCCCCTAGCTTCTTCCCTTCCCCTGAGTCCTGCCCCCTGCTCTTCCTCTCCCCCTGAGTCCTGCCCCCTGCTCCTCCTCTTCCCCTGAGTCCCTGTCTCCTGCTCCTCCCCTTCCCCTGAGTCTCTGCCCCCCACTCCTCCCCATCCCCTGCGATAAAAACCATATCCAGACTCCTCACACAGAGTACCATAAAGAGACTGTAGTAACTACTGACACGAGTGTCGCCACAGGCCACCTTCACCACAGCTATGTACTCGCAGTACGAGTGGGGGATGATGTTGGTTCTGCAATATGGCCATTGCCTTGTGAGGAAGGGATAGGGCAGTATGAACATGATGGCACCCAACACCAAGGCCAGTCTGATCTTGGCCACAACAGGGTATGTCAGTATGGTGGAATGTCTCAGGGGACTGCAGATGGCCACGTAGCGATCAAATGCCATGGCCACGAAGATCCCAGACTCCATCACTAAGATGCAGTGAATGAAATACATCTGGGTGAGGCAGGCACTGAAATCGATCTCCCTGGAACTGAACCAAAAGATGCTCAGCATTTTGGGCAGGGTGGATGTGGACAGGACCAGGTCGGTGATGGCCAGCATGGAAAGGAAATAGTACTTGTGCTCATGGAGGTTTGGTTCCGTCTTCACAATGAACAGGATGATGAAGTTCCCCAAGACAGCTATGAAGTACATGGTGCAGAAGGGGATGGAGATCCAGACATGGGCAGCCTCCAGGCCAGGAATGCCCTGCAGGATGAAGGTGGAGGGGTTGGTGCAGTCGGTTTTATTAGAATCTGACATGGAGTAAGGGAGAAGTTGTTCAACTCTGAGGCGTTCCCAGGGCCCAGGATGATGGTCGCAGTAGAAAACCCTGGATGCAGAGACAGTGATAATATGAGCCACTTCTTGCACTACTGGATACTTTTCTCATGGGTGAAACAGATTGGTGGTTCTTGGCACACATTTTCATTTTTCAGATAAATGAATTATGAATAATTGACCCTACTAATGCCAATTCCATATCTGATGGTCCTCCATGCAGCAATAATTTCTACATGTTGTGGTCTGGGAAACCTTAATAAGCACCAGTAGGAAACACAAGTTTGGATACTTGTTATCCCTCATTCATCCTTAATGCAATGAAAGCCAGGCTAGAAAGTCATTGCTATTCCCCCATGTACCGGGTTGCTCAACATCTGAAATTGTAAAAAAAAAAAAAAAAAAGAAAGAAAGAAAGAAAGAAAGAAAGAAAGAAAGAAAGAAAGAAAGAAAAGAAAAAAGCTTTCCCAATCCATGTATCAAGGGGAATCATTCCAGCTAGAACCACCTCAGGGAAAAGACCAGGGTGTCATTGATAGGTGTTCCGTGGAAACACCTGCTCGTTCACAGCCAAAACAAAGAAAATGTTCAGATGCCCAAAGAATGGGATGGAGAACAACCTCCTCTGGAAACGCACTCACTTTTGATTACCCAGTCTCTATAAAGGATATAGCAGATAGAAAGAGGATTTCTAAAACAGGCTGTGAGAATGGAGGAGGCTGCCATATTTAATATTTTGAGATATACCTATCTCATAGAACTGGAAGGGATGCCGAAAGGTCAATCAAGTCCAGCCCCTTGCCTTCACTAGCAGGACCAAGTACTGATTTTGCCCCGGATCCCTAAGTGGCCCCCTCAAGGACTGAGCTCACAACCCTCGGTTTAGCAGGCCAATGCTCAAACCGCTGAGCTATTCCTGAGCAAACAGACAGAAAATTCTGGGACTGTTTAGTTTAGAGAAGCCACAAAGAAGGGGGCATATGATAGAGGAGAACAAAATAACAGAATAGAACTGATTACATTCAAATGAACAAACAGAGAACAGCTCCCAACAAGTAATATCTATAGATAATTAGTGCTTCAAAAGGGCTAATTCCTCAAAGATGACAAATTATCCACAAAACTGATTGGGAGGAAAAAATATTCAGAAAAACAGGAAGGAAAATTGGAAGTTCTTTAAGAAGAGTTTATAGATAGCTAACAAGCCACAATTCCACAGTCAGAAAGTGAAGATCTCATATCAGATGAGCTGATAAAATACTTCCTAGACCATTAGCAGTTAAGGAGGATGTTAAGCAGCATCTACAGTAGAACCTGAGAGTTATGAACACCAGAAACATAAACTATTTAAAATTAAAGGGAAAGTTTTTTTAAAGGATATGACAAGTTAGGAAAAAATGGAAAATCTGGCATGGGATTAGCTAATAAAAAGTCTAAGAATATAATTGATGCAAGTCACCAACAGGGTTATGGAAACAGGTCTTGCCAAATAAGTTTTCATCCTTTAATGACTGTACACAACTGGTTGACAAAGAGAACTGTACGTGTACAATAGACTTCAATGTCTCTGAGGTATTTGATGTAGTCGGGGAAACTATCAGATAAAAACACTATCCAATATCAGCAGAGCAGGTGTAAAATAGGCTAAAAACTGGCTAACTGACAGATCTCAGGAAGCAGTTGTCAATGGGGTATTGCAGGGAATGAGGATGGTTTTAGTGCAGTTCTGCAGGTCCCATGCTATTCAATATTTTCACCAATGATATGGAAGCAAATAGAAAACCACTGCAGATAAAAGAGCAGGGGATCCAAAACTGGCAGAGTGGTTACAATGAGGTAGTCAGGGCAGACACAGATGTTTTAACTGTGGCAATTCAGCGGGAGGTCATTGCCACCTAACAGCTGAAAATGCCGTCCCGCTCTGGAGTTGCCGCCCTAAGCATCTGCTTGATAAGCTGGTGCCTAGAGCTGGCCCTGTCTACACTGGTGTTAGGTTGATATATCTACATATCTTGCGGGAGTGGATTTATTTGCTATTGCAAAGAAAGAAAATAAAGTTTTAGGTTGCATTAACAACATGCAAATCTCCAGAGGTGACAGTATTCCTCTACTCAGCGCTCGTTAGGCATCAGCTGGAGTATTGTGTCCAGTTTCGGTCACCAATGTATAGGAAGGATCTAGAGACATTAGAAAGGATGCAAAGGCGAGAGACAAAGATGATCAAAGAGATGGAATGCAAGCCACATGAGTAAAGGCTGAAGGAACTGGGTATGTTTAGTTTGGAAAAGAAGAGATTGAGCAGGGGCATGAGAGAAGTCTTCAGATATTTGAAAGGTTGCCATAAAAAAGATGGAGAAAAGTTGTTCTCTCTTGCCACAGAGGCAAGACAAGTGTCAACGGGTTCAAACTACAACAGAACAGATTTAGATGACATCTCAGGAAAAACTTCCTAACTGTAAGACAAGGAGGACAATGGAACAGACGTGGAAGCTCCTTCGCTAGAAGTTTTCCAAAGAAGGTTGGATACTCATCTGTCCTGGATGGTTTAGAAAAAACAAATCCTACATCTTGGCAAGGGGTTAGACTAGATTACCCTTGCCGTCCCTTCTCATCCAGTGGCTCTATGATTCTATGAGGTGAAATTATACCGTAGACTAGTCTTAGTCAAAGACAAGTCTTTGGCCTTAATACAGGGGAAACTGGGTGAAATGTAACACCCTGTATTATACAGTAGGTAATACAGGATGATCTACTGGTGCCTTCTGAGCATGAAGTCTATGAATTTGTTGATAAACAAACTAGATCACGCATTTATATTTATTCTAACTCACTGTTAGGATATAGATATTCAGGCCTGCCTGCAAAGGCCTATATTTTAAGAATTTTGCTGTATCTTTATCACTTAGCTAGTTATAGAGGTATAAAAGAAAGAATCTGTGTAAGGGCCTTCTCTCCCTGTGATAGTCTGATGACTTGCTCTTAGGCTAAAGCCTTTGGCCAAGCAGCAGAGGCAGCCGTAAGCTGGGAAATGAACAGTCACATCCTCGCATTCCCAACCAGTAAGGCAATCTGAGGCTGTTAGGAAGGGGATCTGATCTATCACCTCCAGGAAAAGGGAAGAGCCTAGAAGGTGTAAAAGGAAAAAAGTGACTGGGGGGAAGCTGTTCTAGATTTGATTTTAACAAATAGGGAGGAACTCGTTGATAATTTGAATGTGGAAGGCAGCTTGGGTGAAAGTGATCATGAAATCATAGAGTTCACAGTTCTAAAGAAGAGTAGAAAGGAGTATAGGAAAATAGAGACAATGGATTTCAGGAAGGTGGATTTTGATGTAACCCTTCTGCCCCTCTGAGTTGGCAGCAACAAGTGGCGGGTTCAGTATCTAGGGGTTCCAATTCCATAACGCAATGCAAAACCGGCTCGAGCCCCCACCCAATGACCTGGGACACTTACATACCACACCCCCCGAGCGCCTCTAGGAGGCAATACTTCCCCTCTCGCAAGCACGGAATCTGAATGTAACAGAATCCTATTAATAAAGGAGGAAAACAATGTGGTATCACGTTGGAGAAACACCACAAATAGGATTATAACACAAACCATAAGCAAAAAACCCACCTCCAAGTACATTTGGCAATGTCCTTTCCCCCTTAGGATCTTAAGTCCAATCACCCCAAAGTCCAACAACCCGAAAGTCTCTGGTCAGTGCCACCCCAGAGTTTTACCCCTCCAGCCTGGGTGGAAATGGGGAGGGCACACACAGACAGCTGCAGCGGCGCAGGAGCCAGCCAACAGAGCTGCTAACAGGGGAGTTTCAGTGGGAGTTCTGTTGGAGGAGCAGGTTTTTGTAGTTTGTGGATTGTATTGTGGCGTTTGTGTGTGTGTGCAGGCTGCTAGGGGCCGTGTGCTGGGAGCGAGGCTGAGCCCTGAGTTGGGGGTGGGGCTTGCCTGATTAGGGGTCCTATATAAGGAGCCAGGCACTCAGGCAGCGGCACAGACAGCTGCAGCGGCGCAGGAGCCAGCCAACAGAGCTGCTAACAGGGGAGTTTCAGTGGGAGTTTCCAGGGGAGACCAAGGCAGAGAAACCAGGAAGTCAGACAAGGGAAGGGGCAGGGATCTGCCAGCAGCCCAGTGCTTGTTGGTGGCCTGCGGTGCGGTGTGAGGCGTGGATTGCCAGGCACAGAGTTGGAAGAGTATGATTGAGGCAGAGGCAGCAGGTAGAGACACACTGAGGATGACTGGATGTGGAAGCTGTGGCATGTACATGGTCCTGGAGGGGGCACCTGAAAGGAGTTTTGTCTGCATGAAGTGCCGCCTGATAGAGCTGCTGGAAGAAAAGATAAGAGGACTGGAGATGCAGGTGGAAACTCTGGCTGAGTTTAGAAGGAGGTTTGAGCAGATGATGGAACACAGACATGATGAGGCACAGGGGATAAGCGCAGACGAGCGGATAGAAGCAGGACCAAAGAACTCTGAGGAGAGGCTGCTGGGTGAGGAAAGTGGATGATGGAAGCATGTGACTAGGAGAACCAGGCAGAGGAAAAGACGGGCCAGCGATGGAGAAATAGAACTCAGGAAGAGGTTTGCTGAGTTGGAAAATGAAGATGGAGCACAGCAGGTTGCTGAAGGAGAGAGGGCAAGGAAAAAGAGACGAGCAGCTAGTCCTGCAGAAGGAGGGGAGGAGTCAATGGAGGCGACACCAAGTATGAGCCCTAGGAGGATTGTAAGGGCGAATACAAATCGAGAGGATTTGCAGCCAGCTGGTGTGGGGGATAGACCGGAGAATCACACTGTCGTCAGGAAAAGGCAAGTCTACGTGATTGGAGACTCTTTACTGAGAAGAATAGACAGGCCTGTAACTAGACCTGATCGGGAGAACAGAAGGGTGTGCTGTCTGCCAGGGGCTAAGATACAGGATGTGGACCTGAGGCTGAATAGGATCCTAGCGGGAGCGGGAAAGAATCCGTTGATTGTCCTTCATGTGGGAACGAATGATACGGCTAGTTACTCGCTGGACTGTATCAAGGAGGACTATACCAGACTGGGGAAGACGCTCAAAGAAATCGAGGCTCAGGTGATCTTCAGTGGGATTCTGCCGGTTCCTAGAGCGGGGCGACGAAGGAGTGACAAGATTATGGCGATCAACAGATGGCTCAGGCATTGGTGTTATAAGGAGGGCTTTGGGATGTACAGTCATTGGGAAGCGTTTACGGATAGACAACTGTTCGCTCAGGATGGACTTCATCTAAGTAAGGAGGGAAATAGAATTCTAGGATGGAGGCTCGCCGACCTCATCAAGAAAGCTTTAAACTAGGAAGTTGGGGGAGATGGTTGGGAGATGTTCAGGAGATCTCCACGCCGGAATATAACCTGGAGAGGGAAGTAAACAAAGTGAGAGGGGATACCCTTGCGGACCAAAGAATTGATCCAAGGAGCAATAGTGGAGTAGGAACCAGATTAACGGGTGATGCTGGTGGTAGAAGGTCTGTGCACGACAGGGGAAAGAATGTCACTGACGCCAAACGCCAAAAATTAAAATGTCTGTACACTAATGTTAGGAGCCTAGGTAACAAGATGGAGGAATTGGAGTTACTGGTGCAGGAAGTGAAACCTGATGTTATAGGGATAACAGAAACCTGGTGGAATAGTACTCATGACTGGAGTACAGGTATTGAAGGCTATGTGCTGTTTAGAAAAGACAGGAAGAAAGGCAAAGGTGGTGGAGTAGCCTTGTACATCAATGATGAGATTAACTGTAATGAAATAAGAAGCGATGGAATGGATAAGACAGAGTCTGTCTGGGCAAAAATCACACTGGGTAAAAAAGCAACTAGAGCCTCCCCTGAGATAGTGCTTGGAGTGTGCTATAGACCACCGGGATTTGATTTGGAGATGGATAGAGACCTCTTTAATGTCTTTAATGAAGTAAACACAAAGGGGAAATGTGTGATTATGGGAGACTTCAAATTCCCAGATATAGATTGGAGGACGAGTGCTTGCAAGAATAATAGGGGTCAGATTTTTCTGGATGTGATAGCGGATGGATTTCTTCATCAAGTAGTTGAAGTCCCTACGAGAGGGGATGCCATTTTAGATTTGGTTTTGGTGAGCAGTGAGGACCTCATAGAAGAAATGGTGGTAGGGGACAACCTTGGTTCGAGTGATAATGAGCTGATTCAGTTCAAACTAGATGGAAGGATAAACAAATGTAGATCTGGGATTAGGGTTTTCGACTTCTTGAGGGCTAACTTTAAAGAGTCAAGGAAATTAGTTAGGGAAGTGGATTGGATGGAGGAACTTGTGGATTTAAATGCGAAGGAAGCCTGGAATTACTTTAAGTCGCAGCTGCGGAAATTGTTGGAAGCCTGCATCCCAAGAAAGGGAAAAAAAACCATGGGCAGGAGTTGTAGGCCAAGCTGGATGAGCAAGCAACTCAGAGAGGGGATTAGGAAAAAGCAGAAAGCTTACAGGGAGTGGAAGAAAGGCGGGATTAGCAAGGGAAGCTACCTTGGTGAGGTCAGAACATGTAGGGATAAAGTGAGGAAGGCTAAAAGTCGCATTGAACTGGACCTTGCAAAGGGAATCAAAACCAATAGTAAAAGGTTCTACAGCCACATAAATAAGAAGAAAACAAAGAAAGAAGAAGTGGGGCCGCTATACACTGAGGATGGAAAGGAGGTTAAGGATAACCTAGGCATGGCCCAATATCTAAATAAGTACTTTGCCTCAGTTTTTAATAAGACTAGTGAGGAGTTTAGCGATGATGGAGGGATGATAAATGGGAATGTGGATATGGAAGTGCATATTACCGCAACTGAGGTAGAGGCCAAACTTGAACAGCTTAATGGGACAAAATCGGAGGGCCCGGACAATCTCCACCCGGGGATATTAAAGGAACTGGCGCGTGAAATTGCGAGCCCGTTAGCGAGAATTTTTAAGCAATCGATAAACTCGGGGGTTGTGCCGTACGACTGGAGAATTGCTAACGTAGTTCCTATTTTTAAGAAAGGGAATAAAAGTGATCCGGGTAATTATAGGCCTGTTAGCTTGACGTCTGTAGTATGTAAGGTCTTGGAAAAAATTTTAAGGGAGAAAGTAGTTAAGGACATAGAGGTCAATGGTAATTGGGACGAATTGCAACATGGATTTACTAAAGGTAGATCGTGCCAAACCAATCTGATCTCCTTCTTTGAGAAGGTGACGGATTACTTAGATAAAGGAAATGCGGTAGATCTAATTTACCTCGATTTCAGTAAGGCATTTGACACGGTTCCACATGGGGAACTGTTAGTTAAATTGGAAAAGATGGGGATGAATATGAAAGTTGTAAGGTGGATAAGGAACTGGTTAAAGGGGAGACTCCAGCAGGTCGTATTGAAGGGTGAACTGTCAGGCTGGAAGGAGGTTACTAGTGGAGTCCCTCAAGGATCGGTTTTGGGACCGATCTTATTTAACCTTTTTATTACTGACCTTGGCACAAAGAGCGGGAATGTGCTAATAAAGTTTGCGAATGACACAAAGCTGGGGGGTATTGCTAACACGGAGAAGGACAGGGATACTATTCAGGAAGATCTGGACCACCTTGTAAACTGGAGTAATAGTAATAGGATGAAATACAATAGTGAAAAGTGCAAGGTCATGCACTTTGGGATTAATAATAAGAATTTTAGATATACGTTGGGGACGCATCAGTTGGAAGCGACAGAGGAGGAGAAGGACCTTGGGGTATTGGTTGATAGCAGGATGACTATGAGCCGCCAATGTGATACGGCTGTTAAAAAAGCAAATGCGATTTTAGGATGCATCAGGCGAGGTATTTCCAGCAAGGATAAGGAGGTGTTAGTACCATTATATAAGGCGCTGGTGAGACCCCATCTGGAATATTGTGTGCAGTTCTGGTGTCCCATGTTCAAGAAGGATGAATTCAAACTGGAACAGGTCCAGAGACGGGCTACTAGGATGATCCGAGGAATGGAAAACCTGCCTTATGAATGGAGACTCAAAGAGCTTGGCTTGTTTAGCCTGGCCAAAAGAAGGCTGCGGGGGGATATGCTTGTTCTATATAAATATATCAGGGGGGTTAACGTTAGGGAGGGAGAGGAATTATTTAAGTTTAGTACTAATGTAGGCACGAGGACGAATGGGTACAAACTGGATATTAGGAAGTTTAGACTTGAAATTAGATGAAGGTTTCTAACCATTAGGGGAGTGAAGTTCTGCAAAAGCCTTCCGAGGGAAGTAGTGGGGGCAAAAGACTTATCTAGCTTTAAGACTAAGCTTGATAAGTATATGGAGGGGATGTTATGATAGGATAGTTTAATTTGGGCAATTGATTTTGGATTATCACCAGATAAGTCTGCTCAATGGTCTGCGGGGAGATGTTGGATGGGATGGGAACTGAGTTACTGCAGAGAATTCCTTCTTGGGTGCTGGCTGGTGAGTCTTGCCCACATGCTCAGGGTTTAGCTGATCGCCATATTTGGAGTCGGGAAGGAATTTTCCTCCAGGGCAGATTGGCAGGGGCCCTGGAGGTTTTTCGCCTTCCCCTGCAGCATGGGGCATGGGTCGCTTGCTGGTGGATTCTCTGCAGCTTGAGGTCTTCAAACCTATTTTGAGGATTTCAATAACTCAGTCCGGGGTTAGGGGTTGTTATAAAAGTGGATGGGTAGGGTTCTGTGGCCTGCCTTGTGCAGGAGGTCAGACTAGATGATCATATTGGTCCCTTCTGACCTATGAGTCTATGAGTCTATGAGGGTGTTAAGGGGCACCTTACGTGGGCCAGGGCCAACTGCCCCATCTCTCCGTGGAGTTCTTCTGCAGCCTTCACCATGACCAGCTCCACTACACCAGCTGCGCCGCTCCTCCAGCTGACTCGTGAGCCACTCCAGGCATCCCCACAAACCGCTCCACTCTGCTCACTGTTCCATGGGCTGCTCCAACATGCTGCAAACTGCTCCACTCTGCCAGTCGCTTAGCGATAGATCTTCAGGCTCCCCCACTAGTTAACACAGTACTCAGTGATCTCAGCTCAGTAAGCTTAGCTCTTTTAGTGATTTCAGCTCGTAGTAGGGTAGCCCCGGCGCTGGTGCACCATTGGCCCAAAGTGAATTCAGCTCAGCAGCCTCTAGATGGACCCCTAATGGAATCAAAATTAGCTCTACTCTTCAAAAGCAGAGAGAGGAGGATGTGCAATTGGTGTTCCAGGCCCTCAAAAAGGGGCCCATACCATCAGGTACACACACCAGTCCCCAACCTCTCTCATTTCAATGGGTTTTGGCACCTATGTCCCTTGTCTAGCAAGTGCTACTTAATTGATATTGAGACATCTCTGTTATAAAGCAGTCTCATAGTTCCTCATTCACATAATCAGAGTGACAACTCTTTATTCCTCCTGCCCCAATAACAAAGAAATTGGGGATCCCAGAGCTGTCAAAATAACCATCCCATGCTGCCGTGGGCTATGCTAGGTGGGGTGAGTGTGCCAATGCAAATACCTGAAATTCCTTTCCACATTCCCCATAATTCACCGCCAGATGTCAGGGTAGAGCTCATTCTGACTTTGTTTACATTGGTAAGCTCAGAGAGTTGATAGGTAAGGTCCCATGGGAATCAAGACTGAGGGGATAAACAACTGAGGAGAGTAGGCAGTATTTCAAAGGGACACTATTAAGAGCCCAAAAGCAAGTTATTCTGCGGGATAGGAAAGATAGAAAATGTGACAAAAGACCAGCTTGACTTAACCACGAGATCTTGCATGATCTAAAAAATAAAAAGGAGTCATATAAAAAATGGAAACTAGGACAAATTACAAAGGATGAAAATAGGCAAACAACACAGCAATGCAGGGGCACGATTAGAAAGGCAAAAGCACAAAATGAGCTCAAACTAGCTTTGGGAATAAAGGGAAACAAGACGACTTTTTATCAATACATTAGAAGCAAAAGGAAGACCAAGGACAGGGTGGGCCTTCTGCTCAGTGAGGAGGGAGAAACAGTAACAGGAAAATTGGAAATGGCAGAGATGGTCAATGACTTCTGTGTTTTGGTCTTCTCTGAGAAGTCTGAAGGAATGCCTAACATAGTGAATGCTAATGGGAAGGAGGTAGGTTTGGAAGATAAAAAAAAAAAAAGTTAAAAACCACTTAGAAAAGTTAGATGCCTGAAAGTTACCAGGGCCTGATGAAATGTATCCTAGAATACTCAAGGAGTTAATAGAGGAGGTATCTGAGCCTCTAGCTATTATCTTTGTAAAAGGAAAAACATAGTGCCCATCTATAAAAAGGGAAATAAAAACAACCCAGGAAACTACAGACCAGTTAGTTTAACTTCTGTGCCAGGGAAGATAATGGAGCAAGTAATTAAGGAAATCATCTGCAAACACTTGGAAGGTGGTAAGGTGATGGGGAATAGCCAGCATGGATTTGTAAAGAACAAATCATGTCAAACCAATCTGATAGCTTTCTTTGATAGGATAATGAGTCTTGTGGATAAGGGAGAAGTGGTGGATGTGATATACCTAGACTTTAGTAAGGCATTTGATATGGTCTCGCATGATATTTTTATCAATAAAGTAGGCAAATACAACTTAGATGGATCTACTATAAGGTGAGTGCATAACTGGCTGGATAACTGTACTCAGAGAGTAGTTATTAATGGTTCCCAATCCTGTCGGAAAGGTATAACAAGTGGGGTTCCGCAGGGGTCTGTTTTGGGATCAGCTCTGTTCAATATCTTCATCAACGACTTAGATGTTGGCATAGAAAGTACGCTTATTAAGTTAGCAGATGATACCAAACTGGGAGGGATTGCAAGGGTCATAGGGTCATAATTCAAAATGATCTGGAGAAATGGTCTGAGGTAAACAGGATGAAGTTTAATAAAGACAAATGCAAAGTGCTCACTTAGGAAGCAACAATCAGTTTCACATACACAGAATGGGAAGAGACTGGTTAGGAAGTAGTACAGCAGTAAGGGATCTAGGAGTCATAGTGGACCACAAGCTAAATATTAGTCAAGTGTGATGCTGTTGCAAAAAAAAAGCAAACATAATTCTGGGATGCATTAACAGGTGTGTTATGAGCAAGACACAAGAAGTCATTCTTCTGCTTTACTCTGTGCTGGTTAGGCCTCAACTGGAATATTGTGTCCAGTCCTGGGCACCGCATTTCAAGAAAGATGTGGGGAAACTGGAGAAGGTCCAGAGAAGAGCAACAAGAATGATTAATGGTCTTGAGAGTATGATCTATGAAGGAAGGCTGAAAGAATTGGGTTTGTTTGATTTGGAAAAGAGAAGACTGAGAGGGGACATGATAGCAGTTTTCAGGTATCTAAAAGAGTGTCATCAGGAGGAGGGAGAAAACTTATTCACCCTAGCCTCTGAGAATAGGACAAGAAGCAATGAACTCAAACTGCAGCAAGGAGGTTTAGGTTGGACATTAGGAAAAAGTTCCTAACTGTCAGGGTGGTTAAAGACTGGAATAAATTGCCTAGGGAGGTTGTGGAATCTCCGCCTCTGGAGATATTTAAGAGTAGGTTAGATAAATGTCTGTCAGGAATGGTCTAGACAGTACTTGGTTCTGCCATGAGGGCAGAGGACTGGACTCGATGACCTCTCGAGGTCCCTTCCAGTCCTAGAATCTATGAATCTATGAAATTTAGTTTGATAGTTTTCTGTCTGGTAAGGACTCACTTATCAATAGACAGAGCTGGGAATCCCTTGTGTCCTTATAGATGTAGTTGTGAAATCCTCACTTATGTATTGTTTTGTCATTAGAGTTCCCACTTTGCTATTGTTTATTTGCATGGTCTCCGTCTGGTTCTGTGATTGTTTCTGTCTGTTGTATAATTAATTTGTTGGGTGTAAACCAATTAAGGTGGTGGGATATAATTGGTTAGATAATCATGTTACAGTACGTTACGATTGGTTAGTTAAATTTCAGTAAAATTATTGGTTAAGGTATAGCTAAGCAGAACTCAAGTTTTACTATATAGTCTGCGAGTCAATCAGGAAGTAAGAGGGGGAATGGAAACAGGGAATGGGGGTGGTGGAATTGGAATTATGTTTCACTAGGGGGGGGAATAGGAACAGGAAATGGGAACAGGGACTCAGAAAAGGTTCTGTGGTGTCAGAGCTGGGAAGGGGGACACTGAGGAAGGAAAGTTGAATCATTGCTTACTGGAAGTTCACCCCAATAAACATCAAATTGTTTGCACCTTCGGACTTCGGGTATTGTTGCTCTCTGTTCAGGCGAGAAGGACCAAGGAAGTAAGCAGGTGAAGGAATAAGCCCTCTAACACTCACCACTCACAAACAAGGGAACATTCAATTACACTGAAAGTCTGAACAGATAACACTGGTAAAAGAAAATGTAATGGTTGTGCAGAGCAGAAAGGAGTACAGTCTTACTCCCTATCCCATCACGCCCATGTTGCACTGGGTTTGTCGACCAGGTGAGCTCTTCAGCAAGAGATGGGTACCTGTGAATCTTGAGTTGCAAGTATCTTCCCTGGAAATCCCGTCCCATACTTCTCTCACCCCAGAATCTGTCGCAGCATCCCGCGCCGAGAGCCAACACAGAGCTGTGCACCGTTTATATTACAGCTCTGTGCAATCTCAGTGGAGTTTGCTCAGCCTCAAGGGGAGAAACAGCATCTGGATGGAAATAGGCTGGAGACTGGACACACGCTAGCTAATGTCTCTTTTTCCATGTCTTCACTTCTGTGCTTTTTATCCAGCTTTAGGTGTAAACAGCAATTATAGGACCTTCCCCAAGGGAGATGAGAAATCTTGAGCTCTGTGCTGAGGCCGAGAGGAAGGCTTATGAATCTGAAAATGACATAGCTGGAATGTGATTAATGCAAAAGGTCTTTTGTAACATATCATTGGAAAACTTATAATCTGCTAAATTTCATTTTCCTATTCGTATTCATGTGTAATTCTTATTTCTGAAGTTAGAAATATAGGGTATAAACTTATACTACTAATTTAGTCAGATTAAGTGGAGACCATTCAGGATGGTTCAGAAACAGTGAGTTGTAAATGGCTCATTTACCTGCAAGCCTTCCTGTGTATGTGTGGGCCAGCTGGTGGGTAATGAAGAATGAAGTCTCACAGGGACATGTGACCATGTTGATTGACACTGAAATCCATCTTAAATCTTAAGTATCAGAGGGGTAGCCGTGTTAGTCTGGATCTGTAGAAGCAGCAAAGAGTCCTGTGGCACCTTATAGACTAACAGACGAAGTGGGTATTCACCCACGAAAGCTCATGCTCCAAAACATCTTTTAGTCTATAAGGTGTCACAGGACTCTTTGCTGCATCTTCAATCTTGTACTTTTCCATTTAGAAGGAGGGGTGGGGCCAAGCACAGACAAAAGATTCCCGCCTTGTGCCACAGCTATAAAAGGGGGGTGGTGCAGGACAAAATGGAGACCAGTCATGAGAAAACCCCTGCTTACCACCTGAGACATCTGCTGGAAATAGCAAGGATTCTATCAGGGGAAAGGATAGTGCCTAGACTAGGAAAGAGCCTAGTCTGTAAATAAACTTATTGGAACATGTTTGAGAGTGAGATATTACCTGTAAGCAGTTTCTTAATGTGTGAGGCTTAGACTTGCGTGTTTTGTTTTATTTTGCTTTGTGACTTACTTTGTTCTGTCTGTTATTACTTGAAACCACTTAAATCCTACTTTTTATACTTAATAAAATCACTTTTTTGTTCATTAATAAGCCCAGAGTAAGTAATTGGTAGCTGGAGGAGGCTGTGCATCTCTCTCCACCAGTGATACAGACGGAGGACATTGTATGAATTTACCCTGAACAAACTATATACAGAGTAAAACAGATTTATTTGCGGTTCAGGCTCTCAGAAAGGCTAAACACTGGGAAAGTCCCTGTTAACTGAGAAGCTCTGGGCCGAGTGAATCTCAGTTTCTGTGAACTGCAGAGGTCCATAATCCAACCTCTGGGTCTGTGCTGAAGCTGAACTGGAGTATCTGGCTCAGCAAGACAAGAGTGGAGGGGCACCCATTCTGGCAGAAGGGTTGTCATCACTGGTACCCCAGTGCATCAAGGGACAGTCTTGAAGGGGTCTCTATTTAATTAGACACCTGAAAACTCTCGGCTTTGGGCAGATAACTTAGCAATTAGCTGACAAGGGCACTGTATCTAATTCCTGTCTAAAAGAAATAACAATAAATAAATATTAGACCAACTTAGCTGTGGTACTAACATTTTCTTACATCTTACATCAAGTCACTTAAGGGACACTGGGGAGTCTTAAAATTTGAATGTATATTCTTACTTTTTTTAGGAACTGAGGAGACAGAGAGACCCCAAGAGGACTCCTGGGTTCTATCTCAGCTCTGGGAGAGGAGAGGGGTCTAATAGATTACAGCAGGGGGCGATAAATCTGCAATCTAAAAAAGAACATCAGAATGGCCATAGTGGGTAAAACCAATGGTCCATCGGTCCCAGTATCCTCTTCCAACGATGGCCAATGTCAGGTGCTTCAGAGGGAAAGAACTGAAGAGGTGATCATCAAATCATAGAATCATAGAAGAATCATAGAAGATTAGAGTTGGAAGGGACCTCAGGAGGTTATCCAGTCCTATCCCCTGCTCAAAGCAGGACCAACCCCAACTAAAACATCCCAGCCACAGATTTGTCAAGCTGGACCTTAAAAACCAATAAGGATGGAAAATCCACCACCTCCCTAGGTAACCCATTCCAGTGCTTCACCACCCTCCTAAGGTAACAGTGTTTCCTAATATCCAACTTAGACCTCCCCCACTGCAATTTGAAACCACTGCGCCTTGTTCTCTTATCTGTCATCATTGAGAACAGCTGAGCGCCATACTCTTTGGATCCCCCATTCAGATAATTGAAGGTTGCTATCAAATCCCCTCTCACTCTTCTATTTTGCAGACTTAATAAGCCCAGTTCCCTCAGCCTCACCTCGTAAGTCTTTTGCCCCAGCCCCCTTATCATTTTTGTTGCCCTCTGCTGGACTTTCTCCAATTTGTCCACACCCTTTCTGTAGTGGAGGGCCCCCACCTGGACACAGTACTCCAGATGTGGTCTCACCAGTGCTGCATAGAGGAGAATAATCACTTCACTCAATCTGCTCACAATGCTCCCACTAATTCAGCCCAAAATGCCACTAGTCTTCTTGGTAACTAGGGCACACTGCCGACTCATATCCAAATTCTCACCCACTGTAATCCCCAGGTCCTTTTCTGCAGAACTGCTGTTTAGTCCATCGGTCCCCAGCCTGTGGCAGTGCACGGGATAAATGCCAAGATTCCTATACCATGGACAACATTAACATCTACATTGACTTGATATTAATTGGGTTCCAAACATTGGCAGAGCTTGTATGGATTAAGTAGCTATGTTCTTTGGCTCTAGGCAAGATCACATGAAACATGCAGAAACCATACTGGAAAAACAGATCCAATCCACTATTGTTCTAACCAAGTTTTACCTTGAGTTTTTAAAGAGATTCAATCATGTTACATAACATGACTTTGATGAACCATTTCTGTTATACATTGATACAGATTCTAACCCAATACTAACTCTAGTAAGACAGAACCAAGGATGGACACCTCTTGATATGCAGTCGCTAATGTTTATGTCATTCCTTCCTGCATTAATTTTGCATTGGGGGTGTGACATTATCTAAATGAACTGTGACTGCGTAGATCGTTGTTACAACCAAGGTCATAAAGTTGCACCAAATCTTGTAAGGGTAACGTGTTGTATTTCAATGTGTTCGATTCTAAGTAGCACCAGTGAAGCATTTGGCCAGTTTATTGAGAAGGGACTATTCAGTTTAAGTTCCAAATCAAGAAATATTTAACTGACAATGGACCTTAGGATACTTCAATCCACATCTGAGGAGCCTTCCTGGGAACTTTCAGGGTATCATGTGAACAATGGCTGCTCTACCTGTAAATAACTTAGTCATGAATGGACATGTGACTTGCCCATGTGACTCCAAACTCCATCTTGCTGCTGTGATTTTTCACAGTAAGAGCAAAGGAGTGTCCTTGCATATGGCAGAGGATATAAAAGGCCCTGGAAACTCCTCCAATTGTTCTTCAATACTGTTTCTAACCTCTGGAGGAACTTTGCTACAAACTGAAGCTCTGAATAAAGGACTGAACGACGCATCCAAATCTGTGGATGTACTCCAGAGACTTGTCTTGAACCAGCAGTTTATTCTACCACTGCCATAAGCCTGAACTAAGAACTTTGAAATTGTTGTATGTATTTGATTCCATTTAACCAATTTTAACTCTCATCTATATTTCTTTCTTTTTATGAATAAACCTTTAGATTTTAGTTTCTAAAAGGATTGGCAACAGCACGATTTGTGGGTGAAATCTGAGTGATATATTGAGCTGGGTCTGGGGCTTGGTCCTTTGGGATCAGGAGAATCTTTAATTGGGGACACTGATTTTCGTTACCATTTGTTCATATAAAGAGTGCTGTTGGTGGTGATACAAAGGTACTGGTGCATCCAAGGGAATTGCTTGTATGACTTTTCATTAGCCAGTGGGGTGAAACCAAAATCCTCTCTCTTTGGCTGTGACTGCCCTGCTCTAAGCAATTTGTCCTGCACTGATACTCTCAGCATGTCCCCCAAGAACACCCCTTGTTACAGGGGGTATGGGCTCTGGCTGGGGTTGAAGACTCTGCAGTAGGGCTGTGGATGAGAGCCTTGGGGTTCAGGCTGCCGGGGGCTGCCAGAGGCTGCGGCAGCAAGAGAGGACTCCCTGCAGCCCTCTCTTGCCACAGCAGCTTGGGGGCAGGGGAGAGGCACTGGACGCCTCTCAATTCCCACAGCAGCTCTAGCTCATCCCCCATTTATGTGATGAAGTAATAAAGAATGCATGAATTTGAAACAACATTGACTTTATTGCCTCTGCAAGCAGAGATCAAAGGGGGGAGGGCTGGACAGCCTCCAGCTGCCATGATATTCCAGGCAGGAGTGAATCTCCATTAGACAAAGCTTAAAGAAGAGAATGACCTGGAGTCATTTCCATTTTTGCCCAGGTGCCCCCAGCCGAGCTCACCGAGGCCAGCCAAGAGCACTCACGGGACGACGATGACAGATACCAGTCCTACTGTACCATCTGCCATCCGCAAGGCAAGGGAAGGGGATGCTGCTATGTAGCGCTGCAGCACTGCGTCTGCCAGTAGCATCCAGTAGACATACGGTGACACTGAAAAAAGGTGAGAAAAGATTTTTTTCCCTTTGCTTTCATGAGGTGGGGGGAGGAGGGGGCTGACGACATATACCCTGAACCACCCGCGACAATGTTTTTGACCCTTCAGGCTTTGGGATCTCAACCAAGAATTCAAATTGCTTTTGGAGAGTGCAGGAACTGTGGGGTAGCTAAAGTCATCAGTCGCCCCTCCCTCTGTGAGCGTCCATTTGATTCTTTGGCTTCCTGGTACACTTGTCTCAGCTCCTTAAGTTTCATGCAGCACTCCTTGTTGTGGTCTCTGTCCATCATAGCCTTGGAGAATTTTTCAAATGTTTTGGCATTTCATCTGATAGAACAGATTCATCTCCCCATACAGAGATCAGATTCAGTATCTCCCGTACGGTCCATGCTGGAGCTCTTTTTTGACTCTGGGACTGCATGGTCACCTGTGCTGATCATCGCTCCATGCTGGGCAAACAGGAAATGAAATTCAAAAGTTCACGGGGCTTTTTCTGTCTACCTGACCAGTGCATCTGAATTCAGATTGCTGTCCAGAGCAGTCAAAATGGTGCATTGTGGGATAGCTCCCGGAGGCCAATACTGTCAAATTGCGGCCACACTAACCCTAATTGGAAATGGCAATACCAATTTCAACGTTATTCCCTTCGTCAGTGTGGAGTATAGATATCGATGTTAAGAGCCTTTTATATTGAAATAAAGGGCTTCGTTGTGTAGACGGGTGCAGGATTAATTTGATTTAACGCTGCTAAATTCGAGATAAATTTGTAGAGTAGACCAGGCCTATATCTTATAGAGGAGAGTTTCCTTGCTCAGAAAGTGCACATCTAACCTGGGGGAATTCCAGACCAGCAATGGATACACTTGAGGCTTTAACTGGGCCAGTTTCACAAGGCTGAAAACAATTCTGAGCCAAAGGAGCGGGGAGGAAGAATTGAATCAGAAAAATGTGAATTATAATTGAGACTCTTTTAAAAATCCCTCATTAGATGCCAAGAATGTCACAAAATGTTCAATCAAGAAAGAAGTTTGTGCTGGCTAAAATATCTGACCCCATTTAGAGGGGAAGTGAAGGTAGGTTTAGAAATTAAATGGAAGGAAGGGGAACTTATGGAATCTATAAAACTGATTAGGGAAGCCAAGGGACACAAGGAGAAATCCATGGCCAAGAGAGTTAAGGACAATAAGAAGGAGTATTTAAAATATATTAGGAACAAAAAAAATCCAGACAATGGTATTGGTCTTTACTAGATGAAAATGGTAGAATTATCAATAATAATGTAGAAAATGCAAAAGTATTTGCTAAATATTTCTGTTCTATATTTGGGGAAAGAATAGATGATATAGACTTACCATAAGGTGATGATAACACTTTTTACATTCCACTAGCATCAGGGCCGGCTCTAGGGTTTTTGCCACCCCAATCGGAGCCTCGCTTTCTTCTTCAGTGGCACTTCCATGGCAGGTCCTTCCCTCTGAGAGGAACTGAGGGACCAAGGGATCCACCATCGAATTGCCGCTGAAGACCTGGATGTGCCGCCCCTTCCCTTTGGCCACCCCAAGCACCTGCTTGCTGTGCTGGTGCCTGGAGCCAGCCCCGTCTAGCATCTCAGGAGGATGTTAAAAAGAAGCTACTAAAGTTACACATTTTTAAATCCACAGATTCTGATAACTTGCATCTAAGAGTTTTGAAAGGGCTGGCTGAAGAGCTCAGAAGGCAGTTAATGTTAATTTTCAATTAGTTGGAGAAATGGAGAAGTGCAAGAAGACTGAGACAGTGAATGTTGTACTAATTTTTTAAAAGGGTAAACAGGATAGCACAGATAATTATGGGCCTGTCAATCTGATATATGCCTGGCAAAACGATGGAGCAGCTGATAAAGATAAAGAATTAAAGGAGGGTGTGATGGGCTGGATCACAGAACTCCCCTTGTGAACTGCCAACTTATGTGCTAAGGCTACTTCTGCTCCTGCTTTGCCTGCCAGCTTGGGTCTCCAGTACCCTGTTCTGCTGAGCCAGACACGCCCATCTGCTCCAACACAGACCCAGGGTCTTAACCAAGTGCCCAAAAGCTGCACGCTTAACTAAGCAGCTTACAGAATTGTTCCTGTCTTTAACACTCAGATGCCCAACTCCCAATGGGATCCAAACCTCAAATAAATCCGTTTTACCCTATATAAAGCTTATAAAAGGTAAACACATAAATGTTCGCCTTCTATAACACTGATAGAGAAATATGCACAGCTGTTTGCCCCCCACCACGTATTAATACATACTCTGGATTAATTAATACAGAAAGTAGGATTTAAGTGGTTCCAAGCAGTAACAGAACAAAGTGAATTACCAAGTGAAATAAAATAAAACACACAAATCTAAGCCTAATACAGTAATACAACTGAGTACAGATAAAAATCTCATGCTGAGAGATGTTTCAATAAGTTTCTTTCCCAGCCTGGATGACCTCCTAGTCTGGGCACAGTCCTTTCCCCTGCTACAGCTCTTGTTCCAACTCAAGTGGCAGTTAGGAGATTTCTCATGATGGCTGCTCCCTTTTCTCTGTTCCACCCACTTTTCATAAGGGGGGAATCCTTTGTCCCTCTGGGTTCCCACCTCTCCTTCTCAGTGGAAAAGCACTAAATTAAAGATGGATTCCAATTCAGGTGACATGTTCACATGTCACTGTAAGACGTCATTGCCCACCTGCCAGCACACACATATACAGGAAGACTTACAGGTAAAACAGAGCCATCTGAAGTAAATTGTCCTAGTTAATGAGAGTCATCAAGATTCCAATCCACCATTAATGGCCCACAATTTGCATAATTACAATAGACCCTCAGAGTTATATTTCATATTTCTAGTTTTAGATACAGGAGTTTTGTAAATCTCTCATGGAATCACATCACCGCTAGGTGCCTTTCCAGATTTTATCTGGTTTACATCTTTTTGTACCACATCACGAGTTGTTGGTATAATGAGCTGTGAATTATTAGCCCACTGAGAAATCTCTTCAAGAATGCTGCTGTCAAAAGTTGATGTCTGGTTTAATAAATTGAGAAAATGTTCAGCCCGGCGATCGAGGATTTTAGTACTAGCTGTAATCTAAGTGCTGCCATCACCAAAGCACACTGGCATAGCGCCTGCCAGAAATGCATGGCCCACAGACTGCCTTCAGTTCATCCTAGAATGCGTTAAGATCAAGTCTGTTGTCTGTGTCTTGAAGTTTGACTGCTTTCCATGTCCACCAATCCTCTTTCATTTGCTGTATTACATTAGAAGTGTTAGGATATAGATGTTCATGCCTGTCTGCAAATGTCTATACTTTCAGAATTTAGCTGTATTCTTATAACTTAGCTAGTTACAGAAGTATAAAAGAAATGTAATTTGTAGAATGTTTTCTTGTTGCCTTTTATGTCTCTGGCTAGTTTGATCTTCTTTTGTGCCTTGGCCTTTCTAATTTTTCCCCTACAGAATTGTGTTATATACATCCTTTGTCATTTTACCCAGTTTCCACTTTTTGTAGGACATGTTTTTTGGGTTTATTTAGATCATTCAGCATGTCCTGGTTCAGCCAGGGTGGTCTCTTGCCATACTTCCTATCTTTCCTATGCAGTGGGATAGTTTGCTCTTGTGCCCTTAATAATGTCTTTTTGAAAAATACCAACTGTCTTCAATTGTTTTTATTCTTAGACTTGCTTCCCATGGGATCTTACCTATCAACTCTCTGAGTTTGCTAATGTCTGCCTCTTTGAAATCCATTCTCTTTATTTTGCTGTTTTCCCTCCTACCATTCCTTAGAATCATGTATTCTATCATTTCATGATTCCTTTTCCCCAAGCTGCCTTCCACTTTCAAATTCTCAACCAGTTCCTCCTTATTTGTCAAAATCAAATCTAGAACAGCCTCTCCCCAAGTTGCTTCCTCCACTTTTTGGAATAAAAAACTGTCTCCAATATATTCCAAGAACTTGTTGGATAATCTGTGCCCTGCTGTGTTATTTTCTCCACAGGTGTCTGGGTAATTGAAGTCTCCAGTCACCACCAAGTCCTGTGCTTTGGATGATTTTGTTAGTTGTTTAAAAAAAAGCCTCCTCCACCTCTTTTTCCTGGTTTGGCAGTCTCTAGTAGACCCCCACAATGACAGCACCCCTTTTTTTAACCTCTTTTATCCTTACTCAGAGACTTTCCATAAATCTGTCTCCTATTTCCATCTCAACCACAGACCAAGTATGTATATATTTTAATATATAAGGCAGCATCTCTTCCTTTTTTCCCTGCCTGTCCTTCCTGAGCAAGCTGTACCCTTCTGCACCAATATTCCAGTCATGCATATTGTCCCACCAAGTCTCTGTGATGCCAACTATGTCACAGTTGTGTTCATTTACTAGCACTATGAGTTCTTTCTGCTTATTCCTCATACTTCTTTCATTAGTATGCAGACATTTCAGTTACTGATTTGATCTCCTCCCCCCAGTTTCTGTCTTGTCTCTCCATGACCCCTGCTATTAGAGCCCATGTTCCCCCCATTTCTGACCCTTCTCCCAGATATCCATGTCTTTTACTTACCCGTAGGCTTGGGTCACCTGCCCCCTTCGAAACCTAATTTAAAGACCTTCTCATTAGGTTAGCCAGTCTATATCCAAATATGCTGTTCCCCTTGCTCAATAGGTGGATCCCATCTCTGCTTAGCAGTCCTTCTTCCTGGAACAGTATCCTGTGGTCAAGGAAGCCGAAGCCTCTTGGTGACACCATCTTTGAAGCCAGACATTCACTCCCTGGATGCATCTGTCTCTGCCCAGGCCCCTACCTTTAACCAGAGAAAACACCACCTGTGCTCCAAACTCCTTCACTTGTACTCTCAGAGCCTTGGGAGTCACTTTAGATCGGCTGAGGGTCATAGCTCGCAGTGTCATTAGTGTCCACATGGATGAGTAGCATGGGGTTGTAGTCAGAAGGCAAGATGATCCTCGACAGTCCTTCCATAACGTCTTTGATATGGGCCCCTGGCAATCAGCATACCTCCCATGTTAGGGTGACAGAGAGGTGCCTCGGTCCCCCTCAGAAGAGTCTCCAACTACCACTGTCCTACGTTTCCTCCTGAGAGTGGTGGCTGAAGACCTCTCAGCATTGGGGGTACATGGCTTCTCCTCCTGCACCTTAAGGGGTGATTCTTCATCTCTCTTTGCCAGGGCAGCGTAACAGTTCTCCATCACCACAGTGGATGGGTTGTGTTTAGGGGTGCAGCACTGCCTGCTGCCAGAAGTAACTAGCTGGCAGAGTTCTCCCCCTGACAGAGCCATCTCCCCTTCCCCCAGTAGTGTGTCAGTAGCCCTCTGTAGTGGATAGCTTCCCCTGCCTTGACATCTCCATATCAATATTG
The DNA here is from genome assembly GCF_007399415.2 of Gopherus evgoodei. Taxonomy (NCBI): domain Eukaryota; kingdom Metazoa; phylum Chordata; order Testudines; family Testudinidae; genus Gopherus; species Gopherus evgoodei. The sequence continues at coordinate 2,277,909 of NW_022060038.1, forward strand.
CCTCAGCCTAGCCACCTCATCCTGTAGCTCTGCCACCTGCTTCCTGAGAGATTCGACCAGCAGGCACCTTTTACACTGGATGCTCTGCCCCCCCTGGTTTTCTGAGAGTGACAGGCCACAGGCTCTGCAAGGCCACACCAGAATCTGGGTAGAAGCGTCCATGGTCAGGTTGTCTGTCTGGATACTGATGCAGGCGGAGGAGACACGAGCAGTGTTGCCACAGGCGATGTGGACCTTCCTAACCATAGTGACTATCACAGGACATCCTCTTACAAACTCCCTCTCAAACTCCCCTATTTGCAGTCCCCTGTTCACTAGCTCCCCCTTCTCACTTAAATTAAGGCTTTTAAGGCCTTCTCTCTTAGGACAGCCCTACCCCCTTGTGACAGGTTCGGTCACAGAGACCCCCTTAAGACTGTCACTTGATGTGATGGGATACCACCGTATACATGTTAAATTCATAAAATGCCCACCCTCTATATCACTAATAAAGTGATATGCACAGCTGTTTGCCCCCCTCCCCCACCCCCAGGTATTAATCACTTACTCTGGGTTTATTAAAAAACAAAAGTGATTTTATTAAGTATATAAAGTAGAATTTAAGTGGTTTCAAGTAATAACAGACAGTGTCACACCCCAACGGCCCCCTCCCTCGAGTTCCCTGGGGAAGCAGATCAGTACTGTATGTTGTTAACACTGTTGCAAGCATCACAAAGCATTATGGAAGGGGTTAAGGGTGTGGGTGTGGAATGGAAGATTCCTTCGCAGGTTTCAGGAGGCCAAGGAGTAGGGGGAAGAAAAAAACAGCAGAGAGAGAGAGAGAGAAAAAGCAGAAAATGGGTTAACTCTGCACTCCTGCTAGACCCGACATAAGACGTTGGCTTCAGCAAGCTCAAGGCCGCAGATGTGCTGCTACCTGCCAAGAAAGAAAGAGGCGGGGGATTTCAGCACTGCCCTGCTGTGAGAAAGGAGAATCACAGAACAAAATGCAGATGCTGTAAAAAGAAACGAGACTGATGAAGGCCAGCAAGAGAAAAACATGACCGTCTCATGGTCCTGAAGCTGGTTGTTTTGGGGAAAGCCGAAGAAGCCACAAAAGGTGGTCTGGACTGGAATACCAAGCACAGAGACAAAGATCTTTGAAGGGGACCCCCCCAAGAAACCCCAGGGCATAAAACTCTCTCAAGAGCAGAAGCAGGTTGGAAACTTTGCAGTGGAACCTGGACAACCTGTGCACAGGACAGACTTCCATCCATCCCACCCCCTTCCTCATCTGATGGCACCCCCAGGCCTGGCCAGCCTGAGGAGGCTTGGCTATGAATATGAAATTGGATCAGGGTTTGAGCACTAACGCTTCTTCCTTCCTTTGAGTGATGTAGAAGCAATTCTGGCACTTACCACTGTCCTTTTTTATTATTTTATTAATAAAGCTTTAAAATTTAGAAACTGAGGGTGTGTGCCTTGTCATCTCCTCTTCCCAAAAAGATGCTGTGGTGTCAGCCTGATCAACTGCCATTCCAGGCAGATTGGTAACAAAAATCTGTCACAACAGAACTAAGTAAGTCACAATTCAAAATGGAACAAAACATGCAAGTCTAAGCCTAATACATTAAGAAACTGATTACAGGTAATATCTCACCCTCAAAGATGTTCCAATAAGCTTATTTCACAGACTAGACTCTTTCCTAGTCTGGGCCCAATCTTTTCCCCTGGTAAACTCCTTGTTAGTTCCAGCAGACATCTCAGGTGGTAAGCAGGGATTTCCTCATGACTGCTGCACCCTTTGTCCCATAAGGTTGAAATCTTCTGTCTGTGGTTGGCCCACACCCTTCCTTCAAAAAGGAAAAAAATACAAGATTTAAGATGGATTTCAGTGTCAGGTGACATGGTCACGTGCCCTTGTGAGACCTCATTCTTCATTAACCACGGGATGGCCCACAAGTACACAGGAAGGCTTGCAGGTAAATAAACTGAAGTGTTGTTGTGGTTCTTACTCCTTGATACTTCCTGCAGTGCACATATATGCTCTGTGATTTTATTCTTTCCAAGTGCTATTTTAGGTTTTTGACTAGTCTGTGCATTTCAAAATTTTATTTCTCTCTTACACTTAAATTTAATTCTTTGAGGGTATCTATCTATCTATCTATCTATCTATCTATCTATCTAGAGAGAGAGAGAGAGAGAGAGATTTGTTTCTATTGGTGGCGCACATCTGCACATTACGTTGATATTGATTCAAAGAGCAAAATTCATTCCGCAAATGGATAGGAAAAAATAAGATGGAACATTGATTTTGTTGCCTTTTGTTTTATTTAAAATAAATTTTGTAATGTGGCATTACACCACTGTGGCTTCGGCCCTGGTGATTACAGTTTCAATCTTAACAGAGTGAAAGTCACTTCTGCTGCTTGCTCCAAATTTAGAGTCTCTAGGAACACATAAAGACCAAAGGTAGTGACCACACATACATTCATCAGTACAAGGTCTGGTGTACTTTATAGGTTTTATTAAAATTACAATTACCCAAGAATATAGAAATTCTATGCACACCTCTGCACCAGTTACAAATATACTTATATTCCCATCCTTAACAATAGTGTTAGGGTCTGATAGGACTCTCATAGCTTGATCATCAGTAGACGGATGGATCCTGTTGGAATCTTCCATAGAGAGTTGATTTTTGCCACTCTGGCCATTCCCTTTTTATAATATGATTCTGTCTATATCTACATTTTGTCCCCTGAAAACTTAATGGAACCCAATTTTCTACAGGTGTGGTAAGTTCCCTTTATTCTTATTACCATTGATGCACAACTTGTATCCTGTGATTAAGACATATGTCTGAGACAAGTTTGCTTTTACAGTATTTTTATGATCTAATATTAAACTTCTGGGTAATTTTGCACAATATTATCACTTATTGCCTCTTTTCCCATAATTTTAGGGCATCGGGTTATTTTCCAGTCACTTATACCATCATTTCTTGTCTCCAATGCCTACAATAGCTAAACTAAAATCTTGCAGGCCTCAGCCTACAGGTTCTTGCATTTCAACTTGTCTTACTCATGTCTAGTACTTGGTTCCTCTAAATACTGATCAGTCTCACACTTCTACAATTCCACAACTTAACCCTAATTAACATACAGTGAAAATAAAGTATAACATATTGATTAATCTTAACATCACAAAATAAATGAAAAATGAACTAAAATTTTTGGCTACAATTTAGACCCCATCATTTTATATGTATAGCTGGGACGACGTTTTCCAATATGCATTACTTTGTCCACATCATCCTGGAGCATCACTGGGATTGGTCAAAGCCCTCTAGGGTTTTCAGGGGCCACCTCCTGGAACTCCTGGCTTCTTCTCCCGCTGAAACCTGTCTCTGCTGCAGCAAGAGCCCTGCAACCAAAGAGTCCCCTTTGATGCCCTGGTGCCTCTCTCGTGCCCCAGCTTCTTCTGACTCATCCAGTCTCTGTGTTTTTGAAGGGCTGGAACAACACTTCCTTTCTCTGTTTCCTCTTCTGGGGAGGTTCCATTCCTCCCATGGCCACCCCTCTGCAGAGAAGCTGGAGAAGACTGCTTTTATCTATAATTCAGTTACTCCTTTCTACTAGGTGAGTTCTCACTAGGGCTGAGAGTCAACGACCAACCTATGCTTCAGCCTTCTTCTCCTTCATACAAGGTGTGTGAGAGAGGAATACAGGAAAAGCCCAAAGACATAGGGTGTACAGGAGGTTTCTATAACAAAGGGTGAGTTAATGGGGTTTCCATCCCTCTAGGTTTTATCTGGACACTCCGTTTTTTGGCTTCTGTGTCTGGGTGCAATGCAGGATTGTTGTGTCACATCCCAATGGCCCCCTCACCATAGGGAGTCCTCCGGGGAAGGCAGATCAGCATTGTATGTGGCTAACAATGTTGCAAGCATCACAAAGCATTTTTGGGAGGGTCAAAGGTGTGAGTGGACAGTGGAAGTTTCCTTTGTGGGTACAAGAGGCCAAAAGTGGAGGAAAAAGAGAGAAGACAATAGGTGAACTTAGCCCTTCAGCTGGCAGGCTCAGTTTGAAGATAACATGCTGGTCTCCGCCCAAGGACATTGCTCACAGCCAAAAGTTGGATGACAGCTGAGAAAGATGAGGGCTTGAAAATAGCCCAAGCTGCTGTGGGAAACTGACTACATTGATCTGCACCTGCTGAACAGCAAAGCCAACGGAGAGGAAAACAAAGCCCAGACCTGCCAGTCTGAAAACATAGGTGAGACAAGAAGAGGGAGAGCCATGTCAGGCATCCCTGAAGCTAGAATGTTTTGAGAAAGGGAAAGAGACCACAGCAAGCCTATCAAGTATCAGAGGGGTAGCTGCATGCATCCAATGAAATGGGTATTCATCCACAAAAGCTTGTGCTCCAATACATCCGTTAGTCTATAAGATGCCACAGGACTCTTTGTTGCTTTTTACGGATCCAGACTAACACGGCTACCCCTGTGACACATAGAAAGCTCGTTTGGACTGGTGCAAAGATCACCAGGAACAGAGGGCTCTGGATGAAAACACCCCCAAAGAAGCCCAAGACTTAAAATTCTCATGCGAGCTGGTGCAATTTGGAGAGCACAACAGATTCTGAGACGGCCTGGGCCCAGGACAGCACTCTCGTCCACCCTTCCTCCCCCTTCTTCTTCTGATGTTTCACCCAGACTTGGCCAATCTGGGCCGCGTGTGTGTGAGTATGAAAGTGGGTTAGGGCCTGGGGGCGTTAACACTTTCTTTCTTCCCCTGAGTGATGTGGGAGTGTTCCCAGCACTCTCTGCAGTGATTTTATTATTTTATCAATAAACCTTTAAAATTTAGACACTTGGTGTGTTATGTCATCTCCTCCCCAAAAGATCCCATGGCCACAGCCTGATCAACTGTCATCCTGGGTGAATTGGTAATGAAAATCTGTCACAGTCGGGTGCCTCGTTTTGAACTAGACAGTCCAGCCAAGAAGGACTTCTGGCTGTGTCTGGTTCCTGCAGAGCAGGGTGCAGACATTGGGTCATTAACCCACGCCTGCCTCTGCTCAGCCAGGGCCACATCATACCAACAGGCAAGCCGCTAGTCAGGTTTCAGCTGCCCCCAACCAGTCCCAGAAAAGAGGGATCCCACTTGTGGCAGAGATGGAGGTGGAGAAGAACTAGTGAGTGATGGGGGGAGGGGAGTAGAGAAGCCAGGGACAAGGGCAGGGCAATGGTGGAAGAAATGGGGCTGAGTCTCAATGGACTAGGTGGGGCATGGGAAGGGGCCTAGGGGAAATACAGACATCAGTGTCTTAAAGGAATGAGGGGGTAGGGAGGAGTCACAGGGTCCAGTTACCAGCAGTTAGAAAAGTGGCAACCCAATGAGTTAAGGAGTTGTATACAGACTGATTCTCCAGTTTATCAGGATGACACAGTGCAGTAAGGTTAGGGAAGGGTTTAATGTCCCTGTGACTGTCCAGTCCGTGATTCAGGGAACAGTGCCCAGCACCATGTCACCAGCCAGCTCTGCATGGAGCTTGGTCTGAGAGCCAGAGCACCAGGAGAAAACTTTAGGTCTCTTTATGAGTAAAGAGCCGGAGCACTCTGTCCCGGATCTGTTTGGTCCTCACCCCGTAGATGATAGGGTTCAGCATGGATGGCAGCAAGAGGCATATGGTGCCAATGAGAATGTGGAAATGCAGGGCTATATTCTGCCCAAACCGGTATATGAGGGAGGAGAAGAGTCCTGGGATGTAAAATGCTAAAATGGCACAGAGGTGGGAGCCGCAGGTGCCAAAAGTCTTGAGCCGGGCATCCTTTGTGGGGAGGCTGAAGATGGCCCTGAGGATCTGGATATAGGACACAGTGATAAAAATCACATCCAGACCCATCATACAGAATAGCACAAAGAGGCCATAGTAACTACTGACATGGGTGTCGGCGCAGGCCAGCTTCACCACGGCTATGTGTGCGCAGTATGGCTGACGGATGATGTTGGTTCTGCAATATGGCCATTGCCTTACCAGGAAAGGCAAAGGCAATGCTAGCAAGCCACTGCGAAGCAGCACAGCCAGGCCGATCTTGGCCACCATGGGGTTTGTCAGGATGATGGAATGTCTCAGGGGATCACAGATGGCCACATAGCGATCCAAAGCCATGGCCACAAAGATCCCAGAATCCATCGCTGAGGCACAGTGAATGAAGTACATCTGGGTGAGGCAGGCATCGAAATCAATTTCCCTGGAATTGAAGCAGAAGATGCTCAGCATTTTGGGCACGATGGACATGGCCATGACAAGGTCGCTGATGGCCAGCATGCAGAGGAAATAGTACATGGGCCCATGGAGGCTCAGTTCCATCTTCACGATGAAAAGGATGGTGAAGTTCCCCAAGATGGCTATGGTGTACATGGTGCAGAAGGGGATGGAGATCCAGACATGAGCTGCCTCCAGGCCAGGAATGCCCAGCAAGATGAAGGTGGAGGGGTTGGTGAAGTCAGTTGTGTTGGAATCAGACATGGAGTAGGGGAGAAGGTGTCCAACTCTGAGCAAAATGGTGTCTCCTGTATGTACCATACGTTCCCTTGACTTCTTGTATGTGCCCAGAGTCTAGGGTGTTCCTCAGAAAACAAATGCCTGAATGGAGAGACAAAGTTAACATGAGAAACTGCATGCACAAGCTTAGGGAGATCTGAGAGTGGAAAAAAACCAAACCTTTTCCAAGACATGCCAGGGCAAACAACCCAACTAGAACATACCTCAGGGAAAGGACCTGGCATCATTGATAGTAGCTCCACAGAAACACCTGCTCATTCACAGCAGTGGCTGATGAGAGTGTTCGGATGCTTGAAGGAATGCGATGGAGAACCTTGCTCTGGATATATTCTCAGTTTTGGTCATCCAGTCTCTATGAAGGATATAGCAGACAGAAAGGGGATTTGTGAGACAGGCTGTGAGAATGGAGGAGGATGTCATATGCAGACTTTTTGTATGTGCCCAGGGTCTAGGGTGATGGTTACAGTCCAAATGCTTGAATGGAGAGACAGTGTTAATATGGGACACTACATGCACTACTGGGGGCTGTTCTCATGGGTGAAGCAGATTGGTCGCTCTTCACACATTAAGAATTGACATTTTCATTATTCAATGTGACAGACCCAGGCCAGTGGGGTACAGGAGTCTGGTAGAGGGCAAATATACTGGTCACTGGATGAGTAGTTTTCTGTTCCCTGAGTGACCAGAGCAGGGGCTGCACTAGAGTAATCAGGAACCTGCTAGAACCAATTAAGGCAGACAGGCTGATTAGAACACCTGCAGCCAATCAAGGCAGGCTAATCAGGTCACCTGGATTTAAAAAGGAGCTCACCCCAGTCAGGCAGGGAGGAGCCAGAGGAGAGGAAGTGCGTGTGAGGAGCTGGGAGCAAGAGGCACAAGGAACTGAGAGTGAGAGGGTGTGCTGCTGGAGAATTAAGAAGTACAAGCATTATCAGACACCAGGAGGGAGGTCCTGTGGTGAGGATAAAGAAGGTGTTTGGAGGAGGCCATGGGGAAGTAGGCCAGGGAGTTGTAGCAGTCATGCAGCTGTTACAGGAGGCACTGTAGACACTTGCAATCCACAGGGTCCTGGGCTGGAACCCAGAGTAGAGGGTGGGCCCGGGTTCCCCCCAAACCTCCCAACTCCTGTTCACACACAGAAGGAGCTGACCCAGACTGTGGGGAAGATCACTAAAGTGAGCAAATCTGCCAATATGCGCAGGATCCACCAAGGTAGAGGATGAACTTTGTCACATTAGGGAAATTAATTATAAACAACTGACCCTACTAATGCCAATTCCATATTTGATGCCATGTATCTATTATTCCTACATGCCGTAGTGTGGTAAAGCACCAGCAGGAAACACGAGTGTGGATACTGGTTATCCCTCATTGCTCCTTAATCCAATGAATGCCGGGCTAGAGAGTCCATGCTGTAGGCAGTTCTCCATTCACCTGGTGACTCAAAATCTGAGCGTGGAAAAATCTTTGATGGGTGAAACATCCCACCTAGAATACACCTCAGTGAAAAGATGATAGCAGCTCCAGAGAAACACCTGCTCATTGGCAGTTGTGGCCAAAAAAAAGACAATGTTCAGATATCGAATGAAAGGGATGGGTGGGGTTCTGTGGCCTGCCTTGTGCAGGAGGTCAGACTAGATGATCAGATTGGTTCCTTCTGACCTATGAGTCTATGAGACATTTGCTCAGCTTTGGTCACCCAGTCTCTATAAAGCAAGGGTCGGCAACCTTTCAGAAGTGCTGTGCCGAGTCTTCATTTATTCACTCTAATTTAAGGTTTCCCGTGCTGGTAATACATTTTAATGTTTTTGGAAGGTCTCGTTCTATAAGTTTATAATATATAACTAAACTATTGTTGTATGTAAAGTAAATAAGATTTTTTAAATGTTTAAGAAGCTTCATTTAAAATTAAATTAAAATGCAGAGCCCTCTAGACCGGTGGCTAGGACCTGGGCAGTGTGAGTGCCACTGAAAATCAGCTCATGTGCAGCCTTTGGCACACGTGCCATAGGTTGCCTACCCATGCTATAAAGGATATAGCAGATAGAAAGGGGATTTCTGAGATAGGCTATGAGAATAGGGAAGGTTGCCATATTCAGACAGACTGAAAACTCTGGGACTGTTTAGTTTAGAGAAGAGACAAAGGGCGTGTATGACATATGAGAGCAAAATAAAGAATGGAACAATTGACACTGAAATGGATAGAGAACAGTTCCCAACCAGTAATGTCTATAGATACTTCGTTCTTCAAAGAGCTAATTCCCCAAAGCTGAGCAAAATTATCATCTTAACTGATTGGGAGGAAAAATTTAGACAGAAAAATGGGAATGAAATGTGGGACTTCTTGAAGAAGAGATTTTTAGATAGCTTAAAACCACAAGTCCACAGTCAAGAAAGTGGACAACTTTGGAGAAAACGCTGGTTCAGTGGCAAAGTGGAGGCAGCAATTAGAGTTGAAAAACAATATCAAACAAATGGGAGAAAGGAAAAATAGAAAGCAAATAATACAAACTGGAAGCTATATGAAAATTGATGAGGGATGTTAAAAATATCAGGGAAAAATCCATGCTTGAAAGGGCTAAGGATCTAAATAAGGAGTATCTTAAGTATATTAATAGAAAAGAAATCATAGAAAAGATGTAGGCCAATTCCGAAAGGAGAAAGGAAGCTTCATTATGTTTCAAAAAAAGTAGTGTGTTAAATAAATCATTTTGTTCTGCATTCAGAAAGAAGCAGTATGAAGTACTGATGTCACATGAAATGTTGAAATACTTTCCAGTCCATTAGAAGTCAAGGAGGATGTTAAACAGTATCTAAGGGAGAACCTCAGAGTTACAAACACCAGAGTTACGAACTGACTGATCAACCTCAACAAAGTTAAGAAACAATGGAAAAGCTGATATGAGATTAGTTGAAAAAAACCTCTAAGGAATATAATTAATGCCAGTAAGCAACATGGTTTATGGAAAACAGGTCTTGCCATATAAACCCAATTTCATCCTTTAATAACTGTACACATTTGGTTGATCAAGGGAACTGCGCAGATGCAATAGACTTAATTTTCTCTGAGACATTTGATTTAGTAGGGGAAAATATTCAGATAAAAAAAACCCCACACTGTTCAATATCAGTGGAGCATACGTAAAATGGACTAAAATTGGGTGACTGACAGATCTCAGAAAGCCATTGTCAATGAGGTATTGCAGGGAATGGAGGTGTTTCTAGTGGGGTTCTGCAGGGATCAGTTCTAGGCCTGATGCTATTCAATATTTTCATCAAGGATCTGGAAGGAAATAGAAAATCACTGCAGACAAAATTTGTGGATGACCCAAAGATTGGCAGAGTGGTTACAATGAAGCATCTAGGGCAGGCACACCAATTGATCTGGAGCATTTGGTGAGCTGGGCCTGTGCAAACAAAATGTTTTTATCCAGTCACATGAAAAGTGATCCTCTCGATACAGGGAATGCAGGCCTGATCCACAGACTAGGGCACTGTATTATGGAATGCAGGGACCCTGAAATGAATTTAGGGCAACACTGTGGGCAATCATCTCATTGTGAGCTGTCAGTGCGATGCTGTGGTCAAAAGTGCTGATGTGATCTTTGGATCAGGGCTGCAGGGATTAGCGGGGGGCCTGGCACCGGGAACAGGAGATGGGCCTGCCCCCTCTCACTCACCAGTGGCAGCGGGAAGCAGAGCGACCCGACCTCAGCCCACTCCACTTCCGCAGCTCCCAGCCCTATTTCTTGGAGGAAGGGGTCAGGCCCACCCCTACACTCACCAGTGGTGGGAAGCAGGAGCAACGCGGCTGCGAGCTGCCAGAGCTAAGCAAGCTGGGGCCCAGTTGCTCTGTTTCCAGCGGCCGCCCCTGGTGAGTGCAGGGGCAGGCCTGACCCCTTCTGCCGGCTCCAGTACCTCTGCTAATCCCGCGAACCATGTCGCCTGGGGGAGGGGGTGTGGAGGAAGGGGTGGAATGGGGGAGTGGTGGGGGGGAACAGGGGCGGAAAGAGATGGGGCAAGGTGGAGCCATGGAAGGGGCTTGGGGGGAAGGGGTCAAATGGGGGGAGGCCAGGGGCAGATCAGGGGGGCTGGCTGGGGGATGGGGCTGGCCGCTGGAGTCAGCGCCGCATACGCAGCAAGCGGCTGCCTCGAGCCCCATGAAATTTGGTGCCCCAAATTATGTGGTACCTACGCAGCTGCGTATTCTGCCTATGCCTAAGGACGGCTCTGTTTTGGATGCATAAATAGGGGAGTGGTGAGCTGAAGCAGGGAAGCAATTTACCTCTCTCATAAACAGATAGCTAAGGGTTAACGTCTCTTTCACCTGGAAAGAAGTAATCTGAAACACCTGACCAGAGGACCAATCAGGAAACAGGACTTTTTCAGATCTGGGTGGAGGGAAGTTGGTTGGTGAGTCCTTTGTTCTTTGGTCTTCGGCCTGTACTCTCTCAGCTATGAGAAGTGATTTCTGTTTCCTGCTTTCTAATCTTCTGTTTCCAAGTTGTAAGTACAACATAGTAAGGCAGTAAGGTTTCTATTGTTTTTCTTTTTGTATTTACATGTATATAGTTGCTGGAGTGCTTTGAATTGTATTCTTTTTGAATAAGGCTGTTTATTCAATATTCTTTTAAGCAAATGTCCCTGTATTTGTCACCTAGATACAGAGAGACCATTTTTATGTACTTTTTCTTTCTTTTGATATAAAGCTTTCTGTTTAAGACCTGTTGGAGTTTTTCTTTAGTGGGGGACTCCAGGGAATTGAGTCTGTGCTCACCAGGGAATTGGTGGGAGGAAGAAGTCAGGGGGAAATCTGTGTGTGTTAGATTTACTAGCTTGACTTTGCATTCCCTCTGGGTAAAGAGAGAAGTGCTTGTGTTTCCAGGACTGGAAATAGAGAGGGTGGACTCCCTCTGTTTAGACTCACGGAGTTTGCTTCTGTGTATCTGTCCAGGAACACCTGGAGGGGGGAAGGGAAAAGGTTTATTTCCCTTTGTTGTGAAACTCAAGGGATTTGGGTCTTGGGGTCCCCAGGGAAGGTTTTTGGGGGGACCAGAGTGACCCAAAACACTCTAATTTTTTGGGTGGTGGCAGCTTTACCAGGTCCAAGCTGGTAATTAAGCTTGGAGGTTTTCATGCTAACCCCCATATTTTGGACGCTAAGGTCCAAATCTGGGACTAGGTTTATGATAACCTCTGCATCTGGCATTGGTGAAACCGACTGTGTCTAGTTCTGGGGTCCACATTTCAAAAGGGATGATGAAAAATTTGAGCTGGTGGAGAAAAGAGCCACAAAAATAATTGGAAGCTGCAGAAAATGCCGGACAGAGACAGAGACTAAAGAACTTTGTTTATTTCTCTTAAATATTAACAACGGGCTTGTAGTAAGTGAAGGCCTTGATAAAGGCCCAGTATGAGGCCTGAGGCCTGAACTAAAGTAATGGTCAAGACTTTGCTAACATTAAGCAAAGTGAAGCTGTGAGCCAGAGGCAGGCCCTGCTCACAGAAGCTGGCAAGGAAAGGGCTGATGCTGCAAGAAGATACGTACCTAAAAGGTACTGAACACTAGAGATCAGAACATTCACATACTGGCACATTCCACACAGATAACAAGGAACAGACTGACCCATCCCAATGACAGGGGCAAAAGGGTAATATGATGGATACAGTTGTTTTGATCGAACCAACATGTACAAGGTGAGAAGCGGCACTTTACTACGTAGAGGGGTGGTACCTTGCTGCATAGAGGGGCTGCACCTCAATACGTCAGGAGTGATGTGTAACTTTTTTGTACCTGTGTATAAATATGTATCCCTGGGGCGATGTCTTTGTCCAGCCGAGGGGGCAGTGGAAAGTCCCACCACTGACTGAGCCGAGTCCATTGACCGTGGGCACATATTAGTAGTATGCCTTTTACAAGAGTAACAATCTAGGGGAACTATCATTGTGTTCATATGGCAATAAACCTGTCCGACGTGCCTTTGTACCTTACTAGACTCTGTGAAAGCAGCAAAGAATCCTGTGGCACCTTATAGACTAACAGACGTTTTGGAGCATGAGCTTTCGTGGGTGAATACCCACTTCGTCAGATGCACGGCTACCCCTCTGATACTAGACTCTGTGGTTATTGAGGGTTCTCTTCGGGTCTGCTGTGTCAGCTACCTGCGCAGAGCTGGGGCAGCACACAGAGGGAACACACGCACGCAGCAGAGTGATACCAAGGAGAGAGCGGAGCACCACACCGGTAGCCTCTGATAACACACATCTGACAACAGGGCTCTGTAATCTAGCGGAGAAAGGCCAAGGAAGACTCAATGGCTGGAAGCTGAAACCAGACATATTCCAGTTGGAAATAAGGGCCAGATGTTTAGCACTGAGGTGATTAATCGTTGGAACAAACTGCAAAGGGAAGTGGTGGATTCTCCAAATCCCCATGCCTGCAGATCCAGACTGGGTGCTTCTTTTGAAGATCTGCTTGAGGGCTTGTCTACACTCAAAATACCACAGCGGCTCTGCCATAGTGCTTCAGCGTAGACACTATTTACATTGACGGCAGGAGTTCTCCCATCAGCGTGGGTAATCCACCTACCTGAGAGGCAGTAGCTAGGTCAGTTGAAGAATTCATTTATGGATCTCATGCCATCTGCACTGGGGTTAAGTTGAATTAACCTAACAGGGGTGTGGGTTTTCTTATTTGCTGTCTCTCAAAAAGGAAATGTAATGTCACATTGTGTTATTGGAGGCATATGTCATAACATTTTTTCCCAGATCTTGACCTTAGCATCCAAAATATGGGCGTTAGCATGAAAACCTCCAAGCTTAGTTACCAGCTTGGACCTGGTAAAGCTGCCACCAGCCAGGAATTATACAGTGCCTAGCTCACTGTGGTCTCCTCAAAACCTTCCTTGGGGGACCCCCAGACTCAGATGCCTTGAGTCCTACAACAAAGGGAAATAACCCCTCCCCTTGTTTCCTGGTTACTTCCTCCCCTTCCTGGACGACCCTAGGAGATTCCCTGTTTCCAGTCCTGGAAACACAAGTACTAAGAGAGCTAATCTCTCTCCCCCCCTCACCCAGAGGGTATGCAAAGTCAGGCTTAGTAAATCTAACACAAAGAGATTTTCCCCCTGACTTCTTCCTCCCACCAATTCCCTGGTGAGCTGCAGACTCAATTCCCTGGAGTCCCCACTAAAGAAAAACTCCAACAGGTCTTAAAAAGAAAGCTTTATAAAAAGAAAGAAAAATACATTAAAAATAGTCTCTGTATAAAGTGAAAATATACAGGGTTAATTGCTTAAGAAAAAAAAGTGAATAAACAGCCTTATCCAAAAAGAATACAATTTAACACATTCCAGCAACTACACACATGTAAATAAAAAAAAAAATATATAAACCTATTGTCTTACTATCCTTGTACTTACAACTTGGAAACAGAAGATTAGAAAGCCAGAAGATAGAAAAATCACTCTCAGAGCCGAGAGGGTCAGACCCAAGACAAAGAACTCACACCCCAAACTTCCCTCCACCCAGATTTGAAAAAGTCTTGTTTCCTGATTGGTCCTTTGGTCAGGTGTTTCAGGTTACTGGTGTTACCCCTTTACAGGTAAAAGAACATTAACCCTTAACTATCTGTTTATGACAGCATAGCATGGAGATCATGATATATGATAGTACCTCTCTACTCAGCATCAGTTAGATCTCAGTCGAAGTACTGTGTCGAATTTTGTATGGAAAGATGTAGGAAAATTGGAATGGATCCAGATGCAAGTAAAAAAGATGTTACGAGGGTTGGTGACAGCCGTATGTGAAAGCTGAAAGAACCAACTATGTTCAGTTTGGAAAGAAGAGATTAGTGGGATATGATCACGGACTTCAAATACTTCAAAAGTGGCCAGAAAAAAAGTGGAAGAATGTTGTTTTCTCTTGCCACAGAGGGCAGGACAAGAGTCAGTGGAGTCAAACTCCAGCACAGCAGATTTAGATGAACTCTCAGGAAAAAACTTCCTAACTGTAATAACAGGACAATGGAACAGACAACTTGGAAAGTTCTGGTAGCTCCTTCACAGGAAACTTTCCAAATGAGGCAGGACAGCCATCTGCTGCGATGTTTAGACTAAACACATCCTACATCTTGGCAGGGGCTCAGACTAGCTAACTTTTGGTCCCATCTCAACCTGTGGCTTTATGATTCTCCAATGTCAAATCCTGGTGTGGACCAGGCCTTGGAGACACACAAATCAAGGGGCTCAATGTAGGGGTACCTGGGTGAAATGTAATGGCCTGGATGGCCTAATGGTCCCTTCTCACTTTATCTCTATGCATCCATCAATAAAGAAATTAGAACAGATATTTATATTTACTTTGTCTCACAAAACAGAAACAAGCAAGGGTGACTCTAAGTATTTTGCTGCCCCAAGCACGGCAGGCAGGCTGCCTTCGATGGCTTGCCTGCGGGAGGTTCCCGGTCCCACGGATTCAGCGGCACGCCTGCGGGAGGTCCGCCGAAGCCGCGGGACCAGCGGACCCTCTTTAGGCATGCCACCGAAGGCAACCTGCCTGCTGCTCTTGCAGCGACCAGCAGAGCGCCCCCCGTTGCTTGCCACCCCAGGCATGCGCTTGGCGTGCTGGGGCCTGGAGTCACCCATGCAAACAAGAGAACATTCAATTCTACTGAAAGTCTGAACATAAAACACTGAGAAAAGAAAATTGTTTACATAATCCATATTTGGCCTGTGGAACTCCTTGCCACAGGCATTATTGGAGCACAGAGCTTAGCTGAATGGGATTCATAAATGGATTGGCCATTATAGGTGCCACTTTAGTAAAGGCTGTCTGACACCTTCAGTTAGGAGACCTGATTTTCATTTTCAGTTCTTTATACATTGGCAAAACTTGAAGCGTTTGGACTGAAAATTCCCATGCTGGGTATCTGCTTCTGGCTGAATTGTTTTTTTGAAAGTTTTGAAGCTAGGTGAGAAGTTGTCTTGTCCATGTTGAAAAATTCTTAGAATAGTTCCAGCAAGGAGCCTCCCACCCCCATGCTCTCCAGCTGATAAAAGTCAGGTAACAACAGCCCCCGACCCCTCATTAAAAGTTATAAATTTTCCAAACTTTAGGCATTCAGAGTGAAATTTCCTATGCTGAGTGTCTGCATCCCCCTGAATTGTTTTTTTAAAGTTTCAAACATAACTTCTGAACTGAACATAACAGTTCAGCTGACTTTGTCAATGAAGCTAAGAAAAAATATGTCTTGCCCATTTTGTTTAAATGAACCCTTCCACCTCTGTGATTTCCACCAGGTAAAAGTCAGGTAACACCCTCGCCCCCCAGTTCACAGCGAGAGCCCAGAAATGCAAGAGGAGGTGACAGTGTCTCTGCATTAACACACAGCTGGATTCTCTGCTCTTTACTCACTTCTTACTCCAAGGGGAGTTTTGCCTCAGTGTGGCTTTAGCAAACTATGGGCCAGGGCATCAAAATTTGGCCTTGTATTGCCCATCTACTAACACCTTTCCACCTGATGGATCCACTGTGCCACTGAAATGCAGCCACTTTGGTGTTGGAGTGAGCAGAGATGCACAGAAAAGAGGGACATTTTGGCCCATGATACTGGAGTAAACTCATCCCCTGTGGCAAAGTCCCTGGGCTGTTTAAGCAGCAAAGAATCCTGTGGCACCTTATAGACTAACAGACGTTTTGGAGCATGAGCTTTCGTGGGTGAATACCCACTTCCTCAGATGCATGCATGCATCTGAGGAAGTGGGTATTCACCCACGAAAGCTCATGCTCCAAAACGTCTGTTAGTCTATAAGGTGCCACAGGATTCTTTGCTGCTTTTACAGATCCAGACTAACACGGCTACCCTCTGATACTGGGCTGTTTAATGGATGCACAAAGCAGAAAGGACCCCAGACCTATTCTCTATCCCATCACACCCACATTGCACTGGGTTTGTTGAGCAGGTGAGCTCCTCATCAAGAGATGGGTACCTGTGAATCCTGAGATGGAAGCGTCTTCCCTGGGAATCCCCCCCAGGTAGCCGTGTCCCACACCTCTCTCAGCCCGGCACCGCAGCAGCATCCCACGCTGAGAGCTGATACACAGGTCTGCACTATTTATAACAGAGCTCTGGGCAATCCCAGTGGGGTTCTCTCAGCCTCTGGGGAGAAGCAGCATCTGAACATAAACAGTTTGCAGATCAGCCTGTCTGGGCTTCTGTGCTCTTTATGCAGCTTTAGGAGTAAACAGTAATTAAGGGACCTTCCCAAAGGGAGCTGAGGACTCTGGGGTTCAGTGCTGAGTCAGAGAGGAGCTGGCTGCTCTGTGCATATATTTAAAATTTATACTTTATTAGGAAAAAAAATTAGAGATAATGCCTAGGTCTCCATAGAGTCTGATATGCTGTAAATGTCCAGGTAGATTGTAGACAAGACAGATCTGGAGAAAGGTGCCAGAGGGGAGACACAAACACTCTGCAGGTACACGGGGCTGTTGTTAAGGGATCAGAGATCAGTAATTCTCCTTGGTAACTGTAAGGGCCAGGTGTGGGGGCTCGGCCCTCTTGGGAGCGGCTGTGAGCTAGGCCGCCTCACTACATTAGTTGGGTGAGCTGCCGCCTTAGCCTGGTGAAGCAGGAAACAGTCAAGAGCTCAGGCCCTCAGGCCGGGGCTGAGCAAACAAACAGGATAGAAGCCCAGGCCCTTGGGCAGGGCGGGGCAACAAGCAGTTCAGGGCTCAGGCCCTTCTCAGCCCAGCAAGAGGGGGAGTCTGCCATCCTGGAGTGGGGTGGCAGGGGGGACGCAGACCCTCCCACTCCACTGCGTCCCAGTCCGGGGCCCTAGCAATGGCAGGCAGTCTGCTGCTGTGTCAGTGGGGATCCTGACTGCAACACACTGACATTGGTTCGGGATCTCCTGGAGCCAGACTAGGGTCGGCTACCCACAGGCCACTTCCAATCTCCCCCCCTGTTGGTACCTGTGTATCACCCGCGTCTTCCGCGGTGTCCCACACCATGGGCTCCTCCGGATACTGAGCGCTGGGTAAGCGGGGCTGGTCCTCGGGATACCGGGCGCTGGGACGTTCAGGCAGCTCCTGGGGGCACTGGGTGAGAGGTAGGCCCGGCCAGTCCACCTCCGGGTAGCGAGCACGAGGTCGGCTTGGCCAATCTTCCTCTGGGTAGTGAGCACGGGACAGACTCGGCCAGTGCTCCTCCGAGTAGCGAGCACGAGGCAGGCACGGCCAGTGCTCCTCTGGGTAGCGAGCACGGGGCAGGCACGGCCAGTGCTCCTCTGGGTAGCGAGCACGGGGCAGGCACGGCCAGTGCTCCTCTGGGTAGCGAGCACGGGGCAGGCACGGCCAGTGCTCCTCTGGGTAGCGAGCACGGGGCAGGCACGGCCAGTGCTCCTCTGGGTAGCGAGCACGGGCAGGCTCGGCCAGTGCTCCTCAGGGTAGCGAGCACGGGGCAGACTCGGCCAGTGCTCCTCTGGGTAGCGAGCACGGGCAGGCTCGGCCAGTGCTCCTCAGGGTAGCGAGCACGGGGCAGACTCGGCCAGTGCTCCTCAGGGTAGCGAGCACGGGGCAGACTCGGCCAGTGCTCCTCAGGGTAGTGAGCACGGGGCAGGCTCGGCCAGACCTCCTCAGGGTAATGAGCGCGGGGCTGGCTCGGCCAGTGCTCCTCAGGGTAGCGAGCACGGGGCAGACTCGGCCAGTGCTCCTCAGGGTAGCGAGCACGACGCAGGCTCGGCCAGTGCTCCTCCAGGTAGCGAGCACGGGGCAGGCACAGCCAGTGCTCCTCAGGGTAGTGAGCGCGGGGCAGACTTGGACAGACCTCCTCGGGGTAGCGAGCGCGGGGCAGGCTCAGCCAGTGCTCCTCAGGGTCATGAGCGTGGGGCTGGCTCGGCCAGTGCTCTTCAGCGTAGTGAGCATGGGGCAGGCTCGGCCAATTTTCCTCAGGGTAGCGAGCATGGGGCAGACTCGGCCAGTGTTCCTCAGGGTAGCGAGCACGAGGCAGACTCGGCCAGTGCTCCTCAGGGTAGCGAGCACGGGACAGGCTTGGCCAGTGCTCCTCAGGGTAGCGAGCGCAGGGCAGACTCGGCCAGTGCTCCTCTGGGTAGCGAGCACGGGGCAGGCTCGTGTCATAACATTTCTTCCCAGATCTGGACCTTAGCATCCAAAATATGGGTGTTAGCATGAAAACCTCCAAGCTTAGTTACCAGCTTGGACCTGGTATCCCTGCCACAAGCCAGGAATTATACAGTGCCTAGTTCACTGTGGTCTCCCCAAAACCTTCCCTGGGGGACCCCAAGAATCAGATTCCTTGAGTCTCACAACAAAGGGTAATAAACCATTTCCCTTCCCCCTCCTCCCCTCCAGGTGTTCCCTCCCTGGGTTTCTGGAGAAATACACAGAAGCAAGCTCCATGAATCTAAACAAAGGGATTCCACCCTCCCTGCTTCAAGTCCTAGAAACACAAGCACCGATAGATCTAACCTCTCTTCCCCCTCACCCAGAGGGTATGCCAAGTCAGGCTTAGTAAATTTAACACAAAGAGATTCTCCCCCTGACTTCTTCCTCCCACCAATTCCCTAGTGAGCTGCAGACTCAATTCCCTGGAGTCCCCACTAAAGAAAAACTCCAACGGGTCTTAAAAGGAAAGCTTTATATAAAAAAGAAAGAAAAAGACATTAAACCTGGTCTCTGTATCACGGTGACAATATACAGGGTCAATTGCTTAAAGGAAAAAAATGAATAAACAGCTTTATTCAAAAGCAATACAATTTAAAACATTCCAGCAACTACACACATGTAAATACAAAAAAAAACAATATAAACCTATTGTCTTACTATCCTTGTACTTACAACTTGGAAACAGAAGATTAGAAAGCTTGGAGATAGAGAGAGATCACTCTCAGAGCTGAGAGGGTCACCGAACCAAGACAAAGGACAAAGAACACACACCCAAAATTTCCCTCTCTTGACATTTGAAACATCTTGTTTTCTGATTGGTCCTCTGGTCAGGTGTTTTAGGTCACTGTTTGTTAACCCTTTTATAGGTGAAAGAGACATTAACCCTTAGCTATCTGTTTATGACACGCCCCCCAAATTGCAGACAGTGGGGAAGCTCACTGGCGGCGATTTCCTCCTAGAACTTTAAAATAAACAGATTAATACAACACATGCACCTTTACATATACCACTAAGTATATAACTAACAGACTTTTACATTTTAAGAACACTTTTTAACTACTGGATTCTGGGAAACTCTCAAGGGAGAGAGCATCAGCTACTTTGTTAGAAGCTCCTGAGATGTGCTGAATTTCAAAATCAAAATCTTGGAGAGCTAAACTCCAACGAAGAAGTTTTTTGTTGTTCCCCTTGGCAGTATGAATCCACTTTAGCGCAGCATGGTCAGTTTGTAGCTGGAACTGCCGACCCAAACATATGGGCGTAGCTTTTCTAGGGCGTACACAATGGCGTAGCATTCCTTTTCACTGACTGACCAGTGACTTTCCCTCTCAGACAGTTTCTTGCTGAGAAACACGACAGGATGGAAGTTGTGATCCGTTGCTTCCTGCATGAGAACTGCTCCTATACCACGCTCAGATGCATCTGTGGTACTAGGAATGGCTTGTCAAAGTCCGGGGCCCTGAGCACAGGGTCAGACATGAGCGTCGCCTTAAGTTGGGTAAAGGCCTTTTGACACTCATCAGTCCACTTAACTGCATTTGGCTGGGTCTTTTTGGTCAGGTCGGTCAGTGGGGCAGCGATTTGGCTGTAGTGTGGTACAAATCACCTGTAATACCCGGCCAAGCCTAAGAAGGATTGTACCTGTTTCTTTGACTTTGGGACAGGCCACTTTTGGATAGCATCCACCTTGGCCTGTACGGGTTTTATGGTTCCTCGACCCACCTGGTGTCCCAGGTAAGTCACTCTGTTTTGGCCTATTTGACACTTTTTGGCCTTAACAGTTAGTCCAGCCTGCCTGATGCACTCAAAGACCTTTTCCAGGTGTAGTAGGTGTTCGGGCCAGGAGTCTGAAAAAATGGCCACATCATCGAGGTAGGCAACTGCATATTGTCCCAGTCCTGCTAGTAGACCATCTACCAGCCTCTGGAAGGTGGCGGGTGAATTTTGAAGCCCGAAAGGAAGGACAAAATTCATACACCCCTGCATGGGTGACGAATGCTGACCTTTCCTTGGCAGGTTCGTCTAGCGGTACTTGCCAGTACCCCTTGGTTAAGTCTATTGTAGAGATGAACTGAGCACGTCCCAACTTCTCCAATAGTTCATCGGTGCGTGGCATTGGATAGTTGTCCGGACGAGTTACCGCATTTAGCTTACGGTAGTCCACACAAAAGTGTATTTCCCCATCTGATTTGGGTACCAGAACCACTAGAGATGCCCATGCACTTGTAGATAAGCGGATTATACCCATCTGTAGCATGTTCTGGATCTCCCGTTCTATAGCAGCTTGGGCATGAGGAGACACCCGGTAGGGTGGGGTTCTGATTGGGTGAGCATTACCTGTATTAATGGAGTGGTATGCCCATTCAGTCCGTCCTGGGGTGGCTGAGAACAATGGGGCGAAGCTAGTGCACAGCTCCTTGATTTGTCGCCACTGCAGACGTTCCAGGGGGTTGAGAGGTTCACCTCTTCCACGCCACCGTCTTTTTTCCCGTCGTAGTAGACACCGTCAGGCCACTCAGCCTCATCTCCCTGGACTGTAAATTGACAAACCTGTAAGTCTCTGGAATAGAAAGGCTTGAGAGAATTAACATGGTACACTTTAGGCTTTAGTGAGGAATTGGGAAATGCTATGAGGTAGTTTACAATTCCCAGGCGCTCTTGGACCGTGAATGGCCCTTCCCATGATGCTTCCATCTTATGGGCCTGTTGCGCCTTCAAGACCATAACCTGGTCTCCTACCTTGAAGGAACGTTCTCTGGCATGTCTGTCATACCAGGCCTTTTGCTCTTCTTGAGCATCCTTTAGGTTCTCTCTAGCAAGGGCTAAAGAGTGTCGGAGGGTGCTTTGTAGGTTGCTTACAAAGTCCAGAATGTTAGTTCCTGGAGAAGGCGTAAACCCCTCCCATTGCTGCTTCACCAACTGTAATGGTCCCTTAACCTCGTGACCATACACAAGTTTAAATGGTGAAAACCCTAAACTGGGATGTGGTACAGCCCTGTAGGCAAACAGCAACTGCTGCAACACTAGGTCCCAATTATTGGAGAATTCTTTGATGAATTTTCGTATCATGGCCCCCAAAGTTCCATTGAACCTTTCCACCAGGCCATTGGTTTGATGGTGGTACGTGGTGGCAACCAAGTGATTCACCCCATGAGTTTTTTACAGTTTTTGCATAGTCCCTGCCAGGAAATTAGACCCTGAATCTGTAAGGATGTCGGAGGGCCAACCTACCCTGGCAAAGATGTCTGTTAGGGCCAGGCACACAGTGTTAGCCCTGGTGTTGCCTAGAGCTACTGCTTCTGGCCATCGGGTAGCAAAGTCCACTAAAGTCCGTACGTACTGCTTTCCTCTGGGTGTCTTTTTTGGGAAAGGACCCAGAATATCCACAGCTACTCGCTGAAATGGGACCTCAATTATGGGGAGTGGCTGGAGAGGGGCCTTGACCTGGTCTTGAGGCTTTCCCACTCTTTGGCACACCTCACAAGACCGGACATACTTGGCAACGTTCTTGCCCATCCCCTCCCAGTGGAAGGACTTCCCCAACCGGTCCTTGGTTCTGTTCACCCCAGCATGGCCACTGGGATGATCATGGGCTAAGCTTAAGAGCTTCCCCCGGTACTTAGTTGGAACCACCAACTGTTTTTGCGGCTGCCATTCTTTCCGGTGTCCACCAGAAAGAATCTCCTTGTATAAAAGTCCTTGGTCTATAACAAACCGGGATCGATTAGAAGAGCTGAGAGGCGGTGGGGTGCTCCGTGCCGCCGCCCAAGCTTTCTGAAGGCTGTCATCTGCTTCCTGCTCAGTCTGGAACTGTTCCCTTGAGGCTGGGGTCACCAGTTCTTCCTCAGACTGTGGACTTGGGCTTGGTCCCTCTGGAAGCAATGTAGGTGATGGGGTTGTTTCCGTTGCTGGTGAACCGCTCTCCGCTGGTGCACCTGAGGGTATTTCAGGCTCTGGCTGAGCCTTTTGGGTATGGCTGTCTGTTGCTTCTGCCAGTTGTGGCTCGCTGGCGCCCACTGGCGTTGAGTTTGAAGATGGGGTTGCAATTGCCAGTGCTGGTTGCTGTTCCAGTTCTGGGCCTGGGACTGGAGGTGCTGTGGCTGTTTCAGTGGTTGGCATGGAATCCGGGTCCACTACCTCTGTCTGGGTCTCTGGTAACCCAGATGGGGCGTCTGTGGACGGTTCAGGAACAGGAATGGGTCTGGAAGCTTGCCTGGTTTGGCTACGTGTAACCATTCCCACTCTCTTGGCCCGCCTCACCTGGTTGGCCAAGTCTTCCCCCAGTAGCATGGAGATAGGATAATTGTCATAGACTGCAAAAGTCCACATTCCTGACCAGCCTTTGTACTGGACAGGCAGTTGAGCTGTAGGCAAGTCTACAGCTTGTGACATGAAGGGGTAAATTGTAACTTTGGCCTTTGGGTTGATGAATTTGGGGTCAACAAAGGATTGGTGGATAGCTGACACTTGTGCCCCCGTGTCTCTCCACGCAGTAACCTTCTTTCCGCCCACTCTCAAATTTTCCCTTCGCTCCAAGGGTATTTGAGAGGCATCTGGGCCTGGGGATCTTTGGTGTGATGGTGGTGTAATGAATTGCACTCGCATGGTGTTCTTGGGACAGTTGGCCTTGATATGTCCCAGTTCATTACACTTAAAGCATCTTCCATCTGATGGGTCACTGGGCCGAGGTGAGTTACTGGAGACTGGTGAGGTGGAAGAGTAGGGTGTCTGTGGCTTTACTTGGGTGGTATGTGGGGTCTTTGGCTGTCCTCGGTTGTAGGGTTCATGGTCAGTGTGCCCCCTGGGGTAATCGTTCCCCTTGACATTAGCTTTCTTGCTTTCTGTCACTTCCATCCATTTGGCTCCAATCTCCCCCGCCTCAGCGAGATCTTTGGGTTTTCCATCTTGTATGTACTGTGTGATGTCTTCAGGAACACCATCCAAGAACTGCTCCATTTGTATGAGGAGGTGCAGTTCTTCCAAGGTTTTAACATTGTGTCCTGTTATCCAGGCCTCATAGTTTTTTGCAACGTAGTAGGCGTGTTTAGGAAATGACACATCTGGTTTCCACTTTTGGGTTCTGAAGCGCCGACGGGCATGATCCGGGGTTATCCCCATTCTGTATCTGGCCTTGGTTTGAAAAAGTTTATAGTCATTCATTTGCTGCTTAGGCATTTCAGCTGCCACCTCTGCTAAAGGTCCACTGAGCTGTGACCTTAATTCTACCATGTACTGGTCTTTGGGGATGCTGTACCCAAGACAGGCTCTTTCAAAATTTTCCAAGAAGGCCTCGGTGTCATTCCCTGCCTTGTAGGTGGGAAATTTCCTGTGCTGTGGAGCAATAATTGGCGCCGGATTGTTAGGGTTGGCTGGCACATGCAGCCCAGCTTTTGCCAAGTCCAGTTCATGTTTTCTCTGTTTTTCCTTCTCTTCATTTTCTTTTTGTTGTTTTTCCATTTCTTTTTGTTGTTTTTCCATGTCTCGGCGGTGGGCCAACTCTTCTTCTGCTTGTTTCCTTCGGTGGGCCACCTCTTCTTCTTCTAGTTTTCTTTTGTGTGCTGCCTCTTTGGCTGCCTGTTCTCTTTGGTAGGCTGCCAGTTTGATGCTTTCTTCCTTTTCTTTCAGCTCCATCTCTTTTTGTTTTATTTCTAGTTCCTGTTTGTGTTTTTCCATCTCTCGCCTGTGTTCAGCTTCTTTGATTTGTTCTTCGGCCTCAATTTTTGCCTTAGAAGTCATGGTTCCTGTTTTCTTGTGCTGGGGTGCCCTCCGGTGTTTATCTTCAGAACTGCAGGTTCTCTGTTGCCTCCTGAAGTCTGCCTAGCAACAGTGCCTTTAGCTAATCTTCAATGTTAAGTAAACCTGAAAAACCACTTTATTTGCATGTATATAGTGCTGGTAATGACTCTCAATGGGAGAGCTATTGCATGACAAAAGACCTGTAACAGCTCCTTAATGGCTTCTTGCTTAATATGCAAGCCACAAACTGCCAGAGAGAAAAGAAAAAAAAATTCTTTCTGGTTCCCTTTTAAAACCAACTGTTCCTCTCTGCTAAAAAGCCTTCCCTGGGGACCCCAAGACCCAAATCCCTTGAGTCTCACAACAAAGGGAAATAATCTTTTTTCCCTTCCCCCCTCCAGGTGCTCCTGGAGAGATACACAGACACAAACTCTGTGAATCCAAACAGAGTGACTCCCCCTCTCCGTTCCCAGTCCTGGAAACAAAAGCACTTTCCTCTTCACCCAGAGGGAAAGCAAAATCAGGCTAGCAAATCCAACACACACAGATCTCCCCCGATTTCTTCCTCCCACCAATTCCCTGGTGAGTACAGACTCAATTTCCCTGAAATTTCCCAGAAAAGAAAACTCCAACAGGTCTTAAAAGAAACTTTATATAAAAAGAAAGAAAAAATACATACAAATGGTCTCTCTGTATTAAGGTGATGAAATACAGGGTCAATTGCTTAAAAGAATATTGAATAAACAGCCTTATTCAAAAAGAATACAAATCAAAGCACTCCAGCACTTATATTCATGCAAATACCAAAGAAAAGAAACCATATAACTTACTATCTGATCTCTTTGTCCTTACACTTAGAAACAGAAGATTAGAAAGCAGAAACTACTTCTCCAAAGCTCAGAGAAAGCAGGCAGACAGAAAACAAAGACCTCAGACACAAAATTCCCTCCACCCAAAGTTGAAAAAATCCGGTTTCCTGATTGGTCCTCTGGTCAGGTGCTTCAGGTGAAAGAGACATTAACTCTTAGCTATCTGTTTATGACAGGCGGGCAGGTTGCGATGGCCTGGACATTGCCCACCAGGGGTTTTACCTGTCCATTTCCGATAGCGTATCCCAGGTAGGTGGTTTCTTGCCAGCCGATACAACATTTATTAGGTTTGGCCATTAACCCGGCTTCCCGCAAGGACCTCAGGACGGTGGCGACCCTCTCGAGGTGGTTCTCCCACTGGCGACTGTAAATTACCACGTCATCCAGATAGGCCTCCGCATAGTCCTGATGGAGTTGGAGAAGGCGGTCCAGCATGCGCTGAAACGTGGCAGGGGCCTCATGAAGGCCAAACGGGATTTGAGTAAATTGGTATAGGCCTGTAGGAGTGGCGAACGCGGTCTTCTCCCTGGAGGCTGGTTTGAGGGGGATCTGCCAGTACCCCCTGCTTAGGTCAAGGGTGGTGATATACCGGGCCTCTCCTAATCGGGCCAACAGTTCATCTATTCGGGGCATGGGATATGCATCGAACTTGGAGATGGCATTAACGCGTCTGAAGTCAATGCAAAACCGTTGTGAGCCATCAGGCTTCACTACCAGGACTACTGGGCTCCTCCACTTGCTTTGCGAGGGTTCAATCACCCCCAAGTCTAGCATAGCCCATACCTCCTCGTCAACGACCCATCTCCTGTGATACAGCAAGGGCCTGGTCGCACCCTGCATCACCACCCCAGGCTCAGTCTGAATTCTATAATAGACCAGGGAGGTGTATCCCGGTTGGGCTGTAAAAGTGCGGGAGAAAGCTTGAAGGAGGCACTGGGTCTGTCTGAGTTGTTCCTCCATCAGCGTCTCCCCAAGCTGGGGTCCCCCCGGGTCCTCGGTAGGGGTTACCTGGAGTCCAAGCTCGGGTTCCGGTGGGTAGGGGTTGATCAAAAGACCCTCTTGTTCCCGCCAGGGTTTGAGACGGTTGATGTGGTACTGCTGTTTCTTCTTTCGCCGGTCAGGCTGATGGATCTCATATGTAACCGGGCCCACCTTTCGAACCACCTCATACGGCCCTTGTCACTGAGCCAGGATCTTTGATTCGCTGGAGGGAAGGAGGAGTAAGACCCGATCTCCGGGTTGAAAGTCGCGTGTCTGTGCATCCCGGTTGTAGGTCTGGGCCTGCGTTTCTTGAGCAGCTTTCAAGTTCTCTCGCATCAAGGCTCCAGCCTGTTTAAGACGCTCCTGGAGCTGGAGCACATATTTTAAGAGGCCCTGGGGGGGTAATGGGGTTTGCTCCCACGTTTCCCTCATCAGATCCAATAGGCCCTGGGGCCGGCGGCTGTACAGCAGTTCAAACGGCGAGAACTTGGTCGACAACTGGGGGACCTCCCGTACCGCCAAGAGCAAGGGTGGAATTAGCTGGTCCCATTGGCAGAGGTCTTCCTGGGGGAATCTCCGCAGGATTTCCTTCATGGTCCAGTTGAACCTTTCAACTAACCCATCGGTCTCGGGATGATAGACCGACATCCGCAGTTGCTTGATTCCCAGTAGTCCACACACTTGCTATAACAGCCATGAGGTAAAATTAGTCCCCTGGTCCGTGAGGACCTCCCGGGGCAGGCCGATGTGGGCAAATACTTTCACCAGCTCCCCTGCGATGGTGCAGGCTGTGATGTTCCGGAGGGGTATTGCCTCGGGGAACCAGGTAGCATAGTCTAGCATCACTAGGATGTACTGAAACCCCGCAGTGCTCTTGGGGAGGGGCCCCACCAGGTCCATGGCCATGCGCTCGAAGGGGGTCTCGATTAATGGCATGGTGTCCAGGGGCGCCATGGCAGTTCATGCCGGGGCGGCCAACTGGCAGTCTGGGCAGGAGTTGCAATAGTTCTTTACCTCTTGGTGTATCCCCGGCCAGAAGAAGTGCCTCAGTATCCAGGATAAAGTCTTTTCGTGACCCAGGTGTCCGGCTGCCGGGATGTCATGGGCCAGCTTCATAACACCGCGACGATGGCCACCCGCTCAAACGTGATGAGAAAGGCTCCAGGGTTATCGCCGGGCCCATCTTCATCAGCCAGTTCGGGGAGGTGGGCCATGGGTCCCCAGCTGTGCCTCCCGGCTGGGGTTCCCAAGGTCGGGACAGTGCCGCCGCAAGCTGCTGGATACATTGCCGCTGGAAATCCTGGTGCTGGGTGACCAGGTCCTAAACCAGCTGGTGCAGTTGGGTTCCTAGCTGCTCAACGACCTGTTGTTGCTCTTGGAGCTGGGTGGCCTGCTGCTCCTGTTGCTGCTGCGACTGGGCCGCCTGCTCTCGCTCCTGGTTCTCTGTCACAAGAGCGAAGAGTTGTGACAGATCCATCTCTCAGGAGGGAGGTCTCTCTCCCCTAGCCCCCTTTTCACCGGTGTTGAGAGCCTGCGCCCACATCCTGGGCGGAACGCCTCAGAGAAGGCACCACATGTAAGGGTCCGTGTGGGGGCTCGGCCCTCTTGGGCGCGCTGTGAGCCAGGCCATCTCGCTACATGAGTTGGGTGAGTTGTCGCCTTAGCCTGGTGAAGCAGAAAACAGTCAGGAGCTCAGGCCCTCAGGCTGGGGCTGAGCAAACAAACAGGATAGAAGCCCGGGCCCTTGGGCAGGGCGGGGCAACAAGCAGTTCAGGGCTCAGTCCTTTAGGCAGGGACTGAGCAAACAAATAGTCTATTAGCCCGGGCCCTTGGGCAGGGCAGGGCAACAAGCAGTTCAGGGCTCAGGCCCTTCTCAGCCCAGCAAGAGGGGGAGTCTGGCACCCCTGGAAGGGTGGCAGGGGGGACGCAGGCCCTCCCACTCCACTGTGTCCCAGCCCGGGGCCCTAGCAATGGCAGGCAGTCTGCTGCTGTGTCAGTGGGGATCCTGACTGCAACACACTGACATTGGTTTGGGGTCTCCTGGAGCCAGACTAGGGTTGGCTAACCCTGGGCCACTTCCAATCTCCCCCCCCTGTTGGTACCTGTGTATCACCCGCTTCTTCCACGGTGTCCCACACCATGGACTCCTCCGGATACTGAGCGCTGGGTAAGTGGGGCTGGTCCTCGGGATACCGGGCGCAGGGATGTTCAAGTAGCTTCTCAGGATATCGAGCGAAGGGCAGGCTCGGCCAGTCCTCCTCCAGGTAGCGAGCATGAGGCAAGTGTTCCTCAGGGTAGTGAGCATGGGGCAGACTCAGCCAGTGCTCCTCAGGGTAGCAAGCACGAGGCAGGCTTGGCCATTGTTCCTCAGGGTAGCGAGCGCGAGGCAGGCTCGGTCAGTGCTCCTCAGGGTAGCGAGCACGGGGCAGACTCAGCCAGTGCTCCGCAGGGTAGCGAGCACAGGGCAGGCTCGGCCAGTGCCCCTCAGGGTAGCAAGCACAAGGCAGGCTTGGCCATTGTTCCTCAGGGTAGCGAGCGTGAGGCAGGCTCGGTCAGTGCTCCTCAGGGTAGCGAGCGCGAGGCAGGCTCGGCCAGTGCTCCTCAGGGTAGCGAGCACGGGGCAGGCTCGGCCAGTACTCCTCAGGGTAGCGAGCACGAGGCAGGCTCGGCCAGTCCTCCTCCAGGTAGCGAGCACGAGGCAAGTGTTCCTCAGGGTAGTGAGCATGGGGCAGACTCAGCCAGTGCTCCTCAGGGTAGCGAGCACGGGGCAGACTCGGCCAGTGTTCCTCAGGGTAGCGAGCACGGGGCAGACTCGGCCAGTGCTCCTCAGGGTAGCGAGCACGGGGCAGGTTCAGCCAGTGCTCCTCAGGGTATCGAGCACGGGGCAGGTTCAGCCAGTGCTCCTCAGGGTATCGAGCACGGGGCAGACTCGGCCAGTGCTCCTCAGGGTAGCGAGCACGGGGCAGACTCGGCTCGGCGGGGGCTACGGCACCAGCGTCTGTCCTTTCTGGCAGCCAGCGGCCAACTAAGCGCTGGGGCCGGGCCTTTATACTTCCAGTCCCACCCCTTGACTTCCGGGGGGTGGGAACAGGTGGCGGTGGCTCCGCCCACTTCAGCGTTTGTTCTGGATCGGCCCTCTTGGGCGCAGCTGGGAGCCAGGCCACCTTGCTACACTAACTATCACCATACTGTGCAGCATCTTTCAATGAAAGATCTTGAAAAGTCCTAGCAAAGCAAAGTAATTATGAACATGTCCCCACTATACAGATAGGCAAACAGAGGCACAGGGAGAAGTGTAATTTCCCCCTCCCTCTCTACTTTTCCCAGCTACATAAACAAGCCCTGGCTCAGGGCCCCTTCCCCACCCACCCTGAGAACTGCTGATGAGGAAGGTTTATGGCAACAAATTGGTGCAGAGAAATGCATCATGTGTAATGCAATGAGTAATAGATATGGATGGGTTTACTAACAGTGGGTGTTTCTATTGCTTAATAAGGTTTTTTGGGTGTTGTAGCAGATGTAGGCGTGTACATACTAACCCAGGGGTCGGCAACCTGTGGCTCGCGGCTGGGCCGGGCCAGTTTGTTTACCTGCCGCGTTGCAGGTTCAGCCGATCGTGGCTCCCACTGGCCTCGGTTTGCCGTCGCAGGCCAATGGGGGCTGCGGGAAGCGGTGCAGGCGAGGGATTTGCTGGACGCAGCTTCCTGCCACTACCGTTGGCCTGGGATGGCGACCAGCTGCCAGTGGGAGCCGCGATCGGCCGAACCTGCCAACGCAGCAGGTAAAGAGACTGGCCGGCCTGGCAGGGGGCTTACTCTGGCGTGCCACGTGCCAGAGGCTACCGACCCCTGTACTAACCTAAACAAAACAAGTGCGTTGGAATGAAATCAGAGCTTACTGGACAGTTGGATCCAGGGGAACAAGTATCACAATAAAATAGCCTGTACTCATATCTGCCTCTGGCTCAATCTGCTTTTTTTCTTCTAACAATTGGGACCTTTTGATAGCAACACGCTAGAAATAATAAATAATTATCTCCGTTTAATGCATGGAGAGGCTGTGCCCAAGATCACCAAGTGAATCCGTGGCAGAGCTGGGTCTATTCACTTCCAGCTCCCTGATGTCTGATGACTCTTTATTTCTAGTTAAATGACTTGAGCCTGTCATAGTATAATTCCCAAATCTGGACCTTAGCGTCCAAAATATGGGTACTAGTATGAATTTCCCTAAGCTTAATTACCAGCTTAGATCTGATAGGCTGCCACCAATCAGGACTTATGTAGAGCACCTGATAGACTCTGGTCTCCCCAAACCCTTCCC
Source organism: Gopherus evgoodei (assembly GCF_007399415.2). Lineage (NCBI taxonomy): Eukaryota > Metazoa > Chordata > Testudines > Testudinidae > Gopherus > Gopherus evgoodei. Next base: position 2,308,553 of record NW_022060038.1, read on the forward strand.
TGGGGACCCCAAGACCCAGATTCCTTGAGTCTTACAACAAAGGGAAATAAACCATTCCCTTCCTCCTCTTTACCTCCTCCCAGATCTTTCCTGCCCTGGGTACCCTAGGAGATCACCGTGATTCAACTCCGTGAATCTAACACAAAGAGGAAATTTACCTTTCCCTCCCTCAGGGCAATACAGATTCAAGCTCCTTGAATGTGACACAAAGAGGAAACTTATCCTTCTCTTTCCCTTCTCCCCACCAATTCCCTGGTGTACACAGATTCAGTTCCTTTGAGCCTTAACTAGGAGAAAAAAAACAAACAGGTCTTAAAGCAAAGCTTTTAATAAAAAAAAGAAAGAAAAAAGTAAAAGGTTTATCTCTGCAGTTTAGATGGTAAACATTACAGGGTCTTTTAGCTTATAGAAAATGGATAAATAGCCTTATCCAGAAAAAATACAATTTAAACTATTTCCAGCAGGCTACACATTTGCAAATACAGAAAAACAATGTAAAAGCCTATATTGTCTTTCTACCGCTGTACTTACAATTGGAAACAGAAGATTAAAGAGCCTGGAGATTCGTGTGGTCACTCTCAGAGCCCAGAAAGAAAACAGACAAAGAACAAAGAACTCACACCCAAAACTCCCTCCACCCAGATTTGAAAGTATCTTTTCTCCTGATTGGTCCTCTGGTCAGGTGTTTCAGGTCACTGTTTCTTAACCCTTTAAAGGTGAAAGAGACATTAACCCTTAGCTATCTGTTTATGACAGGGCCAAATCCTCCTATGGTGTAAGTGGGTGCCACCCCACTGAAATCAGGGGAGATCTTTTGCACTATATAAACCAGTGGAGAGAGAGCACTAGGCCTTTGTGCTGCTGCATGGACTGTACAAGCCTGATGTGAGAGAGACTAGCCCTTCCTGCTGCCTCAGTTTCCTCATTTGTAAAAGGGGGATACTTCCTGGGAGTAATATGCAATAGTCTGTGAAGCACCAATCAACAGTGAACTCTGTGTCCATGTGTCACCATGCCTCAGTGGGACACAGCTGAGGATGCCAAATTCAGGACCAACTGCTGAGAAATAGGGCAGATTCACCCCAAACTGTGGTTATTCTATCATTAAATTATACCAAGTCAGTAACAAGAGGAAACTTCTGTCTCACCACCCTGGCTAACAGAAACCAAAAAAACAGTCTCCTTAGGCATCCCAGCCCTTGGCTCACCGCTGGGACACTGGAGTGTATGATGAGGGGTTACTGAAAGCTGGTTTAATCAGATACAGGCTCCTTCCAATCCCAAGAGTTCAGTGGCATAGCCAGGCCATATAGAACTCAGATCTTACTCAATGATCACACAGCTCCCAATCCTTTAGCAATTAAAAACTAAAGGGTTAATAAGAAAAGAAAAGAAGAGCTATAAATGGTTAACAGATCAGATACATTCAAGTGATTTTTCAGTGTGCAGAGATCAGGACCACAGCAGTGATGGAATAAACTGCTAGCTTGCAAGTCTCCCTGGAACCACCTGATCAGGTTGGGGGTTATCAGTCCTTGTTCAGAACTTCCTTGTTAGAAATCCAGTCCAGAGAAATGTGGCAGGAAATGAAGACAAGATGGAAATGTCTTGGGGGTCCTTCTATATCCTCTGCTCTGTGCATGGAATTTTACTGTCCCATACAAAGCTCACAGCCCCTGGAAAGTTCATGGAAAGTTACTGGCCCAAGTTGGATTCCAGGGTCACATGAGCATGTCACATGTCCTTAAGTGCTTTGATGACCCACAAGGGCAGCCATTGCCCAAATTCTTGCTGAGGTGTGTTTTTTCTACAGCCCGTTGTGAGAGCTAAGTGTCCTGGAAGGCCATCAACACAGATCTTTCTGGCCTTCATGTAAATGCTATCCGTGTGGTGTTACCCAAGCATACAACACAGGTATAAGATACAAGTCTATGGCCAATAACACTGCTCTACAGCCAAAATGCTTCTGAAATAAATGTAGTCCAACTCTACTAATTCTGGGTCACTGAGAACGAAAATGATGCTTTAAATTGTTGATTGGCTCTAGTTTTCAAGATATGCTATTGGATCAGTATATACGACACTTGACTTGGGAATGGCGGAGGATAAGTGAGTTATAAAGGGAAGGGATCTCAATTTAAACCAGAAATGACTAAAATACATCTTTGACTGGATCTATGAATAAATCTGTAACTGGGTTTGGACAGTACTTGCTTTTGAGGCAAAACAATGAATGATGCAATCTGAAGCTGGTATTGCATCATACATGATATTAATTGCATCATGTTATTCCTAGAAGTCATGGATGATGCAATCATAACGAAGCTTACATCACTCTGCTGAACAAATTGCCCTATATCAGCTCTAGAAATCATACAGTGTCATGCTCTCTTCTTTGTCAGTGTTTGATTTTGCAAAGGAACACATTTCTGTTTAGCCAAAGTGAGCAGAGATGCCTTGTACTTGTGTGAACAGTGCAGATAACTTCTGCTATGTTTGTGGTGAAGTAACTTTTGCATCACAAAAGCACAGTATAACCACTCTGGTTAAGAAAGCCTATCACCTTTATTTTGGCTGCAAAATTGGAGATCAGGACAAGAGGTGGGCCTCACACATAAGCTGCAACAGGTGTGCAACAAATCTTCACCAGTGGTTGAACAGGAAAAGGAAATCTATGCCTTTTGCAGTGCCAATGATTTGGAGAGAGCCAACAGATCATGCCAGCAATTGTTACTTCTGCATGGTGTCTCCAGTTGGGAAAGGTGTGTCAAAGAAGAAAAAGTGGACTGTGCATTATCCAAACATTCCATCAGCTATACGCCCAGTACCCCACGGAGAAGGACTGCCAGTTCCTGATTCACCAGAATCATTCTCACTTGAGTCAGACGAGGAAGAGGAAGAGGATGAAACTTCTGGTCCTGAACCATCAATGTCACAGGACCCACATTTTCTCCCATCTTCCTCCTCTGAACCACACCTCATAACACAAGGTGAACTGAATGACCTTGTGAGGGATTTGGAACTACCCAAGAGTAAGGCAGAGCTGTTGGGCTCCAGATTACAGCAGTGGAATCTCCTGGCAGGTGATGTTAGGGTTTCCATGTTCCGTGACTGTCAAAGGATCTTGTCCCATTCCCCTGCTCCTATCCCTGTTACCACCTCTATCCCTGTTGTTAACCCCAGGGTGTAACAACATAATCCAATAAAACCCAATGGCCAAAACCTTCACATCTTAGTAACCTACTGAATTACTGTTCAAAATACATATATTTTAAACTCCAAAATATTTCATATTAGCGGGTGGTTAAGTAAAAAACAAATAAAATAGCAGTAATAGCACCAAAGGCTTTCTCTCCAAATATGCCCCAAAATGCACAACTGTATGGTTCTATAAAAGTCCATACTGGGGTAAATATAATGGCCTCCCCTAAACTCTTCAGTGTAACAAATAAAGTAGGCCCTTACTGTTATTTAATCACCCAATTGGTAAATAAGCAAACATACCCAAAGGGCTTGCTCCACCACAGAAATGTATGCCTGTACTGGATTGCTCCCAGTAACTAATAATTTAACCTATTGCAACATGTTCCTTCCTATGCGTTTAATGCTGCTGCCTTCCAAAAAAATGTGCTATTATTCAGTCAGCAAATATGCTACAAGCCTTCTCAAAAACAAAATGTGTTAACATTTCAATAAACCCTACTCAACGCTACTCTAAAAACTGTCAGGTTCACACTGCCCTTATCTGGCTTCCAGGTTACCTCTATATACCCTAATTGCTCAAAAAAAGCCACTATTAGGTTAGCACAGCAGAGGGCCTGGGCTTCCCCTAAAAATAAAAAAAAGCTTGGCCAAACACCTATGGGATGGTGCCAAAAGCATGGCTGCTGTTTGAAACATTGACATGCTACGAGGAGAGAGAGAAGACAGGTCATAAAGGGATAAGCTACTGAATTTACAAATATGGCTTTTGGGGAGAAGCTAAGGCAGCACATAATTTCCAAACATCCCGTGAATATGATCAATATTATGATTAATAGGACTAATATTTTTACAACATGAGCAATATAACCAAGAAGTGAATAAGTGTCCATTAGGCTTGTCCGAAGGGCACAGGCAATAGCAGTTCAAGCACAATCAGCAGGTAGTTCAGTAGCCAGGTGGAAGGCATTCATTCTTCAAATGAATTCTTCTTGGCTTCCAAAATCTGCATTCAGAGATGCTCAGCCTGGGCTCCCGGGGTAGCTGTATCACATGGTCCCAATTTATCCAGGTGGTTAGTCCAGTTAGTAGGTATTGTTGGGTGTCCAGTTACATTAAGCCGATGCATAGCTGGTATATGGATCTGATAAGTGAAGTTTCCCAGCTGCAAGGAAAAGTCTCCTGGTCCAAATCCCACCCACTACACACGCCTTCCACCCTCCAGAATCTGGCCATTAAGCACGGCCAATCTCTCCCAGCAAATTTTATTTCCCTGTTCCACCCAGTGCTGAGGGGGTACTGGTTCTGAACACTGCAGGGGTAGTGGTTCCTGTGGCCAGCCCTTCCAGGTACTTCTCTGTCCCACCCATGCAAGACCCATCTGTGGGTAGGATACCTCGGATCCCATTAGAAATCATATGTCATTATTTGTTATTACTACTTGAAAAATGGGTTCTTGGGACCATTTCCACTTACATCCACCCCCAAACCCTGGCTGTAAAAGGATGGCTGAGGTCCATTCTCCTTTAGCCACTCCCCTGATAGTAAGAGTACACCAGCCCAGTGTGCAGTCTGCCAAAATTGTCTGCCAGGTGGCTCTCAAGGGCCAATACACTTTTAATTAATTTGCTACATTGGTACCCTCCAGCCCAGATGGCCATAAACCCCAGGTAGTATCCTGCAAGGGGTATTAGATGGTTGGTGAGGGAGGAGGGTTAGCTCAGTGGTTTGAGCATTAACCTGTTAAACCCATGGTTGTAAGTTCAATTCCTAAAGAGGGCCACTTAAGGATCTGAAGCAAAATTGGTACTTGATCCTGCAAGTAAAGGCAGGAGGCTGGACTTGATGATCTTTCAGGGTCCCTTCCAGCTCTATGAAATAGGCATATAGTATGATACCCTCCAGTGGCTGTATTTGGGTCCCAGATGCTGTGTGTGTGTGCTTTTGAGACACAGCAATGTTCAGGCCTGTGATGGGCTGGATCACAGAAACCCCATGGGAACTGCCACCTGATGTGCCAAGACTACTTCTGCCTCTGCTTTCCTGCCCTGGCAGCTTAGGACTTCAGTGTCCTGCCTGGTTTGAGACAGACTAACTAGCCAGGACAAGGGGGTGTCAGGTGTCCAATTATCAGCAATTAGAAAGGTGGCAACTCTATAAGTTAATGAGTTGTGCACAGATGAATTCCTCAGTTTATCAGGCTTACACAGCACAGTAAGGCAAGGAAAGAGTTGAATGTCTCTTTGACTGGCCAGTCAGTGATTCAGGGAAGGGAGCCCAGCACTGTGTCACCAGTCAACTCAGCACGGAACTTGGTCTGAGAGCCAGAGCACCAGGAGAAAACTTTAGTTTCTTTATAAGTAAAGAGTGGGAGCAGCCTGTCCCGGATCTGTTTGGTCCTCACCCCATAGATGATGGGATTTAGCATGGGGGGCACCAGGAGGTAAACATTGGCCATGAGAACATGGAAATGCAGGGGCACATTGTGGCCAATCTGATGTGTGAGAGAGGAGAAGACAGCTGGGATGTAAAAGGATAAGATGGCACAAAGGTGGGAGCTGCAGGTCCCAAAAGTTTTGAGCCGGGCATCCTTTGTGGGGAGGCTAAGATGGCCCTGAGGATCAGGCCAGCTTCACCACGGCTATGTGCTCACAGTATGAGTGGGGGATGATATTGGTTCTACAATATGGCCACTGCCTCACCAGGAAAGGATGGGGCAGCATGAGCATGAAGCCACGCAGAACCACGGCCAGTTTGATCTTGGCCACCACAGGGTTTGTCAGGATGATGGAATGTCTCAGAGGATCACAGATGGCCACATAACGATCAAAAGCCATGGCCACAAAGATCCCAGACTCCACTGATGTGAAGCAGTGAATGAAATACAGCTGGGTGAGGCAGGCACTGAAATCGATCTCCCTGGAATTGAACCAGAAGATGCTCAGTGTTTTGGGCAGGATGGAAGTAGACAGGATCAGGTCAGTGACAGCCAGCATGCAGATGAAATAGTACATGGGTATATGGAGGCTCAGCTCCATATTTACAATGAACAGGATGCTGATGTTCCCCAAGATGGCTATGGCGTAAGTGGCAGAGAAGGGGATGGAGATCCATACATGGGCCATCTCCAGGCCAGGAATGCCCAGCAGGAGGAAGGTGGAGGAGTTGGTGAAGTCGGTTGTGTTGGAATCTGACATGGAGTAGGGAAGAAGGTATATAACTCTGAGGCAGAACCCTGTAACCAGCATCTAATGTACATTCCCCTGAATTTCTGTCTGTGTTCAGGCTCTAGGGTGATGGCTGCAGTACAAATGCCTGTTGGAGAGACAAAGTTAATATGAGACACAACATGCACTACTGGAGGCTGTTCTCATGGGTGAAGCAGATTAATTGCTCTTCACACACAGGAAGATGACATTTTCATTACTCAGATAAATGAATTGTGAACAACTGACCCTACTAATGTCAATTCCATATTTTATGGTTCTCCAGGCATCAATAATTCCTACACATCTTGGTGTGTAAAATCTTTAAAGGAACCAGCAGGAAACATGAGTTTGGATGCTGGTTATCCATCATTGTTCCTTAGGGCTTGTCTATACAGCGAAGTTTTTTCACCAAAAGGCAGCTTTTGGTGTTAAACAGTGGAGGTGTACACTCTGCAAAGCCACTTTCAATGACTGAACTCCTCTGTTTCATTGAGATTAAAAAACCACCTTGACAAAAGTTGTAAGGCTTTTTAATCTAAAGTTTTGTTACCAAAGTGCCAGTGTAGACACTTGCACTTGATTTTATCACAGTAATAGGCCTTCAGAAGGTATCCCGCAATGCCCATCCTGACCACTCTGGTCAGACGTTTCAGCTCTGTTACCCTGTTTCCAGTTAAACATCTTCTCCCCACCCCCTAAAGTCCTGGGAAATTTGAAATTCCTCTTCATGTTTGCTCGGCATGGAGAGCTCACATCACATGTTCCCAGATAACCATGATGAATCCACGCAGCAATTGCCCTCCCACTTGGACCACTTCAGAACTGCTGGATCTACTCAGTATTTGGGGATAGGAAGCTGTGCAGTCCCAGTTGTGCTCGAGATGTAGCAAATTTGATGCCTATGGGCCGATTTTGCTCAGCTTGTGGGAAAAGGGCTATGATCGGAACACACTGCTTTGCAGAGCAAAGGTGAAGGAGCTGCGGTACGCATACCAGAAGGCAAGGGAGGCAAATGGTCGCTCCAGTGCTGTGACCCAGACCTGCCATTTTTATAAGGAGTTGGACTTGACTTGACTTAATCCAGAGGAGGAAGTCATCTATGAAGAATGAAGGTAGAAGATGTGGAGCCCATGCTGGTTTTGCCCAGTGCTGTGTCCAGTCAGGAGCTGTTCTCTATTCCAGAGGTGTCCAACCAGTCTCAGCAGTCACAATCAGATGAACAAGAAGCAGGAGAGGACACCCCTGGTAAGTGATTTTGCTTTGTGAAGTGTGGAGATGTGTTGAGGGTAGAGAAATATACAAGTCTGGCTGTGTTTCTGTGTGCTGGATATTTTCTCGTGCAGCTAGACAGTATGTTGGAAGAGGTTTTTGATGCACAACAAGATGTTACAGGAATCCTCCAGAGAGATCTCTAGGAAATTTTCCTGCAGGTACTCCACAATCCTGTGCTGGAGGTTCCTTAGCAGAGCTTCTTTGGTCCTTCGCCCATCGAGGAACACTTTCTGTGCCATTCTGCAATTACTTGGGCAAGGACCAAAGCGGCACACAGGCAAGCAGCATAGGGATGGGGGAGGAAGCCACAAGTGTGTAGTAGATGCATCCTTGCTTCCTTGCTTACCCTCAGGACAAAGATATCTGCTACAATGACCCCCACCTGTGGAACAAGGTAGGAAACTTTAGAATATTGCCCCCCTGAGAAGTGCCCCGCGACTCCTTAAACATTGCTTTTCTCCCATGCACAATGTTCCCTGCTCCTGGGTATACTCACGATATACTCGGTGGTGGTAGCTGGCATCTGTGCTTCTCAAGGACCAGCCAGAGAGTGATTGATGTGTTACCAGTGGTATATTTTAGTGTAGCTTTTCAATGCTGTATGTGTACTTAACAATAATGATTGTTTATTGTTGCTCATGCTTCACCAGATATTTCCTTGAAAGGAGGCACCCTGTTCACCCCAGTCATGCGTCTCCATCGGATAAGAAAGTGCTCAAGACAGAGCAAGGAATATATGTTCTGGCAGGTGCTTCAGCACTCAGATGCAGAAAAGACGGAATGGGGGAAGTGGATGGAATATGCAAGCAGGAAAGAAAAGGAAAGGAGGCATGCACTAGGGGCACAACAGAGAGGCTGATAAGTTTCAGAGCCACAAACCAACACACTGCAGTCATTCATAACCCTCCAGAATGGGCAGATGCATGTCTGCCTTCCCCTTCATCACATTCAGAGCTCTTTCCCATGCCCTCCCCAAATTCCACCTGCACATCCATTTGCAATTTCTGGGACTTCATGCTTTCCTCTACACTGCATCCCTGCAGACAGCTTTTCAAATGATAGCTGGACTGACGCTCAGCTCCAAAAGTCAGTCCTCCACTGGTACCTTCCCCTCCCAAGATGGTGAGTTTGTCTGTGTGTGTCTGCATGGTGTTGTGTTTTTTGGGTAAGAAAGGCAAAGTTATTTGAATAATAAGCATGCTATATTTGTTTCTGTGTAAGTTACGATGGCAACAGTGAACAAGTAAGCAGTTTTATCATTTCCTTACATTGAATCCTGGGCTTGAACAAAACTGGACTTCATTATGCATTACAGTTCCAAGCATAACAACAAACGTTACTGAAGAAGTGCATCTTGCATCTGAAGAAGTGAGGTTTTTTACCCACAAAAGCTTATGCCCAAATAAATCTGTTACTCTTTAAGGTGCCACTGGACTCCTTGTTGTTTTTGTGGATACAGACTAATACAGCTACCCCCAATACTTAACAAACGTTACTGCCTCTCAACTCCAAAGTGTTGCCTCAAAGCCTCCGTGATTCAAATTGCCTCCCATTGTGCCCTTCTAATAACCTTGGTGTCTGGCTGCTCAAAATCAGCAGCCAAGTGTTCTGCATCAGCAGTGCACCCCTGAGCAAACTTTTTGCCCTTTTCTGCACAAATATAAAGCAATATGCAACACATGGCTATGACCATGGGAATATTTTCCTCATTTAGGTCTAACCTGTCATAAGGGCCTCGCCAGCGCGCTTTTAATATGCCAAATGCACATTCTACTGTCATCCTGCACCTACTCAGCCTATTTTTGAAACGTTCCTTATTGCTATCCAGGTTTCCCATTTACGGCTTCATAAGTCATGACATTAAGGTGTATGTCGGGTCTCCCAGGATCACGATGGGTATTTCAACATCCTTACAGGGTTCTTCTGGTCTGAAAAGAAAGTCACCATTTGCAGCTTTATGTAAAGGCTAGTGTTCCTAAATATTCATGCATCATGAAATTCTCTGGACCGCCCTGCTCTGATGTCAGTTAAATGCCACGGTGATCCACAAGTGCCTGTAACACCATAGTGATAAAGAAAGCCGACCCCAGGCCCAGAGGCCGGGTCTTGATCAAGTTAATAATCATATCAAGGCCTTAGGCCTCAATCACAGTAACATATAGCAAAGTTAAAACATTGATTTATACTAACCCTCCTGAGGCTCACTTTCTGATTTTACTATATTATACTATTATGTTAATGCTGCTAAATCACAAAATGCTGCTATAAGGGGTTAAACTGACATAAAGTCCCTTAAAAACCCCATCCATCACTGCCAAATAAACTAACAACTGCTAGGCTACTATAGTTTATCAAGCAGCTTATGCACACAGAAAATTAACCTCTAATAAACTTGGCCGGACATGCATTTTGGGCCCAAGTTCCTCAAATTTGCTTAAGAAACATAGCTGCTGACACTGCAAGTAGGCGAAAACCAGGTGTCAAAGTCCTGACATTAACAAAAACCCGTATAAAGGGGAAGTTGCAAAAAGCAGGCTTGCAAATTAGCTCATAACCGGTAAAGTAATGGTAAAAGTTTTTGCAGATGGTTAAAAAATGTCATTGTATTAACCAAATATGGTATCCTCGGATGTATAAGCTCATATGGTAATTTGCGGTTTTAAGCTTTATAAACCCAGGTATTATTGCTGTAAGGTAGAGCGACTTCCCTCTTGCTAGAGGTCCTGTCGTCTCTCCCTGCATATATGCTTGTAATCTATGATTAATCAATAAAGGAGCCTCAGGCTGTCTGATCAACTCAACTGACTGGTGGTGAATTTCCACGACAATTTGGTGCATTGGCCGGGAACCCACAAGAGGGCTTCTCCTGGATCGGAGGACCGCAGGCAGTCTCCTTCCAACCCCCGGGCCCAATTAAAAGGTAAGAGACCTTTTGAAATCTCTATGGGGTTTGGCAGAGGACTAGTCTGTAGGCTCCGGTTTGGGTAAGTCACAAGCTGGGTTCGAACTTTTAGCTATCAGACAGACCAGATGCCCTTTCTCTAAGGTTTCTAAGATTCCAAGGTTTTAGCCTTTCCAGAGGCTCCCGTGGTTTCAAAGGTACCGCTAACAACCCACGGACCACGCTCCTTTTGGTCCGGAGAGTCCTGATCCAGGCGTGGATCAGGGGTCCCCTTCCTACCAGGTCTGATGGGGATCCGGGTTTAATGTTCCAGTGTTCCGTGGTTTCGCCTTGACGTCTGTGTCAAGAAAGTGCCTATATATGTGTGAGTGAGGGCCAAGCGGCCAGAGTGAATGCAGCTGTGGGAAGACGCCCCGAGCCTCCTGCGAAGCGAAAGCGAGTGACCGGGAGTGTCTCGAAAGCAAGCCCCACAGCTGAGCTTCTGTATGTGCAGAGATTGTGAAGCTTCCCAGCTGGCAGGCCTTGGTAAGTGGCTAGCCTGTTGGGTGCTTGTGTGTTTCCCCGTCCCTCTTCCCTTCCCTTCCACGACCTATGACCCTGTGACCGCTCCTCGAGCACTGTCCTTACAGGACCACAGAGTCCCTATTTTGCCCACTGGAGCCATAAGCTCCCTTCCCTTCTCGGAGAGGAGGGAAGCCCCCAGGAAAACCGTACCGCTAAGTCCATAGCTTCAGAAGCATCGTTGGCTTAAGGCTGGTGCTCTGGGCTGACGATAGGCGTGCGGGGACCGCGGGTTCTCCGGAAAGGAGCCCGTCCCATCCTTTACCTCCTTCCTTGTAGGTACCTGCTGTTTGGCGGGTCAGAGAAAGCCTACTCCACCTAGTTCCCCTGCCCAGGGCAGGTAAAGACGCCACCGGTGTTAGAACCATGGTAATCCTGATTAGCGCTCCCTTGGTGTGAAAGGCTTGTGTGAAAAAGGGCTGAAGTGAAGATGGAGTCTGGTCCAACAGGCACTCCTGCTGCTTATATGTATGTGCACCGTGGCCCGTCGACATGTAAATATTTGCAAAAGTGGAGCTGGTACACCAGAGATAGCCCAAAGCTGCAATTCCCTGTAGAGGGCAGTTTTGATCTTGACAGGATCGTGCACCTCTGGGGTGCCCTTCTTGCCAATTCTGTGGGACGAGGGCAGTTTAATGCTTATTTTGAATGGTGTGATGAATCCCAAGCAAGGAATCAAAAAAGTACCCAAGAAAAGTTAAAAACTCAGCTTACCGCACGGAAAAAATTCAAAAAAGAACCCCATCCCTCTTTAATAAACGAGACTCCCCTCAGCCCATCCAAAATAGTGCCTGAAAAAATTCACCCTTCACCGTCTTCTGAGGAACCAATCGAACTGTTCACAGAAGATCGACAATGGCCAGATGCTCCTGCTTCTACTCCTATCCCTCCTCCCTATGATCTAAGTAATCAGGGTGACTCCCCTTGGGAAAAGTCCCCAACCACAAACTCCACAGACAGCCTTGAAGGTGAAGAAATCCTTCAGGACCTTTCCTCCTTATCTTCCCCGGGTTCTGACAGATTGACCCCTTCCCCGACCCTTTCCAGTGAAGCCTCATCACATTCAACTTTGTCGTTAAAGTTGGTGGACGCCCTTGGGGCTATAACAACAACAGGGGAACTGTTAATAACTAAATGGCAACTTGAGGCAAGCAAAGAAGGTGTAGAATGGGAGGAAGGGGATATAAATTGGGAAAAGGTGTCTCCAGACTCCCCGCTGTGGCGATTGTCAGGTACTATCGCCGAAATAATGCAGCTTATGACATCATCAGAATATAAATCCATTCTAGAAAATCCCATTCCCAGTTGTAATCTTGCTGCCCTTCACACTCGCGGTAGTGCTTTACTGCGTAAGGCTGCATATATAAAACCCCTGCCATGGACCGTTAATAATTTCTCTCTTCACCAATTGCCAGGCCAAGGAGGGTTGGTAACAGTTCAGGCCCCCTGGTCACCTAGTGATCTTTATAACCTCGTTAAAGAGTTTCCAGAAATCAGGGAAAATCCCGATAAATTCCAAGAACAATTAAGAATAATAATTAACTGTTACAACCCCTCGTATGCTGCTATGCACCAACTCTTATCAGCTATAGTACCCGAGGAAATTCTTACCAGCCTCTATGCAAGGGCAAATTGGCCGGTTGACCCTGATCAAATGTCTGAGGCCGATTTGGTCCAAAAAAGAAATAACCTAATTACTGAAGTTCTCAATGTATGCCCAAGAAAACTGGACTGGGCAAAAATAAATGCCTGTAAGCAAAGTGAGGGAGAAAATCCGGCTAGCTATATGGAACGTATAAAGCAAGTGTTTGAAAGGCATTCGGGGACTGAAAATGCAGAGCAAAAAGCCACGCAGGCGGTAGTGACGGCCTTTGTACAAGGACTCTTGCCAAAGGTAAAAGAAAGGTTAAAAGGCAATGTAGTAAATTGGAAAGACAAAGATCTAAAAGGAATTCTGGCAGCTGCACAACATTTTTACTGTCAGTTAGAAAGAACAAAGAATGAAACAGAGTCTAGGCTTATGGCCTCAGGTTCCCAAACAATTCAAAACTCCGCTGGGGAGAAACCCAGGAATAAACCAAAACAAGCAGTAATTGAACCTTATAACCCCCTGACTAATTCTAACCCCATAGTTTGCTTCTGGTGTGGGCAAAAAGGACATTGGAAGGCCAATTGTCCACAATTAGGAAAAGTTCAGTGCAGGTATTGTAAAAAGGAGGGGCACCTTCTCAAGGATTGCCCTATTCGACCTGCTAGACCATACCCACGGCAGGAGACAATACCTCCTTTTCTTCCACTGCCCCCTCCTAGATGGCTTCCCTACCCTCAGCCGGGTGGCTATGAAAACCTCTAGCTCTGAAAAACACAATCCCCCCATTTTCTCTTCTAAGGTTGTAACAGTGGTAAAGGGTATTCCCAAAATTTAGTGTACATTAACCTAGTTAGTGTGTGTCTGGGGGGGGGTGCCAAACCCTGCTCACAGTAAAGAAAGGACTAACCCAGCCCTTCCTCGTTGCAACAGGAACGGTTGGTTACAGTCTCTCCCTCCGTGTGAGCATGGTAATGCAATTGGGCAACTTGGATCTGCACAGTTGGCTGTGATTTACCTGAACCCGGTAAGACCACTTCCCATAGTACAGTTAAAATTGCAAAATTAGCGCTACTATTGTCTTTCTTTAAATATAGTAAAAGGGGTCTATACGGTATCCAATTCCTCAAAAGGGGTTCTCATTTAAAACACAATAATAAAACAATGTCTGCAAATAGCGCATCAAACTCAACCATACAGGTCACATACGACCTAACCCCCCTATCAGATGAACAGCTGGTGGGACTATCGCTGGCGGATCTACGTAACTACCTGTGGGGCCTCCCCGGGGAGGAGGCAAAACGATTAAAGGAGCGCCGGCGCAAATTAAAAAATCGGAGAAATTCAGCCACTTGGCGGAAAAAGCACCTGGACCAATGGGGAAAGCTAGAAGAACAAAATACGATACTAAAATGGGAGGTACAAAATTTGGCCCAAGAAAATGCGCTCCTACGTTTGCAACTAAAGGTCTTGCAGGACCCGTCCAAGCCATTGCAAAGCTCCGCCGCTTGCATGACCCCCATTAAAAGTGACAATTCCCCAGGCTATTCCTGCTCTCTTAACTAAAAGCAAAACACAGCATCTTTCAAATTCTAGACTTACTAAGTGTGAAATGTTTTTGTTACTTGCTGTAAATGTTGCTTTAGTCAACTGTCCAGTACTAAATCCTGCTTCCCTTCTCCCCATAGCAACCACATGGAAAACCCCATAATTGCTTATCTATAGCCACTGAATTTTCTACTCCCAGATCTCATCTGTACAAATATTCCCCTGCAAAACCCAAAAATTAAGTTGTTATTTGTTATGTAAAAGGTTCCTGTTTAAAAATACGGAAGAAAACTAATAAGCATCTGTCTCTCCCTTCAGTTTTTAATGTAGCTTAAGTTGCTAAAACTGTTTGCTCTCATTTAAGCCTATTGCTTGGCATATGTTCTAAGGTAGTATATAATTATAAGCAACTGTGTTAATATAAAAGATTTCTTGCTTCTACCAGAGCACCTATTCGCCATGACCCACGTGGTAATGCTCTGTTATCTGCTTCACACTTTCCCTCTGCTATTGCTGTGGTCAAATGTGCAGCCCACCAAAACCCCATGACAATGTTACTCAAGGAAATGCACTGGCGGACTCCTCCGCCAGGCAAGCGGCCCTTTCCGGGTCTCCGGCTCCTACTGAAATATTTACTCTTTGCATGTCCCAGCCCGTCTCTTTAGCTGACTCTTTGCAGGACTTAGCACCTATACAGGAGTCAGCATCAAAGGATAAGAAAAAACTGCTGGAGACAGCCTGGATGTTCCAAACATCCAGAGAATGCCTTGTGGTGTGCCCCAGACGGTCGCCTGGTCGCACCCTTGGCTCTGCTCCCACACCTTGCCTGGCTAGCACACGGGCTAGCCCGTATAGGCAAGGAGGGGATAATTGCTTCTGTATTTAAGTATTAGCATGCTCCAAAACCTACAGGCAATGTCCAGCAATACTGCCAAACATGCCCTATCTGTCTGGCATATAACAGTGGGCGACCGGTTCGAACCACCCAGGCAGCACACCCACCGCCCTGGGGACCGTTTGTAAACAACCAAATAGACTTTATAAGTATGCCTAAGTGTTGTTCATATGAGTATGTACTTGTGTGTGTGTGCATGTATTCTGGATGGGTGGAAGCTTACCCATGCGCCAAGGCAGACTCAACCACTGTAGCAAAGAAGTTGCTCAAGGAATTTATTCCTCGCTTTGGTATCCCTGTCTCAATTAACAGTGACAGAGGAACCCATTTTACAGGTCAAATCACTCAACAAATCTGTAAGGCCCTCCATGTGAACCAACGTTTGCACTGTGCTCACCATCCTCAAAGCGCGGGAGCAGTGGAACGCAAAAATGGGGATCTAAAAAAACAAGCTGGCAAAGCTGTGTGCAGAGACAGGCCTTAAATGGCCGGATGCACTCCCTCTGGCACTAATGCAAATGAGGAACACTCCCATGCGTAAACATGGGTTGTCTCCCCATGAAATTCTCATGGCTAGACCAATGAGAATGCCAGTGTCTCCGCCCCTATCCCAAACTCCCAGCATTTGCAACTCAGTGATAAAAATGTACTAGAATATTGCAAGACGCTAACTAGACATGTCAGATTTATTCATTCACAGGTCCAAAGTGCCCTACCAGATCCAGCTGAGACCGCATGCCATCCCTTGGAGCCTGGTGACTGGGTTTGCTGTAAGGTGTTCCAACGAAAGTCTGCCTTGGAGCCCAGGTGGAAAGGTCCGTTCCAGGTCTTACTGACTACTCACACTGCAGTAAAGTGCCAAGGACTCCCAAATTGGGTACACGCATCTCACTGCAAGAAGGTAACGCCTCCTTTGGATCCCATCAGTACCCCGGCTGTTCTACAACCTCGGCTGACAACGTCAGCAGGTGAACCTGAACAAAAACCCAAGTATCACCTTCGAGGTCGGCAGGTTATATAAGGCATCATGACCGATCCACAGACTAAAATCAAACAGACTGCTCGAGTGCGAAAGTGGCTGTTGCCCTCTATCTGGTTTATTACCATTCTAATGTTCTTTATGTTTCTTTTGAACATTTATGACTCTTACCTACTCTCAGTTGCTGCCCGAAAAACTACTTCGCTACGTCTCCTGTCAACAGAAAAACCAAAGGCCAAAACAACCACTCCACCCTACCCAATGTGCGGAATTGCAGTGAAAGAAAAGAAAAAAATCACTCCCCATTCCACTCCATGTGAGGAACAAAACCTTGCTGCCGAACAAAGGAAGAAAGTAAGAAGGTCTCGAGAAGCCTCCACTGCTAAACCCAAAACTCTTACTATAGAGGACGTTAAAAATTGGCCATGGTATAAAAGACGTTACGTGATGTGGTATCAGGGAGGCTCTTGTGGCCGACAGGCTTGGTCATGTGGGGTACACTGGTATTTGGGATTTCTCCCCGGTACAGCTGATTGCAACCCACCACAGGTCCCCTGGCCATGTTACGTC
Source organism: Gopherus evgoodei (assembly GCF_007399415.2). Classification (NCBI taxonomy): domain Eukaryota; kingdom Metazoa; phylum Chordata; order Testudines; family Testudinidae; genus Gopherus; species Gopherus evgoodei. The sequence continues at coordinate 2,325,278 of NW_022060038.1, forward strand.
ATTCCAGAATTACTAGACCACACTTCCACTGTTCCCCCCACGGTCCCTCCTCTAAGTAATCCTCCCATAGTAACCCCATCTATTAGTATTTCAAACAGTCGTACCCACCTTGAGCCTCATGCAGATCCATACTTACCCAAAACCTCAACCATCAGGCAATGGCCTAGGCCCTCTTCCACTAATTTGTTTTCCTACTGTCTAACTAAGTTAATTTTCTCCTTGCAGGGTCAAGTGTACCAACGGTATGTTAAATGGAATGCGTTTGGTATGGTATACCTTAGTTATCGTAATATAACCTCATATTTAACATACACAGGAGAATCTGACCAAGCCGAGATTTTTATAGATACATGGGACACTGACCATGATATAGACCTTATGCTAATCCCAGGCACATGTTGGCCCCTCACGGACGAGGGTCCCGAATGTTTTGTAGCCACTCATGCCACAAGAACTAATGTTACTGTTAACAGAATATGTTTAGCTGCTGTAGGGTTTGTTTGTGCTCAGGACATTCCCATCACTGAAAACCTGACTTGCACATTACTTCAATACACCCCTTCACACTCAATCAACATCACACTGGCCAAAGAGGGCATTCAGGTGCAAAGCCAACAATTGTGGTATGAGCCCACTGAAAACCCCCATTTATCAGGGTTCAGATGGACAATACTAAATGCTACCTTGGGAACTGTCCATTTCTCCATACCTCTCACTCACTTCCAAATTACTAGTACTTATTCTAATTGCTCTAAGGGTGCGGCTATACGCCTACTAGAGCAGCAGGCTAGACTTACAGAAAGAAGAAAAAGGAGAGATATTGTTGACACTCTACTGCATGGTGCCAACACTGCAGCGTCAGCCTGGACTCTATATAAAACGCAGGAACATGACAGTCATCTGGGACAACTAGACCAAGCTCAGGGGGTTATTTCCGGGGCTCAGATAACTGAGGAGAAGGCCTGTATAGGCGCACTCCATACTATTTCGGCACTAAGTATTGTTACCCAGGACCTACTTAAGCAAATGGTTCACCAGGTTACCACATCAGGAAAGGCATTGCAGTGGGACCAAGCGTGTTCAGAAGTACAGGATTATCTTAACACTATCCTTTTTTCCTTACGTAAGGACCTTGAACAGCAGCGCTGGCCCACTGCCCTTACTAATACATCGGGTATACCCCTCGATTTGTGGCCTTGGAGACTTACGTGGAAATTCTCTAAATGGAGGTGTTGGCGCTCACAGTGTTCCTTCCGGGCTTATGGACCCGTGAAAGGATTTTGGGCCCCCACTTACCATATCCTTCCAGGCCCTTGGGGTGGTTGCTTATGGGACTGGGTAATTCATCAAGATGTTTGGGAAATTAAACCCCCTGGCGGTCCTAACCGCTTCTTAATCGGTGCCCCAGCTATAACCCCTGACCTTTGGATAGGTCTAGGTGATCTTTGGACCTATTGGCCTTTACAACCCCCACAACTGCAATGTTTTAGAAAATTACACCCAGGGGAGGTAGTGACTGTTCATCACCGAGTATGTTGGGAAGGTCTTGGTACTTTACAAGACCTAACCTCCCATGATCTATTATCTGCTAACAGCAGTTGCGTTCATGTTAATTCCTCAATCATACACGATGTGGCTTTTAATCTCCACACCAGCTCAGGCACTCACAACATTTACTGGCCCGCAGAAAAGGATTATCAGGTTTATTTGGAATTTCAGGTTCCTTTTGATTGGACCTCTGTTGTCCCTGACCGATTCCATTCATTGTTATCCCTCCTACCAGACATTCAATCTATCTCACATTTGCAAACCCAAATTCACTACTTAGAAACTGTTTACCAAGAAGCTTTAAATGCTCTTCAAATGGTTCATTTGGTCTCTTTGTGTTAAAGGTGATGTTCTGTGTCAGTTCACAAAAAGTTTTCAGTCGCCCCAAAAGCACCCTTGGTATGTATGGCTTCTTTTTGCCATTGGTACAGTTACCTTTGTATGTATTTGCTGTTGGTGTTGCTGTAATTGCTTGTCACATTGTACTTGCCTTAGTACAACTTCCCGTTCCTATCCCCCACCACAAATGGTCTCTATTAACCCTGTTAGAACTGCATCATATTACACACCCACCAATGCCAGTGATGATATTTATGTTACATTCGACATTGAAACCCCTTCCACTGCTCCCCAGGAAGGCAATTCAGGCCAGGAAACAGTAAATCAGCAATTAATTGAAAACATTGCGCAGGAACTTATGAATATTTCAAATTTTGATGAAGTGTTTGCTGCTGAGGAAAGCCCGGTAGCAGCAAACAAAGGAGGGGATTGATAAAGAAAGCCGACCCCAGGCCCAGAGGCCGGGTCTTGATCAAGTTAATAATCATATCAAGGCCTTAGGCCTCAATCACAGTAACATATAGCAAAGTTAAAACATTGATTTATACTAACCCTCCTGAGGCTCACTTTCTGATTTTACTATATTATACTATTATGTTAATGCTGCTAAATCACAAAATGCTGCTATAAGGGGTTAAACTGACATAAAGTCCCTTAAAAACCCCATCCATCACTGCCAAATAAACTAACAACTGCTAGGCTACTATAGTTTATCAAGCAGCTTATGCACACAGAAAATTAACCTCTAATAAACTTGGCCGGACATGCATTTTGGGCCCAAGTTCCTCAAATTTGCTTAAGAAACATAGCTGCTGACACTGCAAGTAGGCGAAAACCAGGTGTCAAAGTCCTGACATTAACAAAAACCCGTATAAAGGGGAAGTTGCAAAAAGCAGGCTTGCAAATTAGCTCATAACCGGTAAAGTAATGGTAAAAGTTTTTGCAGATGGTTAAAAAATGTCATTGTATTAACCAAATATGGTATCCTCGGATGTATAAGCTCATATGGTAATTTGCGGTTTTAAGCTTTATAAACCCAGGTATTATTGCTGTAAGGTAGAGCGACTTCCCTCTTGCTAGAGGTCCTGTCGTCTCTCCCTGCATATATGCTTGTAATCTATGATTAATCAATAAAGGAGCCTCAGGCTGTCTGATCAACTCAACTGACTGGTGGTGAATTTCCACGACAATAGAGAAGTTCCGCTTCTGATTTAATTACAATATTGCAAGGTACTGCGGTGCCAAAATTGGAATATGCATGCCATCTATCACCCCTCCACAGTTAGGGAAACCCATTTCTGCAAAGCCATCCACATATTACACATCCGCAAAGGCTGATTTCCTGACTGAAAAACGGATTTTCAACCAACCAGTAGCAGCCTGGAGTCACCAGTTTCCACACTGCAATCACGAAGTGCTTCTCCACCAAGAGGGCAGCTCTCATTTGGGTGTCCTTGCATCTCAGGGCTGGGGCTAGCTCAACACACAGTTTCAGGAAGGTGACTTTCCTCATCCTCATCTGCAGCCACTGCTCATCATTCCAGACCTACATAACAATTTCTCGAGCCCAAAAATAATGTTCCACCATGTTCAGCTGTTCCATGAATGCCAAAAGCAACCTAATGCTGCTGCTATCCATGTTGGGGGGTATGTCAGGCAACTGTGACTCCTGTTGCCTTTGCAACTTCAAGATTGATTCCACTGCTCATTGCAGAGCAGCGTGGGATCCATTCATGCAAATAGAGGTGACAAGCTGAGCAGAAAACAAGGGATGTTGAAAAGTGCTACGAATTGGAGATGGGAAAACATGGAATGCTGGGACGGAAAACAACGCATCATGAAACATAGAGCTTGAATCCATGATGCGCTATGATCCACTCCACCTTCCCACAACCCCTACTGGCACAAGATGGAGAGCCGAACTGTGGGATAGCTACCCACAGTGCATTGCTCTCATTGTTGCAGCAACCACCCCACTATGCTGAAAGAGAAAGACAGTGTGAACGAGCAACAATGATTTTCTTTAAAGACTTTTTGGTCATTGACCAAACTGTTGGCAAAAATATCTGCCAATGTACACATAGCCTTAATGCAATGAAAACCAGGCTAGAGAATCCATGCTGTAGGGAGTTTCCCATTCACCTAGTTACTGAAAATCTGAGAGTGGAAAAAAACCCCAAACTTTTGCCAAGACATGTGCCAGGGGAAAACATCCCAACTAGAACACACCTCAGGGAAAAGTCTTGGTCATCACTGATAGCAGCTCCATGGAAACACCTGCTGATCTGCAGTAGTGGTGAAAACAAAGACAATGTCCGGATGCCTAAGGAGAGAGATGAAGAATAACCTGCTCTGGATATGTGCTCAGTTTTTGTAACCCAGTATCTGAAAGATAAAGCAGACAGAAAGAGATTTCCAAGACAGGCTCTGAGAATGGGGAAGACTACCATATGCAGACTGAAAAGTTTGGAACTGTTTACTTTAGAGAACAAGACAAAGAACAGTGTGACGCTGCAGTCTATATGATTTTATAAAAAATATGCTAATGAGTGAATATAATGTAACTGGAATATGCCTCATGCAAAATGTCTCTTGTAAGGTATCATTTCAAAGCTTACAATCTACTGAGTGTGATCATGCTATTTGTATAAATGTATCATTCTTGTATCTAAAACTAGAAATATCAACTATAACTCTGAGGGCCTATTGTAATTATGCAAAGTGTGGGCAATTAATGGTGGTTTGGAATCTTGATGGGTCCCATCAACCAGGACAATTGACTTGGGCTCTGTTTGCAGACAAGCCTTCCCATGAGTCAGACTGGGAGGAATGAAGCTTGGGGTTTAACAGTGACATGTAATCATGTCACCTGAACTGGATTCCATCTTTAACCTGGTGCTTCTCCGGTGAGGAGAGGTGGGAAGCCAGAAGGACAAAGAATTCTCTCCTTATGCAAAGATATATAAGTGGGTAGAACAGAATAAAGAGAGAAGCCATCATAAGGAATCCCCTAGCTACCACCTGAGGTGGAACAAGGGCTGTATCAGGGGAAAGGATTGTGCCCAGACTAGGAAGGTGTCCAGACTGAGAAAAGAAACTTATTGAAACATCTCTAAGGGTGATATTTTACCTGTATTCAGTTGTATTACTGTATTAGGTTTAGATTTGTGGGTTTTATTTTATTTTACTGGGTAATTCACTTTGGTCTGTCTGTTACTACTTGGAACCACTTAAATCCTCCTTTCTGTATTTAATGAAATCACTTTTTACTTGTTAATTAACCCAGGGTACGTATTAATACCTGGGGAGGGCAAACAGCTGTGCATATCTCTTACCAGTGTTATAGAGGGTGAATAATTTATGAATTTACCCTGTAAAAGCTTTATACAGGGCAAAACGGACTTATTTGAGGTTTAGACCCCACTGGGAGTTAGGCATCTGAGTGTTAAAGACAGGAACACTTCTGTAAGTTGCTTTCATTTAAGCCTGCAGCTTTGGGGTATGTGGTTGAGACCCTGGGTCTGTGTTTGCAACAGGCTAGCAGGTCTGGCTCAAACCAGGCAGGATGCTGGAGTCCTAAGCTGCCAGGGCAGGAAAGCAGGGGCAGAAGTCGTCTTGGCACATCATTTGGCAGTTCCCAAGGGGGTTTCTGTGATCCAACCAGTCACAAATGGGCATATGATAGAGGAGAACAAAATAAAAAATGGGACTGAGGAAAATTATCAGCAAAACTGATTGGGAGGAAAATATTTAACAGAAAAATGGGAATGAAAATTAGGAGTTCTTTAAGAAGAGTTTGTTGGATAGCTAAAAATCATGATTCCATAGTCAAGGAAGAGGAGAACTTTGGCTAAAAACCCAGTTCAGTGGTAAAGTGAAGGCAACAATTATGTGGGAAAAAGCAATATATACAAATGGAAAAAAAGAGGAAATAGATAGTAAACAATACAATTTGGAAGTTATGGAAATTTATAAGGGATGTTAAAGACATCAGGGAAAAATACATGCTTGGTGGGGCAAAGGATAACAAAAAGGAGGTAATTAAGGATATTAAGAGCAAGAAAAATCCTAGAAAAGGTTTAGGCCAATTCCTAGAGGGAGAAAGGAAATTTCTTAATGTTGCAGAAAATGTAGGTGTGTTGCAGAAATAGTTTTGTTCCGCATTTGGAAAGAAGCAGTATGAGGTACTCCTATCACAAGCGGTGATGAAATACTCTCCAGTCCATTAACTGCCAATGAGAATGTTAAACAGCATAAAACTGATTTCCTCCTTTAATGAGAGTACACGTTTGGTTCATCGAGCGTACTGTGCAGATGAAATAAAGTTCAATTTCTCTGAAGCATTTGATTTAGTAGGGAAAAACATTCAGATGAATGCTCAATAATATCAGTAGAGCACACGTAAAATGTACTACAAAATGGCTAACTGAGAGATGTCAGAAAGCCATTGTCAAGGGGCCAGTGTCAGCAAATGGGGCTTTTTCTAGTGGGATTCTGCAGGGATCAGTTCTAGGTCTGATGCTATTCAATATTTTCATCAAGGATCTGGAAAGAAATAGAAAATCACTGCAGATAAAATCTGTGGACAACCCAAAGATTGGGTGATAGTATTCATCTACTCAGCACTAGTTAGGTCTCAGCTGAAGCATTGTGTCCAGTTTGGTCACCAATGTATAGGAAGGATATAGAAAACCTGGAAAGGATCCAGAGTTGAAAGGCAAAGAGGATCCGAGGGACGGAATACAAACCAAATGAGCAAGGGCTGAACGAAGTGGGCATATTTAGCTTGGAAAACAGGAGACTGAGAGGGGACTCACCACAGTGGTTGAGACAAGAGTCATTGGATTCAAACTATAGCAGAGCAGATTTAGATGAAATTTCAGAAAGAAGTTCCTAACTGTAGCAGGAGGATGGTGAAAGAGATGTCTCGGGAGGGTGTGGAAGCTTCTTTGCTGGAGGTTTTCCAAAGGAAGCTGGATAGTCATCGATCTAGTATGGTTTAGACCCAACAAATCCTGTATCATGGCAGGGAGTTAGGCTACATGTCCCTTGCTGTCCCTTCTCACCCTGTGGCTCTATGATTCTACAATGTAAAATACTAGTATAGATCAGGCCTTAGTCTGAAACAAGTTATTGAGCTCAATATAGGAGTAATTGGGTAAAACGTTATGGCCTGTGTTATACAGGATGTCAGACAGGATGATCTAATGGTGCCTTCTAATGTTGAACTCAATGAATCCATTGATAAAGAAAAGATAAAGATCAGACATTAATATTTACCCAGTCTCACAACACATGAACAAGGGAATATTCAATTACATTGAAAATCTGAACATATAACATTGAGAAAAGAAAATTGTTTATATAATCCTTCTTTGGCCTGTGGAACTCCTTGGCTCTGACTTTACTGGAGAAGAGCTTAGGTGAATGGGATTCACAAATGGATTAGCAATTGTAGGAGGTGCTGGTGGCACCATGAATAGTTAAGGCGGTCTGACACCTTCCATTAGAAGACCTGATTTTCAGTTGCTATTAAGTTTGCCAAATTTTAACCATTTGGATTGAAATTTCTCACTCTGAGTCTCTGCTTCTGGCTGAATTGTTCTGTGAAAGTTTCAGGTGTAACAATTCAGCCGACTTTTTGAATGAAGCTAGGAGAGAAGATGTCTTGCCCATGTTGAAAATTCTTAGAATTGTTCCAGCGAGGAGCCCTAGCACCTTCATGCACTCCAGCTGATAAAAGTCAGGTAACAGCTACCTCCTTAACAGCCAGAGCACTGAAATGCAAGAGCAAGAGGTGATAATATCTGTGTATTAACATACAGCTGGATCCTGAGGTCTTTAATCAATCTTTACTTCAAGGTGAGTTTTGCCTCAGTGTGGCCTGAGCAATGTATGGGCCACGGCCTCAGAATTTATACATCTACTAACAATTTTCATCCTGAAGGATCCACTGTGCCACTGAAATGCAGCCACCTGGGGATAGTGGCCATCAGCCGGGGTGAGAGGGAGAGCCCAGCAAAGAATGACATTTTGGCCAGTGAGACTGGAGCAAATTCATCCCCCCTGGCAAGGGCCCTGGGATGTTTGCTGGCTGTGCAGATCGGCAAGGACCACAGACCTATTCTCTATCCCATCACACCCACACTGCACGGGGTTTGTTGAGCACGGGAGCGCCTCAGCAGGAGATGGATACCTGTGAATCCTGACACAGAAGCATCTTCCCTAGGAATCCCCCTCAGGTAGCCGTGACCCACACCTCTCTCGCCCCAGCATCTGGAGCAGCATCCCACGCCGAGAGCTGACACACAAGTGTACACCACTTATAATATAGCTCTGTGCAATCCCAGGTGGGTTTGCTCAGCCTCTAGTGGAGAAGCTAGATCTGGATGTAAACAGGCACTTTTGTGCTATTTTTCCAGCTTTAGGAGTAAACAGTAATTAAAGGACCTTCCCTAGGGGGGTTGAGAACTCTTGGGCTCTGTCCTAAAATAGAGAGAAATTGGCTGCTCTGATAATTTGTGTATATTTAAAAATATAGTCAATTAGAAGAAACTAGGGATAGTGCCTAGGTCTCCATAGATTTTGAGACCCTGTAAATGCCCAAGATGGATAGGTAGGTGTCATAACTTAGTCCCAGATTTGGACCTTAGCGTCCAAAATATGGGGGTTAGCATGAAAACCTCCAAGCTTAGTTACCAGCTTGGACCTGGTACTGCTGCCACCACCCAAAAAATTAGAGTGTTTTGGGGCACTCTGGTCCCCCCAAAAACCTTCCCTGGGGACCCCAAGACCCAAATCCCTTGAGTCTCACAACAAAGGGAAATAAACCTTTTCCCTTCCCCCCCTCCAGGTGTTCCTGGAGAGAGACACCGAAGTAAGCTTCGTGAATCTAAACAGAGGGATTCCACCCTCTCCGTTCCCAGCCTTGGAAAACAGAAGTACCGAGAGTTAATCTCTCTTCCCCCCACTCACCCAGAGGGTATGCAAAGTCAGGCTAGTACATCTAACACACACAGGTCTCCCCTGACTTCTTCCTCCCACCAATTCCCTGGTGAGCTGCAGACTTAATTCCCTGGAGTTCCTCACTAAAGAAAAAACTCCAACAGGTCTTAAAAGAAAATTTTATATAAAAAGAAAGAAAAATACATACAAATGGTTTCTCTGTATTAAGGTGACAAATACAGGGTCAATTGCTTAAAAAAATACTGAATAAACAGCCTTATTCAAAAAGAATACAATTTAAAGCACTCCAGCAACTATAGACATGTAAATACAAAAGAAAAAAAACCCACTTTGTACTCACAACTTGGAACCAGAAGATTAGAAAGCAGGAAATAGAAAAACCCTTCTCTAGCTGAGAGAGATTCAGGCAAAAGACAAAGAAATCAGACACAAACTTCCCTCCACCCAGAGTTGAAAAAATCCAGTTTCCTGATTGGTCCTCTGGTCAGGTGCTTCAGGTTACTTTTTTTTCAGGTGAAAGAGACATTAACCCTTAGCTATCTGTTTATGACAGTAGGTAGTAGACAGACAGATCTGGAGATAGATGACTTAGGGGAGATACGAACAACTTCTGCAGCCATACTGGACTATCTGTAATTCTCAACAGTAACGAGCATCATATTGTGCAGCACCTTTCACTGAAGGATCTTCAAAACGTCTAACAAAGGAAAGTCACTATGAACTTTATACAGATAGGAAAGTGAGACACAGGAAAAGGTGACTTGGCCAAGGTCTCAAGGAGATTGAGTGTCAGGATGACAGACAAAATCCAGGAGTCCTAGCTTTCCTGCCATAACCACGGTCTCTCTGTCAAGCCAAGAGGGAAATGGACTCCCACTCTGGGAGGGGCTGTTCATTGGGTGGGATGCAGAGGAAAGGCTGGAAGAGGGAGCCTGAGCCTGAGCCATCCTCTGAAGGTGAATCTGAGATTTTCAGAGCTAGCTGGAGTTTGTGAGCTCCCCGCTCCTGTGAGGTGTGAACTCTGAGAATCCTGAGAGAGGGATGTTTCCTGTTTGCTGACATGGAACAGACTCTCTTCACTACCTCCTTTATACTTCCCTACACCTGCCATTTTACTGAGTGTCCATTTAATCTCTCCTCCACGTCTTCCACTTCCTGTCCTGCCCTCGGGGCCAGAGCCATTAACCACCAAGGCTTCTCTCCCTTCTCTGTTCTTAAACAACTACCTCTTCTTCAGGGCTTTTTATGGGGAGCTTCCATGTGCTTGGCTACAGGCAATGTCCCCCTCACCTCACCTCTTTGGCCTTTTGTGGCCTATTCACTGGCTCACTTGGCCCTTCCAGGACCGTATCCCCTTGTGGTTAGCGTGTGTGCATGCCCAGCAGACCGTGAGACTAACTCACTGCTCTGTTGTAGTTTTGGTCAGTTGTTGGTGACATTTCACAGTCTCCTGATCCGAGCTGACACAAACGGTTCTTATCTGAAGGAGAGGGTGGGAGTCTCTGAGCCACACAGAGCCTTTCAGCTCACTCAGTGCAGGATCAGTTCGGAGGGGTTTGGTTGGTAGGAAGGAAGGCCGGGTCTATAACTAGTAGCATATATAGGTCACTGGCTTTTAGGGATGATTTCATAAATTTATATTTTGATCTACTCCAATATTATACCAAGGCCTTATTCAAAGTTCTTACCCTTATGGAGGTTTTTAGGCCATCCTTAGTATAACAAACTTTGCCCTCTCTTAGCACCTTCCATTTCAAAGTGAGTTACAAGCCTGCTCAAGCCTCACAGCCTGCTGAACATTTGTTTTGGAGCTGATGATATCTCTGTGAATGAACTCCTCCAAATTCAGGTCTGATCACGGACTTCTGCTCGTGTCAGATTGGCTCAGCGCTGAAGGATTCACTCTGATCGTAGAGAAAATCCCTTAATACAATAGGGGGTTGTTTCACTTTTTTATTTTTTATACAATATCTTAAAGTAATTACACTGAGTCAGAGTAAAAGATCTACATTTAATCTGCCAAAGCACTGGAATTCAAAGGCCTGATTGACATGCTACCCTTTTTAATATGACCCGTTGGAATCTTTCCAAATACAAACTCAAGTCAGGATGTGCTAAGAATGTGTTTCCAAAAGAAGTCTCTGATCCTGCAAAGATGTGAGCACAGGCCTAAATTTATAGTCCCACTAACGTCCCATGGTGAGAGTACTCCCAGCGTGTAAAACTAAAGCACACGCATGTCTTTGCACGATCTGGGACTAGATTTGATCTCAGATCTACCTGTCTTTACCAGTCCAGGTACTATATCCATTCACCCTCCCTTTGCCATCATGATTATGAGAAAAACTAAAGGTATTTACTCACCAGTTAAAATAAAAATTATACCTCCCTTGGCAAGCAGAATTCTGCCAGAGAGAGGGATATTTCCTAAGAGGTGTTTCCACTTCTGCTCCTACTCAGAAACCTGCCAAGGCATCACAGTCACTGGAGTCGCTTCAGGGGAATAGTCTCAATAAAACCAACACAAAGAGAATGTTCCTGTTGATAGAGGGCAGTCCAGGGCCTGTCCTGGGGACAGAGGCCTCGTCCCTCCCCAAAGCTGCTGTGGGAAAAGGGGGGGCCTATAGGAAGGGTAGAGGCTTGTTCAGTGCTTGCATTGGGTTTGTTCTCTCCCTCTCGGTTAATTTCCTCCCAGTCTCTTCCTGGTGGAATTGAAATCTATTGTTCCAGGCTGAGTCAGACTTTCCAACCTGAACAGGGGCCCCGTGTCCACCTGTATTCAAGTTACTAACACACTGTAGCTGGCAGGAATGTTTGATCTTCTTCTAGAGCTAAAAGCAAGGGTGGGTAAGCTGATTTGGCTGGATTATTGTGATTATAATTTTTTATTTTTATCTGAATTGTGGAAGCCTCTGGAGGCTCCGCTCCAGTTCAGGGATTCTTGTGATGGGCCCTTTGCAAACCCAGAAGGAGAAACAGCCCCTGCCCCAAGGAGCTTAGAAATCAAATTAAGACAAAACATAGCTACTGTGCATAACACACCAGAAAGGGGGCATGGGGGGAGATGGGGGAGTAACAGCACTAAGAATGGGTGGTTACATAGGCTGCTGGGTGGGTATGAGACAGCGGAAATGCATAGCCCTGCCCTGGTTGTTGGCTTTATTAACTATTCCGACGAGACATAGCCACTTCGTCACATCATTACTATACTTTTCCCAGCTATACTTTTCTCAGAATACAAGAGAGGAACAAAGAACAACTGTTATGGCCTGATAAGTTTCATGGCTAGTACAAAAAAAATACATGTTGCTTCAAAAAGCATCTAAAAACATTTTTTCCCAGCCTCTGCAAGCATTCTCTTATCTAGCAAGGTCAAGCAACCAAGCGCCTGACTGTTTCAGCTAGTATATTTTTTCAGTAGGCCTTTGCTGTTTGCTAAGCAGAACAGGCCATCAAGGCAAATTCATCCTTCTCTGTTTGCTAGGCAGGCACTGCATGCGACCAGCACTGGAACTGCTTGTATCTGTTTGTGAAAAAGAGGCTCATTTAGGAGAATGTATAGCTCTCAATGCATGGCTTTGTCTAATGTAAGAGTGCTGTGCTTGATATAACTCTTTAGTGCTTAATTCCTTCTTGATAAAACCTCTGGGGTCAGCGGCTCCCCTTCTGGCAGGAATTGGGTACGCTGGCAGGTTTCACCATCTTTAAAAGGAGAACTGAAGAGGAAAAGCTGCAGGCTGTTTCCATTTGATGGAGCTGGAAGGCAGGCAGCACTAAGTATCTTGGGAAACCCTCCCCTACATCTGCCCATACCCCACAGTGGGTTATTCAAGCTACACAGAAATCTGACATTGAAAGTGAGTTTCAAGTTTTAAAACCCCGATGCTCCGAGTCAGGATTTCTCACAGGGTCCCATTTCTCGGGGTGCCTTGAGCCCGATCCTGCCAGGGCCTGAGCAAGAGGAGGCCACCATGTACTATCATTGACTATTTCTCCAATTGCCTCAGGGGTATTTGCTCCCGGAAATTTAATCAGCAAACATATTTTCAAAAGCAGCAAAGAATCCTGTGGCACCTTATAGACTAACAGACGTTTTGGAGCATGAGCTTTCGTGGGTGAATACCCACTTCCTCAGATGCATGTCAGGAATGCATGCATCTGAGGAAGTGGGTATTCACCCACGAAAGCTCATGCTCCAAAACGTCTGTTAGTCTATAAGGTGCCACAGGATTCTTTGCTGCTTTTACAGATCCAGACTAACACGGCTACCCTCTGATCCATATTTTCAAAAGTTTTATTTTCTAGCTTGTCTGTGAAAGGAGCTATTCAGAGCTACATTACTCTGTGGTAACAGGCCCGATAGGGCATATTTCTGTTTCTAGATTTGCTAGGGCTCCAGCATTTCTGCCCCGTAAATACCCTTAACAGTTACAGGGTTACCATCATCTCTGTCCTCTCTGTGGTCTTTGAGTGCCAGATGTCAGTCCTCGTAGCTTTCCCTTTCATGGGGTGGAATTCGATGATCCTCCTACCCTCAGACAGGACTCTGGGCTACAGCACACTGTGGGTTGACTGTGCTTGCCCTGCATTAAATAGTATTTCATAAGTAATGTAACTTCCATTTCCAATGGGTTTGTGCTATTAACTCTTTGTTCAGTGAACGGTTCTATGATACTGTCTCCTGCTAACTGGCCAGAAGCTGTTTCTAGCACTTATCTTCAGGGTCACAAATACTGTACCTCTGCAATAACTGTGTAAGACTTTCCAAAAAGACCTGAATGAACAGAACAGCTGGTCAGTGTTTTAGCAAACAGTAGAGCTGAGGTGGAGGAAAGGGGTGTGTAATAGTGGTTGTATGTAGTTTACACCCATCACCTCTTACAGGAGCATGGCTGAAGTAACTTAAACACTGAAGTGGATATTATTGCAAACCAAGTGTTTGCAGTATTCACCCACTTGTGACACTAATCCCTCCCGTGCCCAGAGGAAGTAATGCTCCATGTTAACTTTTAACTTGGCAGATATCTCCTTGGCAAATATCTCCTTGGTTTGGGAGAGGGTGCAGGCCCTCTGAGCATGAAAAGAAGCCCATGGGATGATCGAACTTTCTGTATTCAGTCAAATCTGGCCAAGCAAACCACTTCAGCTTCTCTTGGAGTGATTCTTGGGAGTCAGAGTGTAACACCTGGAGCATTTGGTAAGGGAAAGTTAATAGAGCCTGGTTTTGATCAAATTTACACATGTAAATCTGGAATGATGCCATTGAATTCAATGTCTTTGAATTAAGAACCTGTCCCTAAGAATTTATTGCATGAACTGCAAAGAGGCAGTGGCAAAATTTGAACTCGGAGGAGTGATTAAAAAAAAATACAGCAAAGAGGCATTGAAACACGTTTATAAATAGCTTCGATGCAGGACAGATACATTCAGTGGCCATTTTCACCATGCAGTTTCCATGTGTTTATACAGGTCATGATATAATGGGCCACAATCAGAAGTGAAAGGCCAGAAAGTGTGTCGGTGAGAATGTCACAATTGTAAAATCACACAGTGCTCACATAGATTGTGGAACTCCCAGTCAGGAGAGATCAATGGGGCCAAGAGAGTAGCAGGATTCAAAGCGGGACTGGATGTTTATAGAGGTTACCAGAATATCCAATTACAGTAGCTGTTTTTTGTTTTTTTTTAAGTACTCAAAGGGCTCTAAACCTTCCTGATTTACACCAGAAAATATGCCTAACTAGTGCAGTGGTTGTCAAACTGTTGTACTGGTGTCACCTTTCACATACCACTCATAACTATGGGGTTGGACTCACTGCTTATCTCGCTCTCTTATGTGATGATCTTCAAAACGGTGCTGAGTGTCACATCCCACACGGAGTTTCTCAAGGCTCTAAACACCTGTGTCTCCCACCTCTGCGCCATCTTGCTGTTCTATATACCAGTGATCAGTCTGGCTGTGACACACAGATTTGGAAATAGCTCTTCTCACATGTTTCAGGTTGTCCTGGGCTGTATCTACCAGCTAGTTCCGCCCCTGATAAATCCAATTGTGTACAGTGTGAAAGTAAACACTTTTGTGCAAGGATAATCAGAGCATTTATCAAGTGAAGGGACAGTTAATTATCTGGCTCCAGTGCTGGTGACATGGGAGATGAAAAATAATGGTCTATGGCCACCTATTCCACCCTGGATCTTCTTCCCTCGAGACCCCTTTCTCTGCCTCATCTCTTCCCCCAAAGCCAACCCCCTGCTCCTCCTGTTTATCTGAGGCTCTGTCTCCTCTCCAGGCTTGAAGCCAGAACCAGGCCTTGGTAATAGCTGCCCAGGTTACCAGAGCAACTGAGAGGAGTCACAGACTCTCCCACTGCCCTGGACAGGAGGCTTGTGGGCCTGAGATAATCCTATGTCACAGCCCCCAGGATATACAACCCAGGGAAGGTGGAGAATGCTGGGCTACTCACAGCGGCCTGGGCTCCAGGGGTAGCTCTTACCACGGTCCAGCTCTGGCCTATCCGGGAAGCAGAGCCTTGGAGAAATGGAGGAGAATTGGGCAGGGCCTACTGGGAAGTAACGGGGTAGAGGGACCATAGGGGAAAAGGAAGGGTAGTGCGGCAAACCTGAAGCAAGGCTGACGGCACCAAGCATGAGAAGGAGACACTCTGAGCTGTGCCTCAGGAACCAGTGACTGTGCGAACCAGTCACTGTTATGTCCGGCTGTCTGTGGTGTAATCCTGTTCCTTAGAATCAGGGGCGCTGTAGCCCAGTGCAGAGGGAAACACTGTTTCAGCCACTGATGGATTGTGTGACCAGAAATGTCCACTTACCAATCCTCAGTGCCTTCATTTGTGGGTGCCCCGCTTGAGATATGGACAGCAATGCCAGCTCCTGGGACTTTCCTAGGAGTCACACACCTTTTCCTGTCTTTCTTAAAGACCTAAATTCTGGGATCAAGACACTATATGTGAATTGGAGCTTTTGCTTCTCTTAAAAATGTTTATTTCACAAAGTGGGTTACAGAAAAGTCGAAAACCTGAAGTAGGTATACCCCACAGGCTGAGACATGAAAGGCAAATGAAAACAAAACCTACATTTGAATATTTTTAAATCTCGTTATTTTAAACCAGTCTCTTAATTTTGGGCGGTTTTAGTGATAATTTTTGAATGGGGCTTGGCAATACTGCATATCTACCTCAAAAGATCTGAAGAGCAACTAGCAAAAGTCAGAAAAATTAATAACTCCTTTTTTCATAGTATATCAGAAGCTGTAAGCCTGTGAATCAATGTGTGGGGCAACTGCACGATCAAGGTGCTAAAGCAGCACTCAAGGAAGATGAGGCTGTTGTGACAAGGCTAAATGAATTCTTTGCATTGGTCTTCACTGCACAGGATGTGAGGGAGATTCCCACACATGAGCTATTCTTTTCAGGAGACAAATCTGAGGAACTCCCCACATTGAGGTGTCAGTAGAGGACGTTTTGAAGCTGCACCTTATATTCATCATTGTGGTATGATTATGAAATGATTATGACATAATTATGATGCAATTGGTACAAAATATGTCTTGTGATGTGTCATTGGAAAAGTTATGATTTGCTGAATCTGTTTTTCCTATTTGTGTGCATGTTCCATTTTCTACCTGAAGTTATGAATATTGATTATGTATCAGTAATTCAAATGTGCTTATTCTGGGTAAAACCAGCAACTAGCCTTTCCGGTACAAAAATGAAGAAACAAGGGTTATGGCTCATCAACAAAGATAAGCTACCATGGAAGAGCTTAGCCTTCCTGTGAATGTTTCATCCGGCCTATGAGTAATGGTTGCTATGACTTAGCAGGCATGCAAGGGCATGGGACCAGAGCACATGACACTGAACTCCATTTTTGTACCTGTATTTTTCCAGAAACTGGGCTGGGAACTTAGCTTGAAACAAGGGGTTCCCACCATATGGAAAAAATATATAAGGTGGGGAGTGACATCATCTCTTAACCTCACTCCCCATATAAGATAACTCATAGAAACCCCCAAGGAACAAAGACTGACCTGGGAGAAAACCGTGTAAGAAAACTTGGTGGACTATTTGCATCATCAGTCTGGTGAGAAATTGCTCATTCAAATCCTAGCTATCTAGTACATTACGCTGAATTTTCAAATTTGTTTTTTTAACTTGGTAATCTGCTTTCATCTATTTGCTATCATTTATAATCACCCAATATCTGTAGTTAATAAACTTGTTTTATGTTTTATCATAACAAGTGTGTTTTGAGTGAAGTGTCTGGGAACATCTCAGGTCTGTAAACAAAGGCTGTTCCACTGCTCTCTCACATTGAGGGGAAAACAACCTATATTAATGATGTTGCATTGTACAGACTCCTCTGCAGTGCAAGACGGTATAATTCTGGGTTTATACTCCAGCAAACGAGCAAGGCTGGAGATCTGGTAAATTGGCCGTTGTCTCCTATTTATCTTTCAGTGGTGTAGGTAAAGCACTCAGGTAGATCGGTTGGGTGTGTGGCGCTACCTGTTGTCATTTTGGGTGATAACAGGGCCAAGAGAGGCTGGCCGTTTCACCTTCAGAGCAGTGTAGGAAGGTTAGGGGGCTCAGCGATTCCACTTACTCCCAGACTGCTCACCGGTGTGACAACCTATCACAGAGGTCTTAGAACTTACAGATAAATTAAACAGAAAAAGTCAAGGAACCAGATGATATTCACCCAAGAGTTCTGAAGGAACTCAAATATCAAACTGCAGAACTACTAACTGGGAAATGTAACCTAACCCTTAAATCAGCCTCCATAGCAGATGACTGGCAAATAGCTAATGTGATGCTGATTTTTAAAAAAACTTCCAGAGGTGAACCCGACAATTACAGGCCAATAATCCTAACTTCAGTACCAGGCAAATTCATTGAAACTATAATAAAGAACAGAATTATCAGACACACAGATAAACACTCTTTGTTGGGGAAGAATCAACACAGCTTTTGAAAGGGAAATAATAGAATCATAGAACTGGAGGGGACCTTGAGAGATCATCTATTCCAGTCCCCTGCATTTAAGGCAGGACTAAAGGTTAAGAAGAACATTTTTTCTCCCTGCTCCTTGTAACAATCTTTTACATACTTGAAAACTGTTATCATGTCCCCTCTCAGTCTTCTATTCTCCAGACTAAACAAACCCAATTTTTTCAATCTTCCCTCATAGGTCATGTTTTCTAGACTTTTAATCATTTTTGTTGCTCTTCTCTGGACTTTCTCCAATTTGTCCACATCTTCCCTGAAATGTGGTGCCCAAAACAAGACACAATATTCCAGCTGAGGCCTAATCAGGGAGGAGTAGAGCAGACCAATTACTTCTCGTGTCTTGCTTACAACACTCCTGCTAATACATCCCAGAATGATGTTTGATTTTGACACAGCATTACATTGTTGACTCATATTTGGCTTATGATCCACTATGACCCCAAGATCCTTTTCCACAGTACTCCTTACTAGGCAATCATTTCCCATCTTGTATTTTGAAGTGATTGTTCCTTCCTAAGTGGAGTACTTTGCATTTGTCTTTATTGAATTTCATTCTATTTACTTCAGACCATTTCTCCAGTTGGTCCAGATCATTTTAAATTTTAATCCTATCCTCCAAAGCACATACAACCCCTCCAAGCTTGATATCACTACTATGAATGGTGTCACAACCTCCTGCTAACTGTCTTGGAACCTGCATGACACACATAAAATGCTCAGGTTCTCCTGGAAGAGAGAAGCTTTTCACATGGGACAGCTTGGAGTCCCAGGAGAGGAGACGCGGCATGGCTGGGAGGGTCTGGCTGGCCTGGGGCTATTATCTGGCCTTCGATGTATCGGGGATGGATTTATTGCATCTAGTCTGAATGCGATAAATCTATCTGCTAATCAATGCCCATACTCCACCGCGGCAGGAGCAGTAAACAGAGTTGATGGGGGAGCCGCGGCAGTCGACTCATCACAGAGAGGATGGCCAGGTAAGTCGAACTAAGATACTTCTACTTCAGCTATGCGAATAGCCTAGCTATTCGAACCCCTACATATACACCCCTGCTAGTGGAGCCCAGGCCTAAGAATAAGGGGAAAATTAGCATGGGGAAATAGTTTTTACTTTGTGTAATGATCCAGCCATTTCCAGTCTTTATTCAAGCCTAATTTAATGGTGTTCAGTTTGCAAATTAATTCCAATTCTGCAGTTTGTCTCTGGAGTCTGTTTTTGAAGATTTTTTGAGTGACCATTGAGTATAATTACAGACCTAAAAGTCACAATTTGTTAGTATGTTTTGCTTCAGATGTTCAAACATCTGAGCATGTCCGTGTTATCTGTAACAGTTTTTTGTCTTTTGTAACACTTTCATCTCGAATTCTTGATTTTGTCATACCCTTAGAGCAACAGTAAGGGTGTACTAAATGAGAAATTCCAGTGTCTGTTTCACGGTTGTGATCTTCTGGACTCTAGCTGTTGCGATTCCGTTGGGTTATGTTAACCTAGGTTCTGAGAAGGAAGTTGCTCCTGTGACCTGGATGATCAATACAGCTTTAAATGATTAGCATGTAGATTCTGTCTCTATTTCCCTTGCCTCCTTTTATCCTAACTTTGAGGATTTGGAGAGTCTGATCCATTGATTACACAGCCCATGCTCTGGTACTTTGTAAGATAACAGCATTTCTTGGTTTCCAAACTCCCAAGTGTTCTCTTTTTATTTTTTGTCAAAGTAGGCATTTGCCTTCAATCTGGATTTCCCCAATTTAGCAGCTACCTGCAAGTGGGCCTAATTTAAATGTTCTTGCAGATTCTGCAGGTAGGTATCCATTTTTATTCCCTCCAACTGAGTGCCACTGATGTGCCAGATCAAACATTGTGGTAGTCTCATGGTTCAGCCTGTCTTTATAGTCTGAATGGTTCATTCCATCATCCTAGATGACTGTGATCTGTATGGGATGTGTAGTGTCTGCGGGACTCCCATTAATTTAAGGTAGTCCTTTTAAAAAGTCTGGTAAAATGACATCCCTGGTCTGATTCCATTTTTGCAGGGATCCCCCATCAAGAGTAGACTTGCTCAACTAGGACCTTTGCTGTGGCTTTTGCTGTAGTTGCCTTTAGAGGAAATGCCTCTACCAGTTTTGAAAGAGGACTGACAACCACCAACAGGTATTGGTTGCTTGTTTGAGTCCTTTGCAAAGGACCTATGATGTCAATCTGAAAAAAACATCCATGGACCTTCCCACAGATGCAAGACACTGAACAGTTTTGTACACTCCCTGGTGTCATCCTGTTGGAGTGTCATGAACCATGTACATCACTTCCCTCCATAGGTGAGCTGGAACTACCCACATAGGAAAAGGACCTCCTGCATGCGTAAGAACTCGGTTAACTATCTGCAAATGTTGTTCATATCTTCTGAACGGGGGATCTAATGTTTGTGACCATTCTCCTTCTGTTCTAGAAAGTTCTTGGATTGCTCTAACTATGTCCGTATCCAATTTCTGTGTCTATTTTAAGTCAGGTATGTCAGTCTGTGCAACTTTAGTTGTTGCAATTGGGCACTCAGGACTAAGGATAGTAATGGAATATTCCTGGTCCCTTTGTTTCCAGAATTCCCCTGTTCAGGCTCCTTCTTGGGCCAATTTATCAGCCTTCCCGTTTTCTGTAGCAGAGGGTACTAACTTTCAACAGGCCTTTATTTTTTTTCACGTTGATCAGCCACCCTGGCACAGTGATTTTTACTGCTAGCCAATGGATGTATTCCAACAGCATTGCAGACCTAATAAGTGAACAATCAGAAGACGTGAACCCATTTTTTTCCAACATGATAGAAACTCTGTGAGAGAATTGTACACCCATGGTGAATGTGAAAACAGACAGATTCTTTGGTTTATGATGGTGATGGAGGACTGCATACAGTACTCCAACACACAAGTCACCACTGCTAATTCAGCATCTTGGGCTGAATTTGGAGTGCATGAATATACCTTCTCCCAAGGCTTTCCTTTTACCTTGGGAGGAATTGCATAGATTCCAAACCCAGTATATGATTTTTCCTTGATGATAAAAACTAGAACCATCTACAAAGAAATGGTACCTCTGCCACAGGTCTGATGTTCCCATGTCTCTCTTGTGAAGCCACAGCTGCTAACACATTAAGGCTTGGTTTACACTGGGGGGGGGGATCGATCTAAGATACACAACTTCAGCTATGAGAATAGCGTAGCTGAAGTTGATGTAATTTGGATTGAATTAAAATTACTTACTTTGCGTCCTCGTGGCATGCCACAGCTCTGCTGTTGACTTTGCTTCCACCTCTTGCCGAGCTGGAGTTCAGCAGTCGACAGGAGAGTGATTGGAGATCAATTTATTGCGTCTACACTACATGCGATAAATCGATCCCCAACAGATCTATAGCTACCCGCCGATCCAGCGGGTAGTGTAGACATACCCTAAGACTCACTGCTACCTCCAGACAACAAAGTATCTCAGGATTTAGACTGAGCAACACTGGAGCCTTGACAATGGCTTGTTTCAGATGGGATACTGCTTCCGTGTGTTGCTCAGTCCATTGCCATTGAACACTTTAACTGTTGGTACAAGGGACCTGAAATGGAAGCAAAATTGGGAACGAAATCTCTGTGGTACCCAGTCAAACCCAAGAAGGATCTTAAAGCCATTGGGTTCTAAGGTATAGGCAACATTTGGATTGTGTCGACCTTATGCTGCACTGGGATTCTACACCATTTTGTTAAAGTGATACCTAAGAAAGAGACACGTTTGACCATGAGCTGTGCCTTCAGGTGTGCTTCCTTTAGGACCTGCAGCATCTTGTCAAGCCCCCAAATGCTCCTACTTGGTACAGGTTGCGGGACAAAGTCATCAACATATTGGAACAAAACAGTTTGTTTAGAAAATGGCGACAGTGCCCACCTCATTTGCATGTGAAATAATGGAGGAGAATTTTTATAGCCCTAGAGTAAATGAGTCCAGGAATATTGGACCCCTGGAAACTATGTACAAAGTGGTGCTGGGAAATGCGGATGAATGGTAAAATCCCAAATCTGTTATAGATGTCATGAATATGTATATATATGTCATCAATAAGTACAAACATATCAGCCTATTGAGTAAATGTACTTTAACATTTTTGTGAGTGAGGAGAATAAATTTGGACATAGGAGGGCTCAAGCACCCATGCCCTATAAGAAGCACTGAGCCATCTTGCAAAGAGAGCTTGTTTTTTCAAGCTTCTGAGGTTCTGAGTTCCAGAGCTTGTTTTCTAAGATACATTCTTCTTCATTCTTAGTTTCTTAGTCTATTAGTCTGTTAGTTTTAATTTTAAGTTTTAATTCAGTTAGTTAAATTAAACTCTTAAGATAGCTTCAATAGCTTTTAGCTTTAGCTTCTCCTAAACTCTGCCCCTCCCACTCAAGAAGTGAGGAACCTGGGCCTGAACTCCTGGCATGCTGAGGTGAGCCTGGCCCTTTGTCTCTTACCACCAGATTAGCAAGGAACGGTGTGAGCATATTATGCAAAAGCTTTATAGTGCATAATGCTATATGTTCCTTTAGATAATAGTGCTACATTTGTAATTCTAATTATTTTGCCATTCAGTTACTATATAAATACTATTCTATTTAGCTCAATAAAAGTCTTCAAGGCTATATTTGTCTCACTGTCAAATAACACAGGGGGAGAAATAGCTCAGTGGTTGGAGCATTGTGAGTTCAGCCCTTGAGGGGGCCATTTAGGGATTTAGCACAAAAAAAAAATAGTTGGGGATTGGTCCTGCTTTGAGCAGGGGGTTGGACTAGGTGACCTCCTGAGATCCTTTCCACCCCTGATATTCATGATTTGTATGAACAGTGATTACAAGCCTGGATTCCAGGATTACAGTCTGCAGCAGTCCCCTGTGATTTGGTCTCCTGCAGTTTGCCATTGGCCATGACGGGCTTAAAGCTGGTGCACACTGAGCCAATCAGCTGAGTTTCCCTGATGGCCAAGTGGCCCCAAAGGAAATGTGCAAACATGCTTCATAAACACAGTCACCTTCCCTGTCTGAACAGACACTGCCAGTGGCCTGTGCTACCTCTCTGATGGCTCCTTGCCCTTTAGGGTGAAGACCTCCGGTGTCATCAGCTCCTCGTCTTGCAGGAATTGGGTACGTTAGAAGATTTCACTGTCTTTAAAATGTGAAGTGAAGGGTAAAAGCTACAAGCTGTTTCCATTTGCAGATGTTCTGTGCAGTGGCAGAGGACTCAGCTGGGCTGTTGGGGTGACTCAGTGATGGGGCTGGAGGGCAGACAGCACTAGGTAGCTTGGGAACCCCTCCCCTACATCCGCCCATATTCCACGGTGGGTTGTTCAAGCTACACAGAAATGTGACATAAAAAGCAAGCTGGGAGTGTTAAAACCCTGATGCCCCGAGTCAGGATTTCTCCAGGGGTCCTATTTCTAGAAGTGCCATGTGCTCTGGCTCCAATCCTGCCAGGGGCAGAGTGAGAGAAGACCCCATGAAATATCAGTGACTAGTTCCCAAATTGTGTCTAGTTTATTTGCTTCTGGAAATTCAATCAGAAAATGCATTTTCAAAGGTTTTCTTCTCTGGCTTGATTGTGAAGGCAGGAATTCAGACCTGCCTTGCTTCATGGTAATAGGTGAGATAGGGCACATTGCTGTTTCCTGACTGGCTGAGGGCTCTAAGAGTTATATGGCTACCGGTATCGCTGCTCCCACCCTGTTCTCCGAGCATCAGATGTCAGGCCTCATACCCTTTCCTCTCAATCCTCACACCCTCATCCTGGGCCCTGGGCTACCGGATACTTACCCAGCAGTCTAAGTGGGTTCGGCACCTGGGAGTCTGTGAGTAGTGGTGAGATGAGTGACCAGCCAGCCTTCTTAAATCAAAATACTGTTTAATCTGAACAGCTGGAAGAAAGTGTTACATGGGAGAATAAGAGGGTTTTCAAACAACAGTCAGTATACGTCTCCGACTGCAAACCCTCCCACTCTGACAAGGACCCAGACAGTCCGAGGGCCTTCACACTTCCCCAGCATTGTCTGTACCTGTCAGTCTGAAGAGCTTCTCAGCAACAGCAGCCCCAGCTCTGGACAGACTCCCAGCGCTGGTAAAACAAGCTGTGTAATGTGGCTGGAGCCCAGAAATAGGCTCTTCTCAGCTTGTAGCTCCGGTGTCGTCTCTCAATCTCCCTGAAGTGCTGACTCAGAGATGGCTTTTCTTGAGCTGTAGTTTCCTTTGCTGCTTTTTTTCTAGCAGCCTGCTATTAAACTAGGAAGAGCCATAGTAGAACCATAACATAATCATCCCAATAGTTAACTCAATGCAGCTCTTCAGCAAATATCGCAAGAACTGGGTTTAACATACACATTGATTATGGCAACTCAGTTCCATGTCTGTCCCGATCCCAGGTGCTATGGATTTTATGAATACAGGACAGACACTGTAGGAGAGAGAGATAGAGAGCAATAGCCTACTTTCATGTGGGAAATGAAGTTCCATTTCCATGAATACTCCTGCATTTGACTTTGAAATCCACTTCCTGCAAACCCTCATCGTGCCTGAATAACAGTTGCTGGGGTCACTATGTACTAAAGAGTCAGAGCTCAGGGAATGAGTATTTTCTATGCTGATCCTAATGTCTGTTATCACTCCGGATACAGGCTACAGACTGTGTGACACTCTGTACCTAGGGGGAACACCCAGCACCCCCATGTTAATCCTTGTAAAATGATTGTGTGGTATCCAGTGCAAAGTTTGTCATGTCGGGTGTCTTCGGAAGGCTCATGATGCACTTAGCTTGGTTGTTATAGTGATGCTATAGTAATTGTTACAGTGACGTTATAGTAAGGTTACAGGTTATAATTTCATGTATATAGTTACGAGGCTTAAAATGTGTCCTCATGGCTTAAAATAAACCTAGACAAAAACTCTCCAAGAGCAGAGGGGCAGTTCACACCTCATCAATGTGTGTATGGAACAAAGCCAGCCAGCCTCACAGGAACAATGGACACTGGCCTAGGCAGCAACAAAAGAATCTGTTGGACTCTCAAGGGAGTCACCTCCCTTCCTTTGGTCAGTTTGGGATGGCGATGAGGTAACGCTCACCTGACTCTGAAGCAGGGGGGCAAAGCCAAGAGGGCAGAAAGGACATGACAAAAGGGAGAGACTTTGCCAGGCTCTCGCTCTCTCTCTTTCTCTTCCAACTCTATTTACAGACACCATCACCAAGCAACTGAAGTGCTGATCAAAGGGGAGAGCCTGGCTGGAGGGCAGCCAGCCAGCCTGTGGTAAGAAGCATCTAAGTTTGTAGGGACATTGAAAGTGTTAAGATCAGCTTAGAATGTGTTTTGCTTTTATTTCATCTGACCAAATCTGACTTGTTATGCTCTGACTTACAATCACTTAAAATTTATCTTTGTACTTAATAAATCTGTTTGTTTATTCTACCTGAAGCAGTGTGTTTGGTTTGAAGTGTGTCAGAAACTCCCTTGGGGATAACAAGCCTGGTACATATCAATTTCTTTGTTAAATTGATTAACTTATATAAGCTTGCAGTGTCCAGCAGGCATAACTGGACGCTGCAAGACCGAGGTTCCTAGGGTTGTGTCTAGGAGAGGAGATATTGGCTAGTGTCATTCGTTGCATGTAGCTGGGAGCAACTTTCATGTCAGTGGCTGTGTGTGAACAGCCCGGGAATGGGAGGTTCTCACAGCAGTGCAGGGTAAGGCTGGCTCCCAGGCAAGGATTGGAGTGACCTAGCAAATCACCAGTCCAGATAACACCAGAGGGGAATGTTACAAACTGACAAAACCGAACCTGAGGAGACACAGTCAGATATTAACCCAGGGACAGAGGAGCTACTTGATTTTTGTTTGTTGACAAACGACTGAATGAGGAGTGAGACGCTGCAATCTTTTCAGGTTGTGAAGAAATCCAGATGACAGGAGCTGCATTTTAAGTCCCATTGTAACCTGAGAAATCATCTCTGAAAGAAGATCAGAGGGAAAGAATGGGTTCATATGTGTGTGCTAAAGTATAGATGTGTAAATGTTATGCCAAAACTTTTAACTGCAATACAAATATTACAGATCAAACTTGCATTGCATGCCTGTATACTGAAAGCCAGCAGCAGAGTTTTTGGAATTGCTACAGGAAGGAGCAGTGGTAACTTTACTGCTTAATGGCTTTCGCTTTAGAAAGTATTTCAGAAGTGCTCCACATACTTTTTGCAATGGGTTTGTGCTGTTAACTCTTTGTTCAGTGAACAGTTGTATGATATTGTCTCCTGGTAACTGATCAGAAGCTGTTTGTAACATTTACAATTCAGTGTCATGAACACAGTCCCTCTGCTATACCTATACGAGGCTTTGCAAAAAGTCCTGGGAGAACAGATCCACTGGTTTGTGTTTTAGCAAAGAGTCGAGCTGAAGTGCAGGAAAGGGGACTGTAAGAGTGGTTGTATAGAATGGACACCCACCACCTGTTACATGAGAACAGCTGAAGTAACTTGCACACTCAACTGGATATTAGGGTTTTCACTGTTCACTCATTTGTGATGTCATCCTCTCCCCCATCCAGCTGAAGTAACTGTCTGTGATAGGCTGTGACTTCCCAGATATTTACAGACCCTTGCATGGAGAGAGGATGCAGGTCCTACGAGGATGAAGAGAATGCTGTGTGATGATCAAACTCTCTGGATTCAGTCAACCCTGGCCAGGTAAAGCACTTCAGCTTCACTTGGAGGGATTCTTAGTGACAGAGTGTATCACCAGGAACAGTTGTAAGGGAAAGTTAATAGAGCCTGCCTCTGATCGAAATTGAACATGGAAATCTGGAGTGATGCAGTAGAAGTCAATGTTATTGAATTCTAAACCTGGTCTTAAGAATTTATCCCATGTGCTGCAACGAGGCAGTGACATAAGTTGGACTCTCAGCAGTGGAGAAAATAAATAATTATATATAATGAGGCAATGAAACAAGTTTATAAATTGCTTTGATGCAGGACAGATAATACAATGACCTTTTTCTCCATGCATTTGCCGTGTGTTTACACTGGGAAATATTCCGAAGTGGAGGCCTGGAAAGGGTTTTGGTTTTTTTTAGTGGGAACGTCATAATTGTAAAATCAAACTGTGCTCTAGTAGGCTGCAGAACTCCCAGCCTTAATATATCAATGACGCCAAGAGCTTAGCAGGATTCAAAGAGGGACTGGATGTGTTTATATGAAAGACCAGAAAATCCAAATACAGTAGTGAGGATTTTTTTAAAAAAACTTATGAAAAGGCCCTAACCTTCCTGATTTACGCCCCAAAAATGTCTAGCTAGTGGCTGTCATGGAGATATTTTCCCTGGGAGCAAGTTATCTCACATCTGTCTATTTCAGGGCTTCTTCCAACCTTCTTCTGCAGCATCTGGACCAGGCCACTGAATTTTGGGCTAGATGGACTGCAGGTCTGATCCAATCTGGCAGTGCCTGTCTTCCTCACAGTGGTGTAAATCCAAGACTATGTTTTTGCTGATCTTCCTTGAGCTCTTGGGAATCTCTAGACTTGCACTCAGAGCAGAATGATGTCTCTTTAAATATCATCTAGTCTCCTGTTCATTTTCCTTTCTGGAAGAAAAGTTCAAAACTCCTCGGACCAGCCCAGTACATTATGTCAGCTGTCAATGACACCAAATTCATACCTGCTGTGTTCCTTCTCACTGGGGTATCTGGGCAGGAAGACATCCATCTCTGGATCTCTGTCCCCTTCTGTTTAATGTATATTATTTCGATAGTAGGAAATTCAGTCATTCTGTTCATTATAAAAACAGATCCAAGCCTCGATGAGCCCATGTACATTTTCCTTTCCATGTTGGCCATCTCAGACCTTAGCTTATCGATATCCACCATACCAACAATGCTCGGCATATTCTTGTTTAATTTTAGGGAGATCAGCTTCAATGCATGTTTTGCCCAGCTGTTCTTCATCCACTCTCTTCAATGCATTGAATCCTCTGTGCTCTTGTTGATGGCCTTTGACCACTTCATCGCAATCTATAACCCCCTGAGATATGCTTCTATCTTTACCCTGCCAAGAATAGCCAAGATGGGACTGGTGTGTGTGTTAAGAGGGGTGGCCGTAATGCTCCCACTCACCATTCTCCTGAAACAGTTCCGATACTGTCAAGCCAATGTCCTCTCCCATTCCTATTGCCTGCACCAGGAGGTCATGAAGATGGCTTGTGCAGACATCACAGTCAACAATATCTTTGGCTTGTTTACCAAACTCGTAACAATGGGGTTGGACTTGCTGCTCATCTTCCTCTCTTATGTGATGATCCTGAAAACAGTGCTGAGCATCGCATCCTATGATCAATGCCTCAGGGCTTTGAACACTTGCGTCTCCCACCTCTGTGCCATCTTGCTCTTCTACACACCAGATATCAGCTTGGTCGTGATGTACAGATTCTGGAACAGCTCTTCTCACTTGCTTCAGATTGCTCTGAGCTACATCTCCCTGCTGGTCCCACCCCTGATGAACCCAGTTGTGTACAGCGTGAAAAGCAAACACCTTCGTGCGAGGATAATCAGGGTGTTCGTCAAGTGAAGAATCAGTTCATCACCCATCTCCAGCTACTGCCACCCTTTCCATCCTGGACCCTTCCAACTGAGACAACATGACATACTGATTACCACTCTATAGAGACAGATTCAGATGGGGTCTAAAGCAGTAGTCTTCAAACTCTTTTTCTGGGGACCCAGTTGAAGAAAATTGATGGTGCCTGTGACCCAGTGGAACTAGGACTGAGGGGTTTGGGGAGAGCAAGGTGCTCACGGATGGGGCAAAGGGTTGGTGTGCAGGGGTGAGGACTGCAGGGTGAGGTTGGGTATGAGGGGGTTCAGAGTGTGGGAGGGGGGTCTGGCCTGGGGCAGTGGGTTGCGGTTCGGGAGAGGGTCATGGCTCTGGGCTAAGGGTGTATCTCTGGGTTGGGGCCAGGGATGAGGGGTTTGGGGTACAGGAAGGGGTTCCAGGTTTGGGGGAGCCTCAGGGCTGGGGCAGAGGGTTGGGGCATGGTTTGGGGCATGGACTTACCTCTGGCAAATCCCGGTCAGCAGTGCAGCTGGGATGCAGAGGCAGGCTTCACTGTGCCCCGGAAGTGGCCAGCAGGAGGCACAGGTCCTAGATGGAAGTGCGCAAGCGGCTTCAGACGACTCTAACCCACCGGCACCGTCCCATCTCCCCCAGTTCCCATTGGCTGGTTCCTGGCCAATGGGAGTGCAGAGCCAGTGCTCAGGGCGGGGGCAGTGCATAGAGCCCCATGGCCCCCCACTGAGAAGCAAGACCCACTCCTGGCCACTTCTGGGGTGCAGCGCGGTGTTGGGAAAGGTAAGGACTAGCCTGCCTTAGCTGGGCACCACCACTGACGGGAGTTTTAATGTTCCAGTCGGAAGTGGTGACCAGAGCAAGGTGATCCAGTGACTTCCATGCCACGACCCAGTACCGGGTCGCAACCCATGGTTTGAAAAACACTGGTCTAAGGCATGGAGCAATGGGTAAGGGGCTCACCACCTGCTGGTGAGGGAGGACAGGACACTGGAGGAAGAAAACCAAGGCAGGCAGCAGCATTTACAAAGTGAGTTTGTTCGTGGAGAGTGAGGGGATGGGTGAGATGTTGTCCCATAATTAGCTCTATCTCTGGCTGCTCCAGTCTCAGAATTCCTCTCAATACAGCCAATAAAGAGAAGGGATGTGGATGTTGTTTCCCATTACACCTGGCCTGTCACTGACGCATCTCTGGTCAAACACCCACAGGCCATAAAAAAATCTGCAGTCACAGACCTGGACCTTCGTGAGTGCTCTGGGTGCTGCATTAGGTGTGGACAGGGGCTATTCCAGGGGCACGGACACCCACTCTTCCCCTGCACCCTCATCCAGGTGCTTGTGACTGAATTGTGTCAGAGACATGATTATCACAGGAGCCCAGGAAAAACCATTCAGGAAACCTCTCTATCCCCGCTGATTGCTCTGCATACTATACACCTGTTCATCCCACTTCCCACCGAGGCAGGACATAACTGTGTGTGAATGAGGGTCTGACGCAGAAGAGTCCTGGCAAAGGACTCAGGCCCAGATTCCCTATCCCTACCCCTCACCTCCATTTGTGCTTCCCCAGCTGATTGGAAAGGGTGTAAACAGTCCGCACTTCCCAGTGGGGGCACGGCTAGCTCCTATCCCAGGCCAGCCCAGTCAATGTAGGGGGATCTCCTTTTCAATAGGTAAAAGTGGGACGCATAGGAGCCCCGTTCCTCTATGACCCTGCCCATCCCTTGTCTTCCCCCTAAAAGCCCCACCCTCTGCTCCACCTGTTCCCTCTCTTCCCCGCCCTCTGCCCCATCTCTTCCCCCAAGATTGCACCCCCTGCTTCTCCTCATTATCCAAGGCTCCACCCCCTCTCCAGGCCTGAAGCCAGAGACAGGCCATGGGAAGAGCTGCCCAGGGAGCCAGAGCCACTATGTGGATTCCCAGACCTTCCTCATGCCCTGGAAAGGGGACTGGGGGGAGCGAGAGAAGTCCCAGCCTGTGTTCCCACCCCCCAGGATGTTCAGCTCAGGGAAGATGGAAAATCTGGGGCTCCGCACAGCAGCCTCGGCTCCCTGGGCAGCTCTCACCACTGCCTGGCTCTAGCCTGGCCACGTATCAGACCCTCATGGGAAGTGGAGGAGCAGGGGGCAGGGCCTATGGGAAGGGACAGGGGAGTTCATGGGGCCTCAGGGGAAAAGGAGGAGCAGGTGGTGCAGCAAAGCTGAAACAATGCTAACCACAGCAAGCTGGGAGATGAGGTCTCCTGAGTAAATGAGGAGAATGGCGCTGGAGGGAGGAAGAGCCTGTGTTTTGAATACTGAATTAATGTGACCCCCACAAAGGGGCTCTTGTTTTAAGTATCCCAGGCTGAGAGTAAGTCACTGCAAGGACCTTAGAGGGAAGGGCAGGGAGCCTGCAGGGCTACCTCAGACCCCAGGGGGGTACTCTGGGGTAGCCCCCATCTGCAGGGACTTGGGCAGAGTGGGCTGTGCTCTTGGAAGCTGTCATCATAAGCTGCAGGTCAGCCCAGCCCCCAGGCTGCTCTAGGCTCCACTGAAGCATGGGGAGAACAGGCCAGTGAATCAAACCCCTGTAACTGGCTCCTTGCCATCCGCACTCTCTGCAGCATGGGGGGAGCTCTGCTGGCACAGCAGAGAATCCAGCTGGACCTGTCACCACTCAGATGGCTGGAAGGCTGGTCCTGCGATCTGGGCACTGCTCTGAGACTCAGGATTTAATTCCCATGCTGTGTGTGACCATGGGGAAGCCATTTCCTGTCTCTGAGCTTCTGCACAAGTGGATAATAGCCCTGCCCTGCCTCACAGGGGTGGCAGGAGAATAAATAAAATTCCAGGTGCTCAGATACTCGGTGACCCTAAGATTAGGTCTATGTCAGGGTTCCAAAGAAAAACACACCTGCCATGTGTCTTACCACAGCCTCCTGTGACAGCTGCTTCTCGGCAGCCCTGTGACTCCAGCACAGTGGTGTCTGTGGCAGATGTGGGGGTGCTCGGAGGTCACAGTGAGGGATGGGTAGTGGATTTCTGAGGGGAGTCTTGGAGCATCATGGGGATGATAGAAGTTTCAGCACAATCACCAGACTGGTGTTTGCAAGACATTGAGGCTGAATGGGCCTAACTGCCAAACAATGGATCAATGGCCATGTGGGCCTCATCTTAGATGGTCTGGCTGGGAGAAAGCAGTCTGAGGGCAAAAGTCAGCTTCACACCTTGGCCTGTAACATGGACACGGCTGAGCACTACAGTGACTGGGTCCAGACTCACAAAGGTTTGAGAACAGGCTGCTTCCACGAGAAAGGGGCAAAGAGATGGGAAGATGCTTTCAGAGACACAAGGAAACTAGGCTGGGTCCCAAGAGTTTCTTGGCTTCCCAAAA
This sequence comes from Gopherus evgoodei, assembly GCF_007399415.2. Classification (NCBI taxonomy): domain Eukaryota; kingdom Metazoa; phylum Chordata; order Testudines; family Testudinidae; genus Gopherus; species Gopherus evgoodei. Next base: position 2,357,126 of record NW_022060038.1, read on the forward strand.
GAATGTCAGTTGGGCCAGTTCTGTTCCTGTTTCCAAAACAAAGCCTGTCTAACTTAGCTTATAGTGAGACATGGAATAGACGAATGTAGGTGTTTGACAGCTGCCTGGTATTTCAAAACCATTTTCTCTAATGCTTTGTGCTATTTGCTAATAGACATCTTTGTCTTAAGTAGGCTGGGGGTGACTGTATACTAATGGTCACAAGCGCCCAAAAGGAAGAGACTGAGGTGTCCAGTCGGACCTTCATGGTGATAAGCATATAAGAACGGCCATACGGGGTCAGACCAAAGGTCCATCCAGCCCAGGATCCTGTCTTTCAACAGTAGCTAGTGCCGGGTGCCCCAGAAGGAAGGAACAGAAAAGGGAATCATCAAGTGATCCATCCCCTGTCACTCATTCTCAGCTTCTGACAAACACAGGCTAGGGAAACCATTCCTTCCCATCCTGCCTAATAGCCATTGATCGACCTATCCTCCATGAATTTATCAAGTTATTTTTGAACCCTGTTATGGTCTTGGCCTTCACAACATCCTCTGGCAAGGAGTTCCACAGGTTGACTGCCCGTTGTGTGAAGAAATACTTCCTTTTAGTTGTTTTAAACCTGCTGCCTATTAAGGTAGGGACCACAATCACAGTTTTGCTCTTATTCCAATGGCTTGTTGGCTCATTCATTCAAGAAATAAAAAAATCAAGTGAAAAAGAAAAAAGCCGAAAATGATTCAGTTGAAGCTCCACTTCTGCATATATCAATAGATGTATTTATATGGCAGAGGGAGGGTAAACCTGTACAGACACAAAGAAGGGAGGCATGATCAAAAACTTAGAGAACCACTCTCTAGTCTGACCTCCTGTATAGCACAGGCTGCAGATTTTCACCCAGTTACCCCCATATTGAGCCCAATGACTTGTGTTTGACCCACGCAAAACTTGTCTTCTGCTAAAGTGTGTCTTCCTTGTTGGCATCTAGTCTTGGTTTGGAGGTAGCAGGTGAATCCACCACCTCCTTTGGGAGTTTGTTCCACTGGTTAAGAACGCTCGCTCATGTGCCTCATCTCCAAATGTAATTTGTCTGGCTTCTGTTTCCAGCCACTGGTTCTTGTTACATCTTTCTCTGTTAGATTTAAGAGCCCATTAGTAGCTGGCATTTCGTTCCTGTGAAAGTGCTTGTCCACTGTCATCAAGTTGGGTCCTAACCCTAACCCTAACCCTAACTCTAACCCTACAGAAGGACCTGGGTGTATTAGTCAGTTCCAGGTTGAATGTGAACAGTGGTCATCAACTGGTCGAACGAGATCTCCGGTGGCAGTGCAGTGTGGCTACCACTAAAACTACCTGGGACCCACACTGCTCCTGGAAGCTGCCACTGCAGCCCCATAGCCCCAGGGGCGGGGGAAGCAGGGGTCTCTGCGCATGCTGCTCCTGCCTGCAAGCACCACCCCCGCAGCTGCCATTAGCCAGGAGAACTAAGGGGCGGAGTGCTTGCAGAGAGGGGCAGCGCGCAGACCCATTTGCCCCCTGCCCTCCCCACCCATGGGTCTCAGGGACATGTTGGCCCATTCTGGGAGCGGTGTGAGGGCAGGATAGGCAGGGAGCCTGCTTTAGCCTCCTTCTGCCTGCTGCCAACCAGGAGCCACTGGAGATAAGCGATGACCAGTGGGAGGCTGCACCTCAAACCCCATTCCTGAGCCCTCTCCCAGAACCAGCACTCATACCCCCTCCTACACCCCAACACTCTGCTCCAGCCCAGAGTACTCTCCTGCACCCAAAATCCCTCCTAGAGTTTGTATCCCTCAACCCATCCTGCAACCCAATCCCCTTCCCCAGGCTCAGCCAAAGCCCCCTCTTACACTGTGAACCCCTTGGATTGTTCCAGGAGGGGAGGTCCCTTCCCTTCTCTGTAAGGAATGAAAAGGAGGACCCAAGAACCAGCCCCCCCCCCCAAATTATACACAGATCTCAGTGATCCACTGCTAGCTAGGCCCACCCACCCAGGCACAGAGGGACTAAATGAGTTCCCCAAGGCAACAGAAGTATGTACAAGAGCCAGGAACTGAACCCAGTTCTTCTGAGTCCCAGGATTGGGCCCCCCATCTGGCAAGGAGGGCTAGCATCCCTTGTTCCTAGATGTAACCTTTACACCGAACTGTATTAAAATACATATTGTTGAGGCGCGGAGGGACTAAGTGAGTTGCCCAAGGTCACAGAAGAAGTCTGTGGAAGAGCCTGGAACTGAAGCCAGTTATTCTGAGTCCCAGGCCAGCACTTTAAACACTGAACCATCCTTCCTCTCTGGGGCTAGTGACAGGTGGGAGTAGCTGGTGGCTCAGCATGCTGAGATTACCAGAAAATCAGGGAATTACACTCCTGTGACATCACTACACGGGAACCCAAGAACAATTCCTTTCCCAAATGATAACACTGAGTCATGACTTCTCCTGAATCTATTCATGGACAAATCATCAGCTAGGGCACAGAGCAGGGTCATAGTGGACAAGAAACTCCACATCAGCTCCTGGTGTGATGCAAAATGGGCTAATGTGACCCATTAGGACATAGGCTCGGCAAGGACCTCCTGGATCAATGAGTCCACACCCCAGCTATGGCAGGCGACCCCAGTATATCGTCCATTGCATGGACCTGTCAAGCTCCATCTTAAAACCAGTTGGGTTGTTTGCCCCTTACTGCTCCTGTTAGGAGGCTGTTCCAGAATCTCCCTCCTCGGATGTTCAGAAACCTTCTGTCCCAGAGCACAGGTCTAATGCTCTGGAACTGCTTTGTCTCAAGCCACCCCTGAGGGCACACTATCCAGGGCAAAAAGCCTCCTTGGCTATGGCCTTCAATGATCTTGGCACATTCAGTATCCCTGTTCACACCTTGCACGTCCCCTGGGCGGGTCCAGCTAGACAGGACCCTTTGGGAAGTCAGAGGGCTCTGCACCACAACTCCATCGTTAGCTATGACTCTCAGCCAGCAGGTAAAACAGGAGGTTTATTAGTTGACAGGAACACGGTGCAGAACAGAGCTTGTTAGCACAGAAATCAGTGACTTTCAGCCAAGTCCATCTTGGCAGGATCCTGGGCTGGGGCCCTCGCCTCTCTCCTTCCTCAGTCCCTCATCGCAGACTCCAAGCTCCCAGTAAGCTGACTTCCCACACACCCGTTGCTCTCCCTATTCTTTGTGTGCTTCCCGGGCCAGGTGTCCTCGTCATCTCCCCGACTTGGGTCTCAGGTTATGAAGGGCATTGACCATATGCAGAGGGAGCAGTGTCTCCTGGCCCCTAGAGTCTCAGCAAAAGGCACATATCCTTATTTTTAATCGCCAAGGCAGTGGTGCAATAAACAGGGAAACTGAAGCACACATACTATTCATGCAAAACAGTAAGATTCATATATCAGAGGGGTCGCCGTGTTAGTCTGGATCTGTAAAAGCAGCATAGAGTCCTGTGGCACTGTGATACAGCATGGCCAGAGGGCAGCACGAGAGGGTTAGAAGTGAGCCTTATTCCCTGTAAGGGGAAGAAAGTTTGCTATAGATTAACTAGAGCACCTGACGCCAATTAGAGCACCTGCAGTCAGTCACATGATAAAAACCCATGCCTCAATCAGACAGTGTGGGAGTAGGAGCAGAAAGGATTGGTGTTGGAGCAGAGAACAGTTTGGAGGAGTTGGAGCAGAAAGAATTGGTGTTGAAGCAGAGGACAGTTTGGAGAAGTGCTGTGGTGGGCTAAGAAGTCTTAGGCCCTAGGTAAGGGGCATCTGGCTTGTGCAGGGGGAGGGCAAGAAGCCCCCACAAGCTGAAGGGGAAGGAACCGTCAGTTCAAGTGGTTCGCCACTATCCTCAGGGCCCCTGGGCTGGGACCTGGAGTAGAGGGTGGGCCCAGGTCCCTCCCTCTCCACTTCCCTCCTCTAGGACACTAGTGGGGCAATTAATATTCCAATTTAGGGGCAAGAAATGGTGTCCTGAACTCCCCCAAAGAAGAGAAAGCGCGAGACCCATCATAATAGTGTCGGCAATTTGCCACAGGCAACTTATAGACTAACAGACGTATTGGAGCATGAGCTTTCATGAGTGAATACCCACTTCGTCAGATGCATTCACCCACGAAATCTCATGCTCCAATATGTCTGTTAGTCTATAAGGTGCCACAGGACTCTTTGTCTCTTTTTACAGATCCAGATTAACACAGCGACCCCTCTGATACTTGGGTACTAATAGGATCTTTAAACTATCTGGGCAAGTGTGATGAACTGGGAATGTTCTTAATGTTTTCTCTGAATACTGTGGCGGGGTCCTCAGTTCCTGGCCGACCCTCTGTCACCTAGTAATTAAGGCCAGGCCCTTCCACCCCTGCAAGTTGATAGCTAAAGGTGCTGGAGACAAAAAGATCAGGTCACCTCCTGGCCTGGGAAAAGAACTGAGCAGAGGAGGAGGGGCTGGAGGGGTTTTCAGTCTGGAGATGGCTGGGGATGAGGAGTGAAGTGCAGACATGGGGATCTGGCTCACTGCCCCCCAGAACGGACCCGGCCAAGGGGTCCCATTCGCTGTACCTACAAGCTCTGTTTTAGAACTTGTTCCTGTCATCGAATAAACCTCTGTTTTACTGGCTGGCTGAGAGTCACGTCTGACTGCAAAGTGGGGGTGCAGGATCCTGTGGCTTCCCCAGGACCCTGCTGGGGAAGGCTCACTGTGGGAAACGCATGGAGGGGCAGAGGATGCTGAATGCTGCAAGATCAGACCCAGCAGGTAAAGCCATGTGAGCTTCTTGCCCTGAAAACAGTCTGCTCCAAGGGAGAGGAGGCTCTGCAAAGTCCTGACTGGCTTTGTGGGGAGCAGTTCCAGAGCATCGCCTGGGGACTCTGTGATAGCAAGCTATAAAGAGAACCAATGGCTGGAAACTGAAGCCAGACAAATTAAATTTAAAAATGCAGCTCACATTTTTAACAGTGAGGGTGCATAACCAGTGGAACAAACTCACAAGGAAGGTGGTGGATTCTCCTAATACCTCCAAACCAGGACTGGATGCCTTCCTGGAAGATCCCCTTTAGAAGAACACAAGTTTTGTGTTAGTCATACTCAAGTCATTGGGCTCAACATAGGGGTAAGTGGGTGAAATTCTGCAGCCTGTGTACCGGATATCAGACTAAATCAGTGGATCTCAAACTTATTTGATTACGCCCCCCTTTGTGTCTGTAAGAGTTTATGCCCCCCTCAGCTCCCACACAAACACATATACTGGGGGTTGGGGACATGGGCTGGGGGCTGCTCTCAGGCCCCCTCCTGCCCACGGCAGGTAAAACATCCGTGCTCCCCAGACAGTTCTTACCATTGCCTGGCTCAAGCGTCCGGCCTGTCCAGGGTCAGGGCCTTGGGAGAGAAGAGGGACCAGGGAGTGAGGCCTCAGGGGGAAAGAAGGGCATGGAGGGTGCCACAGAGTGGGGCAGGGCTCCTGCATGTGTCTTGCTTTTGCCTTTTGAAAAGGTGGTCAGCCTACGTTGAATGGTGTGAGCTGGGATAGGAATTAGCAGTGCCTCTCTGGGGACCTGAGGTCATTCCCCCCCTTTTGCATTGCTGGGACAGCACAAACTAGGGGGAGAATCTGGGCGAGAGTCTCTTGCCAGGACTCCTGTGTGTCAGATCCTCTCTCACACACTCAGCTCTGCTCTGCTTTGGTGGGGGGTGGGCTCAGCAGGTGAGTTGAGTTCAGAGCCATCAATGGGGGAGGGGCTGACGGATTGGCTTCTCCTGAGGCTCCTGCATTATCTGGTCTCTGACACGACTCAGTCACAAGCACCTGGCTGAGGGCATAGCAGAAAGGTGGGTGTCCATGCACCTTGAATAGCCCCTGTCCACATTTGGTGCAGCTCCCATGGATCATGCAACACCCTGAGCGCCCAGGAAAGGCCAGGACTGCCACTGCAGAACAGGTCTGCAGTTTTTTTTTTTTCATGATCTGTGGACGTTTAACCAGAGATGGGACAGTGACAGGTACTGTGGGAAAAAACATCCACATCCCTTCTCTTAGTGACTGTATTCACAGGAATTCTGAGGTTGGAGGAGCCACCGATATGGCTGTTTGTGCACCAACATCCCACTGGTCCCTTGGATCTCTGCAAACACAGTCACTTTGTAAATGCTGCTGCCTGCCTTGGTCTCCTTCCCCCAGTGCACTGTCCTCCCTCACCAGCCCCTCTCCCATTCCTCCAGGCCTTAGACCCTGTCTGAACTTCTCTGTAGAGAGTGGAGATAGTAGGTGGAGCTGGGTGATGAATTGACCCTTCACTTGATGAACACCTTGATTATCCTCGTGCGAAGGTGTTTGCTTTGCATGCTGTACACGATTGGGTTCATCAGGGGCAGGACCAGCATGTAGATATAGCCCAGGAGAATCTGAAGCAAGGGAGAAAAACTCTTCCCAAATCTGTGTACCAGAGAAAGGCCAATCACTGGCATGTAGAAGACCAGGATGGCGCAGACATGGGAGATGCAGGTGCTCAGGGCTCTGAGGCACTCCGCGTGGGATGTGATGCTAAGCACTGTTTTGAGGATCATGACATAAGATAGCAGGATGAGCAGTGAGTCCAACCCCACCATGAAAACTATTATGAACAAGCCATAGATACTGTTGACTGTGATGTCTGAACAAGCCATCGTCATGACCAACTGGTGCAGGCAGTAGGAATGGGAGAGGACATTGGCTTGACATTATTGGAACCATTTCAGGAGAAAGGGAGTGGGAATGCTAAGGCCACCCCTCTTAGCAGAAGTACCAGTCCCATTTTAGCTATTCTAGGTGGAGTTAAGATGGAAGCATATCTCAGTGGGTTACAGATTGCAATGAAGCAGTCAAAGGCCATCAACAGGAGCACAGAGGATTCAATGAATGAAAGAGAATGGATGAAGAACAGCTGAACAAAACATGAATCTAGGCTGATTTCCCTAGAGTTAAACAAGTATTTACCCAGTATCGTCGGCATGGTGGCTATCGATAAGCCAAGGTATGTGATAGCCAACTTGGAAAGGAAAATGTACATGGGCTCATGGAGGTTTGGATCTGTTTTTATAATGAAAAGAATGACTGAATTTCCTACTATCGAAATAACATACATTAAGCAGAAGACAATAGAGATCCAGAGATGAACGTCTTCCTGCCCAGATATCCCAGTGAGAAGGAACACAGCAGGTGTGAATTTGGTGTCATTGACAGCTGACATGATGTACTGGGTAGATCTGAGGAGTTTTGAACTTTTCTTCCTGAAAGGAGAAAGAACAGGAGACTAGATGATAATTAATGAGACATCATTCTGCTCTCAGTGCAAGTCTAGAGATTCCCAGGAGCTCAAGGAAAATCAGCGAAACAGAATCTTGGATTTACATCACAGATAGGAAGATAGGCATTGCTAGAAGGACCTATAGTCCATCCAGCCCAGTATCGAGTGGCCAGTACCAGATATTTCAGAGGAATGTGGAAATAGCCATGCAATAGGCAGCTCTGCAATAAATTGCTCCCAGGGAAAGTTTCCTCCTTACACTCACTGGTTAGACATGTTTTGTGGTGTACATGAGGAAGGTCTATAGCAGTTCCAAAACTTTTTAAAAGAATCCTCACTAATGTAATTGGATTTTCTGGTTACCCATATAAACATCTAGTCCCTCTTTGAATCCTGCGAAACTCCTGGGCCCTGATATCTTGTGCCTGGGAATTCCACAGCCTGCTCGAGCACTGTGTGAGTTTACAATTACGAGCTTCCAATCGACACCCTTTCTGGCCCTCCATGTCTGAATGTGACCCATTGTATCATGACATGAGAAGTGCATGGTGAAAGCAGTCATTATATTTATGTGTCCTGCATTGAAGCTATTTATCAAGGTGTTTCATTCCCTCATTATGTGTGTGTGTGTGTGTATATCTATATCTATATCTATATCATCTATATCTATATCTATCATTATGTGTGTGTGTGTGTGTGTGTGTGTGTGTGTGTGTGTGTGTGTGTGTGTGTGTGTGTGTGTGTATAATATTCTCCACTCCTGCATCCAAATTGTGCCACTTTCTCTTTCCAGCACATGGGATAAATTCTCAGGGCCAGGTTCTGAATTCAGTAACTGTGACTTCAATGGTGTCACTCCAGATTTACTGTGTAAATTTGATCAGAATCAGGCTCTATTAACCTTCCCTTACCCAATGCTCATGGTGATACATTCTGACACCCAAGAATACCTCCAAGAGAAGCTGAAGTGCTTTGCCTGGCCTGCAATGACTGAATCCAGAGCATTCAATCATCCCACAGGCTTCTCTTCCTCCTCACAGGACCTGCATCTTCCCCATTCCAAGGTCTTGTACATATGTGGCAAGTTACAAGCTAACGCAGACAGTTACTTCAGTTGGGCAGGGGAGTGGTTAGTGTCACAAGTGGGTGAATAATGGAAACACTAGGTTTTCATTAATATCCAGCTGAATGTGCAAGTGACTTCAGCCATGCTCATGTAAGATGTCATGTGAGTAAATTACATACAACCACTATAACACTTCCCTTTCCTGCACCTCAGCTCTACTCTTTGCTGAAAAAGAGTCCAGTGGTTCTGTTCTCTCAGGACTTTTTGGAAAGTCTTGCACAGCTATTGCAGAGGGCTTAAACCCCTCCTTCCTACACCATTGTCTCATCCTCGCATTGAGACCCTGCAGTTCTGCCTGTCCACCTGGTTCTGCGGGATGAACGGGAATCATTTCAGAGAATGAAATCCAGGACCTTCAGGGTAGCAATCTCTAATCTAGCATTCAATCCCTCTGCAATACCTGTGCAAGAGTTTCCAAAATGTCATGAGACTACAGAACCACTGGTCTGTGTTTCAGCAAAGAGTAGAACTGAGGTGCAGGAAAGGGGAGGGTAATAGTGGTTGCATGTAACTTATGCACGTCACCTTTTACATGGGCATGGTTGAAGTAAGTAGGACACTCAGATAGATATTAGTGCAATCCTAGTGTTTGCACTATTCGCCCATTTGTGAAGCCTCTCCCATCCAGCTGAAGTAATAGTCTGTTAGTTTGTAACTTGCCAGATATTTACAGACCCTTGCATGGGTAGAGGATGCAGGTCCTGTGAGAATGAAGAGAAGCCTGTAGGATGATTGAACTCTCTAGATTCAGTCAACGTTGGTCTGGCAAAGCATTTCACCTTCTCTTGGAGGGATTCTTGAGGAATAGAGGGCATCACCAGGAGCATTTTGTAAGGAAATGTTAATAGAGCCTGGTTCTGTTCGAATTTACACATGTAAATCTGGAGTGACACAGTTGAACTCACTGTTATTAAAGTCAGAACCTGACCCTGAGAATTTATCCAGTGTACTGCAGAAAGGCAGTGGCATCTAGTATCCTCTTGTTTTTCCTTTCAGGAGGAAAGGTTCAAATCTACTCGGACTTCTCAGTACATTATGTCAGCTGTCAATGACACTAAATTCAGCTCTGCAGTGTTCCTTCTCACTGGGATACATGGGCAGGAAGACATGCATCTCTGGTTCAATATCCCCTTAGGCTTAATGTATGTTTTTTCGATAGTAGGAAATTCAGTCATTCTGTTCATTATAAAAACAGATCCAAGTCTTCATGAGCCCATGCACATTTTCCTTTCCATGTTAGCCATCACGGACCTTGGCTTATCGATAGTCACCATACCAACAACACTGGATATATTCTTGTTTAACTCTAGGGAGATCAGCTTCGATGCCTGTTTTGACCAGCTGTTCTTCATCCACTCGCTTCAATGCATTGAATCCTCCACACTCTTGTTGATGGCCTTTGACCATTTCATCGCGATCGCTAACCCACTGAGATATGCTTCCATCTTAACCCTGCAGAGAATAGCCAAGATGGGACTCGTGTTTGTGCTAAGAGGGGTTGCCGTAATATTCCCACTGCCCTTTCTCCTGAAACGTTTCTAATAATGTGAAGCCAATGTCCTCTCCCATTCCTACTGCCTGCACCAAGAGGTCATGAAGATGGCTTGTTCGGATATCAGAGTCAACAGCATCTATGGCTTGTTTGTCACAATCTCCACAGTGTTGCTGGACTCGCTGCTCATCCTCCTATCTTATGTGATGATTCTGAAAACAGTGCTGAGCATCGCATCCTATGCAGAGTTTGTGAGGGCACTGAGCACCTGTGTCTCCCACCTCTGTGCTGTCCTCATCTTCTACATATCAGGAATTGGCTTGTCTGTAGTACAGAGATTCGGGAATAGCTCTTCTCCCTTGGTTCAGATTCTCATGGGCTATGTCTGCTTGCTGGTTCCGCCCATGATGAACCCAATTGTGTACAGTTTGAGAAGCAAACACCTTCGTGCAAGGATAATCAGGGCATTCAGAAAGTGAAGGGTCAGTTCATCAACTGGCTCTAGTGCTGGTGAAAGAAAAGAAAAAAAAGTTCTCTTGATCCCAAAGGACCAATCCCCAGACCCATGTCAATATACAAAAAAGATCTCACCCACAAATCACGCTGTTGCCAATCCTTTAGAATCTAAAATCTAAAGGTTTATTCATAAAAGGAAAAAAGATAGAGCTGAGAGCTCAAATTGGTTAAATGGAATCAGTTTCATACAGTAATCGCAAAGTTCTTAGTTCAGGCTTGTAGCAGTGATGGAACAAACTACAGGTTAAAATCAAGTGCCTGGAGTACCTTCGCAGCTGGGATGGGTCTTTCAGTCCTTGATTCATAGCTTCAGTGTTGCAAAGTTCCTCCAGAGGTAAGAAGCAGGACTGAAGATAAGATGGAGATGAGGCTTCAGCCTTTTATAGGCTTTTCCAGGTGTAAGAACACCTCTCTGTTCTTACTGTGGAAAATTACAGCAAAATGGAGCCTGCAGTCACATGGGCAAGTCCTTGCATACTTTGCTGAGTCACAAGGTGTATCTGCCTTCTCTCAATGGGTCAGTTGTGTAACTGATGGTCCTTAATGGGCCATCAAGCAGGCTAGGCAGAGCTGACACCAACTTGTCTGGGATGTCTCCCAGAAGCACAGCATAAGCTTGAAATACAGACAGTATAGAGCCAGTATAACTTCATAACTTCAACTATACAAATGAAACACACCTATAGACAGGATAATCATAACCAGCAAACCATAACCTCTCCATAGAGCGCTTGTTGTGTATTTGGTTGTCATGGTTTTTGTTCCTATGGCAACTGAGTTAGATTATTAGGGGATAGCCCAGCCAGCTTCGGCCGGTTAGGGGAGCTCTGTGTCTGTAAATAAATGGTAGTTTTGTTAGCTGTCTGCTGTCTGGCCTCAAGTGATTTCTTCCTAAACCGGCTGCCCCCAAGGATATAACACGTGGCGACGAGGGTGGGATTCCAGTGCTGCTCCAGTAACAGAAGGAAGTAGAAGTCAAGGTAAAGAACAAACCAAAAAACTGCTTGTTTGCACTGACTGTGAAAGTGAAACTAAAAATCATGGCTACTCCGACCGGGCCACTGGAACCTATTGATGAGAATACAGAGCAGTGGCAGGTGTATACTGAGTGTTTTGAGCTTTTTGTTATTGCAAATGACATTATATAAGCGAAGAAGGTGCCAATATTCTTAAGCATTGTAGGGGCTAAAACCTACTCCCTGCTACGCAGCTTACTACACCCTGGTAAGCCTGAGACTAAATCTTACAGTGACATCGTGGAAATCCTGGGCTCTCATTTTTCCCCAAAACCCCACTGGTAATTGCTGAAAGATTTCGGTTCCATAAAAGAGACCAAAAAGAAGATGAAACAGTTGTATAATTTGTAGCAATTTTAAAAAAGCTAGCAGAACACTGTGAATTTAAAGAGATGTTAAATGATGCCCTGCATAACAGGTTAGTGTGTGGCCTGTGCAGTGAAGCTATACGGAAGCGCCTACTGACAGAGGCTCAGCTTACATTACAGAAGGCTGTTGATATTGCTGTCTCCATGGAACTGGCTACAAGGGAGGCGAAATACATCGGTGCATCCCTTAGGGTGCAAAAAGTGTCACAAGAACCTACCCACAAAACTGTGCAGAGTCAAGAATGTTACCGCTGTGGTAAGCCGGATCACCAGGCATCAGAATGCTGGTGTAAGGACTGGGTGTGTTGACACTGTGGCAAAAAAGGACACATTGAGTGTGCCTGTAAACAAAAGAAAAAGAGGCCTGTGGTCTGGCCGACAAAAAGAGGAACCCTGCATACCCTAGAGCAGACCTAGGATGATCAAGGTGACACCTCATCGCAAGAGGAAGTGTCACTGCATGTTTTGTCTTTGGCAGTGGGCTCACATGAATACTGGGTAACCCCGTTGTTGGATGGCAAACCTATACGCATGGAACTGGACACCGGTGCAGCCGTCTCGCTGGTCTCCGAGACTGTGTATAAAGAAAAGCTACAGCATCTTCCGCTTAAGGCAACAAAAACTGTTCTGAAGACGTATATGGGAGAAGCTGTGCCCATGTTGGGCACTATTGATGTCAAGGTGGAGCTGAATGGACAAGCTGCTAAATTGCCACTGTTTGTGGTGAGAGGTAACTACCCAGCCTTAATGGGTAGGTCTTGGCTTGGGAAGATTCAGCTGAACTGGGCAGAAGTGCGCCGGATGACTAAAGAAGAAACTAGTCTAACCCCTATACTAAGGAAACATGCTGCTGTTTTTGGAGATGATTTGGGAAGTATGAAGGGAATCACTGTGACATTGAACATTAAACCTGACAGTACACCAAAATATCTGAAAGCCCGAACTGTGCCATTTGCCATCAGGCCAAAAGTTGAAGCAGACCTGGAATGCCTGGTCACCAATGGAGTCCTAATACCAGTTATCCATAGCTCATGGACCACTCCTATCGTTCCAACAGTGAAAAAATATAACTCTTTCCGGATTTGCGGTGATTTTAAAGTCACTGTCAACCCAGTGTTGTGTGCAGAGCAAAACCTGCTTCCCTGCTTCGATGACCTCTTCGCAGGTCTGGCTGGGGGACAAAAGTTCAGTAAGATTGATCTGAGTCAAGCATATTTACAGATGCACGTCGATGAAAAGTCCCAAGAGCTGTTGACTATTGTTACTCATAAGGGGCTTTATCGATACTGTTGCCTACCCTTCGGAATAATGTCTGCTCCTGCCCTGTTCCAGAGGGCTATGGACCAGATCTTGTGTGGCTTGTCAGGAGTTCAGTGCTATCTGGATGATATCCTGGTTACTGGAAGGAATGAAGAGGATCACTTAAAGAATTTAGAGGCTACCCTACAAAGACTGGAAGAGTATGGCCTACGAGTTCGCAAAGACAAATGTGAATTCTTCCAGCCCTCTGTTGAATATTTGGGACACATCATTGATGCTGCGGGTCTTCATAAGGCCCCTGCAAAAGTTAAAGCTATTGTGGAGGCTCCCCAACCTTGACATGTAAGCCAGCTGCGCTCGTTTCTAGGACTACTGAACTATTATGGAAAGTTCATCTCACAGTTAGCCAAACTGCTAAAACCACTTCATGAGCTCCTGGGGCAGAACAAGGCCTGGAAGTGGACTGAAGCCTGTGATGTTACATTTAACAAAGCTAAGGATACACTGCCAAATTCTGAAGTTCTAACGCACTTTGATCCATCCTTACCCCTACAATTGGCCTGCGATGCCTCCCCTTTTGGAGTGGGAGCAGTCGTGTCACACATTATGCCTTTGGGAGAAGAAAGACCTATTGCTTTTGCTTGACACACTCTAAGCAAAGCAGAAACTAACTATGCCCAAATCGAACACGAGGCATTAGGAATTGTTTTTGGAATTCGGAAGTTTCCTCAGTACTTGTTTAGGCGAAAGTTTACTCTTCTCACAGACCATAGACCTCCGACATCAATTTTCGGACCCTACACAGGCATTGCCCCATTAGCTGCTAGTCATATGCAACGCTGGGCATTGTTACTTTCAGCACACGCATATGAAATCAAATATCGGAAATCCACTCTGCACGGCAATGCACATGGCCTCTCAAGGTTGCCTTTGCCGGTCAAACATCAAGATAGTGCCCAAAAGGAAATCTTCTACTTTGAACAGGTAGAGAATACACCCATCACTGCTACTCCGATAAAGAAGGCAACTCGCATTGACCCAGTATTGTCCCAAGTTATGGACCTGGTGATGCATGGAAAATCTCAACAAACCTCTCTGTTTGTTGTGGAGGAGACGTGTCATTATTCCACCACCACTGGGATCACAGATGTTAGAACAGCTACATTCCAGTCACTGTGGAATTGTGCGCATGAAGGAAATTGCACAAAGCTATTTTTGGTGGCCTGGATTGAACAGTGCTATTGAAGAGAAGGCAAAAGCTTGTATGTCATGTCAGTGTGTGAGGAATGCACCCCAATGGGCACCCCTACACCCATGAGACTGACCTGAAAACCCGTGGCAACGTATTCACATTGACTTCGCTGGCCCCCTTGAAGGAAGCATGTTCTTGGTGGCAGTAGATGCCCATTCTAAATGGCCAGAAGTCTCTATAATGCGGTCCACTACTGCAGAGAGTACTATCCAAAAACTACGGGGACTCTTTAGTCATTTCGGTCTGCCAGAACAACTTGTGAGCGACAACAGACCACAGTTCTTCTCTCAGGAGTTTCAAAATTTTGTGAAGGCAAATGTGATACACCACATCACGTCAGCACCATATCATCCATCCACCAACGGATTAGCTGAAAGATTTGTGCAGACAATGAAACACCCTTTGAAATCAGCAAGGGGACAACACTCCATTCAAAAGCATCTCGATACCTTGTTATTTTCCTACAGAAACACACCTCATGCTACGACCCAGGCATCCCCGGCCTTTCTAATGATGGGACGACAGCTGTGCACTTGCTTTGATCTGCTGAAACCTTCTGAACCCTGACAAATTGTGCAACATCAGAAGCAATATCAAGTCCTCAGATGGGCACCCAGTGCAAAAGACTGAACCTTTAGCCCGGGATAGCCAGTTTTGGCTCGGAATTATACTTCCAGAGCTAAATGGGTCCCTGCTACTATCATCACTCAGACAGGACCTGTTTCCTACACAGTCCGGACTGCAGAGAATCTTACCTGGCGGCGACATGTAGATCAGCTGTTGCCAGGTCATGCCAGTCCTCAGGACACCTCTGCAGTTGAGTGGTCTGACTTCACCTCTTCTAGTGAGACACCGAATCACGAATCACCTGTTCCTGACTGTTCTCCTCCATTACTGCCGGCAGCTGAGATACTCCTTTGCCCAGCACGAGCTGATACCACCTCCTCACCTGTTCGTGCTGCGGACCCTGAGCCCATGGTACTTACGGGTGCAACAACACCAGAAGTTCGCCGTAATCCACCTAGAGACAGAAAGCCTCCTCATTGGCTGGATCTTTAGCTAGGATGAACCCATGGTTATGGGGCAAAATAATCCCCAGGGTTTAGCCGGGAATGGAGGCAGTCTACCCACCTTCTCTAGTCTAGTGTGTGTTTTATTTAGGGGATGTTCTTATTGGGGGGGAGGAATATGTTGTGTATTTGGTTGTCATGGTTTTTGTTCTTATGGCAACTGAGTTAGATTACTAGGGGATAGCCCAGCCAGCTTCGGCTAGTTAGGTGAGCTCTGTGTCTGTAAATATATGGTAGTTTTATTAGCTGTCTGCTGTCTGGCCTCAAGTGATTTCTTCCTAAACCGGCTGCCCCCAAGGATATAACATCCCTTACACGACAACCTTTATACAATATTTGCTCAAAATATATAACAGATGTCACAACAGAGATCTACACAGTTACAGATTATGTCAATAACATCACACCGGGAAACTAGACAAAGGCTGGAGGAGGAGCTGTGGTGTGTCTGGGGTAGACTGCTGGAGGGAGTTTCAGTTTGGAGCTGGCTGGGGAAATGGAGAGAGGCCCAAGATGGACCTGACTGAGGGGGTCCTGTTGTCTTACCTAAAAGCTCTATATTAGACTCTGTTCCTGTCATCTAATAAACCTTCTGTTTTATTGGCTGACTGAGAGTCACGGTGAATCACAGGAAGTGGGGGTGCAGGGCCATAACTCCCAAACACTTCATGACAACCAGTCATCTCCATAAGGAGTGATGCTGGTGGCAATAATGGGAAACTGGATCTGACTGCCCCGCTCTAAGCATTTTGTCCCAAATTGATACTTTCAGTTATGTCCTGCCAGAGGCAGCATTGTTGCACCTGGATCCTGCAATCTCAGAGACACCTCACGTTCCCCACAGTTTTTCCTCTGCAGGGGGTAAGGTGCCTTCTGTCACACCTGCTCCCTTGGCTGAGGAGTAATCAGTGAATGTGTCTCACCAGTGAGAAATCTCACACACAAGGGGCAAATGCTAAGACAGGCACCTGTACGGCTTCTCTTGTTACATAAAGTGCCTCACCAAATGAAACAGGAAGTAACAGAGGTTCAAACCCGTAGCCCTGAATACCAGGACCCTTGTGCCCTTCATGCCCATTCTGTGGAGCACAACATTATAACCCAGCATGACAATGTCTGTTTCCATGGGGGAAACTTCGCTCATTTCCAATGTAGGAGTGGCCTAGTGGATCAGACCTGTAGTCCATCTAGTCCAGTGTCCTCTCTCTGACAGTGACAGCCCCAGGTGCTGCAGAAGAAGGTCTAAGAAAACAGCAGTAGACTGATGGGGTGTGTGTGATTTGACCGCAATGATACTGTCACCCTAAAGCCTGACACTGAGAGATTGGCTTGTGCCCTGATCCACATGGGCATATAGATTTTCAAAATATTTAGTTACTGTAAAACTGTAACTGAATTGATACTGAATAGTCTCACTATTTCCAAATTCTTTCTGATTCTTCCTTAATTCATGGCCTCAACTACTTATCTGCCAGTCAGTATTGCAGAGGTATAGGGATTGAGGCAACGGAAACAAGAATTCAGAAGGACTCTTGGAAATTATCACACAGACAGAGTTTGAAACATTGTGATAGTTGGAATTATATTTTTCCAATATGCATTAATTTGCTTTTGTCAACAAAAAAATGTGTTCTCCCAGTCACTAAGTTTTCTGAGATCCCTTTGTAACTCATCACAGTCTACTTTGGAGTTATGTATATTGAATAATTTAATCTCATCTGCAAATTTTGCCACCTCATTGTTTACTCCATTTTCCAGATCATTTATGAATATGTGGAATCAGAGCACTCTCAATACAGCCCTCTGTGGGGAAGGGATAGCTTAGTGGTTTGACCATTTGCCTGCTAAATGCAGGGCTGTGAGTTCCCTCCTTGAGGGGATCATTTAGGGATCTGGGACAAAAATCTGTCTGGGGATTGGTCTTGCTTTGAGCAGCAGGTTGGGCTAAATGACCTCCTCAGGTCCCTTCCAACCCTGATATTCTATGACATCCTTAGCTGCCTCTCTCAATTCTAAAAGTGGCCATTTATTCCTACTCTTTGCTTCCTCTCTTTTAACCAGTTACTGAGCCAGGAGAGAACCTTCCTTCTTACCCCATGACTGCTCACATTTCTTAAGAGCCTTTGTTGTGGGATCTTGTCTACTGCTTTCTGAAAGTCCAAGTACACTATATGCCCTGGATCACCCTTGTGCACATTTGTTGACCAGCTCAATGAATTCTAATAGACTGATGAGACATAATTTTCCTTTGCAAAAGCCATGCTGATTCTTCCACAACAAATCATGTCCATTCATGTGTCTGATAATTCTATTCTTTACTATAGTTTCAATCAGTTTGCCTTGTACTGAAGCTAGGTTGACATGCCTGTAATTGCTGGAATCATCTCTGGAGCCTTTTTTAAATATCAGTATCATATTAGCTATTTGCCAGTCATCAGAAGCTGATTTAAGTGATAGTTAGTTGTTCTGCAGTTTTCATATTTGAGTTCCTTCAGAACTCTTGGGTGAATATCATCTGGTCCTAGTGACTTTTTTCTGTTTAATTTGTTAATTTCTTCTACAAACTCTGTGACAGGTTGTCCCCCCGGGGTGCAGTCTGGGGAACCACTGAGCCCCGTAACCAGTCAGCTGGGCTGGCCTCTCTCAGACTGGGCTGCTGGCCTCTCCAGGCAATGTTGTTACCCAACACAGGAGCAGGTAACACCACACACCCAACTAAGCTACCTGAGTGTTTTATTCCAAAGACATTCAAGGACAAACACGAGACAACAGCCAGATTCCCAGTTTCCCAGCCTTCCACCCTTGGTGGAGAATAAACCCAGATTTATACCATCTTGCACTGCACAGGGATCTGTTCCATGCAAACTCATTGATATAGGTCACTATTCACTCAACATGGGATAGATGGGCAATGGACTTTGTTTACAAAGCTGAGATTATGGATCCCCAAGAGAAATTGGAGGCTTTTCATCTGCTTCTTCCTCATAACGTAAATGAAGGTTGCATAGACTGAGTGTCTGGCTGCACTCTGGGTATGGAAAGGTTAAAACTTCCCAACCAGTCTATGGCTGGGGTATTGTGCCCATCAGCCCCCTCCATCCTGTACAAGACCCCTTCAACAGATCCCGTGGGCAGTGGCTACTGTGACAGGAAAAGGTAGCACATCTCTGATGAATCTGTGCTAGCCAGGAGCTGGAGAGGGTCCTAGAGCAGCTGTGGAGATCCAGAGATTATGGGTGTGTGGGAGAGTGTAGCTACCAGTGGATCGCTGAGATGTGTACCTAACTTTGAGGATTCCTGGAGCCTGAAGCCTCCTGTTATGGTTTAGGGAGAATTGCATGACTTCAAGGTCATCAAGTCCAGACTCCTGTGATCATGGTGTCTGTCTAACCTGCTCTTAAAATTACAAGGATAGAGATTCTACAACCTCCCTGGGCAATTTATTCCAGCACTTAAACACCATAACAGAGAGGAAGTTTATATCATACTGGAATGATCCAAGAAAATTTCCAAGTAAGCAGCCTTGTAGAATCTCCCTTTTGTAGCTTGCACTCTGAGTATGTCATGCAGGACAGGAGGCTGTCTGGGAGAAATCTGATCCTCTATTATTGATTATTATTATTTATTTCAACAAGATCACAGCTGTGACAGCATCATAGTTACTGCTCAGCAGCCCCCGAGGTAGCCAAGTGACTAATCAGAACAATATGAACAGTGATGTGAAGCCCAGATTCCAGGAATACAGCCTGCAGCAGGGCTTGCACTGCAGTCATGTTGGGTAGGATCACCACATGTCCTCTGTGATTTTGCCTTCTGCAGTTTACCATTTGCCATGAGGGGATTAAAGCTGGTGCACACTAAGCTAAGCAGCTGAGGTTCCCTGATGGCCAAGTGGCCCCCAAGGGAACATTCAAACATGCTTCATAAAGGCAGTTGCCTTCCTGTCTGAACAGATACTGCCTGCTGCCTGTGCTACCTCTACACTGACTTCTTGTCCTTTTGGTTGAAGACCTCTGGTGTCAGCGGCTCCCCTTCTAGCAGGAATTGGGTACGTTGGCAGGTTTCACTATCTTTACAATGCAAATGAAGGGAAAAGGCTACAAGGTTTTTTTCCATTTGCAGATGTTCTGTGCAGCGGCAGAGGACTGAGCTGGGCTGTCGGGGTGACTCAGTGAAGGGCTGGTAGCACTGGGGAGCTTGGGAACCCCTCCCCTACATCCGCCCATGCTTCTCAGGGGGTCAGTGAAGCTGCACAGAAATCTGACATCCCAAGCGAGCTTGGAGTGCTAAAAAACTGCACTTTCCTGAATGATGCTTTCTCCGTGGGTCCCATTTCTGGAGGTGCAGTGTGCTCTGGGCCCGATCCTGCCAGAGGCTGAATGACAAGAGACCACAGTTAATGGTTTATTTGGAATATCAGTTAATGGTTTATTTGCTCCTGGAAATTTAATTAGCAAATGTATTTTCAAAGGTTTTATTATTTGGGTGGATCAGTTATGAACTCAGGTATTCAGAGCTGCATTGCTCTTTGGTAACAGGTCAGACAGGGGATATTTCTGTTTCCTGAATGGCTCAGGGCTCTAGCATCTCTGCTCTGTAGACACCACTAAAAGTTACAGGACTAACTGCATCTCATCCCCCTCTCTGGTCTCTGAGAGCCAGATGTCAGGGAAGGTAACCTTCCCTCTCATGGAGTAGAATCTCGCAATCCTCCTACACTCAGGCTCTGTCCTGTGGTTCTTCCCTTTGGGAACTTGTGAGTGACTGGTGGTGAGATGCGTGATCAGCCAGGCTTCTTAAACCAAACTACTCTTTAAGCTGAACAGTGGGAATAAAGCGAAACATGGGAGAATTGAAGGGTTTTCAAACAACAGTCTGTACACGTCTCTGACCCCAAGCCCTCCCACTCTGACAAGGACCCAGGCAGGGCAAGGCCTTCAGACATCCCCAGAGGTATCTGTGCCTGTCAGTCTGAAGAGCTACTCACAGCAGCTGACCCACCTCTGGACAGACTCCAAGATGTGGTAAAACAAGCTGTGCAATGTGACTGGAGCCCAGAAATAGGCTCCTCCCAGCTTGCAGCTCCCGTTCTGTCTTTCAACCTCCCTGAAGTGCTGACTGAGCGATAGGTTTTCTTGAGCTGTTCCTTCCCTACCTGCTTGTTTTCTAGCAGCCTGCTATGAACCGTACTGGTTTCTCGCAATATATCCATAACATCAACATCCCAATAATTAACTCACTATAGCTCTACAGCAAACATCACAAGAAGTGGGTTTAACATGTCCCTTCATTATGGCAGCTCAGTTACATGTCTGTCCCAGTGCCATTCCCAGGTGCTATGGATTTTATGAATACAAGAGAGAGGGAGGGGCAGAGAGAGAGCGAGAGAGCGCAATGGATTCCTTTCCTGTAGGAAATGAAGTTCCATTTTAATGAATACTCATTCATTTATCTTTGAATTCCACTTCCTGCAAACCCTCACCATGCCTGAATAACACATCTGGGGTATGTACTAGTGAGTGAGAGCTCAGGGAATGAATATTTTCTATAGTGGCCCCAATGCCTGTTACCACTCTGGGTACAGGCTACAGACTGACAGAACAGAACCTGAGGAGAACCAGTCAGCTGTTAACCCAGGGACAGAGGAGCTACTAGACTTTTGTTTGCTGACAAGTGAGTGAAGGAGGGCTGAGACGCTGCGATCTTTTCAAGTTCTGAAGAAATCCCAATGACAGACACTTGCATGGGAAGAAGATGCAGGTTCTGTGAGGAGAAAATGAGACCTGTAGGATGATTGAATTCCCTGGAGTCAGTCAACATTGGCGAAGCAAAGAATTTCAGCTTCTCTTGGAGGGATTCCTCTAGGTCAGAGTGGATCACTGGGAGTATTTGGTAGAGAAATGTAATAGGGCCTGGTTCTGGTCGAATTTATACAGGTTTATCTGGAGTGATGCAGTTGAAGTCATTATTACTGAATTAAGAAACTGGGCTTAAGAATTTATCCCTGTACTGCAAAGAGACAGTTGCATAACATAGGACCTGAGGAGTGGAGAAAATAATATATATAAAAATTAGGCAAGGAAACCATGGGTGGTGGTGAATCCCCACCTGGGCAGGCAAACCCCAAATCCTGCTCCTTCCAACGAAGGCCCAAACCCCTTCCATGACCCCCCAAGCCCCCATGCAGCCAAGCCAGCCCCCCACCGCAGCAAGAGGCTGTGCCCCAGACCAGTGCCCCAAGTTCCCAAGCCTCCCCGCTCCCAGGGTGTGGCCCAACCCCAGCCTTTCCGGACCTGGAGCACGGGGGCCAGGCTGCCATGTGGACCAAGCTGCCAGCACCAGCATCAGACAAAGAGCAGCCTGCCTTCCCTTGCCTTCCTTACCCTCCACCTGTGAAGGAAATACATTAACAAATGGCTTCAATGCAGGACAGATAAATACAATGACCTTTTTCACTATGCACTTGCCATGTGTTTATACACGTGTCACGGGTACAATGGACCACACTCCAAAATGGAGGGCCAGAAAGGTTGTCAATGGAAAGGTCACAATTGTAAAATTGCACAGCACTCAAGTAGGCTGCCGAATTCCCAACCACAAGATATCAGTGGGCCCAAGAGCTGAAACGGACTGGATGTTTATATGAGTAAGCAAAAAATCCAATTCCAGTTGTGAGGACTTAACAGAAAAACCAGTAGAAGGGCTTTAAACCTGCCTAATTTATACTACAATATATGTCTAATTAGTGAGTCTTGGGGAGAAACTTTCCTTGGGAGCAGGTTATCTCATAGATGTCTATTTCAGGGCTTCTTTCACCTTCTTCTGAACCATCTGGTACTGGGCATAGGATACGAGGCTTGATGGACTACAGATCTGATCTAGTCTGGCACTGCCTATGTTCCTATTGATGGTGCGTATCAAGGGCCATGCTTTAGATTATCTTCCTTGACCTCCTGGGAATCTCTTGCACTGAGATCAGAAAGATGTCTCATTAAATATCATCTAGTCTTGTGGTTTGTTTGTTTTTTTTCCTTTAAGGAAGGATATTTCAAAACTCCTCGGACCTGCCCAGTACATTATGTCAGCTGTCAATGACACCAAATTGAACTCTGCAGTATTTCTTCTCACCGGGATACCTGGGAAGGAAGACGTCCATCTCTGGATCTCTATCCCCTTCTGCTTAATGTATGTTATTTCGATAGTAGGAAATTCAGTCATTCTGTTCATTGTAAAAACAGATCCGAGCCTTCATGAGCCCATGTACATTTTTCTTTCCATGTTAGCCATCACAGACTTTGCCTTGGCCATATCCACCATGCCGACAACACTGGGTATATTCTTGTTTAACTCTAGGGAGATCAGTCTGGATACTTGTTTTGCCCAGCTGTTCTTCATCCACTCACTTTCATTCATTGAATCATCAGTACTCCTGTTGATGGCCTTTGATCAATTCGTTGCTATCTGTAACCCACTGAGATACGCTTCTATCTTCACCCTGCCAAGAATTGGAAAGATGGGACTGGTGTTTGTGCTGAGAGGGGTGTCTTTAATATTCCCACTCCCCTTTCTCCTTAAACGGTTCCAATATTGTCGAGTCTATATCCTCTCACATTGCTACTGCCTGCACCAGGATCTTGTTAAGATGGCTTGTACGGACATCACAGTCAACTACATCTATGGCTTCTTTCTTACAGTCACTGTGTTGGGGTTGGATTCACTGTTCATCTTCCTTTCGTATGTGATGATCCTCAAAACAGTGCTGAAAATTACGTCCCATACGGAGTGCCTTAGGGCCCTGAACACATGTGTCTCTCACCTCTGTGCTGTCCTGCTCTTTTACACGCCACAGCTTGGCTTGGGTCTGATACACGGATATTGGAAGAGCTCTCCTCCTTTGCTCAACCTTTTCCTGGGCTACATCTCTCTGTTTGTCCCACCACTTATGAACCCAATTGTGTACACTGTGAAAAGCCAACAACTTTCTGCAAGGATAATCAGGGTGTTCTTCAAGTGAAGGGTCAGTACCTCACTTAGCTCCAGCTCCAGTGACATGGGAGATGAAAAACATGGGCCACGAGCACCAATTCTATTCAGGATGTTACATCCGAGATGATGAGATCTAGTGAACTCCACTCTGTAAAGAGAGGTTCAGACATGATATAAGGCCTGAAAGAATGAGAGAGGGGCTGGTGAGGTAGGCTAGCACATTGGGGAAGGAGACCAAGGCAGGTAGCAGCTTTTACAATGTGTCTGTGTTCATAGAGAGCCAGTGGACCAGTGTGATGTTTGCTTATAAAGAGCTGTATTGGTGCCTGCTCCGACCTCAGAATTCCTCTTGATAAAGTCAATAAAGAGAAGGGATGTGGATGTTGTTTCCCATTATACCTCACCTGTCACCATTCCGTCTCTGGTTAAACATCCATGAGCCGGGGAAATAGCTGAGAGGTGTTCTGCAGTTCCAGTCCTCACCCCTCCTGAGCACTCAGGATACTACGTGATCCATGAGCACAGCAACAGCTGTGTTCAAGAGCTATTTAAGGGACACAGTCACCCCCCTTTTCCTCTGCCCTCAACCAGGGGCATGTGACTGAATCGTGTCAGAGACATGATTAAAACAGGAGCCCCAGGTGCAGTCATTTAGGCAACTGCTCTTCCACTGATGACTGTGCACTGCACACCTGATGAGTCCACCCCCATCTGAGTGTAATGTCACAGAGCCAGAGTAGTGCTGCATTTGTTATTAGGAAATGGGGAAACTTTTGTGAATGAGGGAGCCTATACAGGAAAGATGGGCTCCACCTAAGCCAAAATGGAACCAGATCCCTGGCACTTAAGAGTGAGAAGGTCGTAGAGGAGTTTTTAAACTAAGGGTTTTGGGAAAGCTGACAGGTGCAGACAAGCACATCGTTTGGAGAGTGACAACCTTTAGAGAGGATAGACTAATGGAGATTCTCTATGTCTTAGTAAGGAGGAGAGGATGGAAGGTGATAAAATACAGGTAGGACCTGTTGAGAAACAATCAAATAAAAAAAAATCCCATTCATGAACATAATGTAATGCAGAAAGCTAAATAATTAGATGGATAAACTAGAGTGCCTCATATTAAATGAGGGTATTGATATAATAGCCATCACAGAAACTTGGTGGAATGAGGATAATCAATGGGACACAGTGATCCCAGAGTACAAAATATATTGAAAGAACAGAATAGGTCATGCTGGTGAGGAAGAGGCAATTGAAGTAATAATCATAAATGAACCAAACTTAGAATTATTATGGGTGGAAATTCCATATTCTAATAATAAGAATATAGCAGTAGGGATATGTTACAGACCACCTACCCAGGATGGTGGTAGCGACTGTGAAATATTTATGGAGATTAGAAGGTTATTAAAATTTAAAAAATCAATAATAAAAATGGGGGATTTCAATTGTCTCCATATGAATTGGGTATATATCACTTCAGGATGGGATGCACAGATTAAGTCTCTTGACACCTTAAATGACTGCTTCTTGGAGCAGCTAGTCCTGGAACCCACAAGATGTTGTGAAGGCCAAGTCTATAACAGGGTCCAAAAAAGAGCTAGATAAATTCACAGAGGACATATCCCTCAATGGCTATTAGCCAGGATGGGCAGGGATGGTGTTCTTGGCCTTTGTTTGCCAGAAGCTGGGAATGAGCGAGAAGGGATGGATCACTTGATGATTCTCTGTTCTGTTCATTCCCTCTGTGGCACCTGGCACTGCCCACTATCTGAAGGAGGATACTGGGCTAGATGGACCTTTGGTCTGACCCAGTATGGCCTCTGTAGAGGTGGATAATAGCCCTGCCCTGCCTCACAGAGGTGGTGAGAAGATAAATACATTGCAAAAGTGATGTGTGAATGAGGGTCAGACACACAGGAGTCCTGTCAAGAGACACAGACCCAGATTCCTTCCCTGTCCCCTCTGTTTGTGCTGCCCTAGCAATGCAAAGGGACAGAAACGGAACTCAGCTCCCTCACAGAAGCACAGCTAGCTCCAAGCCCGGTCCAGCCCGTTCACTGTAAGGTAACCATCTTTTTAAAGGAAAAAGCGGGACACAAGCAGAAGCCCCATCTCCTCTGTGACCCGCATTTATGCTCCTCTTCCTCTCATTTGAGTTGCCCTCTCTGCCCTATCCCTTCCCACAATACCCCACGCCTGCTCCTCCTCTTTACCTGAGACTCCATCCTCTCTTCAGGAGAGAAGCCAGAGCTGGGCCATGGTAAGAGCTGCTCAGGGATCCAGCGCCACTGCAAGGAGCCCCAGACCCTCCACCTCTTCTTGGCATTAGGCTGAAGGGCCCAAAATATGTCCCCAGCCTGTGTCCCCAGCCCCCAGGATGCACCCCCTAAGGAAGTTGGAGAGTCCGGGCTCCCTATAGCAGTCTGGGCTCCCAGGGCATCTCTTACCATTGCCTGGCTCCTCCCTAGCCAATGGTAGGAGTCTTGGTGGACGTGGTGGAGTAGGGGGAAGGGCCTGCTGTGAAAAGATGAGGCAGCAGATGGTGCCTCACAGCGGTGTCAGGAGGATAAATACATTCCAGGTGCTCAGATGCTCTGAGACCCAAAGATCAGGGCTGTGTCAGGGTTCCACAGAGCAACACCTCTGACATTGGTCTATAAAAGGCTTCTTATCACAGCCCCTGTGACAGCTGCCTTCTGGGAAGCCCCATGAATCCAGCCCCCTGGTGTGTGTGGCAGATACGGGAGTACTCAGGAGTAACAGTGAGGGATAGATTGCGGATTTATGTGGGAGTGTTGGAGCATCACGGGATGTTTGGGAAGTTCAGCACAGTTACCAGACTTGTGTCTGAGGTGAGATTTGGAGTGTCATGGGGTCTAACTGTCAAACAATGGACAAACAGACATGGGGGCCTCACCGTAGATATCTGTCTGGGAGAAAGCTGTCTGAGCACAAAGGTCAGCTTCACAATTTGGCCCCATAGCATGGCCATGGCTCAGAACCATAGTGACTAGACCCAGGCACACAGAGGTTTAAGCAAAGACTTCTTCCACAAGAAATGGGCAAACAAATGGGAAGATGCTCTCAGGGACACAGTGAAATAAGGCTGGGTACCAGGAGCTCCTTGTCATCTCAAAAGAATGTGAGTTGAGCCAGTTCTGTTCTTCTATCTCCAGAGCAAAGCCTGTGTAACTTAGCTTGCAGTGATACAAGAGACAGATGAGTATAGACAAAGGACAGCTCCCTGTTATTTTTAACCACTTTTCCTAATGCCTTTTTCTGCTTTTTAATAAACCTGTTTCTTTTAGGAAGGCTGGGATGACAGTATAGAGCTGGTCATAAGCACCGGAAGGGAAGAAACAGAAGAATGCAGCCACATGTGCATGGTGAGAAGCATTTAGCATAGATGGGTTATTGTTCCCAGTTCAAAGAGTGGAACAATTATGAGATTCCCCCAGAGACAGGAGGGTAAAGGGACCATATGTCCTTGTTTTACCGCGACAACACAAATTCTTCTTGATAAGCATCTATCCTTGAGTTCCTTCCAATATTCACAATAGCAACTTGTTCAAGTTCCAGCCAAGATAAAGATCCACTCAAGAAAATAATTCATAGGGTCATAAAATTAATTAGAATTCTATTAGAATTATTTGAGGGTGGAACAAACGTGGTCAAAGGAGATCCATGGCATATAGTGTACTTGGATTTCAGAAAGCCTTTGAAAAGTTCCATCACCAAAGTTTCTTAAGAAAAGTAAGCAGTCATGGGCTAAGAAGGAAGGTTCTGTCCTGGATCAGTAACTGGTTAAAAGATAGGAAACAAAGGGTAGGACTAAATGGTCAATTTTCAGAAGGGAGAAAGGTAAATAGTGGTGTCCCCCAGGCGTCAGTAGTGGCACAATTTCTATTCAACATATTCATAAATGATCTGAAAAGCACTTATACAGTGAGGTGGTAAAATTTGCAGATGATGCAATATTACTCAAGATAGTAAAGTCCAAAGCAGACTGCAAAGAATTACAAAGGGATCTCACAAAACTTTGCAACTGGGCAAAAAAATGTCAGATGAAATTCAGTGTTTGTGATAAATGAAGTGTGTGTGCCTGTATGGGGGGGAACACCCTTTTATGGCCACCCAGCCAGTCAGTTAGCTATAGAAATCCTTCTTAGTAGTGGTATTCTACTTGCCTTACCTGTAAAGGGTTAAGAAGTCTCACTGAAATGTTTAGGTGAGTGGCAGTGAGTTGGCACTTGGCCAAAAGAGCCAATGGGAAGACTAGAATCTTTTAAAAATTGGGAGGGGGGAACCTTCCCCTCTGTGTCTGTGTGGTTGTTCTCCCAGCTGGAGAGACAGAGCAGCAGAAATGCTGTAAGAATTTTGGGCCAGGTTTAAAAATTCATCGTTTATCTCTAGAATTGCTCATTTGGAACTACAGATATATATAAATAGGACAGAAAATGTTTTGCTTGACACAGGTAGGTTTATCTCTTTATTTTGGGCTTGTGGATTCTCTGTGTTAACACAGATATCACTGTTTTCTTTTGTAACATTTAAGCTGGACCCCAGGAAAGCCATTCTTGGTGATTAATCCTTGCCGGATGCTCTTTTTAGATCTAGCAACAGCCTGATTATCCAGATGTTTTTTCTTTCTTTTTTTAAAATAAAATGTATCTAACAGTCTGGGCTCCCTCAGAGCCTGCCCGACGTAATATGGAATCATTGCATAACTAAGCCTGGCAGCGTATGGTCCCAGTGTTTGCTGGCATTGAAGCAACATCTGTTCTTTATCTCTCTGTGTTATCCTCAGGAGAGTGATATTGTTCATGGTCACCTGGTGGAAATAGGGAAATTTTATTAAGAGGACATTCAGATGTGGATGTTCCTTCTGGGCTGCTTATCTGTGGCTGAACAGAAATCATCCCCGCTGTGCGCCACGTGGTGGGAGAAAGGGTGATGCAATCATCCCAGAGAATAGGGTGTGTATGTGTGTGTGTGGATGGATTAGTTGGGTTTGTGCTGCATGTTAACCTGAAAACTACAGCCTCTCCTTTTAAATGGCCAACCCAACAGGTGCTTGGTATGTGAAATGAGGGCACTGCTGTTTGGAACCATGTAATGTTAACAGTTTGGTTCACCGTGAAAGAGTCTACCTATTGTTCTCTAAAATGTGTTTTTTAAAATATTACTCTCCCTTTTTTTCCTCCCACAGCTGCAAATGTTTCAACACTCCCATATCATCTGTGTCCCAGAGGCTAGCGAAGACTAGAAGGCAAAAAAAAATGCATTCACAATGAAATGTTCCCTGAGCTCATGCAGTCCTTCCACACTGAAACAGCCCAGTGGAATGCATGGAGGCAGACACTGTCAGAGTGCAGGAAAGCACAAAATGAATGTGAGGACATGTGTCGGGTTCAAGGTGATATGTGGCAGCAGCATGAGGAGAGGAGGCAGGATGCAATGCTGAGGCTACTAGAAGATCAAACTGACATTCTCCAGCATATTGTTGAGGTGCAGGAAAGGGAGCAGGAGCACAGACTCCGGCTGCAGCCCCTGTGTAACCAACCACCCTCCTCCCCAAATTCCATAGCCTCCTCACCCAGACATCCAAGAATGTGGGGGACGGGGACCCTCCTGCCACCTCACTCCACCCAAGAGGACTGCCCACATAACAAAAGTCTGGCATTCAATAAGTTTTGAAGTGCAGTGTGGCCTTTTCCTTCCCTTCTCCCCTCCTCCACCACCCCACTTGGCACTTCCCTTATTCCCCACCCCTCCTGGGCTACCTTGGCAGTTATCTCTCCATTTGTGTGATGAAGTAATAAAGAATGCATGAATTTGAAACAACAATGACTTTATTGCTTCTGCAAGTGATGATGAAAGGGGGGAGGGGAGGGCGGTTGGCTTCCAGGGAAGTAGAGTGACCCAAGGGGGTGGGTTTTCATCAAGGATAAATAAACAGAACTTTCACACGGTACCCTGGCCAGTCATGAAACTGGTTTTCAAAGCTTCTCCAATGCGCACAGCGCCCTGCTGTGCTCTTCTAACCGCCCTGATGTCTGGCTGCGCGTAATCAGCAGCCAGGCTATTTGCCTCGACCTTCCACTCTGCCATAAACGTCTCTCCCTTACTCTCACAGATGTTTTGGAGCATACAGCAAGCAGTAATAACAATGGGAATATTGGTTTCACTGAGGTCTAACTGAGTTAGTAAACTGCACCAGCGCGCTTTTAAATGTCCAAATGCACATTCTACCACCATTTTGCACTTGCTCAGCCAATAGCTGAACTGCTCCTTACAACTGTCCAGGGTGCCTGTGTACAGCTTGATGAGCCATGGCATTAAGGGGTAGGCTGGGTCCCCAAGGATAACTACAGGCATTTCAACATCCCCAACAGTCATTTTCTGGTCTGCAGAAGAGACAAAAAAGTCCCTTGCTGCAGCTGTTCACACAACCCAGAGTTCCTAAAGATGTGAACATCACATACCTTTCCCAGCCATCCCCCGCATTGATGTTGGTGAAACTTCCCTTGTGATCCACCAGTTCTTGCAGCACCATTGAAAAGTACCCTTTTCAGTTTATGTACTTGCTGCCTTGGTGCTCCATTCCCAAGATAGGGTTATGCGTTCCATCTATCGCCCCACCACAGTTAGGGAATCCCATTGCAGCAGAGCCATCCACTATGACCTGCACTTTCCCCAGAGTCACTACCCTTGATAGCAGCAACTCAGTGATCACGTTGGCTATGTGGATCACAGCAGCCCCCACAGTAGATTTGCCCACTCCAAATTGATTCCCGATTGACTGGTAGTTGTCTGGCATTGCAAGCTTCCACAGGGCTATCATCACTTGCTTGTGAACTGTAGGGGCTGCTCTTGTCTTTGTATTCTTGTGCTTCAGGGCAGGGGAAAGCAAGTCACAAAGTTCCATGAAACTGCCCTTATGCATGCAAAAGTTTTGCAGCCACAGAGATTCATCCCAGAACTGCAAACTATGCGGTCCCACCATTCTGTGCTTGTTTCCCGGGCCTAGAATTGGTGTTCCACGGCATGAACCTGCCCCATTACCACCATGATGTCCAAATTGGCATGGACTGTGCATTGAGAGAAGTCCGTGTCCATGTTCTCATCACTCTCGTTACCGCGCTGCCGTGGCCTCCTGTCATAACATTTCTTCCCAGATCTGGACCTTAGCGTCCAAAATATGGGTGTTAGCATGAAAACCTCCAAGCTTAGTTACCAGCTTGGACCTGGTAATTGCTGCCACCAGCCAGGAATTATACAGTGCCTAGCTCACTGTGGTCTCCCCAAACCCTTCCCTGGGAGACCCCAAGACTCAGATTCCTTGAGTCTCACAACAAAGGGGAATAAACCATTTCCCTTCCCCATCCTCCCCTCCAGGTGTTCCCTCCCTGGGTTCCTGGAGAGATATACAGAAGCAAGCTCCGTGAATCTAAACAAAGGGATTCTACCCTCCCTGTTTCAAGTCCTGGAAACACAAGTACGAGAGAGCTAATCTCTCTTCCCCCTCACCCAGAGGGTATGCAAAGTCAGACTTAGTAAATTTAACACAAAGAGCTTTCCCCCCTGACTTCTTCCTCCCACCAATTCCCTGGTGAGCTGCAAACTCAATTCCGTGGAGTCTCCACTAAAGAAAAACTCCAACAGGTCTTAAAAAGAAAGCTTTATATAAAAAGAATGAAAAAGGACATAAAATATAGTCTCTGTATTAAGGTGACAATATACAGGGTCAATTGCTTAAAGAAAAAAAATGAATAAACAGCCTTATCCAAAAAGAATACAATTTAAAACATTCCAGCAACTACACACATGTAAATACAAAAAAAAAACAATATAAACCTATTGTCTTACTATCCTTATACTTACAACTTGGAAACAGAAGATTAGAAAGCCAGGAGATAGAAAGATCACGCTCAGAGACGGGAAAAGGAACGGACCAAGAACAAAGGACTCACACCCAAAATTTCCCTCCACCCAGATTTGAAAAAGTCTTGTTTCCTGATTGGTCCTCTGGTCAGGTGTTTCAGATTACTCCTTTCCAGGTGAAAGAGACATTAACCCTTAGCTATCTGTTTATTACACACACCCCAAATTGCAGACAGTGGGGAAGCTCACTGGCGGCGATTTCCTCCTAGAACTTTAAAATAAACAGATTAATACAACACATGTACCTTTACATATACCACTAAGTATATAACTAACAGACTTTTACATTTTAAGAACACTTTTTAACTACTGGATTCTGGGAAACTCTCACGGGAGAGTGCATCAGCTACTTTGTTAGAAGCTCCTGAGATGTGCTGAATTTCAAAATCAAAATCTTGGAGAGCTAAACTCCAACGAAGAAGTTTCTTCTTGTTCCCCTTGGCAGTATGAAGCCACTTTAGCGCAGCATGGTCAGTTTGTAGCTGGAACTGCCGTCCCCAAACATATGGGCGTAACTTTTCCAGGGTGTACACAATGGCATAGCATTCCTTTTCACTGACTGACCAGTGACTTTCCCTCTCAGACAGTTTCTTGCTGAGAAACACGACAGGATGGAAGTTGTGATCAGGTCCTTCCTGCATGAGAACTGCTCCTATACCACGCTCAGATGCATCTGTGGTTACTAGGAATGGCTTGTCAAAGTCCGGGGCCCTGAGCACAGGGTCAGACATGAGCGTTGCCTTAAGTTGGGTAAAGGCCTTTTGACACTCATCAGTCCACTTAACTGCATTTGGCTGGGTCTTTTTTGTCAGGTCGGTCAGTGGGGCAGTGATTTGGCTGTAGTGTGGTAAAAATCGCCGGTAATACCCGGCCAAGCCTAAGAAGGATTGGACCTGTTTCTTGGACTTTGGGACAGGCCACTTTTGGATAGCATCCACCTTGGCCTGTAGGGGGTTTATGGTTCCTCAACCCACCTGGTGTCCCAGGTAAGTCACTCTGTTTTGGCCTATTTAACACTTTTTGGCCTTAACAGTTAGTCCTGCCTGCCTGATTCGCTTAAAGACCTTTTCCAGGTGTTCTAGGTGTTCAGGCCATGAGTCTGAAAAAATGGCCACATCATCGAGGTAGGCAACTGCATAGTCGCCCAGTCCTGCTAGTAGACCATCTACCAGCCTCTGGAAGGTGGCGGGTGCATTTTGAAGCCCGAAAGGAAGTACATTAAATTCATACACCCCCGCATGGATGACGAATGCTGACCTTTCCTTGGCAGGTTCATCTAGCGGTACTTGCCAGTACCCCTTGGTTAAGTCTATTGTAGAGATGAGCTGGGCACGTCCCAATTTTTTCCAATAGCTCATCGGTGCGTGGCATTGGATAGTTGTCCAGACGAGTTACCGCATTTAGCTTACGGTAGTCCACGCAAAAGCGTATTTCCCCATCTGGTTTGGGTACCAGAACCACTGGAGATTCCCATGCACTGGTAGATGAGTGGATTATACCCATCTGTGGCATATTCTGGATCTCCCCTTCTATAGCAGTTTGGGCGTGAGGAGACACCCGGTAGGGTGGGGTTCTAATTGAGTGAGCATTACCTGTGTCAATAGAGTGGTATGCCCGTTCAGTCCGTCCTGGGGTGACTGAGAACAATGGGGCGAAGCTAGTGCACAGCTCCTTGATTTGTTGCCACTGCAGACGTTCCAGGGTGGTTGAGAGGTTCACCTCTTCCACACCACCGTCTTTTTTCCCTTCGTAGTAGATATCTTCAGGACACTCAGCATCATCTCCCTGGACTGTAAACTGAGAAACCTGTAAGTCTCTGGAATAGAAAGTCTTGAGAGAATGAACATGGTACACTCTGGGCTTTAGTGAGGAATTGGGAAATGCTATGAGGTAGTTCCCAGTTCCTAGGCGCTCTTGGACTCTGAACGGCCCTTCCCATGATGCTTCCATCTTATGGGCCTGTTGCGCCTTCAAGACCATAACCTGGTCTCCTACCTTGAAGGAACATTCTCTGGTATCTTTGTCATACCAGGCCTTTTGCTCTTCCTGAGCATCCTTTGGGTTTTCTTTAGCAAGGGCTAAAGAGTGTTGGAGGGTGTTTTGTAGGTTGCTTACAAAGTCCAGAATGTTCGTCCCTGGAGAAGGTGTAAACCCCTCCCTTTGCTGCTTCACCAACTGTAATGGCCCCTTAATCTCGTGACCATACACAAGTTCAAATGGTGAAAACCCTAAACTGGGATGTGGTACAGCCCTGTAGGCAAAAAGCAACTGCTGCAACACTAGGTCCCAATTATTGGAGTATTCTTTGATGAATTTACTTATCATGGCCCCCAAAGTTCCATTAAACCTTTCCACCAGGCCATTGGTTTGATGGTGGTATGGGGTAGCAACCAAGTGGTTCACCCCATGAGTTTCCCACAGTTCTTTCATGGTCCCTGCCAGGAAATTAGATCCTGAATCTGTAAGGATGTCGGAGGGCCAACCTACCCTGGCAAAAATGTCTGTTAGGGCCTGACACACAGCGTTAGCCCTGGTGTTGCCTAGAGCTACTGCTTCCGGCCATCGGGTAGCAAAGTCCACGAAAGTCAGTACTTACTGATTTTCTCTGGGTGTCTTTATAGGGAAAGGACCCAGAATATCCACAGCTACTCTCTGAAATGGGACCTCAATTATGGGGAGTGGTTGGAGTGGGGCCTTGACCTGGTCTTGTGGTTTTCCCACTCTTTGGCATACCTCACAAGACTCGACATACTTGGCAACATCCTTGCCCATCCCCTCACAGTGGAAGGACTTTCTCAATCTGTCTTTGGTTCTGTTCACCCCAGCATGGCCACTGGGATAATCATGGGCTAAGCTTAAGAGCTTCCCCCTGTACTTAGTTGTAGCCACCAACTGTTTTTGCGGCTGCCATTCTTCCCGGTCTCCACCGGAAAGAATCTCCTTGTACAAAAGTCCTTGGTCTATAACAAACCGGGATCGGTGAGAAGAGCTGAGAGGCGGTGGGGTGCTCCGTGCCGCCGCCCAAGCTTTCTGAAGGCTGTCATCTGCTTCCTGCTCAGTCTGGAACTGTTCCCTTGAGGCTGGGGTCACCAGTTCTTCCTCAGACTGTGGACTTGGGCTTGGTCCCTCTGGAAGCGCTGTAGCTGATTGGGGTTGTTTCCATTGCTGGTGAACCGCTCTCCGCTGGTGCACCTGAGGGTATTTCAAGCTCTGGCTGAGCCTTTCGGATATGGCTGTCTGTTGCTTCTGCCATTTTGGCTCGCTGGCGTCCTCTGGCGTTGAGTTTGAAGATGTGGTTGCAATTGCTGGTGCTGGTTGCTGTTCCAGTTACGGGCCTGGGACTGGAGGTGCTGTGGCTGTTTCAGTGGTTGGCATGGAATCCGGGTCCACTACCTCTGTCTGGGTCTCTGGTAACACAGCCGGGGCGTCTGTGGACGACTCAGGAACAGGAATGGGTCTGGAAGCTTGCCTGGTTTGGCTACGTGTAACCATTCCCACTCTCTTGGCCCTCTTCAGCTGGTTGGCCAAGTCTTCCCACAGTAGCATGGGGATGGAATAATTGTCATAGACTGCAAAAGTCCACATTCCTGACCAGCCTTTGTACTGGACAGGCAGTTCAGCTGTAGGCAGTGTACAGCTTGTGACATGAAGGGGTAAATTGTCACTTGGGCCTTTGGGTTGATGAATTTGGGGTCTACGAAGGGTTGGTGGATAGCTGACACTTGTGCCCCCGTGTCTCTCCACGCAGTAACCTTCTCTCCGCCCACTCTCAAAATTTCCCTACGCTCCAAGGGTATTTGAGAGGCCTAAATACAATAGTTGCATACTCCCTTCCAGTTTTTGCTTTCTAATCAAGTCAAAGATGCATAAGTGTCTAATGCTCGACTGGCACACTGGACCTTGTTATTGCAGGGCAAAAATAAAAGTGGATCCAGTGCAGATTCAGTCTCCATTGCCAGAGGCTCTGTTATAATCTGGATACCCTCATGTGTGTCCAGCTGTAAATCAAGAGAAACCCTTAAATCAATTATTCATATTAATGTCACCCCATCTAAAAATCACAGAATTTATTGTTCTTTCGTTGATGAATCTAGCTATCATGATCCAGGGAAATTATGTACAGGGTTTGGAATTTATGATATCCCTCCAAAATCAAATCTACCAATGTCCACACTAAAGTAAATCCAATAAAAACAGGCATCGCTTCCTTCTCTATATCACTGTCAGGTGTTCCACAGTCTGCTAAATGTCTGAAACTTTCAATAGTGGCATGCTTATTGGAACAATGCCAAAAAATGTCTATTACTACAAAGAGCCACCCCTTGATAATTTTGTTCAAATTCAGCTTGGGTATATAATTCACTTATAAAATATTTTTAGTAGTATGGGATGTTATGGATTTACATCCTCAGACGGAGCTCCACTTAAATATGCATCACTTTTGCAGAATATTGGCAAACTGTATCCACTCCAGAACAGCGACCCATAATTCAGAAGGTGCCAGATCACAGTAAAATAGGGCCATATGCTCAGGAAAATCATCATGCTAATTTATTAGCCAAATAATAATAATAATAATAATAATAATAATAATAATAATAATAATAATAATAATAATCCTGCAGTAGTATTCTATGGAAGAAACCCGGGCAAATAGATCCCATGGAAAATTCAAACTTGACCCTGATGGGGGCAGCAAAAGAGCAATTCAACACAGGGTACCAGATCTAAAAGTTTTGCTGGCAAAGGATCAGGAAATAGTAAAAATAATCAGATTGTTGTCAAAAGCAGAAAAGGAAAATTCACAAAATTCACCTTTTCAAAAGTACAAATCAAAGTTGTATATAAACAAGGGGATATTGATGTACCTTGGAGAACATTTTCCAGTGTGAGTAGTCCTGTCCCAGTTATGCAGAAAAATGATTTACAAGTACACAACACGCTGTTAGAACATCAAGGGGTAGATAAAACCATGCAGTGCTTCACCTCTGCGGGTTGGTGGCCGTGCATGAAAGCAAACCTGTTTCCCTGTGCAAACCAAGCAACTGACGTCTGGAGGCCGCAGATGCACCAGGGGAGGCTGAGCCTGTCCTGGCATTTTATATCCACCACCTATGGTTCCCAATATTCAGTTAGCTTTTCTTTTAACTGCCTCTGTACATTGAGCAGATGTTTTCAGAGAACTATCCACAATGACTCCAAGATCTCTTTTTTGAGTGGTAACAGCTAATTTGGAACCTTCATTTTGTATGTATAGTTGGAATTATATTTTTTCACATGAATTACTTTGCATTTGTTACCCCAGCCACCAAGTTTTCTGAGATCTCTTTGTAACTCATTGCACTCTATTTTGGAATTAATTATATTGAATAATTTCATCTCGTCTGAAAATTTTGCCACCTCATCGTTTGCCCCTCTTTCCAGATCATTTATGAATATATGGAACCGCAGTGGTCCCAGTACAGATCCCTGTGGGACATCATTAGCTACCTCTCTCCATTCTGAAAACTGACCATTTATTTCTACTCTTTGTTTCCTCTCTTTTAACCAGTTATAGAGACAGGAGAGAACCTTCCTTCTTACCCCATGACTGCTAACATTTCTTAAGAGCTTTTGTTGTGGCACCTTGTCAACCACTCTCTGAAAGTCCAAGTATAATATATGCCCTGGATCACTCTTGTCCACCTTTGTTGACCTGCTCAAAGAATCATAATCATCTGATGAGGCATAATTTCCCTTTGCAAAAGTTGTGCTGATACTTCCACAACAAATCATGTTCATCCATGTGTCTGATTATTCTGTTCTTTACTATAGTTTCAATTAGTTTGCCTTGTACTGAAGCTAGGGTTAAAGGCCTGTAATTGCTGGGATCACCTCTGGAGCCTTTTTTAATATTCAGTATCATATTAGCTATTTGCTAGTCATCTGGTACAGAAGCTGATTTAAGTGCTAGTTTACACACCACAGTTAGTTGTTCTGCAATTTGATATTTGAGTTCTTGCAGAACTGTTGGGTGAATATCAACTAACCTACCTGAGTGTTTTATCCTAAATCACTCAAGAACAAACAGGAGACACAGCCAATTTCCCAGTTTCCCAAGCTTGCACCCTTGGTGGAGTAAAAACCCAGATTTATATGATCTTGCACTGCACATAGATCTGTACCATGCAAACTCATTAATATAGGTCACTTTCTACTCAATGTGGGATAGATGGGCAATGGTCTTTGTTTACAGAGCTGAGATTTTCAATCCCCAAGAGAAATTGGAGGTTTTTCATCTGCCTTTTCCTTGTAACATAAATGAAGGTTGCACTGACGGAGTGTATGGCTGCACTTGGGGTATAGAAAGGTTGAAACCTCCTGGCCAGTCTATGGCTGAAGTATATTGCCCATCAGCTACTCTAACCAGCACTCCCATGTCTGTGCAGCCCCCTGCAGCCTGTACAAGGCCCCTTCAGCAGATCCTGTGGGCAGTGGCTACTATGACAGGCCCTTGTAGCACATCTCTGATGAACCGGTGCTAGCCAGGAGCTAGAGGGAGTCCTAGAGCAGCTGTGGAGGCAGAGGGATTGTGGGTGGGAGGCCTAGATACCAGTCGATCACTGAGATCTGTGCCTAACTTTGGGGACCCTGGATCCTGGGGCAACCTGTTATGGCTCAGGGAGAATTGCAGGACTGGAAGGGACTTCAAGAGGTCATCAAGTCTAGACTCTTGTGATCAAGGAAAATCTAAGTATTATCTAGACCATTCCTGACAGGTGTCTGTCTAACCTCTTAAATTGCAATGATGGAGAGTCTACAGCCTCCCTGGGCAATTTATTTCAGCACTTCACCACCATAACAGAGAGGACATTTATATCCTACTGGAATGATCCAAGGAAATTTCCAAGTGTGCAGCATTGTAGAATCTCCCTTTCCTAGCTTGCACTCTGGGAGTGTAATGCAGGACAGGGGGCTGTATGGGAGAAATCTGATCCTCTATTATTGATTTTTATTATTACTATTTATTTCAGCGAGATCACAGCTGTGACAGCATCATTTTTACATCTCGGCTGCCCCTGAGGTAGCCATGTGGCTAATCAGAACAATATGAACAGTGATGATAATCCCGGATTCCAGGAATAGAGCCTGCAGCAGGGCTGGTGCCGCAGTCCCATTGGGT
Source organism: Gopherus evgoodei (assembly GCF_007399415.2). Lineage (NCBI taxonomy): Eukaryota > Metazoa > Chordata > Testudines > Testudinidae > Gopherus > Gopherus evgoodei. The sequence continues at coordinate 2,395,586 of NW_022060038.1, forward strand.
AGCATCACTGCACATCCCCTGTGATTTCACTGCCTGCAGTTTGCCATTGGCCGTGATGGGGGTTAAAGCTGGTGCACACAAAGCCAAGCAGCTGAGGTTCCCTGATGGCCAAGTGGCCCCAAGGGAATGTGCAGACATGCTTCATAAAGGCAGCTGCCTTCCTATCTGAACAGATACTGCCTGCTGCCTGTGCAGCCTCTTCAGTGACTCCCTGTCCTTTAGGGTGAAGACCTCTGGTGTCAGCAGCTCCCCTCGTAGCAGGAATTGGGTACGTTGGCAGGTTTCACTATCTTTAAGATGAAAAGTGAAGGATAAAGGCTGCGAGCTGTTTTCATTTGCAGATATTATGTGCAGTGGCAGAGGACTCAGCTGGGCTGTCAGAGTGACTCAGTGAAGGGCTGGTAGCACTGGGGAGCTTGGGAACCCCTCCCCTACACCTGCCCGTGCTCCTCAGGGGGTTATTGAAGCTGCACAAAAATCTGACATCCAAAGGGAACTTGGAGTGTTAAAAAACTGCAATTTCCCGAATGAGGTTTTCTCAGCTCTGGGTCTGATCCTGCCAGCGGCTGAGTGAAAGAAGATCCTCAGAAATATCAGTTAATAATTCAAAAATTG